>NC_134852.1:198062787-198662787 GCF_049852395.1 Peromyscus maniculatus bairdii
CAGGCTTCAGGAGGGACCCTGCTGCAGAGCTGGGAGCATGCAGACTGCTGGCCCCAGACTCCAAGACCCCTGAACCATCCCAGTCCTGGGGCAGGAGGAGTTCTTGTGAAAGTGTGAATTTTAAAGACAGATGGGCTGGCGACAGAGTAACCAGGCATGGGAAAGAGAGAAAATGAGGACTGCAACCACGGGCCAGGAAAACCCAAGGCGAGCAGCACAGAAGAGTACCAGGGTGGCTCCAAGCCCACTGAGCGGGCAGCTGGCACCCAGTGCCAGTGCAGCAGTGCCCAAGCTGCCCCACCTTCAGGCAGCCTGCACCCTCCCGGAGCCTCAGGTTTCTTGTTTATAAAACAGAAACCAGGTGTACTGGAACAATGGTTTTCAGGTTTAGAAAAGTTAACAGGACACTTTCACAAGCAGCATCTATGATACATTTTGTAAGATGGGAGCTAATTTCGCAGAGCAGAAGTTGGGGGTGAGACAAGTCTCACATGGGACCCCAAGAGTGCTGCCTTGGATAAACTTTCCAAGCACTGTCTGGAAACCCTAAGCAGACTCGCTAAGGTACTCCACTAATAACATTCTGGAACTAGTGGAATACAGCGGAATTCCCAGGGCACAGGGCACTGCTGCCCAGCGGCCTCCTAGGCCGTCTTCCTGTCACATCGACAAAATGGGACAAAATCTCACCACACCCCATGCAGTTCCTGAGAGCCCAGGAGAGTGAGTTCTGCTCTGGACAGCTGCAGCCAGGGGCAGTCGGCTCAGTTTGGTACACAGTTGGTTGTTGGTGGTCAGCTCTAATTTTGTTGTTGTTTTGTGGGGTGATTTGTCCTATTCTTGTCAGAAAAATGACTGTTCTATCATGTGGTGTCACCTTGCCTTGATCCTTCTCCAGCCTGGCTGCTGAGACCCACCTCAAGCATTGCCAGCTGGTCTACCTTCCCTGACAAGAGTGTCCAAAGGGAAGAGTGGCTAGCACAGCATCCAGAGCTCAGAGACGTGAAGACAGGCCCTGCCTTCCTAGAGCCACCCCCCAGGGGACAGCCCCTCCTTCCCAGGGCAGCCCAGTCGAACAACCTCCAGGAGAGACACAGAGCCCGCACGCCCAGGAAGACTCATGGAGCAGGGCCCGCAGTCACAGTGGCCTACCCTACCTTCCATCCTTCTTGCTCCTCCTGTGTTCAACCTCTAAAGAACGCCCTCCCCTCAGTTACACTGAAACACCTGCCTGAGGCAACAGAAGACTGCTCTGGAACCCATTTCTCCCTCAGGTCTTGCCCACTGTCTAAGCAGGTACCGTCTGAGTTCACCATGCTATGCTCGACTATCCCATACAGAGAAATTCAAATAGGTTTGCCTTTGAGCAGTGGACAGTCCAGCCAAAGAAGCAAGCCAAGAATTCACTGTTTAAAATTGGGCGTCATTTCAAGAAAATCAAGTTCTATCCCAGCTGAAAGTGTTCAGCATGAGACAGGGCCATGCTGTGCAGTGCATGATGGCCGCTAACAGCACCAACTCTGGACTCAATGCCAGGCCTCAGACTTGTTATCCTCAGGCCTCAGTTTCCTTCCTGTAGACTGGAAACGATGGCAACACCTTTCTGGAAGGGCTAATGAGACACGGGGTTCAGCAAGGTCCTGGGCATTTAGCCAGAGCTCCTCCATAAGTGACGGTCGCTCTCACCACCGCCCTCACTCTAGGCAACAAGTGTCACCTGGGATTCCTCAGCAAGGGAGTGGCCTAGCAATGAGAACCCATACTGTTTACCTCCTGAAGCACCAAGAACTGGGATTAAAAAGTGAGAGCCTGTCCCTATTCTACAGGCCACTTCAGAAAGCCAATGTCAATGCCAATGACAGATAGAACCAATTAAGCCTGGCCAGAGCCTTAGGAGATCTGAGCCAAGCAGAGGCCTTAAGGGACAGATTGAAATCTGAGTCCCCTCAAGCTGACCACAGCCCCCTTAACTGTCTCCCAGCCGACCTTCCCTACCACTGGCCTGCTGGCTAGAGGACAGGGCACTGGTGTCAGAAGACGCCAGCCAGGCAGGCGGCTGGGAGGCACAGGTGGCTCTTCGGTGAGATCCCACTGCTCCAGAATACACTGCCCTCACACTCGGAACAAGGCTGGGGCTTGTTGCCGGTCAAGCTGCCTTTGCTTGCTTGGGCTGTGGCCCAGACTGTGCGGTGGCTACAGCAGGCCAGGGGACGCAAACCTGGGAGGAGCCAGGGCCAGCCCATTTGGCAAGAGCCTCCTTCTCCCCTGGGTTTCTCACTAGGGAAAGCACTTTTCACTACCTAGCAAATAAAGTCACAGGGAAAGGGTTTGAAGATTTGGTTTGGGAGTATTTTGTTGGTTTGGAAAAAATAATAAAAGGAAGTTCTAGCCAGGTGTGGTGGTACACGCCTTTTAATCCCAGCACTCAAGGCAGAGGCAGGCGGTTGAATCAGAGGGAGTCCCAAGAAGCCCAGAGAGACAGAGAGAACCAACAAGTCCAGAGAGATGCTCTCTATCTTCTGGCAGGAGCAGACAAAGTGCTTCTTGGGAGTCACTTTGGTCCCACAGGGACTGTAAACCTTCAGAGACAGAATAGGCATTAGAGTCGAGGGATCAGTGCTAGCTGTTTATGATTTGAGATCTGGGTCTGGAGTTCACTGGATTTCGAAAACATGGGTCTGTTTGTTCATTTGTTTTGTTTTGTTTCAAGACAGGGCCTCTACATAGCCCTGGCTGTCCTGGAACTATGTAGACCAGGCTGGCTTCGAACTCACAGAGATCTGCCTGCCTCTGCTTCCAAATGCTGCCTACCACAAAACCCTGAGGCAAGCTCCCCAGGTCTACATACACCCACATAACATTGCTATGCATGGCTTTCCACACTGAATGCTTAACTCCTGTTGGCCAGAGCTCACTTATTCCAAGTCTTATCTCTTGTTGGGCCTCACCTCCAACCTGGTCAAAAACTCCTTCAACTTGAGGAGATTCCCGGGGGTGGGGGCGTACTTAATTTATCTGTTTTCCTATTGTTTCTGCCTTTGCTATCTCCTCTCCAGCATGCACCGGGGTACTGATGCCACGCCTCTTGAGTGACAACCCCTTAGACAGAATGAGGGACGGACTCTTCTCACTGGGCCCTGAGTGAAGACAGGTTCTTAAATGGTACTTTGAGGGGTAGCTGAACTTGGGAACCAAGCTGCTATGTGCCATCCCATTCAGTTCTAGTTTAGTTGAATCTACTCAAACCATACCAACTGCCACTGCCCCAGGACATGTTTTCCACACATTTCTGAAATTGTAAGCTATAAAGCTATGGGTTTTGTTTGGTTTTTACTGTTGCTGTTGTTTAGCAAAAACAACAGGAAACTTTCAAAAGGACCTTTTGATCAGTGGTCCCCTCCCCCCCACTACGCCACGCGGGTGGGATAACAACTTTACAGAAGAATGAAATGGCACAAACTAGCAAGCTCTTTTGGTAGGGTATGGACACCTCATCTACTCGCTTGTTGACTCACCTCACTTGAGCTTTCATTTCTGTACAGCCCAAGAACATGGCTGGCCGTTGGCATGAATAACTTTAAGCCTAACTTTTCCAGGGAAAGCTAACTTTTCATCACCTAACTAGTATCCTGGGCGCCTTCTAGAGAGAAACTAAGGGTTTCGATTCTACATGGAACCCATGGGTCCTCTGCCTGGCAGAGCTGGGAGAAGGATGCAGAACTGTGTCTGTCAATCAAAGGGCAGTGCTGACTAGCTAGCAGGCGGCTAAGGTGGTCCTCCTCTCCTTTGCTTTGGGGGAGGGAGGTGGTATAGGGTGCACATTTCTCTCTGTGGGAGGATGGGGAAAAGGAAGATGAAATGAGCTGCCTCAGTCATGAAATGAGGTTTTTTTTTTTTTTTTAAGTATTTATGAGTGTTTCGACTACATGCATGTATTTGCACCATCTGTGCCCTGAGTTCAGAAGAGGACATCAGATCTCCTGGAACTGGAGTTACAGGTGGTTGTGAGTCACCATGTGAGTCCTGGGAATTGAAACCTGGCCCTCCACAAGAACAACAAGTGCTCGTAATCACTCAGCCAGCTCTCCAGTCCCTTCAGTGAGCTCTTAAAACCCACATTCACCCAATCAATGGGAAGCTCCCTCAGGGATGAGGCCTTCTACCCATTGGTAAAGACTCTTGTGTATTCCAACTGCTGAGCTCAGGGAAACTAAGAATGCTTATGACAAAAAGAAAGACCATTTGGGTGGGGGAGAGTCTCTGAAGTCACAGCAACAAGACAAAACAATGAGATTGTATAACACTGCTCTTGAGCCCAAGTTCTCTATCAGCAATACCTTCTCTCAGCTTTTCCTGAGAACACTGAACACCAGATAACTGGAATAATTTGCAGAATTTCACCTCAGTGCACTTCGGACCAGAGTCTATGACAGCTGCGATGTAAAGCAAGTTGATTATCGGAGTTAGAGAATCTTCCATAAGAGCTCAGGCTGTTCCTGCCCGGACGAAGGTTACTGTGTACTCATGCAGGAACCCCTGGCCTCCTCCTCCTCTAGCCTACAAGCAGCAGCTCTTGTGCATGCTGGCAGGATAGCCTTGTCAGACTGCCATGCTGCATCTGTAGACCAATATCTGGTCCTGAACACAGCGTCCGCAGGGCCAGGCATACACTTGGGGAAAACTCAGTAGTCGAGTGCTTTGTAAGCACATGCAAAGCACGGCCTAAGAAAGTTCGGTGTCATGTCTCCTGGGAAGACACGGTTTGAGACTAACATTGTTCCTCAAGCCAGATGTGAGGACCCCACAAACCAGAGCTCCCTCTCCTTCCTTTTTTGAGGGGAGGAAGGGGTTCAAGACAAGGCTTCTCTGTGTAACCCTGGCTGTCCTGGAACTCGCTCTGTAGCCCAGGCTGGCCTCAATCCACCTGCCTCTGCCTCCCCAGTGCTGGAATTAAAGGCGTCACAACCATGCCCAGCTCCTCTCTTTCTGTTGTCCTGAAGGAGAAGCTCTAAGTGTGCACCTTCTGGGAGAGCCAATCCCTCTCACCGTTACCTTGCTCCAAACTTTGCTTTAATTCCCTATCTGCAACCTCTAGAGTCACCAAGAGCAATTCCTGCTTCTTCCTTCACCCTGAATATAATTATACTTTTAAAAGGAAAAATCAGCACAGGGAATCCCCAGAGAGAGCCACTGCACTCTTGTAATGAAGCTTAATAATGAAATGTCCTGTGCTCTAATTAGTAAGAGATGCTCATTTTCTCCGTTGCACATCTCCGTGGGGTCATCTAATTTGCCTCCATGCTTCTGTCTCTCTCTTCCACCACCTTTACATGTCTAGGTTGGGATGTATTGGTACCCTCTCGGGCAGACCCCGGCAGGCAGGGCACACACCCCTTGGGGAGTAACAGTCGAGCCTTGGAGCTCCAAGCCGACCATCCCTGACATTGTCCCTCATCACATTGTGTGCACATTGGCTCTATCTCGCCTCTAAATGGAAGAAAGGGAGGGAGAAGTTGCCCTTGGAAAGACTAAGGTAATAGAAAGGTAAGAGGGGATGAGCACTGGGGGGGCACCTGCTTCTCAGTGAAAGCAATAACCCCAAACAGTGACCCAAAGCAGGAGTGGCCTCTCCCTGGTAGGCCACTTTGGGACTTGGGCCCCCTCAAAAGCCTTGGAGGTCTACCTTCTTTCCCTTCAACAGGCCTGGCAGAGTGACTGGCACTAATGCCCAAGACAATCTGAAGGGTGCCAGCAGCAGCACACAGGAGCCACTGTGTGGAGAACCCTGGCAGGATACCTTCCCAGGGCCCCCTCATCTCTGCCTTCTGGTCCCTATGAAAAGGGAAGACATGGCCCAGTTCTGAAAGCCTTATGCTTTAGAAAAAGGCCTCAGGCCCAGGACCACAACCATGGCAGCCTGGCCATGTCTGGAGGGCAGGTCCCATCCACTGATTCCCTGAGGCCCAGGTTCTCAAAGGCTTCAACCCGGCCCTCAGGCCTCCCTAGAGTGCTGTCCTCCTTACCTCATGCATGTGCACCTTCTCTCCCAGCAAGCCTCAGGGTTCACACAAGGTACAGAGCCTGCCCTCTCAGCTCCCGACAATCCCCAAAGCTTCCTACACAGTCTCTACTTCCAGGACTCAGCTGGAGGAGATAAGCATTTGTGACTTCCGGAAGTGCTCCCTGCCACTCTGCCTCTTTCCTGCCAGACCTACTGGCCCTCGCCCCTTGCTGACTGGGGCCCTCCCTGCACCCCTGCCTGCACCCCCCACTCCTGCAAACAAGATCCTGCCCTGCTTCTCTGAGGCCCACAATCTGTGCTCCTGCCAGACTTGGTCACCAGGAGGGTTTAACTCCCTTGAAGCTGGCAGCCTACAGTGTAGAACTAACTGCCCCCACCTCGAGGGGGGGTGGGGGGTGCCGGGCAAGCATGTTCTGGAGCAGCCCAAGGTACTCCTGTTTTCTGGGCACCCTGCAGTGGTCTGTGACAGACGCATAGATGGGGGACTCCTTTGCCAGCCAGAGTTGGCATCCCACCCTACCCTCAAATCTGCCACTGGCCTCTAGGGCAGAAGACCCTCCAAGAAGAAGAGGCCCTGCAAGACAAAGACCTGAGGCCCCCAGCCTGGCCTCCCAGCCCTACACAGGCCCGCATTAAAATCAACACTCCGTGAACACACAGAGCTGACAGGGCAGAGGGGAGAACACACTGGATACAAAGATCAGGCTCTCGAGAGACGCGGCCTGTCGGTCTCCCGTGTTAGCTCCAAGTGACTAAGCTCAGGGTGGAAAGTAGAGCCGCCGCCTCCCGCCGCCACAGTGGTAAGGGCTCCCACCTGGGCTCTGAGATCGCAGCCCTCATGAAAGACGCCTCTACCTGGGAAAAATGCAAGCTTTGTGTGGAGAGCGTTAATGCACGCGCCTGTGCACATTCCTCTGAGAAGCACACCACTCCCTGAACCCCTCACACTATCCCCCCCCCCCCCCCCCGAGATTGCACAGGCCTGGAACACACTGCACATGCCACCGGGTACTTCCTCAGATCCCTAGCTCTGTGAGCAGGGAAGGGGCCCGACAAGCACCCTGGCTCCATTGTGCCCTAGAAAGAGGGGACTAATTATTTGCCTATACTCTGAAGTGTCCAGGGAGAACACAGAGGCCAGTGGGGTGGAGAGGGTGGGAAATTGGGGGGTCGGGAGGGGGGGCAAGAAGGGAGAGAGAAAGCCACAGGATACATTTCAAAGTTTCTCTAGCAATTTGGAGGCGGGGCAAGAAAGCCCTGTCCTGAAGTGAAATCATACAGAGGTCAGGACTGGGTCTCCCACCCTTGTGAGAAAGTGGTGAATCAGGACGGTTTATCAAACGATCATTTTTTTCTTTTGAAACTGGGAGGCAGCAGCTTGGACAATTCTGCAGATGTGCTTGATGAGTTAGGGACAAAAATGGCCCTTCTCTGCCCCGCTCCCCTCCCTCTCTAAGGGCTCCCATCAGGGTTGCTTCTCCCTCCACTGCCTCCCGGGCCCTCCCCTCCCTTCTTCAGTGGTCAGCTGAGACCCCCACCCACTGCTTGCTTTTGTACTCTTGGCCTTTGGACATACTGACAGGGGCCTTTATGAGACCCCAATCAAGACCCCCATGTCACAGGTACCTAGTAGAGACACCAGACCTTTTCAAACAAGGGACAACAAGGAAAATCGGCTGGCCCATTGTCTCTCCTGTGCTAAGTGAGATGAAAGGGGCCCGCGGCCCCCTCCCCACAGCCCGCCTGCCAATCACCTCTAGTTATTAAGGTCACAATGTGTAAATTCTTTTGACCTGCACCTAATCAAAGATGCACCGGCCCTTTCAAATCTGAATGGGGAGGAGGGGAGAGATTCCCTCCCATAAACCCAGCAAACTCCCTCAATAAAAATCTCTCTCTGATTCCTTCTTTGCTTCCCATCTCCACCCCTCGCTTCTCTTCATCCTGCCCTCCTCACCACTAGCTTCAAATACAAATGACAAGCCCTATGGAATTACTACCCAAAGGAATCCAAAGAGGACCAGAAAGTTCGTATTCAATTCTCTTTAAAGAAAAGGTTTCCAGACATAGTTGGCCAACAAGCCCAGAACCTAGGCAGCCCTGTGGCTCCCATGCCAAATCTTTCCAAATGCCAGTGTGGTCCCTGGACTGCCTCTCTTTCTTGGATGCCAGGATAACCCTGACTCTGAGCCCCATACATGCCCCCATGTTGTCACTGAGCATCCCCAGCTTAGACCCTGACTCTTTGGACTAATGAGTGGCTTTGCAGGCTGGGAGGGAAAACGATCAACCGAGAACAGTTACTGGCAATGTACACTGCATTAGTGAACTGCACTGTTTGAGCGCACTGAGAAGCTGACTCTGAAAGTGGGGTTGCTCCCCTGCACCCACGCATTTCAGACCAAAGCATGTTTGTCTCAAGATCTCTTGTCTGGGATGGGTTGACCTCACTAACTCTGTGACAGGGAAGAAAGTCAGCAGCAAAACAAAACAAGAGTAGAAACATTTCCAAAGAGGTGACTATTGTTTATCTTATGACATAAAAATGCCTGCAGTGGGGCTGGAGAGATGGCTTAGAGGTTAAGAGCACCGACTGCTCTTCCAGAGGTCCTGAGTTCAATTCCCAGCACCCACATGGTGGCTCACAACCATCTGTAATGAGATCTGGTGCCCTCTTCTGTGTACATAATAAATAAATAAATCTTAAAAAAAAAAAAATGCCTGCAGCGGGAATAAAAGTTCAGCTCCTCCAGCTCACCCATGGAGTGAACGCCCAGTAGAAAACGCTGACTGCCTCAAAGGGGCTTCTCCACTCGTTTCCGCTGGATGTTTGAGCGCCGATTCCATGATGTTACCGTTCTGCTCTTAGCTGTTCTTTCACTTGAAAGCCTCACCCAGGGAGCTCTGCTCCACCCAGCTGGCAGGAGTGCCAGCTGCCTCAATGGGGCTTCCCCAGTCGGCTTCTTCCAGATGTCTGACGGGATGAGACTTTGCTATCTGTCTGCTGCTTCTCTCTACCTATTTACAGCACATATACACACATGGACTGTGCAGAAAGCACTCCTCAGGAGGGAAAAAAAGAGAGCCACAGGGTAGACAGCAGAGATGAGAACAGAAGCCAATGGGACTTGAGAACAAACTTTCTACAATTAGAAAAGAAAATGCAGCTGGGCAGTGGTGCACACCTTTGATCCCAGCACTTGGGAGACAGAGGCAGGAGAATCTCTGTGAGTTTGAGGTCAGCCTGGGCTATACCAAAACAAAACAAAACAGAGAGAAAGAGAGAGGTGGGGGGGGCACTGAAATCGATGACATATGAAAAGAAAACGTGTGAAGCCCCCCCGGCAGCCATAGGAAGGCCCTGCACTCCTCCATCACGGTGTCTGCTGCAAAGCAAGACAGCTGGTTTATGAAGGCTGCACAGAAGAATGGTCCTCTCCCTCCACCCGCCTGCTCTGCTCTGCTCTTCCCCAGCTCTTAGCTCTCCTCTCCCACTTTGTGTCCCTTTGATGGTCCTTGTCTTGCTGTCTTTATCTCTTCTGCTTTGGTGCAAGTCCATTACCTTATGTCTACTGTTTTCCGTAAGCTGAGGCCTTCCATTTCAAGCGCAGATCTGAGCCCCAAGCTACCATTCCTGGCTATTTCTAGCCATTACCACCTGGCTGTCTTGGAAACCAGAACTGGGTCTGCTCAGATCAGAGCCCTATCCATCCTCAGGCTCACAGAGGTCTTCGCTAGCCTCTGCCCCTTCACTCTTTCTGCAGTCAGACTGAACTCAGGGCTGTATGTTACCAATAAAACCTCACTGCTAGCCACACATCTTAGTCTCTCCACACCACAGTTTCAATCTGCTCAAAAACTGTCTAGAGTTCCTAATTTTCCTCAGGCTAAGGTCAAACCAGCTCTTCAATTCACCCCCAAACTTGGCCCTCAACTTTCCCTCTGGGGAGCCAAATTTGTTCAGCTTGAACCCCAAACCTACTTTGCGCTTCTTCCTCCCCTTCTAGTCTTTGCCCATACCAGTGCCCTTGCCTGAAGTGCCCTTCTGCAGTGTAAACAGGGCACCAGATTAGTCCCACATCATCCATGAAGCAACTTTAACAGCTGACTACTCCCCTCCAATTTCTTGCAGATTACTCCAACTGTGGTAACATTCACATTGTGTATATACAGGCCACATAACTGTGGAGTAGACACATTGTCCCCTCAGCTCTGCTATAAAGTCTGGAAGGCTCTTAGGCTTCATACACTCCATGTGACATGTGACCTCCAGCAAAGCAACATTCAGTACTTTTACAACTACTTCTCAGAGAGTCACATGACAGAGAAAAATGTTCTGGAGTTTATACTTTTTCCTTGTTTTTTAAATTTATTTATTTATTATTATTTTTTCCCCTGGTGCTGAGGACTGAGCCCAGGGCCTTGTGCTTGCTAGGCAAGTGCTCTACCACTGAGCTAAATCCCCAACCCCTGTACTTTTTCCTTTTTTAAATTCAATATTTTTACTTTTTTTTTCCTACATAAAAAGTCCCAAGTGGAGGGTGAGGAACTAACTCACTGTGTAAAGTGTTTGCTGGTCAAGCATGAGGCCCTGTGTTCAGATCCCCAGCACCCACGTAAAACCCAGGCACTGTGACACATATGTAACCCCAACACTGGGAGGGTGGAGAGAGGGAGGTCCCAAGGGCTGCTCCTCAAGACATGGAGCTCTAGTTTTTCAATAAGGTGAAAAGCAATAAAGGAAGATCCCCAGTATTGACTCCTGACCTTTACCCGTGCATGCGCACGCGCACGCGCACACACACACACACACACACACACACACACACACACACACACGTCCCAAGAACAAAGAAAGTGTCTTTGGGAGGTGATGAAAATGATCTGAAACTGAACTATGATGCACAACTCTAAAAATGTGTTAAAAACCAGGGAACTGTACATTTAATGTGGGTAAATTTAGCCAGGTACAATGGCACACCTTTAATCCCAGCTCTTAGGAGGCAGAGGCTGGAGGATCTCTGTGAGTTTGAGCCAGCCTGGTCTACATAGCTAGTTCCAGGATAGCCAAGACTAAATAGAAAGACCCTGACTCATTTAAAGAAACTACCATATTATTTTGTGGCATGTTTTAATTCTACAATCTGTTTTGATATGTTTAGGGGGCAACAAATTTATATATATGAGTAGCTCATAAATATATATATCATATGAATATATCATGTGAATATATATATGTATATATATGTATATATATATCATCCTTTTAAAGGCTTCATAGTATTCAACTGAGTGAACGTACTACAACATATTTAACCAAAAGCCTATCAATGGGTAAGTTGTACTCCTTATATAAGTCTTTTTACATCTATCTTGTGTACTTGTCTACTTACTACCTTAGGATAAAGTCCCAGAACTACAATTTGTAGCAAAAGGTTTTTAACTTTTTGATACTTGCTGCCAACCTAATACAATTTTATAATTTGAAAATTCTGACTTTTCTTCTCATTATTCTTGGACACACACACACCCGTCCCCGGCCCCCCGCCCCCCCCCCCCGCCCCCACTTAAACAGAAGAATTTTTCTGACATAGACTTCTACAAGTAGAAGAATCCTTTGGATAATCTATGTGTTTCCCTATTATTATTATTATTATTATTATTATTATTATTATTATTAAATTCCCAACTGTAGCTTACTCTGGGCACTACAAAGCATTAAATAAGCAGGAAAAGGAGAGAATATTTCTGATGCATTAACTCCTAAGTCCTTCCCACTTTGCCAAATGTTACAGCTGACCTTCCTCTAGGGACGCCATCACTGTTTTCCTTCTATTCAGATGGAGGAAGGAGAACAGGCTAGACCAAGACAGCTAACACTGCAGCTGCACTAGGACAGCAGGAGGGTGGCAGGAAGGAGAGAAGCCTCTGGTGATGGCAGAACCCTGGTGGGACAGATGGCTGGGGGCGGGGCTGTAAAGGGCTTGCTACATGTACCAGCTGACCTGAGTTCAGTCCTGGGACCCATACTGAAAAGTCAGATGTGGGGGCCAGAGAAACTGCTCAGCAGATAAGAGCACTGGCTGCTCTTCCAGAGAACCTGGGTTCAATTCCCAGCCCCACATGGCAGCTCACACTGTAACTCTAGACCCATGGGAGCCAACACCCTCACTCAGAGACACATACAAGTAAAACACCAATGCACATAAAAAAATAATAAAAATAAGTAAATCATTAAAGAAAAAGAAAGGAAAGAAGGAAGGAAGGAAGGAAGGAAGGAAGGAAGGAAGGAAGGAAGGAAGGAAGGAAGGAAGGGGAAATCAGATGTGGTGGTGCATCTGTAATCCCAGCATTTCTATAGCAATGGTAAGATGGAAGGCAGAGTAGACAGAATACTCTCCTAGGTCAACTAAGCTCAAGTAAGCCACACAAAGCACAAACAAGACAGAGTATGTTTCAACAAGGTGGAAGTTGTCCTGTGACCTTGTACTGCATGGCGCGCGCGCGCGCGCGCGCGCGCGCGCGCACACACACACACACACACACACACACACACACACGCGCGCGCGCGCACGCACGCGCGCGCAAGGGAGGTAAGTTTCTGGCATAATATAACAGGTCTGAGTGAAAAGACTATACCACCAATGGACAATTAAATCTGCAGCAGCCTATTAGGGGACTATACTCTGAGCGCCCAGAGTTTTGACTTGGCACTAAAGGCCTTACTCAAAGGCAAGACTTGAGCTAACTTCTCCTTTGAAATTCCTTGCTCAAAAGAGGTATGTCTATTGTTCAATGGTGGATCATTTGCTTAGCATATGTAAGGTCCTGTGTTGGATCTCTAACATAAAAAAAAAAACAAAAAACCATAATCTCAAAATCCCTTAACTGAACCAGGAATGGTGGCTGTGGTGGTTTGAATGAAAATGGCCCCATAAGCTCATAAGGAGTGACACTATTTGACATGTGGCCTTGTTGGAGTGGGTGTGGCCTTGTTGGAGTAGGTGTGGCCTTGTTGGAGTGGGTGTGGCCTTGCTGGAGTAGGTGTGGCCTTTGTTGGAGTGGGTGTGGCCTTGTTGGAGTAGGTGTGGCCTTATTGGAGTGGGTGTGGCCTTGCTGGAGTGGGTGTGGCCTTGGAGTGGGTGTGGCCTTGTTGGAGTGGGTGTGGTCTTGTTGGAGGAAGTGTCACTGGGCTTTGAGGTTTTAAATGCTCAAGCCAGGCCCAGTATCACTCTCTCTTCCTGCTGCCTGCCCAACCAGATGTAGAACTTTCAGCTCTGTCTCCAATACCACATCTGCCTGTGTACCACCATGCTTCCCATCATGATGATAATGGACTAGATTTCCCTTGATCATGGTATCTCTTCATAGCAATAGAAACCCTAACTAAAATGGTAGGACATGACTGTAATCCCAGCACTTGGGAGGCAGAGATAGAAGAATCAAGAGTTCAAGGTCATCCTCAGCTACACAGCAAGTTTGAGGACAGCCTGGGCTACATGAGACCCTGCCCCCCCCCAAAAAAAATCCTTTGTTTTGAATTTGATATATAGGTCCGTGGTAAGGCACTGGTCTAGCATGTATTACACCCGAGTTTCATCTTTAGCACTACAAAAAAAAAAATGGTTTTTCTGTCATTGTTCTTCATTTTTTGCTTTTTGGTTTTTCAAGACAGGGTTTCTCTGTGTAGCTTTGGTTGTCCTGGAATTTGCTCTATAGACCAGGCTGGCCTCAAACTCACAGAGATCCGCCTGCCTCTGCCTTTCGAGTGCTGGGATTAAAGGAGTGAGCCACCACCGCCTGGCCATAAAATTCTTAATCTATAAAGAAGGAAGGAAGAGACACTTGTGGTAGCAACAGGTGGGAGAGGTACATATATCACCTGTGGTGGTCCAAGGCAGCAAGGGCCACAGCTTAGCCTGTCCTTCAACTACTTTACTACAGATTTATACGTGTAAATGCAGTATTGTCAGTTAGTGAGTACATTACTTCTCCCTCAGTGCTTCTCCCAGCCTTCATGTTTCTTGCCTGGCTTATCAACTAGGAAAAAAGCCAATGTAAAGCTTCTGGCCTGCCTTCCTATTGTGTAACAGGTGATGGCTACCAGTGTCTACCCTGACCTCCCGCATCAGCAAAGCATCCACAGACTGCACAGACCAATGTCACTAGCCTGGAGCCGAGCTCCGTGGAGGGGCAGAAGCGAGGACAGTGAGAGGGAGAAGACCTCCCGGCATGGCCACACTCGGGTTATCAAGCCCGCTCACTGATGCTAGGAGGACCGTAGAAACACCAGGACGAGCCCTGGCTTTAACACCTTCTCAAAGTAGACAAGCCTCTAGAACACAAGCTGTCCAGCCTCAGCTGGAAGCTCCAGTTCCCAGGGCCTGTGTGCATGCTTCATAAAGCATACTGAGTACAGACAGTGCCACTGTTTTCCTCCATCCCATGGCCATGTTCCAGAAGCTGGATCATGACTTTACACAGTAAAGAACAGAGGAAGCAAGACAAGCTAAATGGAGCCAGAGACAAGTCTGAATAAGAGAACAGAGAAAAGGAAAGAATGGCAGAAAATTATGGTTTTTTTTTTTTTTTTTTTGGTTTTTTTTTTTTTTTTTTTTGGTTTTTTTTCGAGACAGGGTTTCTCTGTGTAGCTTTGCGCCTTTCCTGGAGCTCACTTGGTAGCCCAGGCTGGCCTCGAACTCACAAAGATCCGCCTGCCTCTGCCTCCCGAGTGCTGGGATTAAAGGCGTGCGCCACCACGCCCGGCGAAAATTATGGTTTTAAGTGAATTGTGTATGTGTGTGTTCTTGAGTGGGGTGATGTTAGTGTATATATAAAACCTTGAGGGGTCATTCTTCAGTTACTATCCACCTTGTTTTTTGAGATAATTTTTCTCAATAGCCTAGAACTCTCCAAGTGGGCCAGGCTAGCTAGCCAGTTAAGAGTTAGCCCAGGTTGACTCCTCAGTGCTGGTGTCACAAGAATGCGCTACCACACCCAACTCCCCCACCCTTTCCTCTAACATGGGTTCTGGATATCAAACTCAGGTCCAAAACAACTGAGCTATGTCCTCAGCCTTGTGGGGTTTTTAAATCATTTTTATCATCGGGAGGAGGGGGGCATGATGTGCCCTGTGTGACACAGCATGCACATGAGGGGCAGAGGACAACTTGTAGGAGTCAGTTGTCTCCTCTGTGGGTTCTAGGGACTGGCCTCAGGCCACCAGGCTTGAGGGCAAGCACCTTTACCCAAGTCACCTTGCTGGTCCCACCCCTGTGATTTTTAATTCTTTCCTCTCACCCCTGTAGACTCTCTCCTACAAAGTAAGACACTGCCGACCATTCTGCATGTTAGCACACCCCAACTGGCACCCTGTGTCTCTTCCCTAGACTTCTTGGTGCTCATTCATGTTTTCTATTTGAACTGAAAACGATGAAAAAGGAAATCTGCAGAAAGCAATTTCCTGGGCCAGCAGCTCCTGGCCTTGACCTCCCTTGGCTTCCATTCCTGCCGCCCCTATCGGCGCCTCAGGTGGGCCTTCACTGAGTCTCTCTGGCAGTGTGTCACAAACCAGGTTACACATCAGAACCTGTGACAACATCCTGGCTGGAAAGAGAAGCAAGAGCAAGCTTAGAAAAGAGGCAAGGGTGGGCCAGTGAGACGTTCGGTGGGCACAAGGGCTTGCCACCAAGCCTGATCACCTGAATGCCATCCCAGGACCCATATGGTAGTAGGAGAGGACCAGTTTCCACAAGGTGTCCTATGCCCCTACACATGCACCACATACAAATGAACTGATTAACTAATTAACTAATTCATTAAAAGGAAAAGAAAAGAGGCAAGAATGTTGGGTACCCTGCTTTAACAGGGCACTCCAGAGACAGACAGACTGCACCCGCAGCAACAGGAATGCTTTTTGGTTTTGTTTTTTGAGACAGTGTTTTTCTGTGTAGCCCTGACTGTTTTGGAACTCAGAGATCCACCTGCTTCTGCCTCCTGAGTGCTGGGATTAAAGGCATGCACCACCATTGCCCTCAGACATGCATTTCTTACATGAGAAGCCCCCTCTTCCCAAAAGCTCATAATCTGAAATTTCTTGATAGAAATTTCTAGTAGTTCAAGAAAGCACTAGAGAGGCACAAGGTTAGCTGATATCCAATCTATTTGCAGAATAGGTCTGAAGGAAGAGTCAATTAATTGATTGGTTTTGCTGGAGCACAAATACATTCTTTTTTGTCATTTTGCACAGAAGTTCTAGTCAGCACAGAAAAACTGAGAATCAATACAAACGTCTCTACTTCACAGCCTCTTTACATGCAGCTAGCTCCCAGCACCATCTTGGTGCTGGTAAACCATGGATACCTGTTCTCCTTCATGGTATGAGAAGAATGTTCCAGGTCTTGGGCCTCAAACCACAACTGCCAAATATAACAACACTATCATGAAACCCTGAGATTCACAGACACAGGGAAACGACTGTGGCAGCAGAATTCCTGTTCTTGGACCCTAAGCCCCTGATCAAGCAGAGCATATCTGTCTGTTCTGAACTTAAAAAAGGGAAGACAGACAACTAGCTCCAGCCAGCAAGGGGGCCCAGGGACTAGCACTCAGCGATGGGAAAAGCAGTGGTGAAGGTGGTGGTGAGCAGAGGCCTTAAAAAGGAATGGAAAATGAAACGGAGCACAAAGAACCTCCGGTTTCTAAAGTGAAATATTAAAATCTTCCTGAATGGCCTGAGCGCCACTGTCATGCAGAAGGATGGGGTGATCCCTCCACCCCATCACAGCCCTCCCCAAACACACTGTGCTCCTGATCCAGTCACAGCCCCATTATTGCCCTTTCACTCACCTCCAGTCCCACCCCACTTAAAGCTTCTTTGGCTCAAGAGACTAAAAGCACACATCTTTCGTGAAGATCCCTATTTGACTGATCTGAGCATCACTGCTAACAGGTGGAGAAATCTTCTTAAATATATGAGCAGTATCATGACAAGGCCACTGGAACGGATCAGTGCCATAAGTCAGGCAGGGCTAGAAGCTTCCGCTCCACCATCAGGCTCCCCTTTAGCCTTGAGAGATCAAACCCCAAGCCGAAGCAAGCTACAGAGATCAATTCTGTCTCTAAGCCAAAGGTCTTCACAGTGAGGGACCAAAGCTGCTCTGCCCCAGCCTCTGCTGGCCGAGTCCCAGATTAATCACCGCCAGGCAGGGGCTGAGCACCAGCCTGCAATCCGAGCCTGGGCAACACCTGCAGAGGGGTCTTCCCAGCACCTCCCTCCCTCTCTTCGGGCAGGACCTCAGGGCATGAGGGTGTCCACCTGTTGGCAAGGCTACCTGGGACAGGAATAGGTGACATTCAGCTACCTTCCACCTGACAGGTAAGTCATGGTGCACTGAGTAGCTGAGTGAGGTAAGGAAGAAATATGTAGAGACTCACACAGTAAAGTCAATGCCCCAAGAGAAAGAAAACCACAGCTTCTCAACAGGAAGTCCAGTGTCTCTCTCATTCTGTGAGGGATGGTGCCTTCGTACGTGTGGCATACACTCCTGCTGTCTACAGAGGAGAGGAGACTGACGGGCAGGGATGTCTTCAACACTCTTCTGTGGCCAGGTATCCTGGTGAAAGGGAGCCTCAATGCAAACGCACTCCTTAAAGTCGAGAAGCACTTGCCCTGAGTATCAAGATCTGGACAACAGTTTCCTCAATGACCTTGGGAAGCTTTCTCCAGCACAGATGTACGGAGAACTGGTGATGAGTGTGGCGGGCACACCCCTGCCTGTCTATGTGGGCAGGTGCTTTTTAGGATCAAAAGACCCTACCACATTATACTCTTTTTTGCAGATGGTAACCCCTGAGTACAAGTATCGCGATGCTAAAAAGGGGTAAAGGAGGAAAAAGATAAGCATGGAGAGTCACATCTTTAGAAAGACTGCTTCCAGGCCCAAAGAGAAGGGTCCTTCCACCTGCCCATGGCGCAAGGGAACAAAGTGTGGCAGAGGCTGGACTCAGACTAAAGTATGTACCTTCAAGGGCAAAGAAAAGTACAGGTCAGAGAAGAGGAGCTGGAGCCACGAGCACCTTCATCTGAGGAATAACGCCCCAGCCTGACTGTCACAGCTTGTACCGCCACAGCTTCATCCCCAAGAACTAACTCCCTTTGAACCTCCGGCCACAAGCCAGAGTTAGGAGGGAGCAACGGCTACAATTACGCACTCGATTGGGGAGGGGGTGGGTGCTGCATGTGACAGGCCATGAAAGGTCCCAGCCTATAAAACAGCCTGGAAAACAAACCCTTAATTTAAATGTTAATGAAAGTGCTGTGGCGACATCAGAGGCTTCCTGGCTACTCAGAGAACAGCTACCCCAGTCTCAGAATTTATGGCCCCCTTTACCCTCCCACCCTCCCTCTCTCACCCACTGAAGTTTAAAGAGGAAAAGGAAAGGGGGGGGCAAGAAAAGAAAAAAAACACCCTAATTTTGACATTAACACCATGCTTCCACCTTGGGATGTGACTGCTAAATTATCTGTCAGTAGAACACGATCAAAGGAAGATAAACACAGGCACACTGCACACGGCAGCAGGGCAGGGAAAAGGTGGCCAGGTGGGGACTTCAGACGGCAGGTGGGACAGAGGAGGGGGGGACACTGGCCGCTTCTTCACGGCTCTCTCTTCACCTTTTAACTGACACATCAGAGCTGCATACATCTATAGGGACAGTATAGTAATTTGATATGTTTATACTAGTGTGGTGATCAAGCCTGATCATTTCTATATGTTAGAAACCTTCTGATGCCAAAGCAGAGTGGCCCACACCTCAATCCCAGCAGGGGAGGCAGCAGAGCTCTGTGAGTCTGAAGCCAGTCTGGTCTACATAGGGAGTTCCGAGACAGCCTGTGTACACTGTGAGACCCTATTCCAAAAAGAGTAAAGAAAACTTCTGACTCTTCTAGTTATTTTGAGATGAATCATAAACGATTGTAGACTAAGGCCACTTCCCTGTAACAACAGTAACACCAGAAACAGGTCCTCTTACCCATTCGTTTCCCTTAGGTCCTCTTAGCCTCTGTCTGAGAACTAACCACACTGCCCTCCCTACCCATCTGACCCTCCCATCCAGTTCATGCTGTTTCCTCTAGTGACAATAAGATCAGAGCTTTTGTTTGTTCGTTTAGTTTTTGTGGGACAGGGCCTCACTGGAACTCACTATGCAGACCAGGCTGACCTTAAACTCTTAGGAGATCTGCCTGCCTCTGCACCTAGATAACAGCAATTCTTAAGCAGTACTGGGAAAAAGAACGAAAGGACGGGAGTAAGAGAAGGAGAAGGAGCTGATATTGGAGAGAAAAGGAAGGTATCAGAGACAGAGAAAGAATACCAGGGGCTGGAGAAATGGCTCAGCACATAGGAAGAGCACCTATTACTCTTCCAGAGGACCAGAGTTTGAGTCCCCAGCACCCATGTCAGGTGCTCACTACTATCTGGGATCCAGTATCTCTGACCTTCACAGGTACCCACTACATATGGCGCTCTCTCTCTCTCTCTCTCTCTCTCTCTCTCTCTCTCACACACACACACACACACACACACACACACACACACACACCTGATTAAAAATAAAAATAAACTGGGCAGTGGTGGTGCACGCCTTTAATCCAAGCACTTGGGAGGCAGAGGCAGGTGGATCTCTGTGAGTTCGAGGCCAGCCTGGTCTACAGAGCGAGTCCCAGGACAGGCTCCAAATCTACACAGAGAAACCCTGTCTTGGAAAAACAAATAAACAAAAAAAAAATTATAAATAAATAAATAAATAAAAATCTAAAAGAAAAAAAATATCAACACTGAGGCTGGGGAATGGAAATGGATCTCTGCTAGCAGGAACACAGATTCAATACATCAACTCCATACACACATTATCTAACCTTCTGTAGTGTTTTATTTAAGTCAATTTTTTTAAAGTCAGTTCTTGACAAGTGAGCCAAGCACACTTGCCAGGCAAGAAGCTGCTCCAAAAAGGGGTCTGATCCAGCCAGGCAGGGAGGGTGCTGGTTTCAGACCAGCAGCTCAGCAGCACGTGAGCCTTGCTTGGGTGCCATCTAGCCCTGCCTGACTAGTGGCTGAAATCCAGAGTCTTGAGGAACTGAAACCAACCCCAGTACTTGGTCCTTGCTACTAGGACTATGACCTCCCACGAGGCTTGAATTTGCATAAGCAGTCAACACCAAGATGGAGGGCACAGAGCTAAGATTGATCAGGAGTGACCCAATGCAATATCCCCACCACACACATCACTGATGCCTGACAATGTCGGCACATTTCAAGCTGAATCAGTGGGCCGCTGATTCAGTCAGTATGACTCAGGTTTCTATCTTTCTCCAGGTGTGTGAAGGCCCTTCCAGCCACACCAGCCCCTCAGTGTCTTTGAGTAAACTCGGACTCTCATCTTCAAGGGCCACTCCTTCCTGTGTCTGGCTGTCTCACAAAGCAGGACAAGAAGACACTCTTGCCTAGCTCAGGAGACCTTCTTTGCTCAGGCCCCGAAGGAGGCTTCTCCTCAGCTCTAGGATGGGAGAAGGAAGAAGGAGAGAAGGGTCCTCAAGCCACCATGGTCCACTGAGGCAGCAGGAGGAGTTAGGAGGTGAAGCACCACAGTCCTTGTCCCCCTCTCTCCAGCTTGTCAAGGCTGGAGACCCCCTTCACATACAGCGGCTCATCGGCAACCAGAGGAGAACTAGAGACAAACTCCTCGTATCTGACTCTTTCTTCTTCCCTCACAGCACGGGGTGAGTCATGATGCCCAGGACCAGAAAACAGCAGCAGCAGCAGCAGCCGCCCAGCGAAGACAAGCAGTGGAAGCCACACTGAAGCCGCCCTTTTCCAGCCCTCCAACTGTCAGAGCGCACTCACATGCAATTACCCTCCAGTACAGAAAGATGTACTTCAGCAGGATTGGATGGCGTCTACCCCACACAGCACACAGGCAAGCCTGTAGGGCTGGAACAAACACCCTGCTCTTCTCCTACCCTCACCCACTCCAAACAGTGCCTGCCCGGCGCTGGCTTTCCTTCCAGGCCCACCCTCACCTCACCTCCGGGAGAAATGAAGCAAGAAGGAGCAGCTTCGCCATCACAACCCCCAGAGGCCACAACTAACTTTACAAATTTGAATCGGTACATTTCATGCAGACTTGGACTAATCCCCCCCAAAACAAACAGGCCACCACAGCACACAAAATTACACTGTATATTTAATAACACAGCGAAGTCAAGTCTCTACACCTATACCGCTCATCTGTTTCCCTGATGACAGAGCAGGAGAGAGGGGATTAAAGCGCAAGCGTGTGGGGAAGCCTTCCTGACCACACTCGCCCACAAGGCAGCAGAGGTACTCACAGAGAGGCAAGGGCTCTGCTGAGGACAGTTTTTGTTTTGTTTTGTTTTTCCCCTTCCAGGGAAATGGATATGGTGTCTGCAGAGAAAGGGAGAGATACATATTTATCTCCCTTCTCCTTCCAGGCAAACGTAGATTCATTTCAACACAGGCCCCAACTGCAGGGTTGAGGGGTCCAGAAAACCAAAGACCTATGTGTATGTGTGCTCCCAGAATGGCAGAACATTTCCCTGAGGAAGCCCAAGCCTCTCACATGTGGCCTTCCCTACTATGCCCTATATCAACTCTGGACACCAGGAGTATTTCTGGGTTCCCACGGAGGCTTTCAAGGGGCCTGGGCCTGGAGTTATAGATGGTGATGAGCTGCCACGGGGTGCCGGGATTGGACCTGAGTCCTCTGGAAGAGCAGCCAGTGCTCTTAACCACTAGACTATCCCTCCAACCCACTTTTAATGGGGAATGAAGTCTTACAAATAGTTTTGTAGGTCTAGATGTAGTGGTGCACGCCTTTAATCCCAGCACTTGAGAGAGAGAGAGAGAGAAGCAAGTGGGTCTCTGTGAGTTTGAAGCCAGCCAGAACTACATAGTAAGACCCTATCTTGAAAACACCAAAAATAAAAATTTTAAAAAAAAGTTTTGTATCGTTCTTGAGTATTTACTAACTTCATTCAGATAGAAATAACTCTAAGTAGCAATAAAATATATTAATCTGTATTAACTCATAGAAAAACATTCAGAGCCTCTTTCCACCATTTTTCCGTGATGTCACCATGGTGCACATAAGTGTCCCAGATGATGCTCTCAAGAGCATTAATGATGCTGAGAAGCAAACACCAGGGTCTCATCAGGCCCTGCTTCAAAGTCATTGTTCAGTTCCTAACTGTGATGATAAAGCATGGTTACATCGGTGAATTTGAAATCACAGATGACCACCGAGCTGGGAAAATCGTCATGAACCTCACAGGCATTTTGAACAAGTGTGGAGTGATAAGCCCTAGATTTGATGTGCAACTAAAAGACCTCGAAAAATGCCAGAACAATCTGCTCCCATCCCGTCAGTTTGGATTCATCGTACTGACAACCTCAGCCTTCATAGACGATAAAGAAGCAAGACAAAAACACAAAGGAGAAAAACCCTGGGGATCTTTTTCTAGACATGGAATACACATAAATAAAAAGCCTCCATGGACTATGAAAAAATAAAAATACTCAGAATCCACAGTGACCTTAGAAGCTATATCTGAGACCATGTATAATACATTTCTGCCACCCATCTGTGGAAGACACAGACCATTCTGTTCTAAGAAGTGTGTGCCTTTTTTACCTCTTCTTGTTTACCCCATGGGTATAGGTAGGAACTTCCTCTGCGGAACAGAGCCTCAATCCACAAGACCTGAGTCTTGACAACAGGGTAAGAAGGGTGGTGGGTACACAGGAATCCAAGGACAATGTCCTTGCCTGCCACCTTCCTTTGAAGCCTACTGTTTCTTTTAGTTTTTGTTTTTGTTTTGTTTTGTTTTGAGTAAATATAGTCTTGAGCTGGGCAATGGTAGTGCACACCTTTAATCCGAGCACTTCAGAGGCAGAGGCAGGCAGATCTCTGAGTTCGAGGTCAGTCTGGACTACAGAGCAAGTTCCAGGGCAGCCAGAGCTACACAGTGTTCCCAAAAACAAAAAATAAAATAAAATAAACATAGCTTTGAGCACACAATTGGTATTAAATATCACCTTCTACAATTGCTTACAAACTAAAAATTCAAAGCTGCAGAAAGAAGGAAAAGCGATACTTAGACACAGGTCAGAATTCCTGCTTTCTCTTGGTCAAAAGTACCTCATGTTAAGCCTGGAGTTTGAGGGTCCATATTTCATGCTGAAAGTGACTGAGTACAAATATGTGAAAAGAAGGGGAAAAAAAAACAAGCAGAACATCAACAATAAAGTACGCAGGACTCATTATTTTTAACAGGAAAAAGACAGTAATTGACCTTTGCTGTCCAGATTCCTTCCAACTTCTCAAGGAAGCAGCAAGGGAAACTGGAGGACTTGTCCTTAGGACAGTGGCTACTCACAGCCCTTCATGCTGTTCATAAGGGGTCCAGGACCATGTCACCCAGTGATTGACAAACACATTCAACAGCAATAGTAGCAGGGAGGTGACAGAGGCAGCCACTAAGGATCACTTCAAAAGAAAAAGAGAAAGGAAGAGAGATTCTTGTGGAGTCTACCTCAAGAAGACTACAAAAGAACCATGCGACTCCAGGGAGACAGGAGATGCAGGGAAGCCTGGGAAACAGGCTTGAAAGCAACTAAGCACTAAGCAGATGCTACATTAGGTAAGAGGGTGAGGGAGTTGGCATACTATTATAGGACTTAGAGTTCTCAGTCTTCATACACTCTTCTTTGAGACAGGCTTTCTGTGTAACAGCTCTAGCTGTTCTGGAACTCACTCTGTAGAGCAGGCTAGCTTTGAACTCACAGAGATCCTCCTGCCTCTGCCTCCCAAGTGCTGGGATTAAAGGCCTGTGCCACCACTGCCCAGTTTATATATATACATACACACACACACACACACACACACACACACACACAGGTCATTTTCACTGTAATCTAGTCATGTCTGTAAGGAGAACACAGAAAAAGCGAATGTTTGCCCACAGCCACTCGCTAGCAGCAGGCAAAAGAGACTGTATCTCCCAGACTGCTCTACAGAACCTTGAAGCTGAAAGCTGGTATCTCCCTGGGTTACAAGAATGGATGAGTTTTTTGTTTTGTTTTGTTTTGAGACAAGGTATTACTATGTAGCACTGGCTGGTCTAGAATTCACAGAAATCCACCTGCCTCTGCCTCCAGTGTGCTGAGAATAAAGACATGCTCCACCATACCCAGCTGGATGGGCTTTATTTTTAAAGGCTCAAAGTCATGGACAAAGTGGACAGAGATGGACTTAATAATATCGTATAAAAATCCAAGCCCTGTATAGTCTTTGAATACAAAAAAAGGGGGGACAATAAAAACCCAGCACATGTCCTGGATGTCTAGTATAAAGTCAGAATCCCCAACACCGGCTTTAAAGAGGATCCGACCTGAGTTCTGTCTCTGGGACCTACACGGTGGAAGGTAGAAATAACCGCTGAAAGTTGTCCTCTGACTTCACACGTGCACTACAGCACAAGCACACTGGAGCACACTGATACACTCACACAAGTAAATAAAGGATGTGTGTGTGTGTGTGTGTGTGTGTGTGTGTGTGTGTGTGTGTATTTATTTATTTATATATATACAAGAGTCTGCTGCCCACATGATGGCATACATCTTTAATCCTAGACCTGGGAGGCACATGGAGGCAGAGCTCTGTGAGCTCCAGGCCAACCAGGCCTACATGGTAAGACCCTGTCTCAAAAAATAAAACAAACATAAACCGAGTTCAAGACTTCACCTGTGAAATTAAGGGAAAAGCCGTATCAAATAACTTCACAGTCAACACTCAACAGTCAGCCAACGAAGGGCAAAAGAATCATCCAGGACTAAGAAAATACACCCAGACAACTGAAGAAGAATGTGAAGGCAGCACAAAGGGACACAAAGGGACCTCGCAGAGGGTCTGCGCCGAGAACAGCTGGCTAGCACTGACTGACTGCTACAAGTTTGGGGTTCACACCACAGGAAGACTAGCATTACAAAGCCATGTCCTTGCCCTGGTCGGTCTCCAAGTTATGTCCCAAACCTCAAACTCGGTTTACTATGCTCCCAAATACCTCCTAATGAGGAAGGGAAATCCCACTCTAAACTTCCCTTATTGACACCCTCTGCAGTAGGCGTTATGTGGTCTTTTTTGTTGAGAAGTAACCCAATATTCTCTAGAGGATGTAGCTAGAGTGGAAGTCTATAGGTTGGGGGTAGGGGACAGCCTAGCCATACTCTTTGGCCTCAGGGAACATGTAGCAAGTACATGGCCCATCCCTAGTCAGAGTCCCTTCTACCAACAACCCACTTCAGCCTCCTGAAGCCAGCCAAAGCCCCCAAGTAACCTCTAAGACGAAGTCCCCGGCACACCTGTCACCTCCCACTCGCCTCCCTTTAGTCCCCACACAAATCCAGCCCACAGACAGGCACGCCTGGCTAGTGAGCTTTCAGAAGGGTGCATTAGGAAAAACTGCAGAGGAGACAAAGCTGGCCAGTCCCGTTCTTCCACCCAGAGCTCCCACACTTAGCTTCCCCACTCCCCGATAGTCTTCCCTTTCCCCTTTCCTAAGATGCCGGAATGATTTGTTCTGAAAAGCGACAGGTTTATAGGTTAGCCGACACCTCTGCTCTGTGGAATTTTAATTAACTTCTCCCATCGTCAATATGCTAAGGAATGGGGTCTCCATTCTCTGGGGTCAGCAATGTGTTTCAGGTCCTGCTATATCAGCCGTCAAATTGAAGAATTAATGACGTGGCTAATCGGCTCTAATTCTTAGGAAGGAAAAAAACTGAAAGGGAGTTGTGGAAGAGAGCAAGAGGAGAGGTGCAGACTCCACGAGGTGAGGAGAAAGAGGCTGAGGTGGCTGAGCAAAGGGCACCAACTTGCTTACAAAAACAAGTGACTGACTTAATCAGGTGATGGAAGTAGGCAGCCCTAGAGCTTTCCCAAGTCCATCCAGGTGGGGTGAGAGGCATCAAGGAGGTGCACACAGACGACCCTCCTCCCAACTTCCATTACAGTTCAACCTTAGGAGAGTGTCTAACCCACTGGGGAGGGCAGCGAGCCTGCCTTGGTTCAAGACAGCCTAGACGGGTGCTAGAGCACTGGCTCATCAGCTAAGAGCCCTCCCCAACTGCTCTTTCCCAGGATCTAGGTTCGATTCTCAGCACCCACACAGTGGCTCATAACCATCCATGACTCCACTCCCAGGTGATCCAACACCCTCTTCTGGCCTCTGGGGGTACTGTACATATGTGATGATACACAGAGATACACACAAACAAAACACCATACATACAAAATAATAAAATGCTTTTTTTTAAAGCCTAGGTAAAAGCACATGATATATCTGAAATTGTTTACATGAAACTTACATTATGTACAATGAATATAAGTCAATAAAATGTTTTTAATAATAATATAACCAATCTGGAACTGCAATTACAGATCATTAGAACTTACTACGTAGCAGGAAAATCACTAACTAGCTCATGGCCAGTCTGAGCTATGTAGTGAGTTCTAAACCAGCCTCTGCTACACAGCAAGACTTGGGTTTTGTTTGTTTGGTTGGTTTTTTTGTTTAAAAAAAAAAGGTACAGGGCTGGAGAGATGGCTCAGCAATTAAGAGCACTGGCTGCTCTTCCAGAGGACCTGGGTTTGATTCCTGGCACCCACACAGTGGCTCACAATAATCTTTAACTGCAGCTCCAGATACAACATCCTCTTGTGGTCTCCATGGGAACCAGACACACCAGTGGCACACAAACTACCATACACATAAAATAATAAAACAGAGTTGTACCTGCACTACAATTATCTCTGTTTCTACTCCTCTGTATATACAGATGAGGGCCCAGTTGGCAGGCTCCAAACCTCTCCTGCTCTCCTGATACCCAGAGCCTGTAAGGGATACTCCAGAAGAATTTTCAGGGAACAAAACGGAGGTGAGTCACGACAGCAGGATAGCTGCTGCTGTAGACTCTCAGGTACACTGAGAAGCCTTTGCTTTAAAGAAACCCCACAGGACATCTGCTCAGAAAGGTAACACTGACCCTCAGTTACATTCCGGTGTAGAATCCTTGCCTTAACATTTCTCATCAGATGCTTAGGAAAGGTTATCTCAATTCCACAAGTATGTGAAAAGACCTTCAGACCTCAAGTCTCTGGAGAATGTTTAACTCTCCAGGAGAGTGGTTCATAGCAACCTGGAATAGACAGACTAGTGGAAATTTCTCTAGCTTATCTGACCTAATAAAATGAAAACATTCTTGTGTGCAACAGAAACCCAACATGTCTCCCTTACCTGAGTAATGGGCTGATAGCAATGGACCAGACCCGGTCTTCAGTCTGGATGGTGTGTGAGCACTGCCCCAGCCGGCCCGAGGCCAAAGGCCATACCTGGAAACAGAAGAGGAAACGCTCTTGTTGGCATCGCCTGGGATTAGAAGAAAGAGATGTACAGCAGGTGGGAGGCGTGTGACTAGGGAGGAGGGATGGAGAACCCTTTCCGTCCTGCAGACAGAGCACAGGGCATCAGCAGACACCAGCTTCCAGTTCACCTGCCACAGACAGCCCTGACCACTCACCTTTACTTCCACCCAAGAGGCCTTAATTTCTAATCAACTTTCTACCAGACAATGAGAAGTTACACATCCCCTATGTGAGATCCAACTAAGAAAGGGTAGAGGGAAGTAGGCCGCCTCTCTCTCTCTCTGAAACTTCCTGTGTCTGTGGATCTTCCTTTCTCTATCTTTCACCAAAACTTTAGGCATACAGGGAGAGACAGGGGATCAAAGTCCAGTCTGGGAGACATGTGCACTGTTAGCCGAGTGAGAGAGCTGCAAATCAGGGACGAATGGAGAGACTTCAAAGTGACAAGGGACTTGTTGTTGTTGTTTGCTCATTGCCCAGGGTCCAAAGCTAGTCATGCCAGCAGGGAATTTAGCACCTAATGTCACCAAAGGGAGCAGAAAAGCTGAACTCTCTTAAGCTTCCATATCTCCGCAGGTTAAAAATATTGCTTGGAGCACACTATCTGGTCCCTATCAGTCAGGAATGTACATTAGCAGCCACTCGGGGCTTAACTCTAATCAACACTCCCTCCCAGAGCCTCTCAGCAGCCAGTGCATTTAGAAATCTCCCATTAAGCACAAGGCTCCCCCTCACCTCGCCCTACCCCAGATGACACACACAGGGACATAAGCCTCTAACCAAACAGAAAGGAAACCTCAAATGTACAGGGCTCTCCCCGGAGCAGCCACAGAGGGGTCCCATGGCAGTTAGATGGATCAATGACCTCTCAAGGTCCCTGCAGAGCTATAAGGGGAACACACCAAACTCAGGCAGGACCTTAGATGGAAGAACTTAAGAAAACATTCCTTCAGTGTAAGGGGCAGGTGATAGAATGGGGGTGGTCTTGCCTTCTTAGGGTCACATGGTATCTCTTCCCTATAAAAGGAGAAAGTGTTTCTTTGAGTCTCTGGGTATGATGGAGTGGGGGATGGGACAATAGCAGGAGTAACATCTCCCAAAACTAAGAAAAGAAATTTAACAAGAATATCCTGGGGCTGGAGAGATGGCTCAGGTTAAGAGCACTGACTGTTTTCCAGAGGTCCTGAGTTCAATTCTCAGCACCCACATGGTGGCTCACAACCATCTGTAATGAGATCTGGCGCCCTCTTCTGTGTTCATAATAAATAAATAAATCTTTAAAAAAAGAATATCCTGGAGGAGGAGGGAAACAGAAAACAAAACAAAACCTCAATATTCCCTGTAAGGCTGGTACTCTGGCATCTGCTTTGTATCTGCCAGTCAAATCCTTTGGTAATAACTAGATGCCCTTTGGTTTCTTCCCTTAGACTGCCCAACTTGGAAGAGATCTTTGCCTTTTCCTTATCGGAACTCCCTCAGAGGCAGGTTCTCGCTTGCAGGGTGAAGGGGGTACTCCTGATTTTCAAAATCTCTGGGGATAGCCTAAACCCCAGTTTACTGGTCGCTTCCACAGAGACAGCTGGCAGAACCTGGGAACCAACAAACCCCGGGACAAGGGTACAGATCTGTGGGAGTGACTCCGGAAATGCACTGCCAGTTCCAAGCATCATTCAGGAAGTGGCCAGCCTGTCCCATAGCACAGCATCCTCTGGCAACAAGAGCGACAGAGGTTGACACAATAAAGATCTGGTCAGATCTTTGCTATCAATGCAAAACAGACCCACCCTGGAAAATATTCAGTGAAAGTAGACATTTATACAGTCCTTTTAGAAGGCAGACTGGAGGGGACAAGGCTCCTACAATGATCATTGTCTGATTCAGGAATTCTAAGACTGAGAATTCATCCAAAAAAAAAAAAAATCTAAAACAAAGAAAAACCAAAATGGCAAATAAAATATTTCCTGTAGCCTATTATTATAGAACAAGCAGATAGTCTTTGGAATCTGACCAGTCTGGGTTAGAACCCTGCCTGTGACTTCTTATCTTTGCTCTTAGAGATATTTCCTAGCTTCTTGGCCTTAGATTCATCTCATCCAATGGAGTAAAAAGTGCCCTATGTCTCAGGACCATGCTGTAGAAAAGGGAAGATAAATACAGAGTACTAGAACAGCATGATGTACAGAATTTAGCAGGAATCAGGCCCTTAAGAAAGGATTCTTATGGGGCTGGAGAGATGGCTCAGAGGTTAAGAGCACTGACTGCTCTTCCAAAGGACCCGGGTTCAATTCCCAGCACCCATATGGCAACTCACAACAGTTCCAAGAGATCCAAAACCCTCACACAGACATACATGCAGGCATAAAATAAAAATAAATAAAAAATAAAAATTAAAAAAAAAAAAAAGAAAGAAAGGATTCTTATTTCCAGGTTCCTGTATCCAGGAAGAAATTAGACAGAATCATCCATCTACTAGAGAACATTTTATGTAAATGATGGTAAGTTCCTCTGGAAGCCACTAAAGATAACACAAGGGCTGGGACAGAGACTGGCTGTGGTAGCATACACGTAATCCCAGCATTCAACAGGTGGAGGAACAATCAGAAGTTTAAGTCATACTTGGTTACATGGAAACTTCAAGGACAGATTCTAAAAAAAAAAAGTATACACACACACACACAACTTGTATAACAGAAAACCTTATAGAGTAGATACCACAGGGTACACTGTGTATCTAAAACACATTACAATTATGCAGGGGAAGATATTTACCCAAAAAGATAAAATGGATAAGGTGCTTAGCACAGTGCCTGGCTACAGTCTACCTTGTTAGAAAGTAATTCTCGAAGGCATGTGGTGGCACACACCTGTAATCTCAAGAGGCAGAAAAACTGCAAGTTCAAGGTTAGACATTGCCGGACACTGTCTCATCTCAAAAGAGAAAGAAAGACGGATCTGAGGTTTCGGAGAAGAACCTACGGCTGTGCTTAGCTGACTAACAAGCGCCAAACCACCTTCAGAAACCTTCTGACACCCACAGACCAAGGCTGCTGTCGGCTGTGAACGGGGAAGCCTCTCACCGTAAAGCAGTGAGCAGAAGTGATCCACGGACCCATGGCTGCACGAGATACTGACTACAGGGCTGTTGGGAGCATTTATACCACCCTCTTCAGACTCGGGGAACACTGCAGAAGAAGGGGAGGAAGGAAGGCCGAGAGCCAGGGAGACAGGAGGAGAGCCTTCCAAAGGCTATCTTCTAAGCACAGCACGGCCACAGCAGTCATGCACTCACAGGAACTGGCTACCGACAGTAAGCCCCTAGCAGTCAGCTATGAAGAAGAGGGCTCACGGGCATCAGTGCCGCATCTTTTGGCAAGTAACAGATTCTGGGAATGGAAGAGGCATACTATCCTGTTATATACCTGCTCATAAAGATAAAGATAGCCCTAGTTAAACTCTGTAGAACACTAATAAAAACAAAAGCTAGTAAATACAGTTAAGATATTTGTAAGGGGGGCTGGAGAGATGGTTCAGTGGTTAAAAGCACTGGCTGCTCTTCCAGAGGTCCTGAGTTCAGTTCCCAGCACCCACATGGTGACTCACAACCATCTGTAATGGGATCTGATACCCTCTTCTGTCTGCATGCAGATATATAGGAAGACAGAGCACTCATACACATAAATAAATAAATCTTTAAAAAAAAAAGAAAAAAGATATTTGTAAGGAAGATGGTGGGGGAACTAACGGGGCAAGGTAACCAGATGCACGCAAATACGTATGAAATCAACAAAGAACAAATGTTATTTTTTTTTTTTTTTTTTTCGAGACAGGGTTTCTCTGTGTAGCTTTGCGCCTTTCCTGGAACTCACTTGGTAGCCCAGGCTGGCCTCGAACTCACAGAGATCCGCCTGGCTCTGCCTTCCGAGTGCTGGGATTAAAGGCGTGCGCCACCACCGCCCGGCACAAATGTTATTTTTAAAAGAGGTCTGGAGAGTCCCCTGTCTGTGCCTCCCCAGCACTGGGATAACAGACAAATGCCACTGTCCTGAAATGTAAGCCCCGACCGCTCAGACCCAGATCTTCATGCTCGGCTAGTAAGCACATGGCTGAGCCATCTCTCCAGCCCCAGGTTTACTGCAAGTTAAAGCCAGAATCTTTGCGAGGAATGCTACAAGTCATTGACTGAGCAAAACTCAAGTAAATATGGGATGGGGAAGAGGAAGAAACAGTTGACAGGAAATGTGGTTTCCACGAAGGTTCAAAATATTCAATAAAGCCAGGCAGTGGTGGCGCACGCCTTTAATCCCAGCACTCAGGAGGCAGAGGCAGGCGGATCTCTGTGCCAGCATGGTCTACAGAGCGAGTTCCAGGGCAGCCAGGCAACACAGAGAAGCACTGCCTGGAAAAACAATAACAATAATACTAAAGCCAGGTGTAGCAGCATATGTCTGTAATCTCAGCCCTTGGAGATGAAGACACAAGGATCATCTCTGGCTACATGCTACCATCTCAAAAAGAAAAGCAAAGGCAACCTGCCGATCTTTCTTGGGCTTCCTATACTGGCATTCATTCTCACTAAATACAAAATACAAGGAAGAAAATTTCAAAAGGAAAAGAAATGTTCATAAAATGGAGAGAACCTATTTAACCCTTGTCTTTATATAAATCAGCAATGTGAAAAAGCAATCACTGGAGGGTACCCGGAATCAGAAGAGTCATTGATAAAACTGTAACTTCCCTCCTGAGGTCTCTCTCCATGTGGCTTAGAGGCCCATTTGCTAATGTTAATAAACATTTTTCTACAATGGAGCTTCTAGATTCTGGAAAACAGAAAATCAAGACCTCTGGGGTCTTCTGCATCACCGAGTGAACTGTCAGCAGAGCCCCCACTGCAGCCCCAGAGCCTGTATCCTGGCTGGGCTGCCGCACCCACGACAGGAGACTCTCTTATTGTCTCATAAGCAGCAGTGCTCGGCAGAGATGGGATGAATTGGCTCCACAAAGCAAGGACGACACTGTTTATCAGTTTCACCTTTATGTCTTGGTGGATGTCTGCCGACCAGGCAATCTGGCAACGACACAACCAGCAGCAGCCTTCCTGTGGGCTCCACTGCCTACTGACCACACCACTCTCCAGAGAATCAGTAAAAACGTGTTTTAATTATCAGCCTGATTGCTTATAAACAAGGTGGTGAAAAATTAACCTCTCTAAACAGAGAACATGCAAAAGGAGGGAGATTTTAAAATAAAATACTGGGGTTAGAACTCAGCCCACAAACTTGAGGGAACAGCTCAGGAGGAAAAGCTGACCAGCCCCCTATTTCTGCATGCACACCACATTTCAAGTGAGTGGCAAGCGTCCCAGACACTGTCCACTCCTCTCCCAGTCCAGCTGGCAGGAACACATGCTGGCATAGCAAGAGGCATGCCACAGGCACATAAGTAAGTTCTTTATTGTGTCACCTCTCCCTGCCCTCACCAACACCTCAGCCAATCCTGGACCCCAAGGCTCTCTCCACCCTCTGCCACCTGAGTCCCTACAGAGGAGGAGGAGGGGATGACAGTATGTGGGAGAATGCCTCACCTTGGCCGTCCTGTCTCTGGAGCCACTCACAATGATGCCCCCTTTGCAGTCCACACAGTTCACCTCCTGCTCATGGGCTGAGTACTTGACAGTGAAGGTGCTATGGAGCTTATGAACACCAATCTTCCCATCTCTACAAGAGAAGAAGGAGCCCATCCCCAGGAGTTAATGACTCTTTCTGTAGCAAGAGGGCCAGTCTACTGAAGCAGCCCACGTGTCCAGCGACGGCCACATTTGCCAAGCATTCTGCAGTGTGGCCCACAAGGTGCTGAGTGTTAGATACCTTTACTTCTTCAGCACACTTGGGGAGCTGAGAAAGAAAATAAACCTCCCCTCACAGAGTATCAAACTTGCTCTGCTTTGCATTAAAGGTTCTTCCTGTTTTCTTCTCTGGCCAACCCTATTAACATCTTTTGGTAAATCTCTGCTTTGGGTGTTTAAAAAAAAAAAAAAAGCCTACCTTTTTAAAAGTTTCCCTCCTTATCCCTTTGCTGTTGAGCCAGAAAAGTCCAAAGCAGACACAGGTCCCTAAAGAACACCAAGGAAGACCCAGCACTTACCCCCCTGCACTGATGATATGCGAGTTTGCCAGCACAAAGTGACACACGTCCTCATCATGCCCAGCGAAGACTCTGAAGGGTCGGCGGTTCAAGCTGGCACCATCTGGGCGGAACTGGTAGGCCAGGATGAAATTAGCCTGAGATATGTACAGAGAAGCATCCTCCAGCTGCATCCAAGGCATCTGACTGCAGAGAGGGACCAAAAAAAAAAAAAAAAACCAACACGTAAAACTGCTGCCTGTACTTCTCATAGATAAGTTGAGGAGTCAGGGAAGTCAAAAGGAAATTTCTAGCCAGGTAAAGTGACCTCTGCGTTGTAGCTAAGTCCAATTGGTAAGTTTCAAGGTTCCAAGATTCTGACATATATTCCTTGTTCAACACATCAGTTAAGGTGTGATAGAGAAAGGTAAGTTTTAGGAAACCCCATTCCCTTGTTATTGGAGCAAAGGAACATTTATAAGTGAAAAGAATCCAGCCATTTAGAAAGTATGCAGACCTGCTCAAGAGATGCCTTGATCCTCCCAGGGATGTTGACATTCTATAGTGGAGGCTACATGGGGTGACATAAAATAACTCCAAAGCATCGTGCTAGAGCTCAGGGGCTACAAAGAACTCAGCTCTCATAGCAACTGATAAGAGACATCCAGAGAAAGTTCTAGATCCTCTCTCCAATCTCCAAGAGAGAGAAAGCTTAAAAACCACCAGCCAATCCACCATGGCGTGGGACTACAGCCTTAAGAAAAAAAAGATTTGCTGCAAATAGCGGCATACACCTGTAATTCCCAGGAGGAAGAGGAGGTTCAAGGCCATCTTTAGATGCATATGTAGGTCAAGGTCACCAGAGGCTACATCATAGGCTATCTCAAAAAACCAAGGGGGTGTGTGAAAAAAAATAGAGACGATGACAGGGAAGAGAAGAAGAGGGAAGGGAGGGGCACTCTACAAGACAACTAGGTTCTATAGGGGGACCAAGTCCCTTCCCCGAGACAGACATCCCACCTGTGCCAATCCTACCCAACAGTCCTGGAGCTACCAGGTCTCAAAAAATCAAAGGGAAAGCTGACTCATCCCCGTGGACAGACACCATCGCCCACTGCCAAGCCTGTCTGAGCAAACTGGGCTGTGTGTCTTTCCCAGTCTCCTTAAAACAAGCGTCATGGGAATGTGGAAAAGTTCTGCAAATTGACTTGCCGGGCCATTAAATGCAGCTTGGACTTTGTAGTAACTGAGTTTCTGCTCATGCAGTTTTTACAAGAGTGTGCATATATTATATAGAACATGTGTAAAGTGTATGTATATGTCTGCATTCTTATTATTCACAATCCTCTTCAACATCTTTTTCACAATTATGTAGCACATTCAAATGGGCAGCAAACAGAGGGGCTGGAATCCATGTACTTACAACCATGTGGTGAACAGACATTTACCTAGGACAAGAAACCAGGTTCATGCCAGGTGAACAGTGAAAAATCCTGGGGCAACCTGGTAACTGTTCTGTGTTTATTTGCCAGACTGCCTTAAATTAATGCCCTAACTGACAACACCAGGAACAAGAACTTGATAGAGAAATCACCCTTTGATGTTACAGGCACAAATGACGGGGTGTGACGGCAGTGTGATCCTGCACTAAGGAGCTGAAGCACAAGCATGGCAAGCTCGAGGTCAGCCTGGGCTACAAAGGAGATCCTGCTTTTTAAGAAAACCACAACCAGGTAAAAGGGGAAACTGGAAGACAAAGCCTTCCATCATAAAAATCCATCTTTCTCTTTCATACCTTCTTTATCATAATACCACCACATAATTCATAGAAACTGACATCAGCCAAACCACAAACAGCATAAGCAAGACAAAGGGTCATTATGGTGGTGGGAATGAGAATGGTACCCCATACGCTCATATATTTGAATGTTTAGTCACCAGGGAGTAGAACTGTTTGAGAAGGATTAGAAAGATTAGGAGGTGTGGACTTGTGGAGTAGGTGAGGCCTTGCTGGAGGAAGTGTGTCACTGAGAATAGGCTTTGAAGTTTCAAAAGCCCAGCCCAGCCCAGCCCCAGTCTCTCCTCTCCTCTCCTCTCCTCTCCTCTCCTCTCCTCTCCTCTCCTCTCCTCTCCTCTCCTCTCCTCTCCTCTCCTCTCCTCTCCTCTCCTCTCCTCTCCTCTCCCCTCCCTCCCCTCCCTCCCCTTCCCTCCCTCCCCTCCCCATCTCTCTCCCTGCTCCGCCCCTGTCTCTTGCCTGCTGCCTGTGGATCAGCATGTAAAGCTCTCAGCTACTGATCTAGTGCCATGCCTGTCTGCTTCCAGCCATGATGGTCATGGACTAACCCTCTGAAGCTGTAAGCAAGCCCCCAATTAAATGCTTTCTTTTATAAGAGTTGCTTTAGTCGTGGTGTTTCTTCACAGCAATAGAACAACCACTAAGTCAACCACCAAAGGCAGAGGTATATCTTATCTATCAGCACAGGGATGGTTCAGCCAGAATGAAAAGTCACAAAGCTCCCAATCCTCTGGACTCAACCAAGAAGCACTTTTTGGGTAAGGTGCCAGCCAAATAAAAATCATGAAGTGCTTTGACACTGATGAGGCCTCAGTGTGCTGTAACAATCATCAGAACTCTATGGCACTGGGCTAAGGAGAAAGCTCACTGTGGAAAGCACTTCTGGACAAGCACAAAGGACTGATTTCAAATTTCCGGCACCTGTGTAAAGAGTCAGCCAGCACTGTGGGGTGAGGAGTAGAGACAGGAGGATCACTGAGACCTGACAGCTAGTAGCCTAGCTCTAGATCCAGAGACCCTATCTCCAGGGATTATGATGGAGAGGGATAGAGCAGGGCACCTAATGTCCTCTCTTGGCCTCCAAGCACTGTTTTTCATACTCACACACATAAATATATACCACATATACACATTGGCACTTTTTCTAAGTCCTAATTCACATATCTCTAATATCCCATTTTGCCTTTTAAAAAAATTACATTTTCTTTCTTTACTTTGTATGTGTACAAAAGCATGCACATATATGCCATGGAGCAGGCATGTAGAGTTCAGAAGCTAACTTTCAAGAGTTGCTTCTCTCCATGCAGATCTCAGAGAATAAACTCAGGCTGTCCAGCTTTCCTCCTGAGAATCTTCCAATCCCCTATTTTGCCTTCTACTAAATTAGAAGAAATGGAACTAGAAGTGTAGCTCAGTTGTGAAGCACCTGCCAAACATGGAATAGGTCCTGGTTTTGAGCCCAGCATCATGACCACCACCCTGCCTGTCCCCCCCCCAAAAAAAGAAAACTCAATGAAGAGTTTAACAGAACCCAAGAGGAGAATTAACTCCCTAGAGATAACATTTTAAAAATAACAACTGTAACTGAGAGGGCATAGTGGCTCATGCCTATTAATCCCAGCACTCAGGAGGCAGGGGAAGGTGAATTCCCTCGGGAGGCAGAGGAAGGTGAATCTCCAAGTTCAAGGCCAGCCTGGTCTATAGAGTTAGTTCCAGGACAGCAAGGACTACACAGAGAAAACCTGTCTCAAAAAAACAAAAATAAACAAAAAATTTATACACATAAAATAAAAACAAATAAATCTAAGAAAGGAAGGAAGGAAGGAAGGAAGGAAGGAAGGAAGGAAGGAAGGAAGGAAGGAAGGAAGGAAGGAAGGAAGGAAGGAAGGAAGGAAATCAAGAAGCTACTTGCCTACATCTCCACTTCAGCAGAATCCCCTCTCGGCAGCGCCCCAGTCTCCAGTTCTGAGACACCTTTACTCGGTCCTTTACTGGAATGCTGGTCATCCTAGGTCCAAACAGAACAAAGACCTCAATCACTATAACTCATTGCTAGTGAGAGAAGATTCTATGACTTACTGAGTCAGGCCTTGGGAACATCCAGAATAGAACCAAATATAGGTTAAAGGGATTATGGGATCAGAAGTAATAACTCCTATCTCCTCCATACTTGCTGGTCAAGAAATCCAAGCAGAAAAGTCTATCCTTTAAACTACTACAAGTGTCTATGGTGATGTCAAAACAATCTAGTGAAAAATATGCAAAAAAGTGCTAGAGCCGATGAGACAGCTCCATGGGTAAAAAGCACTTGCCACAAAACCTTCTAACTTGAGTTTGATTCCTGTGGTAAAGGAAGAGAACGAACTCTCAAACATTGTCCTCTGACCTCCACGCGTCATGTATGCACCTGCCTACATTCATACTGTGAGAACATACACACACACACACACACACACACACACACACACACACACACACACACACAAGATAGTATATGAGCCTGACATGCTGCCTACTGCACTAAGAGGGTGACATAATAATAAATCTTTTTTTTTAAATTTTCAAGTACTGAAACTCCCAGATATCCATATGAAAAAGATGAAACCTGCCTTACTCCTACCTCACACCAAACAGGAAAAGATGATATATAATAAACCTAAACACAAAATCTAAAATGTAAAGCTATTAGAATAAACTTATAAACACATCTATTTGGGGAAAATGACACTTATCTATCTGGCAGAGGGGGGAGGCAAAGTTTTCTTAGGACACAGCAAAAACATAAAAGAAAAAAGCTAATAAATTAGACTTATCAAAATTAAAAACCATGCCATCAAAATGAAGAACATAACAAGTATGCAAATGAAGAAATATTTCTCTCTTCACGCTTAAGCTAGCCTTGATTCAGTCTCCCTCAGCCCCAAGGGGTGGGATTACAGGCAAGTACCCCCACACTTAGCCTCTATGTTCATACATCTTTAAAGGACCAATAAGAGTTTTCTATTTAATGATGGGAGAGAAAAAACGGCACAGCCATTGTAGCAAAAGGTCTGGCAGGGGGTTATTTTATGTTTTGATGAGTATGAGTGGTCTTGCCTGCCTGCCTGCCTGCATATATGTGTACCGTGTTCATATCTGGTACCTGAAAAGACCAAAGGGAACATGAAATCCCCAGAACTAGAGTTATGAACAGCTGTAAGCCATGTGGGGGCTGGGAACCAATGTTCAATGTACAATTCTTTTCCATGTTTTAAACTTCTCTTTTAAAAAGTGTTGACCGAGTAGTGGACGTCTGGATGAAGAGGGTAAGAGCAGTGAGAGATGGGGTGCACACCACCAGGAAGAGTGGCATAGTTTGGGGTGTGGAGACGGGGAAGAGGCCAAAGGCCTTTTGAGAGGACGTTTTTAGCCAGAATTTTGAAATCATGGGCAAGAATCTGAGAGTTCCATTTGAGGTGTCTATCTGTGTCTCCATGGCTTCAAATACTTGACCACACAAGGTACACTGCTTGGGACACACAGTGGAAACTACTAGATCTGCCTAGGAATTCACTGACCAAAGGAGACACACACATTTCTCTCTGTCTCTACTTACACCTTCATATACACCACCCATTACTAAAAGCCAGCAAACAAAAGTCTCTGTTTCCAGAGCCTAACCAACACACATTGAAAAGACAGCTTGGGCAAGCAGAAAGATGTCTAATCCATTTCAAGCTCTGGCCTTACTTATTTGTACAGAATAATCCTTCTGATCTTAAAGTCATGAATGTATAGGACTGAATGTTAAAAAACACAGAGATACACAGCATAGAAGGTTAACAGTATGAAAATGAGTCCTCCCAATCTTCATCAAGGGTCCCTCTTCCATTTGCCTTTCACTCAGCTCCCTCTAGATTAATATTTTATTTAATCATGAGATATTTGTGCTTTTATATATTTTCCCTATTCTTCTACAATATTTAAAAAAGAGAAAAAATGTCCCTTAAAGTCCTAGGCACTTGGACGCAGTGCAGCGGGACACACGGAGAGGGATAGCTCAGCAGTAGAATATATGTGCATTTGTAAGGCTCTGGGTTTAATCCTTAGTATAAAGGGAAAAATAAAAATAAATGATGCTGTTAACAAAACTGAACATGTACCGATAAAGCAAAAGCAAAAAACAAACAAACAAACAAACAAAAACAACCTAATTTAGATGGCCATTTCATACTACAATATAGTAAATTAAAAAAAAAAAAAAAAAAGGAAGTTGAGTTGGACATGATAACATAAGCCTATGATCTTAACACTCAAAAGGCTGAGGCAGGAGGATTTATTGTGAGTTCAAAGGTGCCCTGGATCATGTAGTGTGTTCCAGGTCAGTTGCACCTATATGCAAGATCTTGTCTCATCTCATCTCAAAAAAAAGGGGGGGGGGGGTACATTTAAGATAGTTTAGGCAGAAGAAAATGAAACATACTCACACTCCAAAGAAAAGCAGAAACAAAATGTATGAATTATAAAGTGTGTAAGTTGATTCTATTAATCTTGAAATGCTAACAGAGGTGGGAAAAAGAAATTCGAAGGTAAACAACAGAGTCAGGGAAATTAACATTGTAAACACAAATTTCTTTCATCTCTACAACTTTTAGGGAGCTGATGAAAATCTACCAAAACACCCATCTCTAGTATCCAGTTATCCATGTCCCACACAGCCTAGGAACAGTCACGTGGAATTAAAAAATGGGCTAAAGAGCTAAACAGAGAATTCACAAAACAAGAACTACAAATGGCTGAAAGACATTTAAAGAAATGCTCAACATCCTTAATCATCAGAGAAATGCAAATCAAAACGACTCTGAGATACCACCTTATACCTGTCAGAATGGCTAAGATCAAAAACACCAATGACAGTCAATGTTGGAGAGGATGTGGAGCAAAGGGAACACTCCTCCACTGTTGGTGGGAATGCAAGCTTGTACAACCACTGTGGAAATCAGTATGGCAGTTTCTCAGAAAATTAGGAATCGAACTACCTCAAGACCCAGCCATACCACTCTTGGGCATATACCCAAGGAATGCTGATTCATACCATAAAGATACATGCTCAGCTATGTTCATAGCAGCACTATTTGTAATAGCCAGAACCTGGAAACAACCTAGATGCCCGTCAACGGAAGAATGGATGAAAAAATTGTGGTACATATACACAATGGAGTACTACTCAGCAGAGAAAAACAATGAAAGCATGAAATTTGCAGGCAAATGGATGGAACTAGAAAAAATCATCCTGAGTGAGGTAACCCAAACCCAGAAAGACAGTCATGGTATGTACTCATTCATAAGTGGATTCTAGATATAAAATAAAGAACAATCAGACCACAACTCATGGAACCATGGAGGCTATATACATAGCATGGAGGTCCCTAGGACGACTGTGGCTTATAATAAATTTCGGTTTTACTCAATTATTGAAAAAAAAAATAGCCAAATGAATGGAAACACATGAACTATGAACCAAAGGCTGAGGTGCCCCCAACTGGATCAGGCCCTCTGAATAGGTGAGACAGTTGATTGGCTTGATCAGTTTGGGAGGCAACTAGGCAGTGGGACCAAGTCCTGTGCTCATTGCATGAGTTGGCTGTTTGAAACCTGGAGCTTATGCAGGGACACTTGGCTCAGTCTGGGAGGAAGGGACTGGACCTGACTGGACTGAGTCTACCAGGTTGATCGAAGTCCTCGGGGGAGGATTTGCCCTGGAGGAGGTGGGAATGGGGGGTGGCCTGGAGGTAAGGGGAGGGGGGCAGGAGGGGGGAGAATAGGGGAACCCATGGCCGATATGTAGAACTGAATGGTATTATAAAATAAAAAAAAAAAAAAAATGAACAGTCACGTGGGATTCACACAAAGAAACACTGAGAAAAGCATTCCTGAATACTGGTTTACAGAAACATACTTTAAAACAATTATTAAATACTGCCTCACATCTATTAAGTGGGAAAACCTGACAAGCCTTTGACTTTATAAGCACTTAGGTTTGGTTACACATTGCTGGTACTGTGTTCTGATCTTGAATTTCCACTATGAGCACTGTATTACAAACAAATAACTCAAATGAAAAATACATTTTACAATGTCTGAGCTGGAAACCGCCCCGATGTTTGCCTGTGGGAGGGAAGAGCACACTAGCACCACGGACAGACCATGTACAACCACTAGAGACAACAAGTGTGAAGACTCCAAAGATGGAAACGGCTGTTGTACAACACTCAATGACAACTGCAAGACTAAGGAAAAATTACCATATAAAATTAAGTTTCCATAGATAACAGATCAGAAGATGTATATTAATGGTGCTTTAGGATGTGAACAAGTTTATTTTGGTTTGGTTTTTTGAGACAGGGTTTCTCTGTGTAGCTTTGGAGACTGTCCTGGAACTCACTCTGTAGACCAGGCTGGCCTCGAACTCACAGAGATTTGCCTGGCTCTGCCTCCCGAGTGCTGGGATTAAAGACGTGCACCACCATCCACTCAAAGGGGGAGAGTAGAAGCAGGCAGAAGAAAAGTGCCTGAGAAGACAGAGGCTGGTGGTGTGCCATGGAAAACTATAGCCACTGGCTAACCATTTCTCCAGTCACTGATATAAAGTGAAGGTGCTCCTCTCAAAGAACACTATCAGTGCCCTATAAGTAAATCTCCCCATGGCTGTTAAAGCAAGGAAACGTCTCTAACATGGCCCACAGGCATGGCTGAATGGCCATTTTCCCAGCCCTCCTCCTCTTGCCTCAGGCTCCTTTTTCCACTTGCTCCCCTCCACCTCAGCTTTCAGGCACTTAGTCATCTTTAGAGTTTCACTGAATTCCTGGGTGCATGAACTATTTTAAACAAAAACAATACAACAGCCAGGCAGTGGTGGCGCACGCCTTTGATTCCAGCACTCAGGAGGCAGAGCCAGGGGGATCTCTGAGTTCGAGGGCAGCCTGGTCTACAGAGAGAGACCCAGGACAGGCACCAAAGCTACACAGAGAAACCTTGTCTCAAAAAAACCAAAACAAAAAACAAAAAAACAAACAAACAAAAAATACAACACTCACCCATTGTAAGCTACCTGGCCCCCTAAAATCTTGGCAAGTGAATCCAGAGGAGCAGAAATGATCAAGGACATTATCTACAATGACCTTTGTGGTTGATATATTGTGTACTCTAATAAACGTATCTGGGGTCAGAGAACAGAACAGCCACTAGATTAGACATAGAGGCCAGAAAATGGTGGCAGGAAACGTGTCAACAACACAAGACCATGCACAGGACAGCATGGAGCTGACAAGTATGCCCTATATCTTCCTCCAGAGGTCCCCTAATGCCAACCCCCTTTATACATCTCACACCCACGTTCCACACTATGGACTGCAGCAAGCTGCTCTTCCACACTCAACCCTGTGCTTGACACCACAGCTCCCCACACCATGTGCTGCAACCCAGTGTCAAATCAACATGGGAGTCATGACAAATTTCCTAGCAGTAAAGGCTTCTCAATGTGAAACAAACAGAAATTAACCCAAAGTCAAGTGCATGATGAATCAGGAGTGATTCTGACAGTTGGTCCATTCGCACTGTGCGACTTCACTGCAGCCTTGGTCTGAATACAGCGTGTGCTCTCTGCACTGTGCATGCCCCCATGTCACAGCAGCAATACCAACCATTGCTGCCTCAAGCATCTTGGCTCAAACGGAAGACTACTGCATGTTATGAACTGCACTATTTTTGCTGTAAATACAAAGTTTTCTGCTCTTACAGAAACATAATGGTTTAAATATAGAAAACAAAACCAAACTATTTTTCTACCATCATTCCTCAGTCTGTAAGTATCTTTGGATTGCATTGTGTTAGAATACTTGACTTCTAAATTGGCTGTTTGAGTTGCCAACTTGAGTTTCTTTTTTTTCTTTTCTTTTCTTCTGGTTTTTCAAGACAGGGTTTCTCTGTGTAGCCCTGGCTGTCCTGGAACTCACTCTGTAGACCAGGCTGGCCTGCCTCTGCCTCCCGAGTGCTGGGATTAAAGACGTGCACCACCACTGCCGGGCAAGTTTCATTAAAAAAAAATCATTAGTGGGCTAGGGAGACGATGGCTTAGTTGGCAAAATTCTTGACACACAAGCCTGAGGACCTGAGTTCAGACCTCCAGACCCACCCAGGAGCGGGCGTGGTGAGGTATCCATATCGCCAGCACAAGGGTGGGGTGGTTCAGCAGATCAAGTACTTGCTGTGCAAACTCAAGAATTAAGTTCAGGTTCCCTAGAACCCAATAAAACCTTGGCTGGGGCTTTAACTGAGACAGGTGGATCCCAGGGGCTTAAGGACAGCCAGTCCAGCTCCGACACTAGGTTCAGGGAAAGATCCTCTCAAAAACAGGGTGGAGAGAGAGAAAAGAAGACAGCTTGTGTCGACCTCTGGCCTCCATATGCACACTGGGTACACCCATACTCACATACATGTCCACATACACACAAAAATGCACTCACACATGCATGTATATACATCCAAATGAATACATATACACAATCATCAAGTGAATTCTAGCTTGTGGCATTGGTAGAATTTCCAACAATTTCTAAAATGGTCCTAAATACACTTTTGCCATTTCATATTACAAAGTGATGCACAGCAGGGGTCTCAGATGACACACAGCTTGGAAAACACTGAAGATGCTCTACAAGCCGCAGCATCAAATTTTCAGCCCCCACCCGATTCCTTCTGCAAAACCCATCTCATTATTTGTATTTTGTCTTCAATAAATGAGAGTCATATACTACAAAGAATTGTTTTAGAGTACATTTCATTATGACTTAATATCAATGAACTTTTTCTTTATATACCTATTTTATATACTTTTATACCCAGGGTTATATATAAGGGGATCACGAGTAGAAAAAGAACTTAGGAAGCACCCCATCTAGATCGCCAGCACCGGCAGGACCAGCTTGCGTCTGTCTCTTCAAGAGTCTAGTCAAATTCACCACTACCCTCCCCACCAGGCCGAGTAGGTAAATCAGGCTAGCCTCGAACTCACAGAGATCCACCTGCTTCTCCTTACCCATCCCTCCACCTTCCCAAGCTAAATTTCAAAGTTTGTGCCACCACACCCAGCCCATCTTGCCTTTTCAGCTCTCACTGGCCTGGGTCTCACTGAGCAGGTTAGTCTGGCTGAGCTCAGAGATCAGCCTGATTTTTCCTCCCCAGTCTAAGTGACATAGCAAGACCCTATCTTAAAACGGAAGGAAGGAAAAAAGGAAGGAAGGAAGGAAGGGAGGGAGGGAGGGAGGGAGGGAGGGAGGGAGGGAGGAAGGAAAGAAGGAAAGAAGGAAAGAAGGAAAGAAGGAAGGAAGGAATTTTTTTTTTTTAATTTAAAGAGTTCTCAAAAGTATGGTTCTCCCTTTGGCAAGTCTCACTTCCAACAACACCTGTAGGTTCAAGAGCTCTTCCTGGGGCTGGGGAAGACAGCAACAATTAAGAGCACTTGTTCTTGCTGGGCAGTGATGGTACATGCCTTTAATCCTAGTACTCTGGAGGCAGAGCCAGACAGATCTCTGAGTTCAAGGCCAGCCTGGTCTAGAAAGCGAGATCCAGGACAGACACCAAAACTACACAGAGAAACCTTGTCTTGAAAAACCAAGGGAAAAAAAAAAGCACTTGTTCTTGCAGAGGACACAGGTTCAGTTCCCAACACCCACATGGTGACACACAACTGTCCCTAACTCCAGTTCCAGGGGATCTGACAACTCTTCCTCTCTCTGCAGGTACCAGACACATATGTACATGCAAGCAAAACATTCTTACACATAAAGAATAAATCTAAGAAAACATCTTAAGCTCTTCCTAGCAATACATATGTATTATATGACATCTTTAAGAATTTAACATAAGGCCTGGCAGTGGTGGTACATGTCTTTAATGCCAGCACTCCGGAGGCTGAAGCAAACAGATCTCTGTGAGTTCAAGCCCAGCTTGGTCTACAGAGTAAGTTCCAGGACAACCAGGGCTGTTATACAGAGAAACCCTGTCTTGGAAAAAAAAAAAAAGAAAGAAAGAAAGAAAGAAAGAGGGAGGGAGGGAGGGAGGGAGGGAGGGAGGGAGGGAGGGAGGGAGGGAGGGAGGGAGGGAGGGAGGGAGAAAAAGAAAAAAGAATTCAACATAAATATCCAAATTCTATGCTAAAGTCAAAGCCATCCACAGCCGTGTCAGGAGCACTGGACCTAACCCCTGTCCTTCACTGTGGAAGCTTAGAATGTGAGCCTTGCTCACATCTGTATCTTCTGTCACTGGTCAGCTTCTGTAACTTGCAAGGCACCTGTCCTGTGTGTGCTCAGCAAAATGTTAACAGACACTAAGCAGGAAAAAAGTTTTTATGTTCAAAATATATTGGACAATGAAGGATAAAACAAAATTAAGCAGGTTCCTCTACTATAGGACTTCTCAATGCCTTTAATTTACCAATGGGCATTGTGATCCCCAAGAGGGGGTGTGGCACAGAGCATTTCCCACATTCATTTGATTACAGAATTAGTTTTCCATGGCTCCTACAATGCAACTTTCAGAAAGGCTGATCTAGCACTTTTCTGAGACTAAACAACAGTAAAGAGAAGCTGCCATTTGTGTGAGGGGTGGGGACTGGGGACAAGCCTCCCCTCTGAGTCATGAATTAGGCACAGGCTGACTTAGTTATACTTTGTTCGCTTGCCTTCTTTTCCCTGGACTCCCCGTCTGAAATGTGAGGAATAATTACACCACTCTGCTTCCCAGGATTACTTTTTTATTGTTTTTAATCTTAAAACTGTGTTCCATATTAATCACTCAAAGTATCCAGACTTTAAAATCCCTGGTGTCCCACTAGCCTGGACAAAGGGATGGAGAGAGCGTGAACCATACATACAGCACCGGCCAGTTTCCCATGTCCAGTGTCTAGGCTGCTATGACAAAGTCAAACTGTAGGCAGGATAAGGGCTAAGTGAAAGGCTCTCCCACAGCCTTTCACTCCCCACAGCACACTGTCCTGAGCACACACCACCGACATCTGAATCTCCTGATGCATCTTTTCAGTACAGACTTTCTAAAGGAAACCCAAGAACTAGGAGGTCAAAGCTAGAACTACAAGAAAGAAAAAGTACTGAAAACTATTTCCTTTTTTCTAAAGAAAGGAACTCATTAAGTTTGTGAACAGGGGAAATACACTGTTCCTTTCAGTAAAACTGCTCTCCAGGAAAAGTATCTCAACGTATTTACTATAAAACAATTTAATTTCCCTGTCCCATCACCTGCCACCCTATCCCCACCCCACCCCCAAACCCCACAGATTGTGGATTTCCTCTCATTCTTGGCAGAGTTACCAGAAGAAACATAATACCCCCTTCGGACTGCTCCCAACAGCTGCTGGAACAAGAAGGGGGAGGTCGGGGTAGCCCTCCAAAGAGGCCTCTAAAAACGACTCTTCCCTTTCCAAACCACCGAGCCAATGAGCATGACTTCTCTCTCCCGGACCCCTTAAAGCAAAGGGGAGGCTGCCCAGCGGCCCAGCGAATAAGGACACTGGCCACCAAACCCGACAACCCGAGTTCAATCCTTGGAACCCTCACCGTAGTGAGAGAAAACCCTAGGTTGTCCTCTGAACTCCACAGGTGCCCATGGCACGCACACCCACACACATACTCGCACATACAAATAAATAGTAACTGGTGAAATCTGTTCAAGTGAAGGAACCACAAAGGCAACAGTGTTTCCTTCCCAAGATGCCTACCTCCAACTCAGCTGCCCTCTATTTGCCTTAGAGTGAACCTTCGCCTCGGTAAGGCAACATTCCTTCTTCCCTAACCTGTATTTCCCAAAACAGCGCCTTACTACTTGCCAGGTCCAGTGTTTTTCATGTTTATTTAATCCAAAGAAAACTGTAATTACATTTAGTGGGGGAGAGGGGCTGGGAGAGAGGAAAAGGGAGAATGTGTGTGGCTGCACATTGCCATGGTATACAGGTAGAGGTCAGAGAACAACTTATGTGAGTTGGTTCTCCTTCCACCATATGGGTTCCAGAGACTCGAACTCAGGCCATGAGGCCCGGCCGGCAGCAAACATCTTCACCCCCTGGACCATCTCAGCGGCCCCAACCCACCAATTCTTTTTCTTTTCTCTTCTTTCTTTTTTCTTTTCTTTTCCTTATTTTATTTATTTATTTATTTATTGGCTTTTTGAGACAAGATCTCTGACTGTCCTGGAACTCCCCCATGTACACCAGGCTGGCCTCAAACTCACAAAGATCCATCTACCTGCCTCTGTCTCCCAAGTGCTGGGATTAAAGGCATGCACCACTGTGCCTAGCAAATCCACCAATTTCTACATTACATTTCTTATCAAATTCCAATTCAATATACTCTCATTATTACTGGCCATCTGTTCCCAGTCCATATATCTAATTCCCTTCAGGTCAAGAGTTTTCAAAAGCAAAACCGTAGGACTTAATTCAGCAGGGACTCCTCTTTGCTGGTGACATCACACACTAACGCTCTATGGGGAAAGCCCCATTACCGAGCAACAGAGAGGTATTCAGCAAGCCTTAGGATTTCAGCTGAGACCACCAACAGAGTTCATGGATGTCAACTGGGGGCAGAGGCAATCTCTCTCTTCACCACGGAGAAGCTGACCAGAACCTCCAACATCATTCCCCAAAGGTGATGGCTGGGGCTGAGTGAAGACCGTGAAAACTGTACAAGAGCTGAGCGAGAGAGTATCATGTAAGGAATGATGGGGAGTGAGGGGCCGGAGAGGGCGGAGGGGTGAACTAGCTGACCCCACATGTCTTTCCCATCTCTAACTCCTATGATTCTTTGACCTCCAATTTGGTGCTGTGGACAAGGACTGGAAAGTCAACAGACATGGTGGTGTTTTGAAAGGCCCGGCAGCCTGCTCTTGTCATTTAATGCCGTCACATGTATTTTTTAAGGGGTCTCCAAGCCCTGTCCTCATTTCACAGTTGTCACCTTTCTCAGCCATTTGAGCTCATGTCAAATACCAAAAAAGAAAGAGAACAAGGGAGAATGTGTGGGCGATTAACTGTAGGCTAAAGAGGGGCAGGCAGGGCCCATTGGGTGGCCCGTTCTTCCAGGGAGGGCGATGTGGAGAGTCTGAAGAAAATGAAGAACTGACGTAGCTGAGCCACGGCAGCCAACCCTCCAACAAGGGGTCAATTCTTTTTCCAGACCGTCTCCTCCTCAGTTCAGACGAGGGCTCCCGGGAGCCGGGGTTCACATGGCTGCTCTTCACTAGGCTCACCATCTTGCCTCTGTGGCCTTCCACCCAGACCCCACTGACCTGAACAAGACTACAGAACAGGGAGACTCCCTCGGAAATGAACCAAGTCCTCTCTTGTCCACCTCATCTGACAGGGTACACCAGAGAAAGTTTCTCAACAATCAGTGTCTGTAGATCCGGGTAGAGGAGTCAATTTTTCCTCTGAAACTCATAATCCATTTTCCCCCTTTATTCCTTCTCACGTTAATTTTCAAGATTTACCGGAACCTGCCTCAAAGAAAGTCAACTTGAATTTCTCCCTGCTCCACGGTTAGGAGTCAGGACCAGAAACTAATCCAACGCCAAGGTCAACCCAGAGTTAAGGAAAAGACTTCATACAAAGGAGATTCTTTTCTATGTCAACAACTCAAAAGTAATCATTTAAAAACCTGTATGTTTCCTCAGTAATTCTGCCACCCCCTGGACTTCAGAAGTTCAACCCAAACTTGACTCAGATGAAAGATCCAGATTTCCAAATGAACTCACGGCAGACTGTAGAGTCTGGTTTTCTCTAGGATTCTGCCTCGAACGTTAGAGAAGTCACCCCTATGGTTCAAAGGCCAGGTGACTAGGAAAGGCAGGGAGTACTTCATCCCTGCAGCCTTGGAGGTCTCCTCTCTTCCCGTCTGCGTCTGAAGGTACGGCCTGCACCAGACCATTTCCTGCTTCTGCAGGTGTATTTACTATGAGCATGTAAACTGAACCCTCCTTTTATTAACTCAGAAACCATTTAAAAAAAAAAAAAAAAAGGCCTGAGGCTGGAGAGATGGCTCAGTGGTTAAGAGCACATACAGCTCTTACAGAAGACCTGACTCCAGTCCCAGCACCCTCTGGCACCAGGGATCCAATGTCTCTGACCTCCCCCAGGCACCTACATTCATGTGCACACACCCATACACATCATATTTAAAAACAAATAAAATTTTTAAAAGGCCTTTCTAAATCAACTAAGATAACACAGCCCTACAGGAAACCTCTGAGCAGCTAAGGAGAGGCTGACTCCTCACAGGTAAGGCAGAGGGATAAGAAGAAAGCCTGGGATACTTTTGAGTTGCTAATTGTTTCCTAAAAATCACAGTTTAGGCCTTAAAGACCAGTCAGCAACGCCCTCTCCATTCAGTTAGGAAAGGAAACTTCATGCTTTTTTTTTTTCCAGGGCGGAGGTGGGAAGGGGGAGCTCTTAGGTGCAATCATTTTAAAACAAACAAACACACTCTGCTTATCTGTTTCTATCTCACCACTCTGGATGTTAATCATCACTGAAATAGATACCCTCGTCCTCTAGCCTCAAAGAGCTCCAAGGCTGCAGGACCGTCAAAGGAATGAGCCTGCATGCCAGGGCAAACACCTCAGAAGCTCTAGCTACTCCTGAAACCCCTATTGTTAATTCCAGGCAATCTATCCCTGGCTAATGTAAGCACAGCCAAGTAACTGTCCATAGGGTACTTAAAAGGAAATTCCCACCTGAAAATATGTAACACTGCAATAAAGAAGGGGTCAAGTAAGCTTTCTTGACCATGGAGATTGCAAGTCCTATTTAAACGGTTTCTAGGCAGAGTCCCCCTTTCTCTGCTCCTACTAATTATCCATATCAGAATTTAGAGAAGCCCTTCTGTTCCTCCCCAGCACAGAGTGCTTTTTGCACAGGCCAGGCATCATATATGGACAGAGCTGGAGTCCAATGCTTTGTTCTTACACACTGAACTGGGTGAGTGCCCACCCCATTCTTTACTCAAAAGATCTCTGTATGAAACACTGCCTTGATTTTTACTCTTATAACCAAGATATTTCTATTCCCCTAGGCTTCATAAAGCTTTCAAATAAAACTTTTTTGAAATCAGATGACTAATTCAAACTACTTTTTGTTTCCTAAAAAAAAGGGGGGGGGGAAGAAGAAGAAAAAAAAAGCCCACTTAGGATACTTCTTAGTGTTCACTGGGCAAGAGGCCTAAAGGGAAGCAAATTATTTGTTTGTGGTTTTTAAGTGGCTCAAATGCCTTCAAGCACAAGAATAAGACCATTAACAAATGACAAGGAACCCAAGCAGTTCATCTTACTCACCAAAGCTATGATCAGTTAGGAAGAGCTAAACTGAACAGGGCTTGCCCTGGCCGGAAGGTCAGTAAACCTTAGCAGTTAGTGTTTCTAAAACTCACAAGGCCCTTAAGCAGCAAGTGCATCCCTAAGCCCCAGGTTCTGCTGTCATGCTCGTGAAAACATCTGGGGCAGGGGAGAGAACCTGGCTGGTGTGTGTGTGTTTGTGTGTGTTTCCTATCACTAGGCAGCACTTCCGAATCAAACCATGTCCACTCCTGACACATGCAGAAGACAGGGGAGACAAGCAGTTAAAAACAGCTTGGGAAAGGCTCTCGAGGACTGAGCACAATCCCAGCTGGCTTGGCCCCACTTTACTGAGCAATGCCATTCCTAGTCTTTAAGGAGCTAAAACTCAAAGCCAGTGCGACTATGTCTTCTGAGAAAGTCAAAGTTTTGTACTGTGCTTACAAAGACACACTTGCTTATCCAGTCTGCAGTGAATTATCCAAAGCATGAATAACAGTCCAGGGTATGCAGGGAGCTGTGTTCTGCACTTAGGGAACAGGCACTCTGACGCGCTGAGTGAATTGGGGTACATACCTTCTCTCTTCAGGGATGACAACTACCTCTCCTGGTGGTTTATTAAGTCTTTGCAGCTGTCCAGAAGCAGGTCACACTGGTAAATGCTCTCCACCTGCTATAACAGGCATAATTTCTCCCTCTCAACCCAAAAAAACAGAGCAATGACCCTGCTCTTTATCAAGTGCCACAGCAAAACAACCTCTCTGGAAAGACAATGCTTCATGCTAGGACACATACACACAAAATTTAAATGCACATATCTAACAACAGTAAAGCAATAATAAATATCATTTGGCAAGCCCTAAGCACTTTTTACTATAAATTCATTTTCATTTTGTTATCATTCTCAGTTTCTCTCTTTTAGAACATCAGAAAGGAAAATAAAAATAAACATTGACTCATTTATTCTCCAGAGTAAGAGAAAGCCACTTTGCTTTAGTTAGCTTGAATGCCAGTCATTTTGGACAACTTCTATAATGGGTCAATATTCCTTCAACAAGTTACTCTGTCAGAGTACATGATACACATGAAAGAAAATGTTTCTGAAATCCAGAACTAACTATACACAATGAACATATGCCAATAAGAAGGGGGGGGGGGAGAAGAGGAGGAAGAAAAGCACATAAAATGTCTATAAGTAAACTTTACTACAGATTACTGGAGATTGAAATACATATAATTCTGATTCTTTTCCCTTTGGCTTAAAAAAGTTATTCAGATTTTAAAAAGGGGAGGAGGATACTCGTGTTTACAGGTGATAAGACTGTACACACACCTGAAATCCTAAGGAACCATCATCACTGAACCAACAAACTGTACTAGAATAGAATGAGTGAGTCAAACAAGACAATGGGGGGGGGGACTCACTACATTAGAGGGCAGGAGAAAAGAGTGCACTTTCAGCAAACACAAAACCCATGAAATACAAACACACGGGAACAAACCAGTAATACATGCTAAATAAAAATTAGATGTTAACTTTACGGTGAGCACAAGAATCCTTGAAAGGGCATAGAGTGGTTTTGGCCATAAACTGAGTATCAGTGGAGTAATAACACACTGCCATTTCAAGCCAGCAGGTATAATATAACCCGAGCAGATACTACACTCTATCAGGGAGCAACACATTTAAAATGTTATGGGAATGGGAGGCTACACCAGTAGAAGAAAGTGAGAGTGCAAATATAAATTGACTACACAAACGTGTGTGTGTGTGTGTGTGTGTGTGTGTGTGTGTGTGTGTGTGTGTACATTAGTATACAGCAATGTAAGCTTCCCAAAGTGAAAGAGACGCTTAACAACTGGTGTAGCAATAACTAAGCAGCTATTTAGAGAAAAATATATTAAAAGAATTTTTCTCCTTGCACAAAAACAAGTGTTACTGATGAAAACGCCATTTTAAAAATCAAGTTATAAGAAAATCAGTTGGCAACCAAATGTGTCAGGTCTGTTGAAGAATTAGAAATTTCTCAGGTTAAGGGGGAGGAGAAAAAATTACAAGATTGGCAAATTCTAATGAAGTATAAAAATTCTAATAAAAACAATAGAATAAAAAATTGACTGGAAAATATATATCAAAGATGACAGACTAGAAATTCCAAATTTATAACAAAAACACCAAGACCCCAGTAACAGAGTAGAAAGAGACACTCTCACAGGTGAAACCGACACATGGCAAAATATTTATCCTGGCCCGTGATGAGAGGTACAAAGTACCACAGCTTTGGGTACCCTCACTCAGCTACTGAAGTTGCAAAGGTTTTTGGGTTTTGTTTTTGTTAATTCTCACATCAAATTGGTTCCCTCATTCTTTGCTGGTATATGGAGACTTGATCCAGTACCTTTGCATATCAAAAGCTCAATAATGCCTAGCTTGAGATTTTTATTCTAAGGAACTAATTCAAGACAAATGTACGGTGTGGCATGTGATGGCACTCTTCTGTTGGGACTGGTAAGGGAGCAAGGGCAGGTTGGCAATTAAGGGGGTGTGCAACTGAAAAGCTTTTAAAATGGAAAAAGTTGTGTGGAGATGATTTCTTATGCAAAAAAAGGGGGGGTGTTATCCTCCTGTATTACAATTGAGCAGGGCAGGCTGCAATCTGAAAGCTTTACCCTCACCTCTCCCCTGTGGATGCTCTCCCCTTCCCGTTTAACAACCTATGTGCTTCAGGAATGTTTTGCATTCACAGGTCTCAGACACTACTAGGTCAAACTGCAGGATCTTGGATACAGCCTACATCAGCTCCAACTTGTTGCCTCAAGCAGACATCTTTTGTGGGTCCTTCTGCCTGAATCAAGTCCTAAAATATGTTGACAATGGGACTAAAAGCTTTTTTTTTTAAGGATCCGAGCCCTTTTCTGCATATTTGACTTTATCTGAGCCCTGAAGCCTAACAACCTCGGAGAGAGGGGGCGGGATGAAAGGCCACAAAAACACGTTGAAAGACCACCTAGTGGGCCTGGGTCCTTCAAGGCCTGGCGCACAGGACACAGACCAACCTAGCTGTTCCGAGCTGAGGAACCCAGAGAGTCAGAAATTTAGGGAAAGCCACAACTCACAAGGGCTGAAGAGTATTTTAGGATGGCTAATTTAGTGAGTAGCCGCCCACGGGGGAGGGCGCTGAGAGATGCTCTCCCGACGCTCCCTCGGGTGGGGGAACTCTTGAAGAGGGGTGACCCCGGGATTCCCCGGGGGTGCTGGGGAGGGACCTGCGGGTGGGGTGGGGGGGGTGGAGTGAATCTGGGCTTCGGTATTTCGGGTGCCACACGGCCCCGAGCCGACCAGGCCTCGGCGCCCCGCCCTTTCCCAGGACGCCGGCCCGCCCGGGGCGGGGAGCGGGCGGGCGAGCGGGCGCTTACAGGTCGGTGCCGAGCCGCGTGAAGCCGGAGTTGAGCGAGGCCCGGGCTATCCGGCGCCAGAGCAGGTCGCAGCTGGTGAAGCGCCGCAGCCAGCGGCACACCTGGGCCAGGCGCCCGAGGGCCCGCATGTCGAGGTAGGAGCAGATGAGCAGCAGCAGCTCCTCCGGCAGGCGCCAGAGCGCGGGCCCCGCGGCCGGCCGTGTGGCCGCCGCCGCCGCCTCGTCCTCGGCGGCCGCCGCCATGGCCGTCCGGGGCCCCGGGATGCCGCCCCACGCCCGACACCCACGCTCCCGTGCCCTCTCCAGGCTGCCGTCCTCCCGCCGCCCGGGCCCGACCCTCCGTTCCTGCTCCTTCCCGGGCCCTGCGCTCCCCGCATCCCGCTCCCCGGAGCTTCCCGGCCCTGCCTCCACGCCTCCGCCTTCCTCGGCTTCCTGCCCCGGGCCCGCCTCAGCCCCCGGCCCCGCTGCCGTCCTCGCCGGCCGCAGGCCCGGCTTCCCTTCCGCCCCGCTTCCTCTTCCGCCGTGCCCGGTGCCCGCTTTCCCCTTCCCCTTCCCTCGCTTTCCCCGCGCGACCCTCGCCTCCTGCAGTTCCCTCGCCTCCCCGCCCTCGCCTTCCCGGGGCCCGCGGCTCCCGGGGGCACCCGAGCGGCCCTGGCTGCCCATGAGCGGCCGCGGGGCCGGCTCGACACGCAGCGGAGCCGAAGACGCAGCCGCCGCCGCCGCCTCGAGAGGAGGCGACACCATGTCGGACCGGGTCACATGGGGCGGCGCGGGCCGAAGCCGGGACCCGCCCCTCACGCCTGCATTTCGGGGTGCGAACCCCAATTTGGGCGCTGACATCCCCATCTTCTGGAGCACTAGGAACACCTGGTTGAAGCACATGTCTTCGAGACTCTAACGAGGAACCAAGCTTGGTGGCTCACATCTGTAACCTTGGCGTGAGGCTGGCCATGAGTTCAGGGCCCGCCTGGCCTACAGAGAAAGCTCCTGTCCAAATTGGAAAAAAAAGGTCCCCATCCTAAGGTACAAGAGGAGCCTGTGGCTTCGGGAACCATCTAAGCGGAACCTCTGCCCCCAAGAGGCACCTGCTTGCTTGGCCTTTTGGTTCTGGGAGCGTCCTCTTCCCCCAGGTGATACCTTCTTTCCATAAGCCACAAACCAGACTCATAAAACTGCAACCCATAAGTTGCAAAGTTCCATTGTCATTGGTCTCACAAAGGATATGAACCAAGATCTGTCAGTGTACCCGTATAATTAGACAATATCTGGGGAGGTGAAAACAGCCAGCTAAACCCTGAGTCCATGGCTCCCAGAGTCCATAGCTCCCAAACCAAGCAGCACATCACACATAGCTGACCTAAGTCAGTAGCCATCACATAGGGCAAGTTGATTCTCCAAGATTACATCCAATCCACGTCCCGTACCACCACTAGATCGACTTGAACCAGTCTGGAAGGCTCTGGAAGTACAGACCTATGCTGTTCAACATGGTCTGTGCTGGTCCACTTTAACCACCTGTGGCTTGTGTGTGTGTGAAGGGCACTTTCTCCAGATTCAAGTATGATATAGGCACAAGCAAAATACACACAGCTGATTTTGAAAAGCTAGATAAGAAAAGGAATGAAGTAGCTTACATAAGTTTCTGTTACATGTTGTTAGTAATTTGGACATACTGGAGTGAATTCAGTATATTTAGTGTAATTGTTAGAAAACTCAAAACTATATGCATGTCATATTTGTGGTTCATGTTATTTCTCTGTTAAACGGTACTGGGCTACATAATATAAGATCTGGAAGAGCCAGGCTTGGTGGATCATGCTTATAATCCCAGCACTGGGGAGCCTGAGGCAGGCAGATCTCTGTGAGCTCAGGCTAGCCAGGGTTACATCCTGAGACAAAAAAAAAAAAAAAAAAAAAAGATGAGCAGAGGAAGATGAGTGTCTCTCTTCCTGAAATCTGTGAAAGAAACAAAGTGTGGTGGCACACACCTGTAATGCCAGAACTTCGGGAGGCAGTAAAATCACAATTGTAAAGCCAGCCTGGTCTGCAAAGTAAATTCCATGCCAGCCAAGGGTCCATAGTAAGACTGTCTTAAAAACAACCCAAAAATCCATATAAGAATGATTGGAGAATTTCCTTTTGTGCTGACATCTTAATAGCCATTTTGAAGGCGCTAGAATGGATGAGACATTAGTTCTGAGAATCATTGAAAACCTAAGCGTAGCCAAGGGGAGAACAAGGTAAGCCCCTTCGCTGAGCTACAGAGCTGCAGAAGCATCATGTAACAAGGTCAGACCCGAATCTGGCTTTGCCCTAGAATTACTTTTTGATCTTAACAAAACAACAACAAAAACCCCGCCTCTCTTGGCCTTTTAGTGTTCTCAGTCCGTAGCAGAGATAAATGCCTCTGCTTTACTTTCGAAGGATAAATGAGATGATCCCTGTAAAATGCTTTGAACTCCTCTAAGAAACTTCTCAATGATAGTTACAGGTCAAATCCTGTTACAAAAAAAACACACATGCATACATCCCCTTTAAAAAAAAAAATGCACCAAAGGCTTTGGGCAGAAAACAGTTTCCCAACTCAAGGCCATGGTTGAAAAGAACATTTGGGCATGTTGCTGTCTGGTAGGTAAATGAAGTGGTCAAAGGCACGTTTCAGTACAATCAAAGACTTTAGACTGTCTTTAGAGATCATTTTACTAAATTGGCTTAGTCTCAGGGGTGATACTGTTAGACAAGTGTTAAGATAGAGGCATTGCAAATTGAAATGATGGTATTATTAGGTCAACATTCTGCTGCATTTGGTGCTATCAATGAACTGCTCTGACAAGAAGACAGCTGAATGTAATGTATGTATGGTCTCAGAACCCTATTTAAATTTAAGTAATTTTAAGCTGTTGTTTACATATAGTATAGTTCATCCATCGTGGTTGTTCCTAGTGTTTAGCAGAAGACTTAGAGGCAAATTTTTTTTATCTAACTAACCCAGTAAAATAGCAGGATGAAAATACACAGTTAAGTGAGTACATCTTACCAATTACCCATATTGCCTTCACTGATGACAAACTAAACTGTCCTTTAAAAGTATCAGATCGCAGAGGTAAAGAGATGGCTCACTCACTACAGTGCAGGCCCGAGTGGGACCCCGAACCCCTATAATCCCAGCACTACGTAGGCAGAAACATGAGGCTGTCTGGGACCTAATGACCAGCAAGCTTTAGACCCAGTGAGAGAGCCTGTCTCCAAAATGAAGTAGAGAGCAACTGAAGAAGCCATCTGACATTGACCTCTGGCCTCCACACCTGTACACACACACACACACACACACACACACACACACACACACACACGAACCTGTGCACACAGACACAAATCAAGTTGCCAGCCAGGTGTGGTACAACACACCTAGTAATCCCAGTATTCTGGAGGTGGAGGCAGGAGATTTGGAGAGTTTGAATCCAGCCTCGGCTACCTTGTCAGTAAATAAATAAAAGTGTTTGGTTTTGTTTTAGAACCAGGGATTAAGCCCAGGGCCTCACACATGATAAGCGGTATTCTGCTACTGTGCGATATCCTAAGCTCTTAATTAACTAATTAACCAAAATACCACATACAAATCAGATGAACTACTTGGGTTAGAATTGATGTCTAGGACTGGCCAGGTAGCTGGGTGGGTAGGGGCACTTGCCTCCAAGCTTGTAAACCTGAGTCCCACCCCAAGGGCACACATGGAGAGAATTGACTCCCCAGGGTGTTCTCTGCCCTCCACACATACTGTCATTCCCCTGAGACAGTAATAACTTACATGTATTGAACACTGTCAGCCACTGCCACAGGAACTTTCTGTGTATTGATATAGTGTCCTGCATCTTCCTCTCCACCCCCACCATGGGTTTTTGTGACAGTTTCTCTGTATAGCCCAGGCTGTCCTGGAATTCACAGAGATCCACCTGCCTCTGCCTCCTGAGTGCTGGGATTGAGGGTTTAAACCCTCAGCACTTTAAAGGCATCTATAGGAACGAATATGTTCTTGCCAAAGGACATTTAAAGTTTGGCAGCTCCTTCCTTGTATTCCCACTTCATTTAATTTCTTCCTTAAATTTAGTAACAATGGGCTGATGATAGAGATGCCTACCTCCTACCTCCAATCCTGATGATCTGAATTGGATCCCACAGGGCAGCAAGAGATAATTGATTCCGAAGGCTGTCCTCTGACCTCCACACACAGCCATGTCACATGCACCCACACACAGGCACAAATATCCTTAAACACTAATACATTTAGTATGTATTACATGAACTTCTTCCTTATTTGATTGGGGGAGTCATGAATGGTACAGTACATGTGTGAAGGTCCGAGGACAATTTGCGGGAGTCAGTTCTCTCCCGCCACATGGGTCCCAGGGATTGAACTCGGGTTGTCTGTCATGCTTGGAGGCAGGCACCTTTACCCACTGAGCCTTATCAAGGCTCTATATGAACCGTTAAAATAAATGTATCTCTCTGTGTATATATGCAAAAGGGAGTGTTAAAGAAAAATGCTCATGATGGTTATTTCCTGGTGATACAAATTTTGAATTTTTTCTTTAGACTTTCTATGCTACTTGATTTTTTTCCCTGTAAGCATGTATCAACTTTAAGAAAGTCAATAAACTCTTTAAAGAGAAAAATGACATCATCGTGAGCACCATGTGACAAGGAGTTTGGAGTTTGGAAAGCTAGGTCAGTGCCAGAATGTGTTTCTTTGTGGCTGTCGTCGTTTGGCGGTTTTTGTTGTTTTTATTTGTTTTGCTTGCTTTTTTTTGGGCGGGGAGGGGTTCGAGACGGTTTCTCTGTGTAGCTTTGGAGCCTGTCCTGGAACTCACTCTGTAGACCAGGCTGGCCTCGAACTCACAGAGATCTGCCTGCCTCTGCCTCCCGAGTGCCAGGATTAAAGGAGTGCACCACCACGCCCAGCTTTGAGGGGCCTCACCATGCCTCACTGTGCCTCACTGGCAGGCGAGAACTGGCTGTGTAGACCTGCAGGTCTCTTCTACCTCCACAGCGCTCAGTTCAAAGGCGCGTGCCACCATAGCCAGCCTGCTCACTTGGGTTAGTTGTTCAGGGGTTTTGTTTTAGTGTGTGTGTGTGTGTGTGTGTGTGTGTGTGTGTGTGTGTGTGTGTGTGTGTATTAGTGTGTCTGTGTGTGCATGGACACATGAGTATGTGTGTACATGTGTGCTCATATGTGTAGAGGCCAGAGGTAAACAACAGCTATTTCCCAGTTCTCTCCATTTTACTTTTTGAGACAGACTCTCTCAGTAAACCTGGCGCTCACTAACTGGCAGGATTTGCGGGTCGGTGAACTCCAGGGATCCGCCTGTCTCTGCTAATATATGCACACCATCACATTGACTTTTTCTTGGGTGTGGGCATTGAACTCAGGACCTCATGCTAACACGGCAAACATTTTACCCACAGAGGTATCTTCCAGACTTCTGGAGTTTTGTTTTTGAGACAGTTTCATCATGTAACCCAGACCAACCTCAAGCCTGAAGCTCTCCAGCTTAGCCAGCCTCCCTGCTCAACTGCTGACAGAATTTTTTTTTCTTTCTTTCTTTTCTTTTCTTTTTTTTTTTTTTTTGTTTGTTTGTTTGTTTGTTTATCGAGACAGGGTTTCTCTGGGTAGCTTTGGATGTCCTGGAACTCACTCTGTAGCCCAGGGTGGCCTGGAACTGACAGAGATCCGCCTGGCTCTGCCTCCCGAGTGCTGGGATTAAAGGCGTGCGCCACCATGCCCAGCCAATAGTCAAGTTTTAAGAAAAAAGGCCAAAGGTATTTACATCTAAATGTAAAATAATTAAATCGGTTTTCTGTGTGTTTGTGTGTAACAGAGATTGAACTCGGGGCTCTGAGTCGTTAATGCTTAGAGGTTTATTTTACTGCTCTCCCATACAGAAGAATTCCAAATGTCTTTACAGATCTTTCCCTCTAAGAGAGAGAGACAGCTCCCCGCTCCTGGGTAACCTACATGCTGACTTCCCTCCGGAGAATACAGTGTAGGAAGGACAGGAGCCGCTGTACTGCGGCGCGGCTTCAGCCAGTCAACAAGTCAGGTTAATAGTGGGCAGCATGAAGGCAGGGCTGGGCGCAGGGCAACTCAGTGGCCATGTTCGCCTAAACACAAGGCCGGGGCGCCGTTGTCGGCACTGCAGAAATCAAAGGAAAACCAGACCGCAGGTACCTCTGTAGCCTTCCTCTCCAGAACTACATCCAATAACGAAGAAACACCATACAGCTCCCAACTGACGAGAGGTCTACAAAACACCTAACCAGCATCCCCCCGAAATGTTAAGATGATAAAAAATAAGGAAAGTCTCAGAGCCTGTCCCAGCTAACAGGGACCAGAAGAGACATGCTGGAATAAATACAATATGATGTTCCAGATAGGATTCTGAAAAAAAAAAGAACAAAGGCATGTGACTAAAAACTGAGGGGATTTGGCCAGCCATAGTGGTGCATGCCAATAATCCCAGCCCTCAGGAGGCTGAGGCAAGAAGATCATGAATGTAAGTAAACCTCTATTTAAGATTTCTAGTCAGCCAGAACTGGGAGTGTTCATACAGTGTGAGAATACTTGTTTAACATGTAGGAGGCCCGGGTTCAGTCAATAGCACTGCTGGGAAAATGGAGGGGCAGGCGGTGGGGGGGGGGGGGGATTGCTCATGGTCTGGATTAACAGTTGGATTACACAGAGAAACCCTGTGTCAGAAAACAAACAAGAACCAGCTGGACTACAAACCTTTGTTTTCCAGGGTCTGCAAAGACCACTCCAGGACTAGGGATGTCTGTCACTTGGTAGACCGTTTGTCCAGCATGCACAAAACCCTGTGCTCCACCCCCAAGACCACATAAACCAGACATCTTTTTTTTTTTTGTTTGTTTGTTTTTTTGAGACAGGGTTTCTCTGTGTAGCTTTGCGCCTTTCCTGGAACTCACTTGGTAGCCCAGGCTGGCCTCGAACTCACAGAGATCCACCTGGCTCTGCCTCCCGAGTGCTGGGATTAAAGGCGTGCGCCACCACCGCCCAGCAAACCAGACATCTTGAGGTGATGCCTGTACTTAGGTGCAGCCCTGGGAAAGTAGAGGCAGCTGGATCAGGAGTTCAAGGTCATCCTCAGCTACACAGTGAGTTTGAAGCCAACCTGAACTATGTGAGACCTTGTGAGAAAGCAAGCAAGAAGTCATCGGTGGTGGTGCACGACTTGGATCCCAGCACTTGAGAAGCGGGGGTAGGTGGATCTCTGTTAGTTCCAGGACAGCCTGGTCTACAGCTCAAGTTCCAAGACAGCCAAGGCTACACAGAGAAACTATCTCAAACCTCCCTCCCCAACAAAGAAAAGGAAGAAAGGGAGAAAAGAAAGGCAGGCACTATTTCAAGATATAATTCTGACTTTGCAGTTGTGAAAAAAAAAAAAACCATATTTTTAATCATTAATTTTATATAAATCAGATCATATGGATGTCTTTAAATGTATGTAAATGCACAGTGTCTGTAATCAACAGGAAGACAGTAGGGAAAAATGCAACTTTGTAAGGAAGAAAAGAAAACTTCAGCATCTTCAGGAGATTTGCCAGGAAAGCACCACTGCTGTGAGTCAGTCAGTGACGGCCTCCTTTTTGTCACGGGGCGGGGCGGGGTGGGGGGGTGGGGGGGGTGGGGGGGTGGGGGGGTGGGGGTACACGGTCATGTTTAGCTGGAGGAAACCTATAGATATAAGTATGGAACCATCCCAACAAGGCTTTAGACAAATTCCTGAATTACCATGTGGCATCAGATTTTATGGGTTTTCTGATCTTTACTAGTCCAAATGCCAGCCTGACACCAACAATGGAAGATATAAAGCCTCAAGAGATAGAGAGCTGTACAGCCTGTGGAAGTTCCATAATTACTGGGGATTACTCACCATGCTGCCAGATTTTGTTGTATTTAAAAAGGATCAATAAAATCAGTCGATTGCTAATGATAAGCATAAATATGACCTCATGAGCTCTTTCCCAAGAAATGAGTAAGAATTAAGGTCCAGGTCTCTTTAAGCATCTTGAATTCTTCTAGAAGAAACTGCTAGGTCAAATATAAACTTCTTAAGCTGGGCATGGTGACTCAGGTCTGTTTGTTATCCCAGCACTTGAGAGGCTAAGGCAAGAAGGATGATCCAAGCTTCAGGCCAGGCTGGGCCGTAGAGTGAGGCTCTATCTCAATTAATTAATTAATTAATTAATCTAGACAGGCTGGGGCACACCTTTAATCCCAGCACTTGAGGGGCAGAGGCAGGTGTATGTCTTAGATTACAGGCCAGCCTGATCTGCATAAATAGCTCCATACCAGTCAGGGCTACATAGTGAGACCTCATATCAAAACAAAACGACGACAACAACAAAAATAAACAAACAAATTAATTAATTAATTAATTAATTAATTAAGATAAAATTCTTATTCCTAGTTCTACAATTATTATTAATACCGTTTAATAATGTCTAACTTAAGACATTTATAACACTGATGGAGCCTCTGGTTGTCATTTATTATTGTGTTAGGTTTCAGTCCCTGTTTAAAATTTGGGGAAAATGTGCCGGGGCAATGGTGGCGCACGTTTTTAATCCCAGCACTCGGGAGGCAGAGCCAGGCAGATCTCTGTGAGTTCGAGGCCAGCCTGGGCTACAGAGCAAGTTCCAGGACAGGCACCAAAGCTACACAGAGAAACCCTGTCTCGAAAAAACAAAATAAATAAATAAATAAATAAATAAAATTTGGGAAAAATGCAATGGGCTGTTTTGTGTTCTTTATTTTTATTTATTAACTTAGCATGGGAAGGTGTCACATGCCATGGCACATATATGGAGGTTAAAGACAATTTGTAGGAGTCCATTCTCTCCTTCTCCCATGTGGGTCCAGGAATAGCACCCAAGTCATCTAGCCTGGCAGTAAGCACTGTTATCCACTGAGACACCTCACTAGCCCCCAGTTTTACTTTACTAAAACATGTACACACACGAATACTTTACTAAAACACGTACACACACGAATACTTATACACACTAAATAAAGAGCAAGTGTGGCCTTTGAACCAAATGTAGTACTTTTGAGTAGCTGTGTAACTGCTTCTAAAATATTACATGTTTTCTATAGTGTACATTCCTCCTTCTTCCTTACAGACTGTTTCAAACACAAATAAATGAGGGAGAAAAACAGTGTGTTAGAACTCAACTAGGAAGGAAAAACAGTCAAGAAGCTTAAGGTAGCCCCAGGGTGCTGTGGGATGGTCTGTATGTCAAATTACTCTGATTGGTCAATAAATAGAACACTGATTGGCCAGTGGCTAGGCAGGAAGTATAGGCGGGACTAGCAGAGAGGAGAAAAGAAAGAACAGAAGGTGGAAGGACTCACTGCCCCCCGCCCCCATGACCAGCAGCATGTGAAGATGCCGGTAAGCCACGAGCCACGTGGCAAGGTATAGATTTGTGGAAATGGATTAATTTAAGCTATAAGAACAGTTAGCAAGAAGCCTGCCACAGCCATACAGTTTGTGAGCAATATAAGTCTCTGTGTTTACTTGGTCGGGTCTGAGAGGCTGTGGGACTGGCGGGTGACAAAGATTTGACCTGACTGTGGGCAAGGCAGGAAAACTCTAGCTACACCAGGATATGTTCCCAGTGCCAGTAGATTGAGGTGGCCAGGAGGAGTGCAGCTTACACACCTTTCCCTGTAGTCACGTGAGCAGTTTCCAAGCACAAGAAGCCCAGCAAGACCACTGGCTCCCCACGAAGGACAGCAGCCTCGGACAATCAGCTCTTGCTTCCTGCAACCTCAGCTCTGCTTCCCAGCCAAGAACACACGTTCTGCTAGAAGAGCCTTCCAGCTAGAGTGAGCCAAGAAAGCTGAACTTCACACCTGCAAAAGGAGCTTCTAGAGGGAGCAGAACAGACAAACAAAGGGCTGACTGGAAGTCTTTCTGCTACAATGAGCCTCCACATGCTGAGACTCACCTCCAGTAGAAGGGAACATTGACCCTGGTCTTCATGCACTCAAGGAAACCTGGTGGATGTGTGGCACCACTTGGGAGAGTTCTTTTACCCATGTCTGTCAAAGTCTTCCTCCAGCTCATTTGCCATCCAGGAGTAGAAGAACAGCTAGAAAGATAAGGCCTCACACTTGCCTAACTCATTAAAAAACAATAGGCAGATCTCTGAGTTCAAGGCCAGCCTGATCTACAGAGTAAGCTGCAGGACAACCAGGGCTACACAGAGAAGCCCTCTCTCTAACCCCCCCCAAAAAAAGAGGAAGAAAAGAGAAAGAAAGAAAGAAAGAAAGAAAGAAAGAAAGAAAGAAAGAGAGAGAGAGAGAGAGAGAAAGAAAGAAAGAAAGAAAGAAAGAAAGAAAAGAAAAGAAAGGAAGAAAGAAAGAAAGAGAAGAAAGGAAGGAAGGAAGGAACGAAGAAAGGAACAAAGGAAGGAACAAAGGAAGGAAGGAAGGAAGAAAAAACGTGGGGCACTAGAGAATGCTGGATAGTTTTCAGCACTTTTTCCTCTTGCAGAGGACACTGGTTTGACTCTCAGCATCCGCATATGGCTCACAACTATCCTGACTCCAGTCCCAGGGGTCTTATTTCCGTCTTCTGACATTTACCTGCACCAGGCATGACACACTAGACATATATACATGTAGACTAAACACTCATACTCATAAAATTAATAATCTCAGCACTGAGGAGGCAGAGGCAAAGTGGATCTCTGAGTTGGAGGTCCAGCCTGATCTCCATAGAGAGTGGCACACATACACACCTTAAAGTTAATATCAGTTATTGAAAGGACCTCTCAGCATCCTGTCACCTCTCATAAGAAATCACTGAACAAGCCGGGCAGTGGTGGCGCACGCCTTTATCCCAGCACTCTGGAGGCAGAGGCAGGTGGATCTCTGTGAGTTCGAGGCCAGCCTGGTCTACAGAGTGAGTTCCAGGAAAGGCGCAAAGCTACACAGAGAAACCCTGTCTCGAAAAACCAAAAAATAAAATAAAATAAAGAAATCACTGAACAATAAATTTTATTTTATTTATTTATTTTTTTGTTTTGTTTTTTTAAGACAGGGTTTCTCTGTGCTGGGATTAAAGGTGTGTGCCACCATGGCCCGGCTGAACAATGGAATGTTAAATGTCTAAGCAGTTACATCATGACAGCCTAGGGAAGATCTATGAGATAAAAGGAAGTAACTTGGCACATAGAATTTCCGTAATACTAATTTAAGTGTGTGTGTGTGTGTGTGTGTGTGTGTGTGTGTGTGTGTGTGTGTGTGTACAAAATGTTCATACCATAGTACATACGTACAGGTTAGAGGACAACTTGCAGGACTCAGTTCTCTCTTTCCACCATGTGGTTCTTAGGGATCAAACTCAGGAAATCAGGTTTGGTGGCAAGCACCTTAGCTCAAAGAGCCATCTCACCTGCCCATTTGAGATCTTTTGAATTTTTACCTATTAATTATATTTATTATTCACCAAAAGTAATTTTTAACACCACACATCATGGCTCAAGTCTTTACTCTCAACACTCAGGAAACAGAGGCAGACAGATTTCTCTTAAGTTCAAAGCCATGGTCAATAGTGAGTTCGAGTCTATTGAAGGCCATATAGTGAGACCCTCTTTCAGAACAAATCAAACAACAACAAAAACCCCACAAGAAAAGTCCGTTTTATCGATAAGGGAGAATTCTAAATCGTGAAAGGGTAATTTTTGAGCATATTTGAGTGAGTGGAAGAAGCCATAATGCGGGGAGGTTGCTATTTGCAATAGAGAAGGCCAGGAAGCAAAGGGCATTTGCAATGCATTAACTAAACTATCTGAAGGTAGATCAAAATCATAACTACGGATAGAAGGGGCGGGAATAGAATCTGCCCCACTGGGTTTAACGCAAGGCGATAATGCAAAAGGAAAAATTACTAAGCTAGGAGAAATTACTGTCCGCAATTGAAAGTTATAGAAAGAGTTTATGGAGCAAAGCTTCAGAACGCAGTAACGCATAAACACGTTCAAATACAAAATATCCTGCAGAGAAGTCGATTTCAAGTTTTTTAAAGTGTTGGCACACACCCACCCTTCCAAACACACGGAGGCACACACCCCGTTAGAAGCCCGAGACCACTGAGATGGTTGGGAACCTTTGCCTTCCTTTCCTGGGCCGATCTTTGCATTTTTACTGCTCTAAATTTACCACCTTATGTCACAGCAGTTTCTTTTTCTTCTTTAGCTTCCTTTCCAACCAAATCTTTTGTACATTTCTGGAATTCAAGCCACCTCGGTTACTGCTGCTTCTCTGTAACAGCCCAGCTTTGAGGGATTAAGGCGAGGGTTTTGTTTTGTTTTTTTTAATACATGTAGATCAAGAGTTATCTGAGTTGAGAAGAATATTCTGTTTGAGTTGGGGATGGGGAATCTTTTCTTATTTTTTGTTTTTCTTGTGCTGTTTTGAGCAGTAATCTTTAGCAAGTGTTTTTGTTTTTGTTTTGGTTTGGTTTTTCTGTTTTAAGGAGCCCCAAACACACCACAAAACATTTCAAGTGATTTTAACTCCTGAAGGACGTTGGGCTACCTGAGTGATTCTCTTCTCTTCTTTGGCAGAAAGGATTAGAAACCTCCACAGAACTTGCTCTCTATTAAAGTGGAGTGCTGTGCATTCACTGGCAGAGGTGAATTGTTTTCAGATTACATGCGAAAGAGTGTGTGTGTGTGTTTCTTTCCCACATCAAAGACTTGGATGGAGGCAGTTCTGAGTATTGCCAGGGATGCAAGAATTGGTGCTAAAGTGATTAGCAAAATTGCTTTTCTGCAAAAGAAGCACAAAACATTACCTAGGGATTAGCGGAGGAGAGGGCAAGATTAAAGGTGATGTTGAATTTTGGGTAGAATATCTTATCCATCTTTTTCAAATCATGCTTCAAGGACTCGGTGGCCCCTCCCTGAGGAAACCTGAACAAATCAAAGCCTTGCATTCGCAAGTTTTGTGCACAGAATCACTGACAAGGTAAAGTAACAAAGGTGACATTAAAACTGTTGTGAGCAGCGTTCCTCGGTTTTCCCTTCCTTGCCCTGCAGAAACATTCTGAGAATATTTGATTCTGCACACACCAACAACTCCAAACAAAGTCTCTTGCTTTTGTTTTGCATATCAGCCTGTTGAGTTTAAATGATAAAGTACTTTATAGATTCCAGGGTAGTTATGTTTTAGTAAATCTTACTTCAATTAGTTTAGCATCTTTTTTTTTTTTTTTTTTTTTTTTTTTTTTTTTTTTGAGACAGAGTTTCTCTGTGTAGTTCTGGTTGTCCCAGAACTCACTTTGTAGACCAGGCTGGTCTCGAACTCACAGAGATCCAACTGCCTCTGCCTCCCAAGTGCCGGGGTTAAAGATGTGTGCCATCACCACACTGCTAGAGGAAATATAAAAAGCCACAGGGAGAGGACTGAGGGATACAGCACAGTGGTCAATATTCTATGTCTATGTCTCTATGTCATACAATTGTCTATGAAGTGCAAGGCCTCTGGGTCGGTGCCCAGCATGGCAGCCCTCCCACCAACCAACCTACCCTTACAATTCCTGGTTTAAGAGATTATTTTAAGGGATATCTCTGGAATGCCCAGTGTCATCCCCTGTCACTCTGGGTGTTTTGTCAATCTTTTTGAAAACTCAAATCAGTTGCTAGTTTCTTCAAAGAACTGCTCCCAAGTCAGACAGGCAGAAATATGTAAATAAGTTATACATATAACTTTCCTGTGAATAAACTACTTTTTCCTCTTTTAAAACACTGCCTAAAAAATAAATAAATAATACATATATCTGGATAGGTGTAAAAATCATAATCCTGAGTGAAATAAGCAAAATAGATTTGGAGCAGTGTATACAGCATGATGTCATTTATGAGAGTCACCACAAAGCTCTTAGTTCTTTAAGGACTATCCATGTAAGTAAAAGTACAAGAAAAAAATAGAATAGGGCTATATGTACATCAAACTCGTGATAAAAAATAGAATAGGGCTATGTGTACATCAAACTCGTGATATCGGCTAGCCTGGGAAAGGACTGTGACCCGGGCAGTGATGAAGGGGAATTTTAGTCCCAACTCTAATGCCTCTTTTCTCTTAAGGAGGGGGAGCCATTAAGCTAAGATGATTCACTTAAGGCAAAGTTAGAGGGCACGAGTGTCATTGAAATTCTTGTCTAAAATACAGACGGGGTTGAGAGCTCATCTTTGTTCTCCCAAATTGTTTCTTATTGTTCTTTCACTCAGGGTACAGACTTTTTTTTTTGCTCAGACTCTAGCCTGTCTCGTTTTCTTTCAACATCAGGGAAAGCTGTTTTAAATTGATTAAATATTTCAGAATAGTTGTTACCGCCGTTTTCTTTCCCCACAATAAACTTTCCTTCCCAAGTTCTTGGACTGTTGGGATGGAACTTGATCTCTGTGTGTTAGATAGAGAAGAGCTAGCTGTACCGCAGAGCAGGTGGATGAATAAACAAACAAACAGACAAGCAAGCAAGCAGGCTCTGGCTGGCACGGGCCAGGGGCGCAACAACAGTTTTACGAGCGAGCGTTTTCTTTTTTCATTCCGCAGACGTCGTTTCTGAAGGTTTGCCTATTTGACTTCTCCGCTCTGAGGAACTTGTCGAGAACAATCATTTTCGATCTGTCTTTCCCTCGGGGTCCCGTAAGGTCACTGGACATAAGATAGCTGTGAAATTTGACATTGTTCCCATTTAAATGCTTTCCCCAGCAAGTGCAAGAGTGCGGCCGCTCGGGTGTGGGGCTCGCGGCCGGCCGGGCGCTCTGAGCCTCGCCGGCCCTCCAGGCTTCAAAGCCTGCCATCCTTGATCTCCCCAAAGAATGTTTTTGAATTCTACGTCCATCTAGTGGTCGCCGGCAAAGATCTACTTGGCTTTTTCTTTCTTCCTTTTCTTTCACACTTGAGCAGTGAGATTCTGTTTGTGATGGGGGTTCTGCCCCCCTCGGTCTTTAATTCGTTCACAGGTGGTTTCAAAGTGTCTGTCCTCGGCCACTGCCTTCTATAAACAAGCAGGAATTCGCAGGCTGCCGTGGGCCCAGGGCGCCCCTCTCCTCCCGACGCCCTCCCGCTCTCACTTTGAAAATAGACTGTTTTGTGGACAGTAAAGTACAGTTCCTTTTCAGAGATGAGATTAGAGGCTTGAGGGGGGTCTGGAGGGAGGGGAGTGTTTTTCTTTTTCTTCTGCTTTTTGCTTTTCTTTTTCTCACCGGAGAGCCTTTGTGCGGGGAGTCGTTTTAGCAAGCGCAAGAACTTTACTTATTTCACACTCAGTTGCGCCTTTGGTTAAGGATGGCATGGCCGGCCCCAAGCCCCGAGCGCAAGGTGCTGGGAATTTGCTGATTTTCCCCCTTGAGTCCACCTCTGGCATCCTAAACTCGTGGGTAAAGGCTGACGATCAGGTGGTGACAGGAGCTAACAGCGGCCACAGGTCCAAAGGATCAAATTCTCTAAGTTCTAGGGAAAGATGAAGGACTCGGATGTCTTAGGTCTCTCTTATCACTCTCCCCTTTCAGTGAGTCCCAAAGCATCTCCCCAGGTCCCACACCCTTTACGTGAGCTCTACAGCAGTTGTTGGTCCTGGGCGCTGAGGAGTTCGTGGATACACACTGTTTTGAATTCTGTGAGGAAAAACAAACAAACAAAAAAGCATGTGGAGTCCCTGCTGTCTTTCCGTTCCCACTGCATCAGGAGCTCCAAGGCAGTCTGTCCTGGACCACCTTAGGCTGGAGGAATACAGACAGGCGCTAGTTTAATGTCTTAGAAGTCTGCCGTTGTTCCAACTCACTTAAAACAAATCCTTTCAATAGTTAAAAATACTTTCTCTCCGGGACCTGGAGAGAAGGCTCAGCAGTTAAAAACACTTATTACCCTTGCAGAGGTCCCAACCCCCCTACTCAGCTCCCACCCCCACAGACCCATCACACAGGGTAGGGCTGCTCACACCCCAGCACTCCAGGGTAATCAGAGATGCCTTTGGCTTCCTGGAGCGCCTGCATTCGTACCCACAGGACACACATACACACATAATTTTTTTTATCATAAGCAAAATCTGAAACATATATTTTTAATTAATCTATTTGTTTTTGTGTACATTGGTGTTTTGCCTGCATGTGTGTCTGTGTGAGGGTGTCAGATCCCCTGGAACTGAAGTTACAGTTATGAGCTGTCATGTGGGTGCTGGGAATTGAATCCAGGTCCTCTGGAAGAACAGCCAATGCTCTTAACCACTGAGCCATCTCTCCAGCTCTCTCTTCCATCTTGCACCCCCAGTTCCCTCTCTGTGTCTCCTGGCATCTCCCCTGCCCCTCGATTCCTCCTCCCCTTCCTGGAATTCCCGCCTATACCTCCTGCCTAGCTATTGACTGTTCACTTTTCATCACACCAAGCACCAATACATCTTCCTTCACACAGTGTACAGATATTCCACAACAGGAAACACTGGATTGTTTAGGGTCAGGATTTCTCTAAGTGTCCCAGATGACCTCAAACTTAAAATTCTGACTGAGTTGCTGAAGTTCTGGGATCATAGGCATGTGCCTCCATACCTGGATGCTAACAACAATTTTTCAATGTTTTTAAAAAGCAAGCAAATGGGCTAGGGATGTAACTTAGGTGGAAGAATGCTTGCTTAGTATGTTCAAAGTCCTGGGTTCAGTCCCCAGCACCACCTAAAACTGCATGCCTGGGATCCCAACACTGAGGAGGCAGAAGCAGGAGGATTGGATGTTCAAAGTCATCCTTAGCTAGATAAAAAATTTGAGACCAGACTGAATTACGCCTGTAATCCACACCCAGGAAACTGAAACAGTTTGCCATGAGTTAAAGAGCTAGCCTGAGCTATAGAGATTCTGTCCCAAAAACAAAACAAAAGACACACGTAAGATAATTAAAATGAAATAAAAATCACCATAGCCTTTATATATTAGTCTGGGTTCACTAGAGGGACAGAACTGATAGAATGAATCTATATATAAGTAAGTAGAAAGGGATTTATTAGAATGGTTAGAGGCTGTGTGGTCCAGCTAATCCAACAAAGGCTGTCTACCAATGGAAAAGTCCAAGAATCCAGCAGTTGTTGAGTGCACAAGGCTGGATGTCTCGGCTGGTCTTCAGTGTACACTGGAACCCTGCAGAAGCAGGCTCTAATACCAGTGAAGGAACGGAACTGCCCTCAGGAGGGAGGACAAGGCAGCCAAGAGCAAACGCTTCCTTCTTCCATGTCCTTTATACAGGCCGCCACCAGAAGGTGTGGGCCAGATTAAAGATGGACCTTCCCACCTCAAAAGATCTAGGTTAAAGGTGGGTCTTCCCTTCCCACTTCAGATGATTGATTTAATTAAGAAAAATCCCTCATAGGTGAGCCCAGCTGCTTAGGTTTTAGTTAATTCCAGATGTAGTCACCTTGACAACTAAGAATAACCATCACAGACTTCAATAAAGTCTTTTGTATATTTGCTTCTACATATTTAATTGACAAGTATAACTTGTATATATTTATGATGTACACTTTATTGCTTTGATATGTGTGCACGTTGCAAGCTATTTTATATATATATATCACTTCACATACTTTTTGTGGTGAAATGTTTGGGATTTACTCTCTTAGCAATTTTTAAGTGTGTAATAATAGTCATCACCATGATTTTGCTCCCTCTAACTGTAATTTCATGTCATTTGACGAGTGTCACTCAGTGTCCTGCCATAGCCACAGCCACCTCATGACTAGTTTTTAGTTCAGCCTATTGAGATTTCACGTGTAACTGAGACCATGCAATATTTGACTTTTTGCCCTTGGCGTGTGTGTGTGTGTGTGTGTGTGTGTGTGTGTGTGTGTGTGTGTGTGTGTGATTATAAGATCTTCCAGGTATATACACATCACAGACAATGGGATTTCCATTTTTTTCCCTTTGGTGTTTTGGGGGACAGGGTTTCTCCGTGTAGCCCTAACTGTCCTGGAACTTGCTCTGTAGACCAGGCTGGCCTCCAACTCAGAGATCTGTCTCCTGAGTGTTGGGATTAAGGGTGTGGACCACCACTGCCTGGCCCAATTTTTTCCTTTTAATGGATGAATAGTGTTTCATTGTGTGTGTATGTGTATATGTATTAATATACACATATACATATGTATCATATTTTCATAATCTGGTCATCCTCTCATGGACACTTCGGTTGACTCCACATCTGGGTTGTTGTGAATGAGTGCTGTAATGATGTGGGGGCCAGATATCTCCTAAACATACTGATCTTCTGGATACATGCCCAGTAGTAGTTGGCTTTCTGGTTCACAAGACAGTTCTATTTTTAAGTTTTTGCAAGTTTACACCCTACAGGGTCTTTAAGGTTCTCTTACCCAAATCTTATCCTTGTCTTTTTGATAATGGGCATCCAGATAGGTGTGAGTGGATATCTCATTGTGGATTAATTTGCATTTCTTTGGTCCTCAGTGTCTCAAATTCCAGTTGGCTGATTTGAGAAATGTGGATCCCATTCCTTCTGTCTCCGTTTTAATCAGGCTATTTGTTTCTTCACTGTTGAGAAATCTGAGTTCCTTACATATTTTGGAGATTAGCCCCTTGTCAAATGTATGGTTTTCAAATATTTTCTCCCAATTCATAGGTTGCTTCACCTCTCTGTTGATAGTTTCTTTTGCTGGGCAAAGCATTTTACTTTTTGGTTTGTTTAGGTTTTGCTTTGGCTTTGTTTATTACCAAGTATTTTTAAAGTTTTTTGTTTTTTAACTCTTTACTCTCTGCCCCCCCAGCTCCCAAATAAATACACAAAGACTTATTCTTACTTATGAATGTCTGGCCTTAGCTTGGCTTTTTCTAGCCAGCTTTTCTTAAATTATCCCATCTACCTTTTGCCTCTGGGCTTTTCTGTATTCTTTATCTCTTTCTTACTCTGAGGCTGGCTGTGTGACTGAGTGGCTGCCCCTGGCATCCTCCTCTCCTTCTCCTTTTCTTGCTTGTCCCCTTCTTCTCTCCTATTTATTCGGTCTGCCTGGCAGCGTGTGTGAATGAATGTGTGTTTGAGTATATGTGTGAGTATGTATTTGTGTATATGTGAATGTGTGTATATGTGTGTGACTCAATGAGTTTAATTGTGGTTACTTTTTTGTTTGTTTGTTTTCTAATTATGGTTACTTTCAGGAACTTGGTGAGGGATTATTTACAGGCTCATCGACCACTTACAAGTAGCTACACCACTGAAGAAACGGTCCTTCCCATGTTTATCTTTTGTTTCTTAGGGTGGGGTGTCACATAGCCCAAGTCTTTATATAGCCGGAGATGACCTTGACTCTCGGTCCTCCTGTCTCCATCTCCAAATTCTGGGATTATAGATGCGTACCACCACCTGTTTTATTTTTTAAGTTTTTAGTTTTGTTTCAAGGGGGTTTGGTTTTGGTTAGCTTACAAAGAGCTGTGTCTTACCGTGACCTTCTCATACACATATACTATCATCCTTTGTTACTTCCCTACATTCTCTCATCATTCCTCTCCCTCTCAGCCAGTCCCTTTGCTTCCTGCAAACCACCCCCCTTTCTGCTTCCACGCTGTGTCTTCCACACTCTGAAGCCCTTTATTTTGAAGTAAGCCATTTGTCTATTTCGCTCTTGGGCCTATGCTTTTTGAATCATATAAAAGCCATCATTGCCCAGACCAACGTCACAGTTTCTGTCCTGCTAACCCTTTCAGCACTTCCAGAGTTCAGAGTCTTAAGTCTTCAATGAATTTTGATTTGATTTTTGTATATGGTGTAAGATGAGGGTCTAACTTCATTCTTCGGCATGTATATCCAGTTTTCTCAGCATCATCTATTGAAGAGACAGTCTTTTCTCCATCGTGTGTTCTTAGCATCTTCGTCAAAAGTTAACTCTCTGCAAATGTGCGGTTTTCTTTCTGAGTTCCTACCTGGTCCCGTCGATCTGTGTGTACAGAAGAGGAAAGGCTGGGTCACCTGAGGCGTTCAACATCCTAAGAAGCTGCTGTGCTGTCTCCACAGCCGGGGCACCGACTGACGGCGCACCAACAAGCACCCCAGTTCTAGACTTGCGCCAAGTGCGCACCTATGATCCCAGTACTCCAGAGGTGGAAGCAGGCTAACCAAGGGTTCAAAGTCATCTTCAGCTATGTAAAGTTTGAGAGGAGCCTGGGCTACTTGAGACCCTGTTTCAAAAAAAAAAAGGGCAGCGGGGAGACAGGATTTCTGATTTCTCTATACCTAAGTCAATATTTATTTTCTGGAAGTATATACATGCATATGTATGCAGAGTTTTTCATCAGGATCACTGGTCAGCTCACCAATAACTACACAGAGACTTAATATTATTTTTTTGTGTGTGGTTTTTTGAGACAGGGTTTCTCTGTGTAGCTTTGCGCCTTTCCTAGAACTCACTTGGTAGCCCAGGCTGGCCTCGAACTCACGAGACTTAATATTAATTAGAAATACTCAGCCAGTAGCTTAGGCTTGGTACTAACTAACTCTTACAACTTAAATGAACACATTTTTCTTATCTACACTCTATCACATGATGGCACTTTTTTCAGCAGTGCATGTTTATCTTGCTTCTCTCCAAGTCTGGCTAGTGACTCTGCCCTCTTCTACCCAGCATTCTCTTTTTGTCCGAAAGTCCCGCCCTACCTTTTCCTGTCTAGCTATTGGCCAGTCTGCTCTTTATTAACCAATAAGAGTAATACATATTCACAGTGTCCAAAGGGATTGTTCTATAGTATGCATGTGTACACATGTAGATGTGTAGATAGATAAAAACAACTGTCCTAATGGAAATGAAATGATTAGGGGGTTTTGTTTGTTTGTTTTTAATCTAAGCTCTGGGGAGTTTGATCTCAGCTCTCACATCAGGAAGCTCCCAACTACCTGTAACTCTAGCTCTAGGGGACCCAGCACCCTTTTCTGGACTCCTTAGACACCTGCATACATGTGGTGCACGTATGCTTTTATGGTTTTTCAAGACAGGGTTTCTCTGTGTATACCTGGCTATCCTGGAACTCTCTCTTCAGGGCCAGACTGGACTTGAACTAACAGAAATCTGCTTGCCTCTGCCTCCCAAATGCTGTGATTAAAGGCGCATGCTGGCCAAAATAAATTTTTAGATATGGCCGGGCAGTGGTGGTGCACGCCTTTATTCCCAGCACTTGGGAGGCAGAGGCAAGTAGATCTCTGTGGGTTCAAGGCCAGCCTGGTGTACAGGGCAAGTTCCAGGACAGGCTCCAAAGCTACACAGAGACACCTTGTCTTAAAAAACAAAAAACAAACAAACAAACAAAAAGGATCTGAGGAACCAGATGTAGAGCACACCTGCCACATCAGTACTGAGAAAGTGAAGGCAGGAGGATCATGAATTCAGTACAAGCCTTGGCTACAAGTGAGACCCTGTCTCAAAACAAAAAGCAAATTGAAAATGGTCTCATCTATTGGCTAAGGATGTCATTCAGGTGGTAGAGCACTTGCCTAGGATGCACAAGACCCTGGGTTCCATCTCCAAAACAGCATAAACCATGCCTGTAATCCCAGCACTCGGGAAGTGGAGGCAGAAGAATCAGAAGGTCAGAGTCATCTGTGGCTACATACTGAGTTCAAGGCCAGCCTGAGGTACACAGGACCCTGTCTCAAAGGAAAACAATATGGCTGAGAGGACTAAAGTGTCCAACACTTAGGACCCACCCCACCCCAAAAAAACTGCTGTCTAATCTGCTGAGAAATCCCTGCTCCCAATGTGGAGTGGTGGTTATCTGTTAGTCCTCCTGTCTGTTAGTCTGTTTGTCTCTCACCACTGACAACCCGTCTCCTCTTCAAAGCCTTCAACCTGAGAATTCAGGACAGATTGGAGTATTTCTCATTTCTCAGAGACTTTTAACCTTCTGGCCAGTCTCAACCCCTTTGCCTCGAAATTCTGATGTCCCCCTCACTCCGTTCCTGTTGCTCCAGCAGGAAAGCCACATTCCATCCAAACTGTATTCTCCTGTATCCTAAACAAGCAGCGCATTGTAGAAGGACCCCAGAACTTAGAGCTAGACAACACGCATTTAAACTTTAGGTCCGTGATCATTTTATTAGGAGTCCTTGGACAAATAGTTAATCTTGCTGAGTGTGGGTTTTCTCTTCTGTAAAATAGGGCTAGCAAATCCTTTACCTACACACACACACACACACACACACACACACACACACACACAGAGAGAGAGAGAGAGAGAGAGAGAGAGAGAGAGAGAGAGAGAGAGAGAGATTTTCCTTAAACTGCAGAGAAATATACACAGCATGTCACTTCTTGGGGTGAGAATAATGTCCAGGTGAGAAATTTCTATAAATTATTTGCTTGGGGCCCAGACTGAAATCTGGTCTTTGACAGAATGGATTTGCTGTGGGATATCTTTCTATATGCCGTGAATATATGGGGCTCCCATTGGATAATAAATAAAGCCGTTTTGGCCTATGGCAAGTAAGCTTACAGACAGGTGGGAAATCCAAGGAGAGACACAGAGAGAAGAATGGCGGAGGCAAGAGAGAGCCACCAGCTACCACCGAAGGAACAACAAGTGCCAGCAGACTGGTAATGCCACGGCCACATGGCAACATATATATGAATAGGAATGGGCTAATTTAAGATGGAAGAGCTAGCTAGCCAGAAGCTGAAGCCATAGGCCATACAGTTAGTAATTAATATAAGCCTCTGAGTGATTATTTTATAAGCGGCTGCAGGACCTCAGGGCTGAGTGGGACACAGGAAAACTTCCAGCTACATGGTATCATTTCCCTTATTTCTTTCTTTCTTCCTTTCTTTTTTTTGAGACAAGGTTTCTCTGTGTAGCAGTCCTGGCTGTCCTGGAACTCACTTTGTAGACCAGGCTGACCTTGAACTCAGAGATCTGCTTGCCTCTGCCTCCTGAGTGCTTGGACTAAAGGTACCACCATGCCCCATGTTTCCTTTATTGTGTAACTGATGGCCACCCTTCTACCATTGGATCCTTCTGTATCTGTCATTTGCTGGAGAACTTCTGCCCTGTCTTTCACTGCTCAGAAACTTTGGCTCCATGTAAGGCCCTGGCTCTGGCTCCCAGGGTGCTCCCTGAGGCAGCCACCTTCCAGGAGCTCCAGTGCTTCTAACAAAGGACACAACTCTCACCATAGCCTATAGGCGTCTTGGAGTACATAAAGCAAAGAACCCTGTAGGAAGAGATCCCAAGCCACATCCTGCCTCTGCTCGCTTCCCCACACACCTGCCGGCTCAGTAGCCATGCCTCAGATGTAGAGCAGGATTGAACCTACAGAGTTCACCCAGTCCGGGGCTGATCCAAGTCTTCCAGCGACCTTGATCACTGAGCTTATCTGTCCAAAGTGTAGGCCCACCCTGACCCTGGCACTTGGGCGCTGAGAACCGACCTTGTGAAATTGCTTGCAGATTCTTCAATATATGATACATTTGTTAATCACTGTTTCCTAGGAAACCTGCCAGGCACTCTGGAGTCAAGGGTTGGGCACAGAATCTGCCCCTTTCCCCTCAAAATCAGCAACCATGAGCAGCAAAGCTGTTTCACAAACACATTTCCAACCCTGTTGTTCTTGCGTTAGAATGACAGATTAACATTGGGGATTTAATCCTGGGCCCCAAAGTTGATCTTAATTTATATGGTATTCTGGTAGACTGCTCCGTGTAACCCCACACAGAATATGCCTTGCTCTTCTCAGGGCTTCTGACTTCACCACCTGCCTGAAGCCTGCCTGCCCTTGTTGCTAACTTCTGCACACACAGCACCCCATCTCAAACAAGTGTCTGTCCCCCAGAGATCTTACCCTTGGGACCTCAACATTCTCTAATTCTCCATAGCCCCCTCCTTCCTTCCCCCTCACTCTTCTTTAGCTAACATCAATCCTGTCTAATGAAATAAACAAACATTTACAGAGTGAGGAAGGGGTGGGGGAGGAGGCAGGGAGGAGGGGTGGGGAGGAAACAGGGAAGAGGGGGAGGAGACAGTGAGGAGGAGGGGAGGAGACAGGGAGGAGGGGTGGGGAGGAGACAGGGAGGAGGGGTGGGGGAGGAGACAGGGAGGAGGGGTGGGGAGGAGACAGGGAGGAGGGGGGGGAGGAGACAGTGAGGAGGGGTGGGGAGGAGACAGGGAGGAGGGGGGAGGAGACAGGGAGGAGGGGTGGGGGAGGAGACAGTGAGGAGGGGTGGGGAGGAGACAGTGAGGAGGAGGGGAGGAGACAGGGAGGAGGGGTGGGGGAGGAGACAGGGAGGAGGGGTGGGGGAGGAGACAGGGAGGAGGGGTGGGGAGGAGACAGGGAGGAGGGGGGGAGGAGACAGGGAGGAGGGGTGGTGAGGAGACAGGGAGGAGGGGGGAGGAGACAGGGAGGAGGGGGGAGGAGACAGGGAGGAGGGGGAGGAGGCAGGGAGGAGGGGGGAAGAGACAGTGAGGAGGGGGGAGACTGAGCAGGGAGGAGGGGTGGGGAGGAGACAGGGAGGAGGGGGAGGAGTCAGGGAGGAGGGGGGAGGAGACAGGGAGGAGGGGTGGGGAGGAGACAGGGAGGAGGGGGGAGGAGAGAGGGAGGAGGGGGAGGAGTCAGGGAGGAGGGGGGAGGAGACAGGGAGGAGGGGTGGGGAGGAGACAGGGAGGAGGGGGGAGGAGAGAGGGAGGAGGGGGAGGAGACAGGGAAGAGGGGTGGGGAGGAGACAGGGAGGAGGGGGGAGGAGAGAGGGAGGAGGGGGAGGAGACAGGGAGGAGGGGTGGGGGAGGAGACAGTGAGGAGGGGTGGGGAGGAGACAGGGAGGAGGGGGGAGGAGACAGGGAGGGGGAGGAGGCAGTGAGGAGGGGGGAGGAGACAGGGAGGAGGGGTGGGGGAGGAGACAGGGAGGAGGGGGGAGGAGACAGTGAGGAGGGGGGAGGAGACAGGGAGGAGGGGTGGGGAGGAGACAGTGAGGAGGGGGGAGGAGACAGGGAGGAGGGGTGGGGGAGGAGACAGGGAGGAGGGGGGAGACAGTGAAGAGGGGGAGGAGACAGGGAGGAGGGGTGGGGGAGGAGACAGGGAGGAGGGGGGAGGAGACAGGGAGGAGGGGGGAGGAGACAGGGAAGAGGGAGGAGACAGTGAAGAGGGGGAGGAGACAGTGAGGAGGGGTGGGGAGGAGACAGGGAGGAGTGGGGAGGAGACAGGGAGGAGGGGTAGGGAGACAGTGAGGAGGGGTGGGGAGGAGACAGGGAGGAGGGGTGGGGAGGAGACAGTGAGGAGGGGTGGGGAGGAGACAGTGAGGAGGGGGGAGGAGACAGGGAGGAGGGGTGGGGGAGGAGACAGGGAGGATGCATGGGGAGGAGGGTGGGGAGGAGACAGCTGTGATTACTGACCCATCCTGCCCTAGCTTTCAGTTTCTCTAGGACAAGCTCATAATGGCAGATGAGAAAAGTCTTTTCTCTTATTCTTTCCTAAAGACTGAAATGAGCAAGTGGAATTTCATTTTTTTAAAAGTACCATTTTCAACAGCAGCAAAAAAGAAAAGAAAAATTCTTAGGTATATTTCTAACAAAATACACGTATAGGACTTTTAAAAATGTGTAACAACTGTGAAGGAAAGAAAAAGAAACTGAAGCAAAGGCTAGTGTGGAGTCGTAATCCTGTAATCTTTACTTTCATTTATTTATTTTTGTGGGGATTTTTTTTATTGTTTATTCGAGACAGGGTCTCTCTGTGTAGCCTTGGCTGTCCTGGAACTCACTCTGTAGACCAGGCTGGCCTCGAACTCACAGCAATCCACCGGCCTCTGCTCCCCCCGCCCCCCAGTGCTGGGATTAAAGGTGTGTGCCACTAATGCCTGGCTGTTGCTGTAATCTTTTTTTTTTTTTTTTTTTTTTTTTGGTTTTTCGAGACAGGGTTTCTCTGTGTAGCTTTGCGCCTTTCCTGGAACTCACTCTGTAGTCCAGGCTGGCCTCAAACTCACAGAGATCCACCTGCCTCTACCTCCCGAGTGCTGGGATTAAAGGCATGCGCCACCGATGCCTGGCTGTTCCTGTAATCTTAAATACTGGAAGGCAGAGGCAGGGAGATTGTGAATCGGAGGCTTTCCTGGTCTGCACAGTGAAGTCCACACCAGCTAGGGACTCGGAACCCAATGAGACCCTGTCTCAAAAAGCAACAGCAGAAACAAACGAAAGAGAAAAAGAAAAGAAATTGTAAATAAATGGAGAGGGATTCCGTTTTACAAGGTCAGTTGCTTTCCTGTGCCGCAGTAAGGAACAATTGGAGTCTGAAATGTATGTGCCCTATAAACTCCGCCCCTGAGCTACATCCCCAGCACTCAGCCTTAGTTCTTGGAGTCAGTCACGAGTTAAGAGAACACCTTAGCTTGCTGCTTAGCAATTTCAACTCAACTCTGTTTTTTAGCCAGAACCCCTGGCGCTGTTGAGATCTTTCCACACCATAGCTCAGGTCTGAGCCACAATTCTGTGTCAAAACAGTGCTTTGTGTCCCAGCAAGAAGGCTCAGCGGGTAAAGCCTGGCAACCTGAATTCGATGCCCGGAACCCATTTGGAGAAAGGAGAAGACAGCTCCTATATGTGGTCCCTCTGCTCACCACATGTGTGCCATGGTATGTGCAGGCATGTGTACGTGTGTGTGTATGTGTGTGTGTGTGTGTGTGTGACACATATACATGAAAAATAAATAAAGAGTGCAACAAGACGCTCTTGTCTCTCAGGGGCATCTGTTGTCTTTTTTGGTTTAGTTTGGTTTTTCCAGACAGGGTTTCTCTGTGTAGCCTAGGCTTTCCTGAAATGCACAGAGATCCATCTGCCTCTGCCTCCCAAGTTCTGGGATTAAAGACATGCACTACCGCTGTCCGGCCTCTGTTGTCATTTTTAAACAAGAGCCCCTCTTTCTGATAGCTGGTCACAAGGCTTTTGCTTCTCAATTCCAAAGTACCTCCATCTCGTAGCAACTTCCGAGGCCTCTGCCACCTGGAGGGGTCCGTTAGGCCTGTTCCCCAGCTACTCTGTTCTCCTTCGCTCCTTACTCCTCCTAGCTCAGGCCAGCCTTCTAAACTGTACTTACCATGGAGGACTCTTGTTTAAAGCATTTTCTTGGAAGCAAATATTTGTGAACCCCACATTGGCCATATGGCTTTCCCTCCATTCCAGCCAGAGGAACTCTCAAATTCATATGTATTTTGGGAAATGAAATTTTTCCCAAATGGTCTCTCCAAAGCACAGGAGCAAGGTCAGGGCCACGCTTCCCTTCAGAGGCTCTGGTCAGAGGTTAGCCTTCCTCATATTTTCCTGTTCCCATCCACAGTCATTTCATCAGTGCTCCTGATGGAGAGACACAACCTGCCTTAGCTAAAAACACTCCAGAGGTGGAGGGAGATGTCGGGCCATAAACTAGGCTCCCTAGGGAAGCGCGAGAAACCTGCCCCAGTGCTCAAATAATGCAAGCCAAAGCCCCTAAGAACGCTTCCAGAGGGAGAGGAAGAGGGGGGCTATTAGAAAAGCATGAGGCAGGTGTGCCGAAGTGCTTCCTTAGCTATTCTGAGCTCTAGAAGGGGCTGGGGCAGCCCCCCATCTCTACTGGGAACCATATTTCCCCTTTTAAATCAGAAAAGAAAAGAATGAAGAAAAAAAAAAACCCCAACATCATGGCCCCAAATAGCGAATGTTTTCTTTTGTAACTGGAGGCAAACATGGCTGATGGCTTTAGCAGCTGCCTGCCAACACGGCCAGAGCCGGCCAGCGCCAACAGACGTACAGTATATTAGGTCAAATTATAAACCCAGGAAGAAAAGAACAAACAAACAAGGTCCAGCTTTTTCTAGGCTTCTGCGTCCAACACCAGCTAAATTAGAGTCCGAAGCAGAGAAATCTGGATTCCGAGAAGGCGGGCCTCCTGGGAGTTCAAGTCAAAACCTCCCTCTGGTAGGAAAAGAAGGTGTCATTGTAGATTAACTGGCTGACGCTGACCAAGCACAGGCTGCTGGGCCCAGTTTAGCTGAAGCAACCAGCATCTTGGCTGTGTAGACTCCCAGGACGGGCGGCGGGCTCGGGTAAGGCCCGCCATTGACCTTTGACCGCAGTAAATCATTTACTATGCCATGTGCTCTTGTCCATATGTTAAATTTGATGTCATTTGGATGAGGATTCCAGCAAGCCCAAATGTGCCACCCATTGGGGCTAAACCCTTCCCTTCGGAGGCTCTAGGAAGAACCTTCTGGACTGCTGCGTCGCAAATGGTCAGAGCAGCCTTGCCCTTGACTGTGGCACAAAAGGGTACAGGTATTTATTGTCAGTTACCAAAATTGCCGGCAAGCTCGCGGGATAGTTTCACCTTTGGGCTTCTTAAGAAGTTCTCTGTAGGAGTAGCCAACTTTTGACATCCGTGCCATTTGCAAATGTTGTGGGCTGCACTCATAGGCATCCTGGGATGATCGTGGTCTGGAGGCCACGCAGGCACGCCCGGCAGACAGGCTTTTGTAAACGGAACGGAATAGAAGACAGCAGCGCTGAACTCAGCAAGAAGTTCATGCTCATGTGTGTGCTCCTTGCTGATCTAGAGGAGGCACAAAGTGGCGGGCCGCGGACAAAGACCGGCAGGACTCCTGCCAGACCTAAGAAGGACAGCAAGTAGAAGAAGCCGCTGAGGGAGGAGGAGCCAGGCCAGACCCCCTCAAAGTTATCCGTGAGGACCAAGTGAGGTGCCGGGGCAAGCAGCTACTCAAATGTGACTTACGTGTTTAAATGTGAACGTGCCTGAAAGACGAAGTCAGTGTCCTTTGCGTGACTATGGTCGGACGCCGACACCGTCTGGGTTCTGGGGACACAACTGTCAACAGGGCAGGGCTACTGTCTTCCAATCATCCTCTTTCAGAGAGGGAGAAGACACAGCAACAACAGCAAAACCCCAATGTCGATGTGATAACTGACGTCGAAAACCAAAAGGGAGCCTGGGAAGGGAGGAGAGCAGGGTTCGGGTGCCCCAGACAGGACAGAAGGGCGGGCTTCCTGAAAGAGTGAGAGCCAGATCGAAATGAAAGGCCTCCGCGTTCTGACAAGTGACCTCAGGCACATCGCTTGCCTTGTAACCCTCCGTTCTTGGCTGGCGAGCTGACTCAGCCAGTGGAAGTCAGTTCAGCCCCGAAGCAGACCCTGGGCTGACAGCGTGCAGCTTCAGGGACCGGAGACCACCAGGGAACCACGCAAGAGAGAGGAGGCAGAGGTAGGTGTGGTGGCACACACCTTTGATCCCAGCGCTCAGGAGGAGGCAGGGGAATCTCTGTGAGTTTAAGGCCAGTCTGGCCTACAGAGTGAGACGCTGTCTCAAAAACAAAAACTAGGGGGGAGGGGGAGCAGAGTTGGACAGGAAATGCCTCAGACCATTTCCCTGTAACTCCTTAGTCAGAAATTTCATATCAGTAGGTGTTTGTTTGGCTTGGTTTGGCAACCCCCCCACCTCGGCCTTCCATAGTGGGGGTTTACAGGCATGTGGTTCCATGTCCAGTTTGTGTTAGTATTATCATGAAGATTTTGATTTTATGTATGTGGGTGTTGTCTGAATGTGTGTCGGGGCATCTGTTATCTGAAGAGGCCAGAAGAAGTAGTAGGCTCCCTTGGAACTGGAGTTACAGATGTTTGTGAGCCACTGTGTGGATGGTGGAACGAACCTGGGTCCTTTGGAAGAGCAGCCAGTACTCTGAACCCCGGAACCATCTCTCCAGCCCAGGTTGTGAAGATATTTTTGACTTTGCAGACTCTAGACTGCAGGGATGCACAGGGGTCCACAGACCACCCTTTAAGACCTGCTGATGCTGAAAAAACAAACCAAAACAAGCCAGAACAAAACAAAACAAAACAAAAAATCAAAAAACACACCTTTAATCTCAGCACTTGGGAGGCAGAGGCAAGGAGATCTCTCGGAGGCCGGCCTGGTTTAGAGAGTGAATCCTCCTCCAGCCTCGCCAAGCACACCCTGTCTCACAGACATGCACATAAAAAACTCACACACACACAAAGAGACAGAGATAGAGAAACAGAGACAGATAGTGCAAAGCAAACAAGCAGTCTGATGTTGGATGCATACTCAAGAAGTCTATAGACTTTGGCCAAAGAATCAACCCCTGATGACGCCCAATGGAATCTGACAGAGAGAGACTCCTGTGAGAAAATGGAGCTTGAGCAGAGGTATGGTGATATTTTATTTGTACTGAAATGTGATTTTATTTGTATGTTAATAAATAAAGTTGCCTGGAGGTCAGAGCTAATAGCAAGCCATAGCAGAAGCCAGGTGGTGGTGGCGCACACCTTTAATCAAGATCACATGACAGGCAGATCTCTGTGTGGTCAAGGATACAACCAGCATGGAGACACACACCTTTAATCTCAATACCAACCATAGAAGACCTGGAGGTCTGTACAGACAGGTAGTGATGAGGAGGTCATGTGGTTGGGTTTACAACCAATGAGAAGGCAGAACAGAAAGTCAATAAAAAGACAGACACACAGGAAGTAGCTCTTGCTGAGGGGAAGGACAGTAGCAGCAGGAAGGGCAAGAAGGAGGTTTTAAGTCTCAATTCTCAGCTACTGCTCTGACCTCTTGGGCTTTTAACTCTGCATTTGGCTCTGTGTTTCTTATTTACATCCACACAGAGGCAAGAAAGGACAGGAGTGAGACAGAGAACACTCCAGTCACATTAGCCCCACGGGGTGGGTGTGGTTGATCACCATCACTGTTGTGTGCTGGGATGTACATTCTGCACGGGGAGAGACCCAGCCCGCCTGCTTAGCAACAGATCAGCTCTTCCTGAAACAAGTCTGGACATGCTACAGTTCCCCTTAAATGCTGGTTTGGTGGGTGATATCTCCCTACCTAGTAGACGAGCTCCGGCCTCAGAGAGTCTGAGAAGGTGGCCTCCATTTCAGAGACACCGCTGTGCTTTGCTCCATCCTCCAGACGTCTGTAAACAACCACTCTCTCCTTCCCTCTTGATCTGTCTCAAGCATTTCCACCTCTGGGTTCTTTACTCCATTTTCCTTTAGAGCCAGAGTCTTGGCACTAGCCCCGAATGGCTGCATCAGCCTCTTGTTATTGGGATCAAGGTGTGCACATCATGCTCAACTACTTAACCTTCCTAAGCCTTAACCTTTCTCAACTCCTTTTTTTTTTTTTTTTTTTTTTTTTTTTGGTTTTTTAAGACAGAATTTCTCTGTGTAACAAACAGTCCTGGCTGACCTGGAACTCACTCTGTAACCCAGGCTGGCCTGGAACTCAGAAATCTGCCTGCCTCTGCCTCCCACGAGCTGGGATTAAAGGTGTGTGCATGCGGTGGTGGTGGTGGTGGTGGTGGTGGTGGTGGTGGTGGTGGTGGTGGCGGCAGCGGCAGAAGCGGCCACCACCACCTGGCTAACTTTTTCCCCCTTAGATTTACTTTTATTTTTATTCATGAGTGTGCGTGTGTGCATGCAAATGTGTTTCTTCAGAAGCCAAAAGAGGATGGTGGATGTCTTGGAGTGGAATTATAGGCACTTGGGAGGCATCTGAACTGAACTCCAGTCCTCTGCAAGAGTGGTAAATGCTCTAGCTGATAAACCTTCTCTCCAGTCCCAAGCCTTGACTTGTTTATCTGTAAAATGGGAAAAATAGTGGACCTCGTACCTCACAAAGTCTTTGGGGTTAAATCAAGAGATAAAGCACGTAAACCTTGGACAGTATTTGACACCAATAAATTTTTTAAAACCTGGCAAATACTTTGCACTGGGAAAAAATAAAGCCAATATAAACTGTCACCCGGTCCAATGATAAAAACTATATAGTATTTTTCCCCTAGTGTAGGGATGGGCAGGCTTTGGTGACTAGCTTCGTCCTATGTAGCTTCTGTCTGTCATCCCTTCTACTTCGAAGGCTGGGGTAGGAGGGTGCCTTGGACCCTGGAATTTGGGGACAGCCTGGGCAGCACAGTGAACCTCTCATTCTTTTAAAGTTAACTAATTAACCAATTAAGCAAGTATCAGCAGCATCACCCTTGGCCACAGCCTCTTCTGGAAGGAAGGCATTGGCTAGCAGAGGGTGACCCAGGACCCATCAGGCAACTTTCCCTCCCCAAATCAAAACTCCGCCGGCCGCCGCTTCGGCCCAGGCCAGGCCAGGTGTTCTCTTCCTGTTTTCTTTCCATCCCTCCCTCCCTCCCTACTTCAAACCCTGGGAAAAAATGAAGAGCAGCATACAGACCTAGAAGCCTTTTCACTTCATTGTGTTTTCCAGCTAGACCTGAACCAACGACCAGCCACCCCCCCTCTCTCTCACATGCACAGCCCCGCCCCTTTTTCTCTCCAGTCCTCTTTGTGGTTTCATTGTGGGTTTTTGTTTTGTTTTCCTTTCTTTCTCTTTCTCTCTGACTACTGTGTCTTCAAACCCAGGGAAAGGCAGTTACATGAAGACACGAGAAATCTCAGTCCTCTGTTTCGAAGCCAACATGACTGCAGCGGGCCCTTACAGGTCTGTCGTGGCCATTGGCCCTGGGAAGAGCTGAGCAGCGTGGCTCCTCTGCTTCTCTGAGAAGCTTCTCAGCTTGACCGCCAGCGTCCCAACGCAGGCTGCTCTGGGACAAGTTGCACAGAGACGTCACCCTCTGGCTTTTTCTGGCAGGAAACTTCTGGAGTCCTCTTCATCCCCAGAGCAGGGGCTTTCTTTCCAAGTTTGTGCAAACCCAGCCAGTCAGGCTGGAAGTCAGCGAGGGTGACGGAGGAATACACCTTTTCTACCTTCAAAGCAGCCTCGTGGGATTTTGGTTTTTTCCACAAATTGGCAGGGCTTTCACAGCTACCAACTTCCACGTCCCCGGAGCTCACTGAAGAAAAATTTCCTGGTGAGGTTGGCGTGTGTGGAGATGTGAGGTGCACAAGTGAGGTGTTTAACAAGTAGTTAAATTGAGCCATGAATCAGACTCATCTAAACAAGTCCTCCCCCATTGCATGCCTGGCCAGCAGCCTCCTCCATTCCCACCCAAACATAGATTCAAAAATAACTCGTATTTATCAAGTGCCCAGTGAGTACCAGGAGCTGAAGCGTGCTTCTTGTTTACTCGAGTAAGCTCATTTTTATCTTCTCAACTGTGCCACGTAGACACTGTTTGTTTTCTCTCCGAGGCAAGGAAGGCCAATTTCCCCAAGTCACCCAGTGAACATGTGGCTGAACGTGACTTCTAGTGTTTACCCTCAACACAGCACCACAGATGGATATCAGAATCATCATGCAGACTAAAAGGAACCAGGCAGAGACAGAGAGAACCTACTATACTCCGTCCCATGTATATAAAATTATAGACAGGGCCAATTAATCTCTTGGTGGTTGCCTGAGGTTTACAAAGAAATTTATAGCGGATCAAATTGAATACCTGAAATTATGTACAAGGTAGTGCACTTCTAATAAATATCAATAAAGTTGAGAACAAAGAAAGTTAAAAATCACCCCAGCATGACTCATTGGCTTACCACTGAGCCGGAGGACCTGAGATGGTCCTTAGAAGCCACACGGTAGAAAGAGAGACTCAATCCCCTGCCAAGTTGCCCTCTGACCACCACAGATGCCTTGTGGCATGGGGGCACGCACACACAAACACATGTAATTGAGAAACAAAACTCCAGCAGGTTGTGGAGGCAGAGGCAGGTGTCTCTCTGTGAGTTCAAGGGCAGCCTGGTCTACAGAGCAAGTTCCAGACCAGCCATGGATGCATAAATAGACATTGTCTGAAGTAAGTAAGTAAATAAATAAATGGAAAGAAGACACTCTATTTGGGGCTGACAAGATGGTTCATCACATAAGGGCAGCTGAGGCCAAACTTGATGACTGAGGTTGACTCCTCAAACCCACGCGGTAGAAGGAGAGAACCGACTCCCACACTTGTCTGCGGACCCCCACATTCACACTGTGACACTCACGTGCACACATACAAACACAAAACAAATCAATGTTTTTAAAAAAACGAAGAAAAAGAACACAAATTTTTAAAGGAAAGCTAAAATTCCTACCCCTAAAGATTTCCACGAAGGCATTTCCTCTGCTCTGTTTGGGGCCATGGGACCAGCAGGACTCAGTCAGACTCAGGCTGTTGCCTCCGGGTCTGGGGAAGAGCTAGCGTTACTGGCTCTTCTCACTGGAAAGCCGGTCAGTCAGCCTTGTGGTTGTAGACATTCTTTCGTACCACTCCTGGGCTTGCCACAGTGTCAACGTGATGTGAGTGACGATATAAAGCAGTAGTTCTCAGCAGGTTTTGGGGGTCTGCCGGAGATTAAACCCAGGACCTCATAAATGCTAAACATGTGCGCTACCGCCGGGCTTAGCTTTTAGGTCTCAGGGCCCCTTTCATACTTTTGAAAGGTCTGTTTGGGTAATATCCATTGATATTCACGAAATTAGGAATGAAAACGGAGAACTTTTAAAGACAGTTAATTTGTTTTCAAAACAACAACTTGTTACATATGACATCAGTAACTTGCCTGATTTTTGTTGTTTTAGCCTGAGTCTTACTGTGTCCCAGACTAGCCTGGAATTTGTTGTGTAGCCCCAGGCTGGCATTGACGTTGAAAACCTTCCTGCCTCAGCCTCCTAAATGCTGTGATTATAGGCATGTCCCAGCAGAGCTGGCTAAGTAACATTCTTATTAAGCATGAATTTTTCCCCAAAAAAGTGAGAAGAGTACCAGTGGTGTGCATTTTTGCCTCTGAAATTTATGACTTCCTATACATGATCCTCATATATGACATTTTGTTCCATCTGTTGCAATATCACTTAATCTATAGTTTCTGAAAAACTCCACCATACACCTTTGAGAAAACACATGGGAGTGGATAAGGCAAGTAATATCTTAGTTTTCTTTGGAAGGTGTTTGTTTGGCTTGGTTTGGCAACCCCCCCCCCCACCTCGGCCTTCCATAGGGGGGTTTACAGGCATGTGGTTCCATGTCCAGTTTGTGTTAGTATTATTATGAAGATTTTGATTTTATGTATGTGGGTGTTGTCTGAATGTGTGTCTGGGCACCTGTTGTCTGAAGAGGCCAGAAGAAGGAGTAGGATCCCTTGGAACTGGAGTTACAGATGTTTGTGAGCCACTGTGTGGATGGTGGAACGAACCTGGGTCCTTTGGAAGAGCAGCCAGTACTCTGAACCCCCGGAACCATCTCTCCAGCCCAGGTTGTGAAGATATTTTTGACTTTGCAGACTCTGGACTATGGGGATGCACAGGGGTCCACAGACCACCCTTTAAGACCTGCTGATGCCAAAAAACCAAAAAAAACCAGACCAAAAACAAAAAACAAACTGGGCAGTGGTGGCACACACCTTTAATCCCAACACTTGGGGGCAAAGACAGGTGGATCTCTGTGAGTTTGAGGCCAGCCTGTTCTACAGAGCGAGATCCAGGACAGGAACCAAAACTACACAGAGAAACCCTGTCTTGAAAAACCAAGAAAAAGAAGCTCTGCCATAGTCTCCGAACATTAAACTGACTCAGTTCTTATGTTACCATCTCCATCATTTCCCTTCTGCCTAAGACCTTGTGAAATCTCAAGAGATGAAAAGACACTGACCAGAGAAAAGCATCAGATGGCCTCTGTACTAGCATCTCACCCTGTGTATGGGGCTGTTTTTTATTTAAGCAAAATCAAGACAGCCAGATGCTTCGCAGGACCTAGAAACTAGGACCCAGGACAAAAACACTTCAGTCTAGATGGAAAATTATTGGCATCAGCGTGAGCTCATGAGTCAAGTGCCAGCACGAAAGAATATCGTCTGTGTGGGGGGGGGGGCGGGGGGGGGGTGCTGGGGAAGAAATGCTGTGTTTCACACATGCTGGGCAAGCAAGCGCTCAGCCACAGACCTATACCCTAATCCCTCTGCTTCTCTATCCATGTAATCTTGTCTAACTACGGAGCTTTTTTGAACTTCAGTTTCTTCATCCACAAAAGGGGGCTCAAGATCCTGCAGAAAAGCCAGGCAGTGGTGGCACACACCTTTAATCCCAACGCTCATGAAGCAGAGGCAGGTGGATCTCTGTGAGTTTGAGGCCAGCCTGGTCTACAAAATGAGTTCCAAAACAGCCAGGGGAGAAACCCTGTCTTAAAAAACTGAAGGGGGGGGGGTGCAGATCCTACGGAAAGGATTACCACACAAATCCAAAGGGATAAAATGTGTTTGAGAACCCCAGTAGCCTATCTGGCCCATGACAGTCTCTCACTCTCAGCACATATTACATGTCTACAGAAAAGCTAACGGCAAAGTGGACCCACTGACACCTCAGGCATCACACAGGGTGAAGTTGAACCGACCAGCTCTGGCTTTGGGTGTACCCCATCACCCATCTCCTACAGTTATTGTGAGAACTGGTTGACATGAAATCTCCCCATTGCCTGGCAACTATCCTATGCCCTAAAGATGGTCAGTAATATTATTACCAAGCATAGACGGATGAGGTTGCAGAATTGCTCATTCCCAGGGAAGCTCTTCTCTCTAGGGACACTCTCTTGATGGTCTGGCTCTTGGCATCCCTAGAGACAGGATTGTAAAGAGTCTTTGTCTGTCCCACCAGCCAGCTCCCAAATAACGACACAGAGACTTATTAATTATGAAAGCTCAGCCTATAGCTTAGGCTTGTTCCTCACTAGCTCTTTTATCTTAACCCATTTCTATTAATCTATATTTTATCACATAGAGTAACCTCTCTTCCATCTTGTACTTCCTATTTCCTCTCCATGTGGCCCTTCTTCCCAGAATCTTCTCCCCCAGAAATCGTGCCTATACCTTCTGCCTAGCTATTGGTCGTTCAGCTTTTTATTACACCAATCACAGCAATACATCTTCACACAGTGTACAGCTATCCCACAACTCAGGACAGGGTAGCTGGCTCTCAGTCAGGCTTTTTCCTCTCTCATTGGAGTCCCATGTCTCCCAAACATCCACCAGGAGAGGAGGTGGCACAGACCAGGGGGTCTCCTGCTGAGGATATCTGCATGTGAACACCACTCCATGCAGAGGCTGCACCCCAGCTCTGTAGTCATTGGAACTCATGTTCAACTCCTGACTCATAGCCAGGCACACTAGCTCATGCCTATAATCCCAGCAGTTGGGAGGCAGAAGGATCATCACAAGTTCCAGGCCAGCCTGGTCTGCACACTAGGTTCCAGGCCAGCCTGAACTACCTGGTCTTAAAAATACCAAATCCTTGCACACTGAGTAACTGTAAGACTTGGGACACATAGCTATTGCTGATCCATTTCCTCACGTAAGCCCAGTAACGACATCACCTGTGCTAAATGCAAAGGGCGCTTGTCACAAGGAAAATGTCAGTACTTTTACCTGTTCCTGCCACTACTTCCTACCCTTGTGTTTCGTCCGTGTGTGGAGAGCTCACTGTCACACCTGAGCACAGAGGCACAGTGTGACTTTGGAAGAGACAGGCTGTGTCTGCGTCTATGTACTTCTTGGTTTCTTCGGAAAGGACCAGTGACTAAGAACATACGGGAAACAGGAAGGAAGTCCAGTGAGACGGCTAAGGGGCTCCGCAAGTCTGACAACCCGAGTTTGATCCCTGAAACCCTTGTTTTTTTTTTTTTTTTTTTTTTTTTTTTTTTTTTTGGTTTTTCGAGACAGGGTTTCTCTGTGTAGCTTTGCGCCTTTCCTGGAGCTCACTTGGTAGCCCAGGCTGGCCTCGAACTCACAGAGATCCGCCTGGCTCTGCCTCCCGAGTGCTGGGATTAAAGGCGTGCGCCACCACCGCCCGGCTTGAAACCCTTGTTTTTAAAAAAAATAAATAAATAGATTCAGGCTGGCAAGATGGCTCCGTGGGTAAAGGCACTTGCTGCCAAACTTGATGACTGAGCCCGCTCCTTGAGAATGTGGTAGAAGGAGAGAACTGACTCCTACAAATGGTCTTCTATCCTTGACTTCACACACACGCTGTGGTACTAGCACCATGCATATGCATATACTCGCTTAAAAAAAAAAAAAGGAGACAGAGGCAGGTGGAACTCTGTGAGTTCGAGGCCAGCCTGGTCTACAAAGTGAGTTCCAAAACAGCGAGGGCTACACAGAGAAGGCCTGTCCTGAAAAAGAAGCCCTCCCTTATAGACAAAACGCCTTTCTGTCAGGTGTGGCGGTCACAGCTCGTTCCTAGCCCCTGCCTTGTGGAAGGCGTGGAAGGCGTGGAAGGCGCCTCCAGGGGCTGGAGGGACACTGGTGGGTGCGCAGCGTGTGCCTGGGAGAGCAGAGGGACAGGAAGCAGCAGAGGCGTGGCTGGCAGCTCCGGGGCCTGTGGGAAGCTGCTCCAAACCTCTTCGTCGTGCTTCGTGTGTTCAGGCACACCAGCACTTGTGTGCGCACGCCTGCGTCGGTCTCTATCCACATCAAGAATCTTCCAAAACTGGCCTTCACCTTAGTTTCTGAGACAGGGTCTCCCACGAACCTGGAGCTCACTGATTCAGCTCGGCTGGTGGTCCAGGGAGCCCCAGGGAGCCTCCCATCGCCACCTCCCTCCCCCCGGGCTGGGATTACAATCCAGCCGTGCTAGAAGATCAAACTCTGGTCCTCAAGAATGCTTCGCAAGCACTTCACCAGCTGAGCCAGGCCCAGCCCTTCCAGCCCTGTTCTTGACGAGTGCCACCTTGAGAAAGATGAGGGACAGTGTGGCAGGCTCTCTGTGTCTTAGGAAAAGTCAGAAGTGGTTCTCAACCTGGGCTGTCTCCTGTGAGGCAGGTCTCTCTGGCTCCCTCCATGCATGTCCATGGAAATGTCCATGGACCCTCCTAAGGGTCGGAAGAGGAGAGCAGCGATGGTGGGGGAGATGAGTGAGGTAAGGAGAGAGCAAGAGAACAACGCACCGGGAAGGGAAGAGTATGACGACGAGAGAGAAGGAAAAGACAAGAGACTGAGGAAGAACGGAGAGTGAGGAGGAAAAAGACAAGCTGAACAGGAATGGAGGAATGTTAGAAAAGATGGAGCCGTGGCAAGGCATGCCGGTGCACACATGTACAAAAACACGCACACAAATAAATACAATAAAAATATAATGAAGTCATGTTGCAGCTGGAACTATAGCTTAACTGCAGAGTGCTTGCCTGGCTTCAGTCCCCAGCATGCCAAATAAATGAAGAAATAGTCCGACGGTAAACACTTCAGGGTCAAGCACCACATTATCTCTGTGGAAAGGACATGACTCTGTTGTTGTATCAAATAAGCAAATATAGACAACACACAAACAGTGAGCACAACTTCATGGTGGGCGCTGGAACCACACACACACACACACATATGCCCCCACACATGCACACACGCACACACCGCGGCCCTCTGTGGCAGGGTCTCATGCAGCCCAGACTACCCTCCAACTTATTATTATGAAAATGATCTTGAACTTCTGCTCCTCTGCCTTTGCTTCCCCAGGGCTGGCATCTCAGGCTTGTGTGACCACACTTGTTTGCATGGTACTAGGAATCAAACCTAGGTCCTTATGCACACCATATGAGCACTCTACGGGGAGGGGGGAAAAAGTATGAGCAACTCTCATACTTTGTTTGTTTGTTTGTTTGTTTGTTTGGTTTGTTTTGTTTTTCGAGACAGGGTTTCTCAGTGTAGCTTTGTGCCTGTCCTGGAACTCACTCTGTAGACCAGGCTGGCCTTGAACTCACAAAGATCCGCCTGCTTCTGCCTCCCGAGTGCTGGGATTAAAGGTGCGTGCCACCACCACCCAGCTTCTCATACTTTTTTTTACAGCATGAAATATTCTTTTTTTATTTTTCTCCCAATCATTTAAATCGATATGCCCTCTCTAACGTGTGTGTCTATCAAAAAAACAAAAACAACAACAACAACAAAAAAAAAAAAAAACAAGCAGCAGGTAGAATCAGGCTCTCTGGCCACAGTTTGCCAAACTCCAAGAGAATTAAGCTGGAGTCTCTGAAAATCCCTTTCAATGCTAGCACCGTGGATGCTGTCTCCCACCAGAAGCACAAAGTGCCAGGAAAATTCCTTCACCTTTGCAGACAGCACAAGTCCTTGTATCACTTGATCTGGAAGGGATCCGGTGCTCCTGACTTCTCAGGTTACACCTGAGGAGACCGGTCTCATCGCAGAGCTTCCGAATAATGGGAGTAATGGCAAGACTATCGGGCAGCAGCTGGCCGAAAAGGACAGCCACGAGGTTAGACTGAGCAGGAGGCCGGCCCAGGGGCTCTGAATTCTAGCTCACCCACCCCTTATGTGCCTGCCCCCACTCCTTTCTGAAGCAGGGTCTCGCATATAGGACAGGCTGGTCTCTTGTCTCCACCTCCCAATCACCCGGCCACTTGGGAGGTGCGGTGCGTAAGCCACGCCCAATTTGTGCGGTTCTGAAGATGGAATCCAGCACTTCACCCGTGCTGGCCAGTTGGCAGGACCCAGAGCAGGAAGACCTTCTGTTTGAAGTTAAGGATCTCTGTCTTGCTCACATCAGATGGTGAAGAAACACAGAGAGATTTAAACCGCAAAGCAATAGTCAGGTTGAGTTTGGGGGGAAATGACATTGGCAGTTTGCCAGGCAGAGGGGAGAGGGGATAAAAGCTCCCGAAGGGAGAGAGAGCTTACACAAAGTGTGTGAGAGACGTGGTGTGACTCAGACCTGGTGAGGAGCAGGACGGGAGAAGCCTGGAGAGAAACCCTGGACAGAAGGCACGGTGCCTTAGAGTCCAGGCTGAGGACTTTGGATTCGATGCTTTGAACAGTGGCGAGAATGGAGGGGACCTCCGATGAGTGAGAGCAGAGGAAGAGCCCAAACTTAGATCAAGATTACCTGCTTATTATTTAGTTATTTGTTGGTTTGTTTATTGGTTTTTCGAGACAGGCTTTCTCTGTGTAACAGTCCTGGCTGTCCTGGAACTCTTGCTGTAGACCAGGCTGGCCTCGAACTCACAGAGATCTGCCTGCCTCTGCCTCCTGAGTGCTGGGATTAAAAGTCTACGCTAATATCACCTAGATTACCAGGTTATCATTTAAGCCTCAGTCTCCTCAGAGACCCAGGGAAGGTACCTGCCCATGAGGACTGGTAGTCATGTAGAAAAGTAGTCAGCAAAAAATAAATAAATAAATAAATAAATAAATAAATAAATAAATAAATAAATAAATAAATAAATAAAATAGAATAAAAAAGAAAAACAGTTGGCACAGTTTGAGAGCCCAATACACAACACAACAAGCACTCAAAATGGCAGCTCGGAAGCCCACGTTGGGATGCCTGGACAGGTGTCCAAAGGCTCTTGGGAATTGAAGGCCATCCTCAAGGGACAAGATTTTGGTCTGGGATTTCCACCTTCTAATTTAAACTCTGGCTATATTCTCTACACCACCTCCAGCCCCTGTGAGTGAGTGTGTGTGTGTGTGTGTGTGTGTGTGTGTGTGTGTGTACATACCCACATGCAGATACATTCATACAAATAATTAAAATAAATCTTTTTAGAAGGAAAGGTAGCTGAGAGTCCACAAACCCCCTCATTTGGGGTGGCTCTCTGTGGAAGTTTCTACAACACTCCCCTGGTGTCACCCACAATTTTCTCCACAGCCAAGTGTGGAAAGCCAGCAGTTTAGACTAGATGCTGTGGGAGAGACCTATAATCCTAACACTTGGGAAACTGAGTCACAAGTCAGAAGCCAGCTTGGGCTACAAAGTGAAACATTACCTCTAAACAAACGCAAATGAAAGCCAGCAGCTCAGCAGGGGTAGGGTGTTGGCTCATTCCCCAGGATCCAGAGGGCTCTCCCAACCCCGAATGTAGTTCATTCACTACATCTTCATCTTTTAAAATTCTCTGTATGTGAAGAATATACGGGATGTGTGCATGTATTTTGTATGTAAACAGCAGGAATATTATGCGCTTGTGTTTGTAAATATACAGACTAGCTTTTAAGATCTGAGTACCAGTCTTCTCTGGAATATAGAATAGCATGTGTAGGAACAGGTGTGGGAGGAAATGTGTCCTGTGTCCTTCTGGGTTTTTTGTTCTGTTTTGTTTGTTTGTTGTTTTGACAAGGTCTCTCTATGTAGTCCTGGCTGTCTGGAACTGCTGTGTAGACCAGACCAGACTGGCCTCGAACTCACAGAGATCCACCTACCTCTGCCTCCCAAGTGCTGGGACTAAAGGTGTGCGCCACCACTGCCAGCTTTCTTTATTTCTCTTATAAAGTATTTTGAAGGTACTTTATTTTCCATATGCCATATTTTAATGAATACTTTAACTTAATGATGCTTTTACTTGGCACAGTTTTGAAACAATTCATTGATTATGATACCAGCTAGCCTGACCCTTGACCTCTCCTTTCCTTTGGGGTGACTCTGCTGACAGGACCCAGGTTCCATTCTGCGGCAGTCTGTGCTGCTGTGTGTGCCCATACGGCAATACAGAAGAGTCTTCCACTTTCTAATACCGTATTTGTCCTGGAACTTGAGTGTCCATTTCTGGTGGTCCTCCCTTGTCATTGCTTACTGAACTCATCAGCCTTGGGGCTGGTTCCATGTTCTGGCCAAGGGGAACATGGTGGAGCCCAGGACTAAAGCACCATACCGCGGCTGCTGCTCTTGGTCCAGCAGCTCTTGTGAAGGACCCTGAAGGAAAGAACTAAGCTCTTTGAGACAGGGTTTATGCAGCCCAGACTGGATTCAAACTCACACTTCTACACCTCAGTCTTCTGGGGGCTGTAACTGCTGTCATGCCTCACCACGCCTGACTCTTATGCTCTGTGTGTGTCCGTGTGTACTGGTGTATGTACATGTGTGTCAAGGCCAGAGGTCAAGATCAAGGGTCCTCCTCAGCCACTCTCCACCTCATGTGTGGAGATAGCCCCTTGGTGAACAAGAACTGAGCAATTTGACCAGTCCGAAAGCCCTAGGAATCCAACTCACTCTTTCTCCCCGGCACTGGGACTACAGTGCACACTGTTACACTTAGCACTTACCTGGTGCTTGAGGTCATACTCGATTTTTTATATTTAATTTAGTTTTAATTATTTATTTTTAGTTCATGTGCATTGGTGTTTTTGCTTGCATGTATGTCTGTGTGAGGGTGTCAGATCCCCTGGAACTGGAGTTATAGACAGGTGTGAGCTGCCCTGTGGGTGCTGGGAATTGAACCCAGGTCCTCTGGAAGAGCAGCCAGTGCTCTTAACCACTGAGCCATCCTCCCAGCCCTTATATTCATTTTTTGTTGCTGTTGTTGTTGGTTTTTCGAAACAGGGTTTCTCTGTGTAGTTTTAGTGCCTGTCCTGGAACTCGCTATGTAGACCAGGCAGAGATGCGCCTGGCTTTGCCCCCGGAGTGCTGGAATTAAAGGCGTGTGCCACCGCGGTCCAGGTTTATATTCATTTTTAGATTGTGTGTGTATGGGTGTTTTGCCTGCATGAAAGTCTGAGCACCGTGTGTATGTTGCCCATGCAGGTCAGAAGAGGGCGTTAGAGACCCTAGAATTGGAACTACAGAGAGTTAGGTGCCATGCGGGTGCTGGGAATCGAACTGGGGTCCTAGTCAGTGCCCTTAACTGCTGAGCCACTACTCCAGGCCCCTAAGGGATAGGTAGGGTTTACTGCTCTGTGCCAGAGCACATGCTCCGCATACTTGAGGCCCAGTAGGTTCCATTGCCAGAACAAAGGGAGGGGGAGGGCTACCACCCCCATTATCTATGAAGACAGGTGAGATGGATGACCCAGTAGAAGGAAAACTTGCCGTTTGATCCCTGTGGCCCGCGTGGTAGAAGGGGGAGCTGGGGCTGGAGAGAAGGCTCAGTGGTTAGGACCACTTGTTCTTTCGGAGGACCCAGGTTCAGTTCCCAGAACCAAAAAGGCAGCTCACAACTGCCTGTGACTGCACCTCCCAGGGATCTGATGCCCTCTTCTTATCTATACAGGCAGCAGGCCCACACACGGTATACATGCATACATGTGGGCAAAACATACATATCAAATAAAAATAAAGATTTAAAGAAAAAAAACCACTGGGCATGGCAGCCCATACCTTTAATCCCAGCACTCAGGAGGCAGAGGCAGGCAGATCTCTGTGAGTGCCCAGCCAGTTTGTCTACAGAGTGAGTTCCGAGACAGCCAGAGCTACATAAAGAGACCCTGTCCCAAAGAGAGAGACAGAGAGACAGAGAGAGGGAGAGAACTGACTCCCACAAATTGTCCTCTGACCTCCACACTTGTGTTACTGCACCCACATGTCCATGCACATTAAATAAACAAGCAAACAAATGTAAAGAAACGGAATAAAATACGATATCCTAAGATCACTGCTTTTGTATAAAGCAGTGAGCCAGGGTGACCACAGAGGTCGATTCTCCAATGTGCCTTTCCAGAAGCTTGCTCTTTAGTTTCAAAGCCAGAGCTGTAAAGAACAAGGTGACAGTCTCGATTTCCACCCCCACTGCAGGGCTTAGGACCCTTCTGTGGTTCAGGCCTCCCAGCTGAGGGTGGGGGCGGTGGCACTCGCCGCCATGTTCCCCGCAGGGGCAGCATCGGGAGCTGCCTGTCCGTTGGTAAAGGATTTCAGGCCTGAGGATGAAAGAGAATATATTAACACAAAATACCCCCCCTTTTAACCCCACATAGTTCCAGGGAAATGCAACACAAAGCCATCGGATCCCTTACGGTGGCGGCTCTCAAGGTGAATGTCAATTAGTGACTGACGACTGTCCTTTTCTTTGTAACCCCGCCTGATGGCTGGGAGCTGCAGGAATCTGGCTATATGAGCCTTCTTTCTTTGAACAACTAAGTCTCCATCTGACTTGCCTGAAACAGAAAAGGAATCTGCCCACCTTGACGAAGGGACTCGGCTATGAGCAGGGCCCGGAGTCACGTGGTCTAGCTGGACGGTGTTTGCCTATTTGGGGTCCAGTGACTGTGTCTTTTAGAGCAGCGAGGAGTCCCTCTGACCAGTGGTTCCCCAGGGTGGGACCCACTTGAAGGTATTTTAAAATTCGTGGCTGAGTGGCTGTCTGTCTGTTTGTCTTAACGATGGTGTTTTCCAGACCACTTTAGGGATGGGGAAAGAGAGGCACACAGAAGGAATCCCCGAGTCAGGCAGGTGCCCCAGTTATATCTATCTCTAAAGACCATCTCTTCTCTCCTGAACAGACGCTTGGGGAGTGCCACAACTCCATCTTTAAAGTCAGAGAAGCAGTCGTTAACATGACCTGAGTCAATAAAACCAGCAGACCATCAAGCCGCTGTTCTGCATCTCCATCCACTAAAACAATGACTGGGGTGGGCAGAGTGGCACCCACTTGCAAAATCTCAGCACTGGGACAGGAGGATTACCACAAATGCCAGGCCAGCCTGGTTAACATAGGAAGGTCCCTGACGGCCAGGGCTGCTCCCCAAGACCCTGTCTCAGAAGAAAAGAGACGGAGAGGGCGAGAAAGGGGAGGGAACGAAATCAAAGGCGGAGGACCAGCATGGCGCGTTGGGGAGCCCAGTCTCTCAGATCCTCTTTCCTTGTGGCCTGTGCACACAGCCCGGCACTCGGGAGCCCACTCAGGCGTCTTTGCCTTTCTTTAACGCCAGGTCTCCAAGGGGGCGCTGTGAAGCCACCGGCACTTCCCTGCACAGCCTGGAGGCTGGGTCGCTCTGCTGGTAACCAGGCCCGGGCTGCCTTTGCAGCATCCAGCATTGTTGCTGTTTCTATTTGCTCCTTTTATTCTCCAGGTTTTCCTCGACTCTGATGTTTTCTCCCCTGCTGCACAACAAGCCCTTCTGATCTCTGTGAAAGGCAAACCCATGTCATTCTTCCAAATCATCATTGTATGACATGTTTTTATATGAGGCGGACAAAGGAGCTATTTGATCAGCGGGTACGGTGTGTGATTGTAAGAAATTCAGCGAGTCGGTGGTAACCATTGTTCGCCAAGCGGCTCCCTGACCCCACTCTGTTCCTGGAAAAACTCCCTGAGAGTGGCCTCTATTCATGGAGTAACCCCAGTCCCCAGCCGCTCCAGGAGCATGCTCAGTTTGGAGCAGTGTCACCGATAGCTGCCTGCAGGCACCCTTTAACTCCTTCATCAGCATTAGGTTTCCAACCCCACAGCTGTTATCACGGCCCGGAGCTCAGGGGGTTAGAGATATAGGCATGCTCTCTGCTCTCCTGCTTATCTGGGAGAAATTTAACCTTCCTTTGAAATGGTCATTTGGAAATTACCGTCTGCGGCTTTCAGCCAGCCCATGCCCTGCCCTCCTAGCTTTTCCCTTGAGGACAGGCTCCCTGGTTCTGCCAAACCCCATGCCCCGCTGCTGGCATGTGGTCTGACGGCAATTCAAAAGTGTTTCTGATTGCCTGAGTCGAAGGTCTGGAGCCCCTCGCAATGACTCCAAAGCCTTGGGCAGATTACTGTACTGGTGCTCCGAATAGGAAATACCTCCTGCTAGCTAGGTTCCATATTCCTTGCCCACCCTTCCGTCATCTTCCCTTGGGGGTGCACACCGTGCCCCACGGTGCGCCCCACGCATAGAAGAACTGTGTTGGAGTTGTAGGAGAGACAGCAATTTAAAAACAAAAATGAGCCGGCCGGTGGTGGCGCATGCCTTTAATCCTAGCACTCGAGAGGCAGAGGCAGGCAGATCTCTGTGAGTTCGAGGCCAACCTGGGCTACCAAGTGAGTTCCAGGAAAGACGCAAATCTGCACTCGAAAAACCAAAAAAAAAAAAAAAAAAAGAAAGAAAGAAAGAAAGAAAGAAAAGAAAGGAAGGAAAAGAAAAAATTCTTTAAAGGATCCTTGGCCCTGGGAACTCAACCCCTTAAGGAGAAATAAGTGGTCATGGATCTCTAGAAACATCCACACCATATCCTTGATGATATGCCGCTAACATGTGTGACAGATACCCAAACTATTCTGGTCCACCTGCTCAGCACACTAACTGCCCAGCTCACTGAGTGCTTAAACCACACGCAATGGTGAACCATTTTCCTTCTACAAGGTCCAGCCTGCGCTAAGTGGATCTCAACGTTCAGATTGCTCAATAGAGCCGGACAGTGGTGGCGCACACCTTTAATCCCAGCACTTGGGAGGCAGAGGCAGGCGGATCTCTGTGAGTATGGAGGCCAGCCTGGGCTACAGAGTGAGTTCCAGGAAAGGCACCAAAGCTACACAGAGAAACCTTATCTAGAAAAACAAAAAAAGAAACAAACAAACAAAAAGATTGCTCAATGGAACAATGCAGAGGACACTGGAACACTCTGAAGTGGGTTAACGTCAAACAGCTTTGGGGTTCCTCATTGTCACTGTGCTTATTTTGTACCAACTGGGGAGAAAAATGGAAGTATCTCCTCACGACCACTCAAAGCCAGGGCCTGAGCAGAGCTCAGATCTAGAGCCTACAGGTCACATTTCCCCGGGTCCACTTTCTAATTAAATACTCTGTTCCCATAAGAAGCCGGCATTAGATTAAACTATGGACATTTGTCTATCACTATTTTCCAGAAGCCCAAGGGCCTCACCGCCAATAGAAGTGGCAACTAGGAAGTCCTGAATCACACTCGCAGAACCGTCTCTGCCTCAATCTCCAGCCTATCTTTTCTCCTGAAGCAACAGAGTGGCCTCTCCAGTCAGAGCCCTTAACTGTGGCTCCTGTCTCTTCCTGTGTCTTTGGCCCCATGAGGACGGCCCACAACACAATAGCTAAGAGACAAAGGTTGGATGGAGGGGACTGCAAACATTAGCATCAAAGAACTGAGTCCTGCTGCAGCGCCGGGGGACCGGGGGACCGGGGGACCGCAGCAGCACTGTGCCAAAGGTGATTCATCCACAGATGGGGAGTGGTAGGTGGATGCTGACGGGGGATGAGTAGTTTCTGGGGGCCAGGGAAGGGAGAGCAGAGCAGGGACTGCTCATGGGTGGGGGGCAGTTTTAAGGGGGATGAAAAACGTTACAGGATTAGATAGTGATGGTAGCTTTATGGCTCTGTCAACACACTAAAAAGTGCTTATATACCTGAAAGGGATAAATTTAGCAGTGTTTGAATTCTGTGTCAACAGCAAAAATAGAAAATCAGAAGGGAGACAGTTTTGAGGTACTAATAATTATCCTGGAAAAGATGCGATCATAAAAGCAGACTATGTGGCAGCTAGAGATGGTGAACTCTGTGCCACCTGTCTTTCCATCTCCAGGAGCTTAAAATGCCCTAGAAGCTCCCACAATAATGCCTAAGCCACTAGCAGCCCTGGAGACCACATGATTTGGGATTCTCCATCTTCTAGCTCTTCTGCTCCTAAATTCCCCCAAGCCATTTGAGGTTCAACTTTTTTTTTTTTTTTTTTTGGTTTTTCGAGACAGGGTTTCTCTGTGTAGCTTTGCGCCTTTCCTGGGACTCACTTGGTAGCCCAGGCTGGCCTCGAACTCACAGAGATCCACCTGGCTCTGCCTCCCGAGTGCTGGGATTAAAGGCGTGCGCCACCACCGCCCGGCTTCAACTTTTTTTTGTTCACGTGTGTGCAAGACATGGGACAATCTTGGGTGTCATCCTCAGTAACACCACCTCCCTCCTTTGAGACAGGGTCTCCTGTAGCTAAGCTGACTGAGCAGTGAGCCTCGGGAATCCTCCTGCCTCTACCTCCCCAGTGCTGGGATTAAGTACACTACTACCCAGCATTTTAATAGGATCTTGGGACTAGACTTGGGTCCTTGGGTTTGTAGGACAAGCGCTCTGACAGCTGAGTGAACCCTCCCCCCACATCCTGGTACTCTATGTTTTGGGGGGGGGGGGCGTTTGGTTTTAGTTTTAGTTTTGTTTTGTTTTTTGTTTTTCTTTTTCTTTTTCTTTTTTTTTTTTTACAATTTTTTTTTTAAAGATTTATTTATTTATTATGTATACAGAAGAGGGCACCAGATCTCATTACAGATGGTTGTGAGCCACCATGTGGTTGCTGGGAATTGAACTCAGGACCTCTGGAAGAGCAGTCGGTGCTCTTAACCTCTGAGCCATCTCTCCAGCCCGTTTTTTGTTTTTCAAGATGGGGTTTCCCCGTATAGCCCTGGCTGTCCTAGAACTCACTCTATAGAGCAGGCTGGTGAATGTACATGAGGAGGTTAAGTTTGCGATTTTTCCCCTTTTCTCAAGAAGATAATTTCCAGCCAGGTATGATGGCTCCCACCTGTAATCCTAGCCCCTGGGAGGCTGAAGCAGGAAGATTGCTATGAGTTCAAGGCCAACCTGAGCTACTTAATAATTTCCAGAACTGCTTGAGATACAGTGTGAGACGTCATCTCAAATAAGCTGAGGATAAGCTGATTTTTGACTAAGAAATTTGCCTTTAAGCATGAGGTAGTAAAACCACTCCCAATAGAAGTATGCAGGAGACCCAAGGAGACCCAAGGAGACCCAAGGAGACCCAAGGAGGGAGAGGTTCCTTTTGTCTGAAGGTGAGAGTCTCTGGATGCCCACCATTTCATGCTCCAGGAGGAACTGCATCAGCAGACTTTTGGACTTCCATACAAGGAGAGAAGAACGATTTTTCTTCCTTTGGTGCCCTCTGTCAACTTCAAGCCCCTGGAACTATACATGGGGATCTGTTGTGGGATGTCTTTCTGTATGCTGTGAATATATGTTGTTCCCATAGCTTATTAGTTAATAAATAAGCTGCTTTGGCCTAGGCAAGGCAGCTTAGAGGCAAGTGGGAAATCCAAGGAGCAACATGCCAGCAGACCAGTAAAGCCATGGAACATGTAGCAGAACATAGATTAATAGTTATGGGTTAATGTAAGATATAGGAGCTAGCTAGCAAGAAGCCTGCCATAGGCCATACAGTTTGTAAGTAATATAAGCCTCTGTGTGTTTACTCAGGACCAAGCAGCTGCAGGACATGGATGGGAGAAATTCATCCCGACCCTGGGGCCAGGCAGGACCAGAGAAACTTCTGGCTACAGGGATCCCAGAAATGGCGGCTCGGGAGCCTCATTGCGGTGGTGGCAGATTCAGTACCTGTGAATGCTACCTGGGCCTTCTCTTCCTCCTGACTGTGTGTTCTTGCCCACATCCCTGGCCTCTTAGGAAGCCTTATAAGGTTAACCCCTTCCAAGGTTACAGGGAGGACTGGTCACCGAAGGCAGGCTAGAATCCTGGCTCAGTTCTCAAAATGAAGTACTTCCGAGCTTCCGATTGCAGGGGTGATGTGTGCGCGTGCGTGCGTGCGTGCGTGCGTGCGTGCGTGCGTGCGTGCGTGTGTGTGTGTGTGTGTGACTGATCATAGATACAGAACTTTTTTTGTTTGTTTGTTTTGTTTTGTTTTGTTTTTCGAGACAGGGTTTCTCTGTGTAGCTTTGCGCCTTTCCTGGAGCTCACTTGGTAGCCCAGGCTGGCCTCGAACTCACAGAGATCCGCCTGGCTCTGCCTCCCGAGTGCTGGGATTAAAGGCGTGCGCCACCACCGCCCGGCTGATACAGAACTTTTGTAGGTGATGAAAATGGTTCAGAATGGTGACATTTTTTGGCAAAGTTCCCGAGAGGGAGGTCCAGCCAATCCTAGGTCAGTCTTGTTTTGTTTTGTTGTTTTTAAATTGTTCTTTAGTTCTTAGCCCTGGCCACTCCAGGAGGGGGGTGGCAGTGGAGTAATGAGGAAATGACGGGGGGGGGCGGGGGGGGGGGGTGCCTCTATCTCCTCCAGACAAGGTCTCGGTGTGCACGTCAGGCTGGAGCTCTGATCTCGCTCAGCCTGCCTCTGTATACCATGCATACTGTATACCACGCAGTTCCTGACCCAGAGGCCAGAGGTGAAGCTGAGCTGAGGTAATGTGCTTTGTTCTTCCAGGATGCAGATGAACGGAAAAGTTCATACTTCGAGGAACCAGAGGCCAGAGAGATGGCTTAGCAGTTAAGAGCACCAGATGCTCTTTCAGTTCAATTCGCAGCATCACACGGCAGTTCACAACTGCCTGTAACTCCAGTTCTAGGACATCTGACACCCTCTTCTGGCCTCTGGCACCAGGCACCCACGTGGTGCACAGACATATATAGACAAAACACACACACACACATACACACACACACACACACAAATAATTTTCCAGGTTCTTCAAGACAGGGTTTCTCTGTGTAACCACCCTGGCTATCATGGAACTCTCTCTGTAGACCAGGTTGGCCTTGAACTCACAGAGATCCATCTGCCTCTGCCTCCCAAGTGCGGGGATCAAAGGCGTGCACCATCACCTCCCGGTTCAAAAATAAATTTTTTAAGAGCTTGGATTTGACAAGCAAACAGATGTGGATTTAAATCCCAGCTGTATGGCTTTGAAAGGAAGAAATCTGTTCACTTTTCTGAACCTGTTTCCCAGCTGCAAACCGGAGCTAATGGCTTATTTGGGAGGAAATGTCCTCCTGAGGTAGTAACAGCTGTAGTAGTATTGAGAGGCTTGATGAGATGGATGTACAAGGGCTCGGCGTAGTTCCTAGTAGACAAGACGCCCTTAAAAATGGTAAATAGGGCCGGTGAGCTGGCACTGGGGGGGGGGGGGGGTGCTTGCCCCGACGCCTGACAGACACCTATGGTGACAGAGGAGAGAACCAACTCCTCCAAATAGTCCTCTGACTTTCACTTAGCAGCTGTGACTCGTGTGTGCGTGAAATAAACGTCTTAAATTTTCTATTTTAAAGAAGGAAATGGTAGCCATCTTCTCTAAAACTACTGCTAAATCAGAACTCTGAAGACGGTAACCCAGTGTCTGCCACCCTCTTACTGGCCCCGCAGTGCTGAGATCAAGCCCCGAGGCCTCCAGATTGACCTTTCTTCCTTCGTGACTATGTTGGAGCAGCTCCTAAAGTCCAAGGCTGCCTGAAGAATCGTGGTCTAGGTGAACAATTACAAGTGGATGTTATAAGGCAAGAATGTTCCAGAGCACAAAGGACTGCCTGGGAGACAATGAGGCCTTGAAGAGTGCTCAGGAGTTCACTGAGGCAGAGGCACATGAAAAGGCAAACACATGGGAAGCATGGAGTATTTGGAAGACGGGGGAGATGTCTGAATTGCTAGAATCTTCCACAGAAATGAAAGGAGATCAGACCCGCGAAGGGGCTCAGCAGGTAGAGACGCCGATGCTGCCCCTGACAGCCTGTGGTCGATCTTGGAACCCACTTCTCAGCAGAGAAGCAGCTCTGCAGGTTGGCCCGCATTCACGCAAACGCGCGCACGCGCACACACACACAGGAAATAAACAAATAAATAATGAATGAAGGTTTTTAAAAAATATTTTTATTATTATCTATTTATATGTACATGTGTATGTCTGTAGATGAGCATGTGCCCGAGGTTAGGGCCATCCGCTGGAGCTGGAGTTACGAACAGTTGTGAGCTGCCGGATGTGGGTGCTGGGAATTGAACTCAGATCCTCTGCATGAACAGTACAGTTCTTAACCACTGAGCCATCTCCCCAGACCTCCCCCCCCCCCCCACTTAGAGTGGAAGGAGGCCAGCCTGGAATATTGTTACAGCCCTGTGCCTGCTGAGGGATTTGACTTCTGTCCTGGGGTCAGAGTAAGGAGTGCAGAGCTGGGAGCTGCAGGCGGCTCCATGTGTTCTTAGGTTTTGTTTGGAAGTCTGGGTTCTAGCTGCGTTGAGTACGATGATTACAGTGTGGGCTCAACTTTCTTCCTTTCTTTCTTTTTTTTTTTTTTTTTTTTTTTTTTTTTTTTTGGTTTTTCGAGACAGGGTTTCTCTGTGTGGTTTTGGTGCCTGTCCTGGAACTCACTCTGTAGACCAGGCTGGCCTCAAACTCACAGAGATCTGCCTGGCTCAGCCTCCAGAGTACTAGGATTAAAGGCATTAAAGGCATGTGTCACTGCCGCCCCATGAGCCCAACTTTTGGGACAGAAAACAGTGTCCTGGCCACCGGAAATACTTTGAAGGAGATCCCAGTCCAAGGAGGAATCTGTTTCCTTTTCTCTTTTTGCAAAAGTTTTAAATTTTTCATTTACTTTTGTTTTATGTGTGTGGGTACTTTACCTGCATGTACATCGAGGCACCACCTTCATGCTCAGACTCTGAAGAGGCCAGAAGAGGGTGTCAGAGCCAAGGAACCAGAGTTACAGGCAGTCGTGAGCCCCCATGTATCTCTGGGAATTGAACCCAGGTCTTCCTGCAGAAGATCCAGTGCTCTGAAGTGCTGAGTCAGCACTCTAGCCCCAGCATAGGCTTTTAATTCACCCCATTTTCACAGAGGTTCTGCGAGACTCCCCAAAACTCCAGAATTTCTCCTTTAACAAAACATCTGAGGTGAGGTTTGTGGGGCTATTATTTCAGTACCCCTTGGAACTTGTGTTGATCCTAGAGTAAAAACCTGAATGTCACCTCCAATTCCTGATTCACGGACAGCAGGACTTTGGGCGGGGAAGGTTCTGTGCATTCATGCTTCTTTTCTCTGACCAGGTGGAACACTCATCTAAAATGCCCCCAGCATCACGGTGGCCCTGTCACAGGTCACTTGCCCATTAGATTTGGCTCAGCTTCTTAGCTACTGGTGTGCTTTGCAGAATGGAAAGATATTGGAGTCAGTGGATTTGGCTTCAAATTCTGGTTTGACCTGCCGAGCTCTGATTTCCTCCTCTGTAAATGGGATGTCCGTATGTCGTAGTCACTGAGAGGCAGACAGGGTCTTTCTTGAATGCACTGTTTATTGTTCACAACATGCAGCAAACCAATCTTAATGGCCTGGCACTCTGACTGTAAGTGATGCCATGGATGTCCACCATGTGGGTCCCAGAGATGGAACTCAGGTGTCAGGCGTGACAGCATGTGCCTTTGCCCAGGGAGCCATCTCACTGGCCAAGTGGCTATGACTTTTGCAGCTTGAGATGCAACAGCTGAAGAAGCATGGGTTTCCCTTTCTTCATAATTTCACGCATAGACAATTTACTCTTTCTCTAGGTCTTGGTGGCCACGGCATAAAATTTCCTCCAGTCTTTATTAAGCCATGAACTTTTACCCTTTTGCTCACAGAGAGAATTTCATGGCTTTTCTTCAACCTAGAGAAACTTCCAGCACCATCCTCTTTGTGTGCTGGACCCTTAGTGTGTAAAATGAGATCCACTTGGACACAGACACTGTGATACCACAACAGTAGATCTGATAACTAAAACAGCTAAGTAACTAATGGGCAGGTAGTCCATACTGTGTGCATACCCTGGACAAAGACACGATTCATGTTCTAGGCAGGACTAAGGAGGATGGCATGAGGCTTTAGTATGCTGTTTAGAACAGAGTGTAATTTAGAACTTAGGAACTAGCTGGATGGTGTTGGCCCATGCCTTTAACCCCAGTACTCAGGACAAAGAGGTAGGAGGATCTCTGTGAGTTCAAAGACAGCCTGGTCTACAAAGCAAGCTCCAAGACAGACAGGGCTATTACATAGAGAAATCTTGTCTCAAAGAACAAACAAACAAACAAACAAACAAACAAAAAACCTTAGGAACTGGGGCTGGAGAGATGGCTCAGTTTTTAAGACCTAGGTTTGATTCCCAGCACCTACATAGAGGTTTACAGTCATCCATAACTCCAGTTCCAGGGCATCTGACACACTTTGGCCTCTACAGGCACTCCATACATGTGGTACACAGATGTCCATGCAGGCAAAACACATATATACACAAAATAATGAAGAATTTAAAGATAAATAAAACTTAGGAGTTATCTGTTTCTGAAATGTTTCCACTTGTACTTCTGGACTGCAGTAAATGGCATACTGCATCACTGTGGCTAAGGAGAGATGGTACCTAGTTTCTCATCCTAGACAACAAGACCCCTAAGACCAAATCATTGGCTTCCATGTAGTGACGGGTAGAGTGGGACCCAGGGTGTCACAAACCCCACTCTCTGTCAGCTGTGTCCAATCCGTGGTTTGTGGGCCACATGCAGCCAAGGAGAGTTAAGAATGCCACCCAACACCACCCCAAACTTACTTCAATTTTGTCAGTGTGTGTATGTTGTGGGTTTCTCAAACATAAGCGGTGTAGACGACAACGTCATAGAGGAACATCAAAACGTTGAACACCTGCTAGAGCCAGTCCAAACTGTCAGCTGTCCTGTTCCTCAATTCTCCATTCCCTGTCAGCTGACGTCTTCAACTGGCAGCTTCAGTTCAAACAGAGTGGCGGGAAACAACAACAACAACAAAAAAAAAAAAAAAACAAACAAAAAAACACCTAACTTTCTCCAAGTGTGTCTTGAAGATAGTATCCTGTGATTTTTTTTTTTTTTCTTTTTTGGGTTTTTTTTGAGACAGGGTTTCTCTGTGTAGCCCAGGCTGTCCTTGTCTCTCTGTTGACAAGGCTGGCCTCAAACTCACTGAGATCCACCTGCCTCTGCCTCCCAAATGCTGGGATTAAAGGTGTGCGCCACCACCACCTGGCATATCCTAAATTCTTTAACCCAAGTCCCAAGTCACTGATGGCAGCAGCCACACTCCAGTCCTTAAGATGTTGAGGAAATAGTACCGGGTGTGGTGGCATGCACCTTTAATTCCAGCACTCAGGAGGTAAAGGCAAATGAATCTCTGAGTGAAGGCTAGCCTGGACTATAGTGAGTTCAAGGCCAGCTGGAGTCATATAGTAAAACCCTGTCCAAACAAGAAATAAAAGGAAATAAAAGGGGAGGGGCTGGGGAGCTATTTGAGATGTTGAGGAAGCGAGCAAAGACCAACAGCGTCTTCTTCCTGCTGAGCAGAGGCAGGCTCTGTCATCCCAGGCTTCCTGAGCGTGGGCAGATGCTGGAGGGAGGCTAGGGAGCCCACGGCATCAGAAGTTCCTGGCCGTGACTCCTGGTTAAGAGTCCAAAGTTGCCGGGCGGCGGAGGCACACACCTTTAATCCCAGCACTCGGGAGGCAGAGACAGTCAGATCTCTGTGAGTTCAAGGCCAGCCTGGTCTACAACAGTGAGATTCAGGACAGCCAGGGCTACACAGAGAAATCCTGTCTTGAAAAAAAAAAAAAAAAAACAATAAAAAAAAAAAGAGTCCAAAATTGCTGGGTGGTGGTGTATGCCTTTAACCTCAGCACTCGGAAGGCAGAGGCAGGAAGATTTCTGAGCTGGAGACCAGTCTAAGACAAGTTCTAAGATAGCCAGGACTACACAGAGAAACCCTGTCTTGAAAAAATACCAAAACCAACCAAACAAACAAAAACAAAAGAGTCTAAAGTTATCAGCCACTCTGCAGGAGCCTGAGTCTCCTTTGTCCCATCCATACTCCGCTTGATTCTAAGGATCCTCCTACAGGGGTTGGGAATCCCATTCAGCCTTCAGAGACATGCCAGGGCAACCCAATGCCCAGCTGAGCACATGACTTATATCGTTGGCTCAGCCATGGGAGGGGTCCCTGCTGGCTTCCGGACTACCACGGTACTCAGCGTCTTTGAGGCTCCTTCCAACCCACCTCTGCTGTCTTTGCAGGCAGCATGGAGGGGGCTGAGCCTGATCCACTCAGGCCCCTGCAGCTTTTCCTCAGGGCTCTGGACTACCTAGGGGAAGGGCAGGAGGAACTCTACATCTCACATAGGCGTTACGGAGTGTGGACTCTGCCGAGCCCTGCTCTAAGCATTTTATACGTGATATGTTCCCCCTCTGGCACTCCACCTGTGGGTAGGTTCTAGGATGAACCCCACTTTACCCATGAGGAGACTGAGCCCATCGGGTGACATAACTTTCACAAGGCCATAGGATCCAAGTTAGAAAAATGAGAGCTTTGGGGTCCCTTTGTCTGCCACCACAGTTTGGAAGGAAAGAAAGCCAAGCCAGGGCTCTAGAGCAGGAGTTTGACGTGACAGAAGAGACATTTGTTCTCCATACTCAAAAAGCCCTGCCCTGAGATGCCAGGTCAGCCATTATCCAGTTAGCTCTAAAGCTTGAGGCCCGTCACCTCACTCCCCTGAGCCTTGGCTTCCCCATCAGTAAAATGAGGTGGGGCTGCTGTAAGGACCACAGACATGTGCCTGGTACTTGTTGGGTGTTTGGTCAACATAGGGTCTGGATACCGCTCTTTGCTCCCTTCCCTGATATCTGTTCTACCACAGGACCCCCAAGTTCCTGGCAAGCGCTTCCCTGCTGGCTACAGCAGCCCATTATAGTAAGTGGAAGCAGCTGGAAAGGACGGGGGGGGGGGGGGGGGTCCGAGAGGGGAGGGGACAGCTTGAGTGACTGCAGGCCAACCCTGAAGGCCTCCTGGGGGATATTGGCCACGGCCACAGGTGCGCCAATTTCTCTCCCCTAGACCCCCCCCTGACTCCGGCCCGTCTCAGCCCCGACCTCGGTTCTGCAGGAGGCAGGAGGACCAGCATGGCTGCCTGGTCCTTTGTCTGCAGGGTTTCATGGCCTCTCTGAGGCTCCCAGGGTTTTGCAAGATTTCCCTCCCTTTCCAGCCACTTCCCAGTTAAGGAGCCTCTTCTTGGCAGCTCAGGTTTCATTCCTGGGAGCTTTGTTCCAAGTGGAAGTTTCTGGTCGGGCTAATACCTAGGTGTGAGTGGTCAGCGCAGGAGGAGACAGGCTGTTCTGGGACTGTGGGAGCATTTCCATGAGCCCAGGTGCTCTGAGGAAAGCTGGAACTTGGCTTCTCATCCTGGCAGGACCTTCTCCCTTGGGACCCGAGAATGCCCCTGGATGGCAAGCCCAGAGCCCACCCACCTCCGCCTCGCTGGAGGGTCCTCTCCATCCTTTTGTGAATGCCCCGGGGAACGCTGCCGGGCTCAGTCTTGCCATCTCGTGCCACAGCTGTAACTCAAGAATATGCCATCAAGGCAGACATTCAGGACTAGTTTTCAAGATCCTTTTCCCATCTAGGTTTGCCTCGTGGGACCTGGGCGTGAACACAGGTTCCCAGGCTTGGTGACAAGCACCTTTATCCCCTGAGCGTCTCACCGGTCCTCTCTCTTTCTAATTCTGGCTTGTTGGCACAGGGTGGTCTCAGAGTCACTAAGCAGCCAAGGATAGCCCTGCAGTTTTGATCTTTCTCCCCGTCTCCCAGGTGCTGGGATGAACATGGGTGTCACCATGCTCCGTTGGACGCGATGCTGGGACTCAGTCTCTGGGCTTCACGCATGCTAGGCGGGACTCTACTGACTGACATACATCCCTATCCAAGCCGTTCTCTTTCTAGACCAGGAAAGCAAGGCGCAGAAAAGATGGAAGTCGTCAAGCCTGGTAATGCACACCCGTAACCCGAGAGCTCGGGCCATTGAGTCGGCAGGATCTCAGGTCTGAGGCCACCTTGGGTAAACCGTGAGTGACAGGCCACTCCAAGTGCCTACACAGTAAGACCCTGACTCAACACAACAAAACAAAAATTGGAAAAAACTAAGTTTAAAAAAAAAAAACAAAGTAAGAAAAAAAAAAGAGTAAGAAAAGATGACTATCCCTTCGACGCTCACAGCTCTTCATTCTTAGCTCCTGTCTCCCCTGTCACCCCTTTGGTGATTCAGATTCAGACACAGGAGCTGACACATGAGCTACCCGACCCTGCTCCATGACAACTATGGGTTGACTAGTTTGGGAACCCAGTGTGTGACAACAGGAAGGTAGAGACCTTGCTCACCCACCCCGCCCCCTCCAGCAGTTAGACACCCAGGGAGTTTTGAACTGAGCTGAGCTGGGCTGTCCTCAGCACAGCCAACTCGGGGCTTCGTTCTCCCCCGGGTTCTGCTGAGCACTGTCCTCCCTAAGCCCTCCTTCCTCATCCAGCACCCACCCCCATCCCAACCTCGCCGGCATTATGACTGCATCATCAGGATGGCCTGATTGCCTGGCCGTACCAGATGGGAGCAGGAGTCAAGGTCTCTCCACCTGTGTGTCCTCCAGGGCTTCCTGACACTTGGCACTTCAGAGCCTGACTGTGTTAATTCAAGGCACTAGGGAGCATTTGCCTTTAGGGAAGATGGGAAGCCCTAGGTACCAAATCTCTGTCCTTAGTGTCTCTCTCCTCTTCTTTCCAACTCCAGGCAGCTCAGACTTAACCTCTCCCTCTTGCCTGGGCTTCTTCGAGAGTTGGAGGGAGTGGCCTTAAGGTTAGCTCAGAGGACCAAAGTGTAAGGACTTGGGCGTCCGTCCCTAAGAACCAGCAGGCAGAGCCTCTCCCATACTGCCGATCACCCATCTGCACCTCCCAGTTCTGCGGGGTCCTCAGGGTCCAGGCCTTAGGCAGCCACACACCTGCCTGAGTAAATGAAGTTGAGAGAAAGGCTAGGCCTCGTGGGCACATAGGGCCTTGCCCTTCATCTTCGCCAGCTTCTTGGTGACCTCAGACCTCGGGCTGTTTCCCAAGAAAGCAGCCTCCTTGGAGAATCCAATGCAGCTTCTTATTGTACCCTCGAGTGGTGTCAATTTGCACACACCTGAACTCACCGAGTTCTCACTCGGGTGGCCCAACTCCCCCCCCCCCCCCCTCCGAACACTGCCCCCTCAGAAACCCCTGTTCCAAGGGCTAGAGAACCCTGATCCTGACAACTCTGTAAGGTAGAGTATGGCCCCCAATTTACAGATAGGGATGCTGGGGCTGAGAGATGACCATGACCTTCCAGGGGACCCAGGCAGGGAGTGACAGAGGGCTAACTCAAAGCTCCTGTCACACCACGCCCCTTGCGTTAGCTCTGCTCCTGCGCTGCTGTTCTTCTGAATCCCTTCTTGACATAACTGGAGGCCAGGGCCACCACAGCTGTGTCAGGAAAGGGCTGTGAGTCGCAGGGTGGTGAGGACACCCCAGGCCGTCACCCCTGTCCACCCCCTCCACGGCTCCAGTGAAAGGCCCGGCCACTGCCCTCTTCTCCAGGCGATTGTCCGGCTTTGTGCAGTAGGTCCGCCCCCAAGCACACATCCTGTCACCACCCACTTACCTGCTCACACACCTAGCTCTCAGGCTCCCCAGTCAGAGTGAACTTCAGAAACTTCAGCTCTGCCCCCTCCTCACACTCAGCACAAACCCCAGGGCCTCTCGGCCATTTAATCATTTTTTTTTTTGTCTCCTGGCTTTTAGTTAGACCCTCCACGACCAATCGCTCTTCCCTTACCATTAAGCCGCCCCCTGACCCTGGGCTGCCTACATCACACCCCTTCTCAGGAGGTGAACCTCCAGCATCCCCCCAGGAGGACCAGCACCAGCCCCCACTGACCTGCCCCTTCTATCGGGACAGACATCAGCAGGTCCTCCACGGTGGATTACCCGCCATGAATGTTTCATGGGCTTGCTCTTCGGCGCTGGGCAGAAGGCGGTGACTCCAGAGAAGGCCCTAGAAGACACCAAAGGAGGCAAATGGGAGGGCGCAGTGTAGCTCAGGGTCTGTCAGGATGGAGCACAGGGTTTCTTTGTGAAGAAAGATTTTGTGGGACTTGGTGGTGCTTGTCAAATAGACACTGTTGAAGCCGGTGAGTGGAGCCTTCGTCCAGCACACTCAAGACCAGGGATCCATTCTGGAATTAGAAAGAGAGGGAGGAGGAGGAAGAGGAGGAGGCTGGATGTGGTGGTGGCCGCCTTTAAATCTAGCACTCAGGAAGCAAAGGCAGGTGTCTCTCTCTGAGTTTGAGGCCAGTGTGGTATACATAGAGAATTCTAGGCCACCTGGGGCTACACAGTGAGACCCTTTCTAAAAAGAAGAAGAAAGCAAGCACTAAAATAATTAGAGACTGGACATAAGGTGGAATCCATAACAGTGGAGGTATTTGGGGACCATGGGTGCTTAGGGAACGCCTCCATCTTGGGTTCAGGTTCTAGTCATTTCCCAGAAGTATATCTGTGGGCAGAGGGACAAGCATCATTTGGTGGTGACCCTGGTCACTCCTCCCCTTGAAAGTCACTGACCTGTTCTCTAAGCAGTTGCCCTGGATCTCAGGACCAAGGTGGCAGCCTGTGGGCAGCCTGAGTCTGCCCAGGCTCCTTGCAGGCTGCCAGCTCTACCCCTCAGACTTCAGGCTTAGGTATTTCCCAGCCCTCTGGGCTCCAGGGTGTCTCTCCAAGAGAGCATCCTTCGGCTTCTCCTGCCTCTCGGAGAGCTGAACCCGGGCAGGCCTCTTGCTCTGAGCACTCTAGTCAGGTCCCTAGACTCGACCTGTCTGATCTTTACCCACTGGGAGCCTGGCCATGACCCCCAAATGTCAGTGAAAGGACCATGTTCAGCAGGGGAGAGTGTCCTGACTGTCCTTCAACCGGAAGTGAGGAAGTGAGTCCGCCCAGGGCTCCCTCTTGCTTCTTGCTGAGGGATGGAGCCCAGGCCCTGCTCAGTATCTGCCAACCAGTGGGAGGGGGCTCACAAGCAGTCAGCTCTGGGCCTGCCCAAAGGGACAGTCACTTCTTAGGGTTCAGAGAGAGACCCAGCTGGGAAGGAGAGCAACCAAAAGGACCTTCCTGACACAACCTTCCAGACTAGCATGGGACTTGGGGACACCCCCCCCCCCGGAGTTCCTGCCAGCTCCTCATCTGTCTGGCTACCACTCACTCCCCCTCTCTTCTCTGCTCTCCCTGACTTTTAATTCCCCATCCACCATCTTTATTGAAGCCCCGTGGTTGCTATGGAAACCCAAAGCAGCCAATGAAGTCGAATTTGGAGGGGTTCTGAGATTTCCTGGGCAGCACCCCCCATTCTGCTTTGACCTCCCATTTGTCCAGGTTTGGGGGCCGTTTATCATAACTTCAGAAAATGGGGTTGGTGTCTCCTTTAAACAGTATAGCCGTGAGCTGGATGTGGTGGCTGGAACCTATAATCCCAACATTCAGTAAACTGAGGTAGAAAAATTGTCAAGAGTTGGAGGCTAGCCTGGGCTGCATTGTGAATTCCAGGTCAGCCCAATCTCGTCTAACAGAAGTCACCTATGCTAGGACATCCTGTGTCTCCTTGGATACCAGGTACTCCCAACCAGCCCTCCCCAGTCAGCGGCTCAGAGGCTGTGTCCGCGCTATCTATCAATTACCGTGATCGATATTCACTGTCAGCCATGCTGGGTCTGACACTGCCTTAGGCAAAGAGCAACTGACACCAAAGTTCTTGCTCTTCTGGAAGGTTCAGCTAGACAGACCAGAACCTAATAAACAGATAACCAAGAGAATACCAAAGAGTGAGTAGTATAACATAGAAAATATGACAGACCTTGGCGGTGCCGGTCCGGTTGCTGATTAGTTCCCGTCAACTCGACAGAAACTGGAATCACCTGGAAAGAAGAAGCCTCGGTTGAGGGACAGTCTCTACCAGGCGGCCCTTGGCTGCTTGTCCAGGGAGCGTTTTCTTGATTGATGTGGAAGGGCCCAGCTCTCGGTGGGCAGTGCCGCCCGTAGGCAGGTGGTTCTGGGTGGTGTAAGACATCGGGTTGAGCAAGCCGTTGTGAGCAGGCAGTGAGCAGCGTTCTTCCCTGGTCTCCGCTTCAGTTCCTGCCTCCGGGTTACTGGCTTGAGCCCTTGCCTTGACTTCCCTCGATGATTGATTGTAACCTGTACGCCAAGCAAACACTCCCTACTGGCCCCGGCCCGCCCGACCCCAAGTTGCTTTTAGTCAGTGTTTTATCACAGCAACAGAGGAGCAAACCTCAGACTGGGGAGGCTGAGGCAGGACTGCAAACTCAAGGCCTTTCTAGGCTACAGAGTGAGTTCAAGGCCAGCCCTGGCATCTTAGTGAGCCCTATTTCCCAAATATAAAAATAAGGCTGATGATGTAACTTAGTTGATAGTGTTTATCGAGCATGCTCGAAGCCCTGGCTTTGATCTCTGGTATCACATAAGCCAGGCTTGATGGCAAATGCATGCCATTGAAGCTCTAGGGAGGTAGAAGCAGGAGGATCAGGAGTTCAAGACCAGCCTGGACAATATGAGACTGTCTCAAAAATAAAATAGGAGGCCAGTGAGATAATCTGAGTTCAATCCCTAGAAGCCACATGGTGGGAAGAGGAAATCGACTCCTAATAGTTGGTCCTCTGACCTCCATACGCACACCCCAGTATGTAAACTCCCCATCTCAAAAAAATAAAAATAAAAAGAGGGCTTGTCCAGCATATGTGCGGGCCTAGGCTCTGTCTTCAATACTGTACAGGAGAACGCATCCAGCAGAAAGTTCTCCACCACACAGTCATCCAGCCCGTGTGGAGCCCGTGTGGAGCCCGTGTGGAGCCCAGAGGGAAAGCATTCCCAGCAGGGTGGAGAGTGCAGAGGCTGGAGACACAGACAGGCAAATACCCACCTAGCCTGCGTGAGGGGCTGGGAAGAGACTAAAGAGTCAGGGTGGGAATGGAGCAGGTGATGGGGAGGGTGGCCGGCCAGCACGTGGATTAGAGGGGCAGATCAGGGCCCGGGCACACAGGAGACGATGCAGGCCGTGGGCGGGAGCTGGAATTCCAGTGTGGCCAGTGTGGGAGTAACACAGTCAGACCTGAGTTTTGAAAATTCCAGTGACTGAGTGCAGAGGGGATGGAAGGGGGACGAGAGAGCCCAGAGAAAGCAGCTGTGTGCAGAGGCTGTCAGTATGGAAGAACTGAGGATGGAGGCCTGGAGAGACCTCCAGTGAGTGAAATGCTTGCTGTTCAGATCCCCAGCACTCAGGTAAAGCCAGGTAGAGCGCTGCAGACCTGGCACTCAGGCTGGGGAGTGGTGGCAGAGATGAGTAGATCCTGGGAGCTCAGCGACAGCAAGCTCCAGGTTCAGCAAGAGGCCCTGCCTCAAGATAAAAAGGTGGTGGCCAGATATGGTAGCACTTGCCTTTAATCCCAGCACTTGAGAGACAGAGACAGAGACAGGAGGGTCTCCATGAGTTCAAGGCCAGCTTGGTCTACATAGTGACTCATCTTACATGGTGAGACAAAAAAGGCAGAGATGACTTGGAGCAGAGTGGCAGCAAGTGACAGGCAGGCCATTGTTCAGACTGGCTGAGAGGATGTTTGGAAGGGAAGCCAGCAGGACCTTCGAAGTGAGGCAGAACTCAGTTTGTTGGAGGAATCCAGATGAGGTGATTCTTGGTTTTGGCCACTTCCTGGCTCTGGGTTTGTAGGGGTAGAGGCAGACGGACAATAAACTTCCTACCTTCACTAACAACTGTAGACTCTGACACTGCCCTGTCTCCTGCTTCATCAGGATGTGGCAGTCTTCTGGGTCCCCTGCGAGCCACACTTCCTCCATCTTTGCCCCTGTTCCCTCTCCCTTCCAGCTGGAGAAGCACTCTGAGGCTCGCGACTCCAGCATGGATCTCCTCACTCTTAGCTCCCCACTCCCCAGGGCTCTGTTCTGTCTCCTGGTGTTGGACATCACCTGTGTTCAGCACCCCTATTCTACCACAAGAGTGAGACCTCACCCTGGAATTCCAGACTCAAGGAGCTGCCCACTCCCTGCTTCCTCTGGAATACTGAGTCAGCTCAAACTTCACAGGTCCAAGCTCAGACTCCCAATCCTCCCTGTAAACTGGCCCCACCTGGAATCTTTTCAGCAAATGGCATCTCCATTCTTCCAGGTGCTCAGGCCTTCAGGCAGCCCTAGGCACCTTGTCTTCCCACCCAAACCATATCCAAACCCACCTGCAGATCCTGCCCCCACCCCCCACCCCCACCCCCGCCAAAAAACAACAAAAAACCCCACCAAATTCCACTCGCTTCCCACCTCTCCCAATCCACTATTATCAATCACTTAGCTTCTCCCTGTTGTGTGGACCGGCCCCCATGCCCCCCACTGTCTGTTCTTAACACAGCAGCCAAAGCAATCTTGTTAAAACCTGCCTTCACGTAGTGCTTGGCGGCTCTAACCTCACAACGGGGTACCACCTCACGGAGGCAAAGCTGAAGTCCCTCCAACCAAGCCCTCAGGATCTGCCTGCCCTCCACCCAGGTCTTGCCATCTCTCCGGTCTCAACTCAGTATTCTAGCCTCCTCTAGCCCCCTACACACACACACACACACACACACACACACACACACACACCTCTGTCTTCCCTGACCCGTGTTCTAGCCACACCGGTCCCTTTCCTAGTCCCCTCTATTTTTGTTAGCTGGCTGCTCCTCTGCCTGGGTGCCCCTCCCCCGCCCGGGAGCCTCGGCCCGACAGGTGTCTGTTCAAACACGAAGTCATCAGCGAGGCTCTCTTTGATCATGCTGTTCTCGCCAGTCAGTGCTCTTCACACTCATCCCCTTCTCTGAATATGTGTCTGATACTGTCCCGTGGGTTGTGGGCCTGCCCCCTCCTGCCTCCCTCCAGAAGCTGAGGACATAACAATGGGGATTTTCAGGTTTTTGTTTTGTGTTCTTGATTTTGTTTTCCTGCTCTATCCCCTCTGCCCAGAATAGAGTCAAGCATATAATAGGCCCTCAGCAACTATTTATTGACTGAATGAATGGTGTTAGGATGAGACCTACGGTTCTCCAGAGGCGGCCTGGGCCTGGAATGTTCTAGTTTCGACATGCTGAGCTACAGTTGTCCATCTGGAGAGAGTGGAGAGGCCCTAGGTCCTTTACCACAGCGGCCTTCTAGAATGTGGGGTGTTCCTGTTGCTGTGAGAAGAGACAGTGCTCATTCCTTCCTTCCAGTCAAGACCTGGGCTGGGTCTTTGGTGGCTTTGAAATGAAAAGAAAGTTTCTGAGGTGAGGGGTCCAGCCTCTACCTGCTGAGTAGAGGCCACTAAGCTGGGCTTCTCCTGTGGAAGCTGTCACTGGGGGGGCATCATGGGAGCACACTAGAGACACAATGCTTCAGAGGCACATGGAGAAGCACCTGGAGGTCAAGGCTAGGAGACTACACAAGGCCGATGCTAGCCCAGGTTAAATGAAACCCCATTTGAAAAAAAAAAAAATGGGCATGTGAAAAAAGGAAGAATCAAGGCAGGATCTCTTACTGGCGGAATGAAGAGACCTGACTCCTGGCCACATACAGCCCTCAGGGATAACGCCGCGTGGTTAAGCCTCCACACAGACCTCGACCGTCCCGCAGCTGACCCAGGGGCAGAGCGGTCAGTCTGCCTTTTAGCTGAGCACAGCCCAGTCCTCCTCCCCTTTCTGGGCCTTGCCACAGCCCCCTGCTTGTTTTCCCCAGAATAAATGGCTGAGCATATTGGGCCAGCAATAACCCCTTGAAATCAGTTGCTATCACAGTTAACAACCAGTTTGGCTTCAGTTCAGGCTGTTAACTATCAAACCACTAAGTGTGGTAATGATTGATTCTTGGCCAGTTGCAGCTTGAGTGGGCTGTAAAACCCCATTAGTGGTTGCTCTGTAGAGGCAGCGACTCAAAGATAAACAAATTGGTGGGTGCTCCAGCCTGGCTTCACCCTACCGCTCTGTGCTCAGCTCCCATGGGTCCCTGGCCTGGGGGAAGGCTTCAGACAGCCTCAGCCGATTCCCACCCTCCTGCCCAGCTCTCTGGCCTCTCCCCGGCAAGGCGAGTCTGACCCTCTTAAGTGCTCATGTCTTCTACTTAGCTGCAAACTCAGCCCCGTCCCAGAGGTACCTCTGAAGACTCAGGTGCTCCTCGCCCAGAGGCGTGAGGCTTAGCTTTGGCCTAGCCACCCACCCACCACCCTTGGCCCGGCCAGGCCTCGCTTTGTAGCCAGGATCACAGGCGGAGAGCCTGACATTCCGTCACCCCCTAGACTCCCTCCCACCCCATGGCTTTCCCCAGGAATTGCTCTCAAACAAATGAAATGTGGGTAATTACTGGGCTGGGGGCTGGACAGGCGACCGTGCAGATGAAAGCGTTTCCTGCACGGTCTCTTCATTTGCATGGCATCAGAAGCTGTTCAGAAGGTGTGACTTTTCCCACAGTGAGACCCCAGCTCCGCGCACAATAAAGCCAGGCTGCTCACCCAGAATTAATTAAAGGGGGAGGGGAGCAGAGGACGGGGCACCAGGAGCTGGAGGAGCTGGAAGGGAGCAAGCTGGAGCCCCTTCTCCATACCCCCCAGTGTCTGTGCACCTGAAAGACCGCTCTATCCAGAGGCCTTCGCTATTCTCTGTAGGCCTTGGGATGAGGTAGACAGGGACTGAGGACCCCAGCCTGTTTCCCCTGTGGACTGCTTGGCAATCCTGATCCACCTGGAAAGGCTGAGCCTGGGACGTAGGCTACAAGTCTGGAATGCCCCCATGGTTAGAAAGCCTTTGGCTGCCCCAACCCATGCCAAGTGGGGTTTCAGAAAGAGGCCCACGGGGAAGAAGTTTCCAGATTGTCCTAGTAGCTGGGCTATAGGAGCAGCCAGGATGGAAGGCCTGTCATGAAGAGTGGGCCAGCTCTGGGCACAGGAGTCCTGCTTCTGAGCCTCCTTGGTGTGACATGAGGCTGATCCCCAAAGCCTTCCTCCGACTCCTGCCCATGCCTAGCTCTTCTTTCTGAAGACCCAGGTCCCCCAGGTTGGCCTCTTCCAGCACAATCGTGCCCTAGGCTTTTCAGCACCTGAGCCTGGCACTTTCTGTTCACAGCTCTGGCCTGGATCTCCCAAAGTTAACTTTGTTCCGCATCACAACGGTCAACACCAGCCTTGGCAGTCCCATCTACTCCCTTGCCCCCCCCCACACCCCCACACACCTCCCTAACACCTTGGACACTGGGCAGCAGCTCTGTTTCAGTTTGGGGGTCAGACGCTATAGACTATGACCAGTTCTACAGTCTCTGACTAGGGCCAATGGGGTTTGCTACCCCAACCACAGAGGGCTCCAACCTCTTCTTCATTTTGGCCCTGGGCTTGGTAAGTGTTAAGAGCAAGGTGCTCCTCATCTGAGAGCTCCAAGGCCAGCTGAGAACCTTTCCATTTTTTCTTCACTGTTCTGTCTTCCCCGCAATATCCCTCCCGGGGAGTAAAGGGGAAAGATGGCAACCAGGAGGTCCTTAGACGGAGGGTGGCCTTGGACCTGCCGTTGGGACAGGCGCCATGGGAAGGGGCTATCCCTGGCAGGACTCATTCTCCAACACACATTTCTAATATACAAGTTAAATAAACATTTCAGTCATTTAATAGTAACTAGTACACACCCACCCCACTGACACCCACCCCTAAGGGGCTGACCTAGGCCCAATCTTTTGCTCCCTGCCCCTGCCTGGGGTACAGAGTGGCCCTGCCTGGCCCGGCCAGGTGCCCGGCCAGTGCTGAGACCTCAGGAGAACATCTGCCAGACCAGAGAGCCCTCCACCCACCCTAGGGAGGCCCCCGGGAACCCAGTCTCAGGTCACCAAGGGGCTCTTCCGAGAGCTAAGAAGACAAGACACCACAGCCAGTGGAATACAAAAATAGAGCCTCTCTTTTGTTAAAAAACAAAAACAAAAAACCCAACAGCAAACAGTATCCACAACTAGAAGGCAGCTCCCCAGCTCCTCCCCTTGGCCGCGCGGCCGGCCGATCTCTCGCTGGAGTCCGCTGCGGGCTGGGCTGGCGGGCGGGCGGGGAGGGGCCGGGAGGACGCCTATCGGGGCTCCGGGGCCCAAGTCCTCTGGCTGCCCCGCAGGCTGCGCGTGAAGGGCGGGTAGTTGAGGAACTCGAAGCGCAGGCTCTGCTCGGTGGTGTGGTGGCCCCGCGGCAGCCGCTTCATGAAGTGCACCTCGCGCTGGTGCTGGCGCGTCTTGGAGCCCTTGCGGGGCCGGCCCTTGCGGGTGAAGGCCATGTACCAGCCCTCGTACTTGGCGTTCTGCAGCGCCGTGTAGTTATTCTCCAGCACGATCTCCGTGAACACGCAGTCCTTGCCTTTGCCGTTGCTCTGCAGGTCGTTTGGGGAGGAGGGGAGCAGACGCGGTGTTACCGAGCCTCCCTCCATGTGAGACAGAGGGCCAGCGGCCCCAGACAGCAGGTGGGCACCCCAGCAGATGGCGAGGGGAGCCCGAGCCCGGCCCCACCCCCTACCCGGGCACCCGCTCTCTAATCCCTCACAACCCGCAGCCCACCCGGCAACTTCCTGTCCTCCTGGGCAGCAGTGACACATGGCTGTCTACGGAGGGGCTGGGCCCGAGGCAGAGGGGCCCAAAGCCTGCCTGTTCTGGCCTACTGCCCACCAGTCTGGCCCCGGCTGCCCGCGTTTCTCCACCTGCCCCCCTCAGCATCTCCGGACTCAGGATCAGCCCCCAGGACAGCCACCCTATGCGGGGGAGGGGAGGCCCGGGAGGGACTCTGAGGCCCAAGCCTTGAAGCCTAGGAGCAGGGAGCTTGAGGCTGGAGAGGAGCCGTGACTAATGGGGCCATTTCAGAGCTAGGCCGAGGGGCTGGGCCTGCGGCTTACTGAACATTCCAAATGCTGGTACCATGTAATTGGACATAATAGCAAAGCAATTTGGCGATTTGTTAAAAAGATATATGGAATTTGCCATCACCACCCCCAACCCTTTTCCTGGCCTTCCTTCTTCATCTTCATAGGGTTTCCTCTCTCTGGCTTTCTACTTCCCTCTTTCTCCTCCATCTAATCATTAGACAAACCCTAAGGTAACCAAGGGACCATGTCTCTCCACTCACCTTGTTGAGATTAAAGTGTGCCAGAGGGGTTCAGTCAGTCCACACCACCTCCCCAAGTCCCACTGCCCTTCTGGAACCTCACCTTGGCAATTAGCTTCCCCTTCTTGTTCATGCAGATGTAGAGACCTGTCTCTGCTCCCCGGACTCGAACTCTGCTCCCAAAAGTATCCGTCTCCACAATGAGCTTTGCTGTAGAGAAGTTATGGGACGGTCACTGAATCTGTGGCCTCTGTGTCCCACAGCTTTACCCCCGTGGGCTGGCCCAAGGCTGTGTCCTGTATCCCTGGAACAAATTCTCCAAGGGCTAGGAGTGTCCTGTATCCCTGGAACAAATTCTCCAAGCTCTAGCCCCAGCCCACTTGCTGATACATGGGGCAGCCCTAAGAAAGATCAGCTCTCTTTTCAGGACCCGAGACTCGACCTCTGGACTTGTAAAGGGGCTGGGACTGATCACAGTTTATGAGCTGAGTTTCATAGAACTATTTGGATGCACCAAACTGAGAATCCCGAATCTGCATTCCTTCAGCCCTCTTTTCATGCTAGAAGCCAATATTATTAGGTTGAGGTACCAAGGAAAATTTCATCTATGTAGATTCCATAAGCTAAACTTGAGAGATCTCTGAATAGCTTTCCAACTTAGCATATCATGAGCTCATGCCCCACAGATTATTAAGAACATCTGGGAACAGTGGTGACCTCCCACCATGAGGCTAAAGGTAAAAAACGCCCTGTTCTGTTCCTGCCCCCTCAGTTCCAGCAGCCCTGGCCATCCTCCACCCCTTGGGCAGCCCTGCTCTTCAAGAAGTGACAGAGAGGGGCTGGAGAGATGGCTCAACGCACTCTTGGAGAGGACAGGAGTTCAGTTCTCAAGACCCACATAGTGTGACTCCCAACTGCCTGCAACTCCAGCTCTGGAGAATCCAACACCCTCTGCCGACCTCGGCGGGCACCTGCACACACACATGCACTCTCAGGAGAGTGCACGCGCACACACACACACACACACACACACACACACACACACACACACACTTGATTTGGATTAAGACGAGTCTTCAAAGAGGAGGAGGGCATTTCTCCCAGCACTGTGCTTTCGCAGACTGCTTTCTGGAACCAGACACCAGCCAGGAGGATCCTGCCCCCTTTCCACCGGCTTCCCATTCATCAGAGCCCAGCTCTAACATGTAGACACCAACAACTCAATTGTCTTTACTCTCAGCCTTCACTACAGCTGGGCTCCTTAGGCACTGGGCAAATGCTTTCAGAGGTGATATAAGCCCGGGGCTGAATTCTGTGCCCTTCGCTACTTCCTGTTCACGTGGACAGCCAGCCACCTTGCCTGAGAGGCTGGTTCTGATCACCTCTTTATGTAATTGTTCTCTTTGAGACTGTTCCCAAGAAGAGGGGGGGGGCTGAACGAGAGGATGGAACAGGAGACTGGATCTCCGGCCCTCCCTACCACACAGCCCAGCCTTATTCCTCCTTGAGAAAGCCTGCATGTGTCTCTCTAAAACCAATACCAAGGGTGGGGACACAGGGGTCGTCAATGAAGTCCTCACCCTGCCTAGCCTCTTACACTGCCTCTCTTCACACAGGTGCAAAGGTGGGACCCAGAAGTCCCCAGTCTGTCCCCAAGTCAGCTGGGGAATGCAACTGTTCACCTCTCCTGCTCACCTCCCCTCTCAGACCCAGGCAATCTGCTGTTCATTCCTCTCATGTCTACTTGGTAGAGCAAGAAGCAGTTGCCAGGGAAGGATGCAGGCTAGGGAAGGGATGAGAGGACCCTGCTCTGAAGATTCTAGCCCAGCATCACATGACAGTGGGTACCTCTGCCCCTTCTTGGGACCTCTCCACCGCTTTCCCAGTCTCTATACTTTATGTCTCTGTTTTTGGAGCCCCAGGACCCAGACTTCTGCCTTGCAGGCAGAGCCCCAGGAACCCTGGAAGCCTCCTCTGAGTCTGAGGGAAGTCAGTGGGCATCAGTTCCTTCAGTGCCAGCTATGTTTCCCCTCCCCACCCCAAAACCCAAGGATGCTAGGCCATTTGCTCCAGCAGAGTAAACTCTGGAGGGGCCAGCCATTCTTTCCTTTTTCTTGTTGGGAAGCTGAGAAGGGCAGCAAGCAGCCAATTTGGAGGGACAAAGGGCCTGAAGGCCGGCTCTGCCAGCCCAGCGGGGGAGCTCGGCCACCAGGCAGGCTGCCCCCCACCCCCACCCCCACCCAAAGAGCCCCCACTCTCCCCCGATCGATCTGGGGAGTCTGGTCATGCAGTTTACAGCGGCTTTCCCAAGCAGGCTTTTGGAAAGCTTAACATTTTCAAACCTATTCTTCCACCCCAGTGACAGATTTATCCCAGGAAAATTATGTCTCCTCCTCCAGCTTTGAAGGGAAGTCAGCTACGTCGATGCTGAAAAAATGCAGCGAGACATACTCGATCCCCCAAACTGGCTCGAGAAGAGGAGAAAGTATTCAGGAAATGTTAAAAAAGGTGAAAGCAAGAAGACTTTTAATCGCTCTGCCAGACGCAGGGGTCTCTCCAGAGATTCCTAGGGAACAATCTTTAGCCTCCTTTTTTAACATTTACAGACTTGCAACTCCTTTCAAAGTCTACATCTGAAAAAAAGGGGGGGCTGGTTCTTTTTCTGTTTTATATCATTCATTTTTCTTCTTAGCTCTTAAAATGCCTCACCTTTTTATTACATTTTAATAGAGTCTTCCTCTCTCCTTCCATGCTTGTTTAAGTTGTCATTATTTAAAGGTTTTTAAACTCACAATAATCGCTCTCTAAAAACAACGCCTGCCACCCAGAGGGTTTGCCTTCCTCGTGGTACATCCAGGACTCTGGAAATGGGCCCCATCTCAAGACAGGAATATTGAATGCTTTAGAAAGCAATCAGTTCTCAGCCCCTGCCCCAGGAGCTCCCTGTACTCCGCAGCCCTCCCGGGAGCCGCCAGCCTACTCAGCCCCCTGGGGTGTCCACAACTGGAGCCTGGAATCTAACTCCCAGGCCCAGCCTCAGTGTGCAACTGACCCGCTTGATCAGTTAGCATCATCCGCCTTTTCCAAGCCCGGCAAACTGCGGCTTCTCTACCTTCTTTTTCCCACTCTCCTTTGTGGGCCCTGGCGACATATCCTCTTTCAAGAACTTCCCTTCAATGTGGGCCCCCTCCCCTGAACCCTCTGCCTCCACCTGCAGCTGGAAAGAGGTGTATGAAGGGGGGAGGTTGTAAGGGAGACTCCTGGAGTCCTTCATTGGAGGAGCAGGGAAGAGAGGGCACCTGTGGGCCACATCCTCCCCAGTGCGTTCCCTACCTACCCTGCTCTCCAGCTGACCCTCAAGACACCTTTTTGCCTTAACTCCTTCGCCTCTCTCTCAGCTGGGGAGCTCGCAGGCCTCCCTGGCCACGGCAGCCTAGAGCTGGCGGGGAGCGGCGGCGAGGGCCACAACTACCTTTCCTCTGCAGCGTCCGGGGAATGCGCCTTACCGAAGGGGTCTCCGTCTTCTGCCATGGCGTTGATGCGCTTGTTGGCCAGGACCTGCACGTGCTTCCCGCTGGTGCGGCTGTAGAGCTGGTAGGTCCGGATGAGGCGGCGGCTGAGCTGATCCGTCACCAGGCTCTGCTCCCTCACATGCTGTGTAAAATTAGGTGAGGACTGAACAGTTACCTTTAGGAAATTGAAAAATACACAGCACGCCATTATAATGCTACTCCGCCCAGGGGTCCCGAGTGGTCCCCACTGCCCTTGTGCCCACCTCCCGCCGCGCCAGGCAGCCAGCAGGGACTGGGGGCATCCCCCCAACATGCTGGCTCAGGCCACCAACCCCCGCGGGGAAGTCTCGCAGACCCAGCCCAGGATGGATAAACCCGGGATGAGGGAGAATCTGGACCCACCTGTTGGGAAACACCCTGGGGCTCCCGGCCAGCTCGGAGCAGGGAAGCGGGCTCCCTGCCCAGCGCAGGCCCCCCGCCCGGGCCTTCCTAGAGGAGCAGGGTGCTTTTAAGTAGCGAGGCAACGCTACCCGACCCGTGACATTTATAAAGACAAATTTAAGGAGCAAATGTTGAGAGTGCAAAGGGCCGAGACTAACACGATCGCTGGCCGAAACCGGCCACAGGTCTCCCCAGAGAGCAGCGGAGAGGATCTTTGCAACAACTACACCCCAACTTCCCCTGACAAGGAACCCCCGCTGGCTCCAGCTCCCGCCTTTCCTAGGAGGCCGGGTGCGGCTACAGGTAAAGTTCCCATCCACCCGACCTGGCTGGCACGCGTTTGAGACTCGCTGGGCTCAAGACCCTGGGGTTCTAGTCTGTCCACTCACTCGCTGTGTGACTTTAGGCAGGACACTGTCTCTCTGTTCCTTAGATCCCTCCTCAGGGTAGTTTGGGGCTGGATTTGTAAGGTTCTTTCCAGCCCTGCTGCGCTGGCCGAAGGGTCGGTCCTCGTGTCCCTGCCCGACAGTGTCAGCTGGGTCCCCCGCGCCCGGCCCCCGCCTCTGCGCAGCGCTCCTTACCTGGGCTTGGAGGCAGAGAACCAGCAAGTGCAACAGCCTGTGGGAGACAAAAGCGGGCAGGAGAGAGGCGCGGGGTGAGCGGAGAGGGCGCGGCGGGCGCGGGCCGACGGGGACGCGGGGGCGACCGCGGTACTCACAGGCAGCTCAGCGCGGAGCGGGGGCTGCCCATGGCGCGCGGCCCCGGGAGCACCGAGAGCCCGGGCGGGGTCACGCCGTCCCGCGGGAGGCCGCGGGGGGACGAGCCGAAGGGGCGGAGGCCGAGGAAGGTCGAGGTGCGGGAGCCCAGCGACGAAGCCGACGCGGCTCGGCGGGTCCCGTGGAATGTCGTGCTCACCGCGCGCGCTGATCCGCTCTGCGCCGCTGCCCGAGCCGGTGGCCGCTGGCTGCTCAGGAGCCGGAGCAGGCGGTAGGGTAACGGGCCTGCGGGGTGGGTGGGGAGGTGGGGAGGGAGGGGGAGGGCAGGGGCGGGGGGCGCCGCACCGGCCGCGAGGGGGGAGCGCGGGCGGGCGGGCGGCCGGAGCCCGCACCCCCGGCTGGGCGCTGGGGCCGGGTCGCCGCCCGGGGCGGGGGCGGGGCGGCCCGGGGCGGGGCGGCGGGCAGGGCTGGGATTGGGGGGTCTGGCCCAGGGGAGGGGTCTGGGGGACCCGCGGGAGGGGCGGGGGCGGCTGGTATGGGCGCCTCCCACTACCCTTGCCTGTCTCCTCGAGCGTTCCTGGGGCGGGATGGCCCAGGGATGGGGGGCGCCTGGGACAGCGTGTTTGGAGGGGTCTGGTGCGCTTGAGTCCGGCAAGGCTGTCTCTCGGCGTGGGGCCGGGTCTGCTTACATATCTGGGCTCCTCGCCGCCGTTTGAGTCGCCTACTGTGTGCTTCGGCCGCACTTGCCCTCTTTGGAAGGGGCAGCTAACAGTGAAGTGAATGGCTGTGCTAGGGGGCCCAGTGCAGAGCGTCCCTTGCGCGTCGCTGGAACCCGGCTCTTCCACCTTTCTGAGAACCCAGCCCTGCTGGGTCGTGTCTCACTGTGTCCAAAGAGGCCCTGGGAGGGAGAAATGCCTCCTGTCACCCCATTATCACCATCAACCTTGCCCCTGTCCGTCCCCACCCCACCCCCACTAGACTGAAGCTTGAAAGGAACCTTGAAGCATCGATGTGATGATAGGAGCCCAAAGGTCCCTGCTGGACCCACAGTCACTGTCCCCCCTTCTAAATAGAACTGAACAACTAGTGCCGGCAAAAATAACTACATTCAGCAACTACCTGAGGAACGAGGACTTGGACCCAAGCTACCTAGCCTTTCCCCTTCTGAGTTGCATGATGTTGTCCTTGAGCAGGTATCTGGTGGTATCTGGTGTCTTGTCTCAGCTGGAAGGAGGGGGGTGCTGGTGAGAAGGTAAACTCATCTAAGCCTTTCCCAGCTCTCACCTCATTGCTTTCTTCATAGGGCTTCTGGGAACCCCGAGCCACTACTTTGTTTCTGTGGGCACAACCTGGGTGGGCAGAAATTTCCTGGGTCAGGTATTTTTGAGGAACAGGTGGAGCCATTGATGTCCACCCAGCTGCTGCCTTCACCCCCAGCCTTCTCTCTACTGACCCTCTGTGCCTCTGGGGTAGAGCTAGAGGGTCTGGTGGCCCTAGGAAGCCTTCGGAGGCCAGAGGGAGGCAAGCAGGTCCTTGTCAATCAACACACTCGGGGTCTGCCTGCCTCTCCCTTTTCTGCATCCCATCTTTCCCCACTCCCAGCTTCAAATGCAAGCCCTGAGCAATATATAGAAGGGTGAGTGCCAGGGAGTCCGTCTCAGCCCTGCAAGCACTCAGCAATGTATAGGACAGGTTCCTGGAGTCCCTCTGAGCCCTCCTCAGAGAAGTAGACTTCCTGAGTCATCTGTGATTGCCTTCATGGATTCTGATCCTCACAGACCCGAAGGCAAGGGTCTTACCAGCTCCGAACTTGCAGCTCATGCAGAGCGGGGACAGAACTGCTCTGCATGCAGTGTTTGTTGGATGGACTGATGGGGGAACCTGGCTGAGCATTTAGACTGCATTCCACCCATGGTGACTTTCCCAAGGAGACTTGACTTCACCTGCCAACAGATGATAGCCAGACAGACAGACCAGTGATTGCACACTTGTATCTGGTAATGATTTGGCAGGCATTAGCTCCTTTCAAGCCCACTGGGAAGTCCATGAAGGGGAAGATAGGTCAGAGGAGCTCCAGTGTCCATAACGAAGGCCAGCCCCTTTCTTTTTTTTTGGGGGGGGTGTTGAGGATGACTTGTCTGCCCCTTTGCATTGCTCCAAGCTGGCCAAGGTGACGTCTGTTCGCTCACAGTCTTGGCTTCATGTGCTGTGAATGAGAGCCTCTCAAGAGTGTTTCGTTTTGAATGTGTTAATGAGTGGATGCCTAAACAAACGGAAGGCAAAGCATAGACTCCTCCTGAGAAGGAAGGGCCCTCTCCCCACTAAGACACAGCGCTCTGGAAATAAGCTTGAGGAACAAGAAACAGGTAGGGTTCAGGGAAACCAGCCTATCTGTAAAGCCTGGGTCCCACTTCCTCCTCCAGTGTGGATGTATAGGGTGGGGCACCTGACTGGCACCAGGTTTGAGTAGCCTACGAGCTGAACCTTAGTGATGCACACCCACACTCCCTTCCCTTCCCCTCAGCAGACACCAGCACGCCCCCTCTCTCAGAGAAGGGTTCCAGGTCAGGGTTTTACTCTTTCTATCTCAGCCTCCCACCTCTGAGAGACCAAATTCTTTTACATGTGGAAACTCCCAGGAACTGGATGGAGCATCACCCAGATCTTCGGGATTCTTCTCATCTTTGGGAGGCAGGGATAGATGGGTCTCCTCCACAGTAGGCACCCAGAGCAGACGGTGACTGACAGATGCAAATGTTCCACCCGGCTCCCGCAGGCCACTCTCCCTCCCTCCCTTGCTAGCCTGCCTCCCGGCCAGCTCCCCCCCTTCCTTTATCTTATCAAAGCCCGGTAATTACAATTGCTATTTTGTTTCCTTGAATCTGCAATCAGAGCTCCCGCGCCTAGATGAGGGAGCGCCTGTCATCCTGATCTCTGAGTGACAGCCTGGCCACCTTTCCCGGCCGCCCCCACACTCCGCAAACACAAACACACACACATGCACACTCTCCCTCCTGCAAACACAAACACACACTCTTTGCCAACACAAACGGCCCTCTCTGCAAACATGCGCTCGCCAGGACCCAAACGCACCCCTGGCCTAGCCACAGGCCCCTCAAATCCACACCCAGGCCACCAAGCCTGCAGGTCGCAGCGACTCACACTTCCAGTGCTCAGCGTTCAAAGTGCTACCGACTTTGCAGATGGTTGAACTGCAAATCCCCACTACTGCGTTAGCCAGGTCGCACCGAGACCGAGAGCCGCCGTTCTTCGTCTGCTACCCCCATCTCTACCCCCAGTACCGGGTGGCCCCTCTTTCAGCGTTCTCCAGACACCACCCTATGCCTACATCCTGCAAGCTCTCTGAGGCCAGAGAATCGACAGCACTCCTGTTGTGTACTGAGAGTGCAGAAAGGGGGAATCCTGAAAAGGTGTGATCTGGAGGGAAAAACAATTCCCAAGTCTGTCTGCGCCGCGCCACAAGGGGCCGGGAGACTCCTGAACTAGAAGGCAAATGTGGATTGGGCTCCCACTGCGGGCAGGACCCAACTGGAAAACAGGCTAGAAATACAATGGGCGATCAGCGGAGTCACAGGGGGTAGACACTGATAGCGGGGAGGTATGAGCTAGGGGTAGATGAGTGAGGTTGGAAGGTTTCCGGAGATGGCTAGTCGTTGCACCGTGCATGTACCAAGGGGTTGGAGGCAGGAGCCGAAAGGTGGGGGAAAAAAAGGGGACACCAACTAACTCCTCTTCTAGCACGAGTGCTTCGCGTGAATGAAAGCATAGATGCATTCAAAATTTAGCGACTTATTCCCGCCTATTTCGCCTTAAATTTAGCGGTCGTTGGCCCCTAGGGAGTTACGACCACGAGCGATTTTAAACACGCCCACCAGAGGGCGCCTTCCTCTCCAGACTCTCCGCGAATGGCTCCTAGCCGGGTCGGTGGTGGAAACACCTGGTGGTAAATCCTGGGTTGGAGAGGCACCCACGACCCTGATCTCCGAACCACGAAAGGGCGTCTTTTGTCTTCCACTTGAGAAAGGGAGGTTGAAAACTTACCCCTAACTCATCACACTGATAAGGAAAAACTTCTGGGACCAAGAGGTTCCACTTCCTCTCCTCTTAACCCTATCCCTGGAGCCCAAGCAGCCACCCACTCCCAGTTTTCTTGTTTCATGTACCTAACACCGAGGTTAGTTAGGCACTACTTCCTATACTGTGGGGTCACTCTTGAAGTCGACCACCTGCCCCCAACCCAGCCTCTGTATTATGGAGAGGTCAGCTGGTGCGAACTGGCCTGATTCTCAGGTCCTGTTCTCTGTCCATCCTCAGCTTGTCTGGGGAAGTAACCTTTTGTTTGTTTGTAGGGCCTTGATGCCCCCCCTCAACACAGCTGAACTGCTGACCCCAGAGCTGGATGCACAGTCCTCACACAAGCAACCCCTGTCTCTTCTGGCACAGCAGTAGCCAGTCCCCAGGAACACCTGATTCTAGGGACGAGACAGAACGCGGAGTGCTGGGGCCATGGCCCCTCAGTGGAGGAGGCCGACTCCCATGAGCTCCTTTCTGCCCCCATATGCCAGGCCACCCGGATTCTGGTTTCCCTGTCACCCAATCTGGCCAATTCCCTCCATCTGGCCCTGGGAATCAGGTTTCTAAGGGCCCTGCTCTGCTCACCCTGCCTCAAAGACCAGAAAAGCAAAGACGGGTCCCCAGCCCACCCCTCACAGCCCTCTCCCTGGGCCGAGCCCCCTCATGGGGCTAGGGATGCACATTCCTCAGGTTTCTTAAGCCCACTTATCTGTCCCTCGCTGCCCATCAGCCTGAGTGCTGACAGAGGCCCAGACCCCTTGTTTGGAAGCTGATAACCTCCTGTGACGGCCCTCCCCCACCTGGGAACACCGAATAGGCTGGAATGGGAGGTCCCTCTGCTGCAAGGCCCTGGGGACCAGGATGCCACATTTTCTCACCAGCCCTAGTTAGGACCACCCTTTGCACTGCCACAGTGCCACCTAGTGGTCCCTAGGGAAATCCCAGCGTTAGAAAAAGCCACACAAGGATTGCAAAAAGCCATACACTTTATTTAGATCTTTATCTAAAAATGTAAAAAGTGTTAAAAATGTTGTCCTGAACTTCAGACTTTTTTTTTTTTTGCAGTGCTGGGAATTGAACCTGGGGGTTCACAAAACTTTCAATCTGGGCAGGTGGAGGGGGGGAGAAGGTCGGGAGAGACGTCATTCACCCCAACAGAAAAGGGAAGCTTCAGGGAACCTGGAGGAGCAAACACAGGCCCTATGGAGAATTCCTGCCCCTCAGCACCAGCCCGACCCCTCCCACTTGCCCTTCCCAAACTCTCCTCTTCAACGAGAGAGAAGCATTTACAATTCTTGAAACGCGTCCAGGAACATGGTGCATGACGCCTGCAGCGACCAGCTACCTAACCTGAGGAAAACAGCAAGCGGGAAGTCAGTATCCGTGTCCTCACCTGCTCCCCTTCACTTCCCAGATCCTGCTGGGGTCCCCTCCCCCCTCCTACTCACCAAAGAGGGCTACGGCCTGCCCCCGTGCTTCTTGGCAGGGAGGACGCCACACAGCTTGACCTCCTCCTCTTCACTGTCCTCGTCCTCACTTTCTTCTTCAGAAAGATCATTGTTCATACAAACTAGTGGAGAGCACACAGCACAGACAGGAGGTTAGAGCCAACCGTCCTCCACACCACACGCCACTTCTTCAACACTGTGGTGCTGGGCTGACAGGGAACCCCTACTTCCAGAGTTCCTAGGTCTAGATAGGAAGAGCTGCAGACACTAAAGTGGGGGGGGGGCACCCACAGGAGCTGCGGCCCTGGGACAGGTTACAGGAAGTTCATAGGCGTGAGTGGGGCACGAACCACAACCTGGGATGCAGGATGCACTGGGGGTGAGGCTGGGCTGAGGTAGGAGTGGAGAGGGAGGGGCCTGATGAGAGAGAGGGCCCGTTCTTCTCACCAATCCGATGGCGACCAGTGATGCGCACAGGCCCGGAGCCCGACTTCAGGCGGAAGGTTACCGGGGGCTGGAGCTGGAAATCATCCAGACTCAGCTGGAAGACAAGATCGGAGGCCGATGCACCCTGACCCACCCGTCTGGAGGTCGATGCTCACGTTCTCTCCGAGGCCGTCGACCGCACTCCAGTGACCGGGGGCTACAACTCACCATGGGCTGGCAGGATAACCTGAGATTGGCCACAGGCACCGCAATCTCCTGGTTGTCGTGATCCCGGGCCACAACTTCCACCACGTTACACTCGTCCTTGGCCCCCTCGGTGAGGCACAGCTGACGGGGTACACAGAACCTCAGTCTCACGTGAGGGCTGACACCAAAGAGAAGGCATCTTACCCCGGTCAGAGCAGCGGAGGAGCGGCGCGCCGAGGGCAGCCCGAAGGGACGCCCCGTCCAGGGTCCCCCAGCTCCCTGCACTCCACCCCCTCCGGCCCCTTACCATGTTCAGTGCCAGCACGTGTTCCGTATCATCCTCTTCCTCAACCTTGAAAGTGAAGGAGCGGGTGTGGCCGGAGAGCTCACAACCTGCAGGGGCCAGGGCGCTCGCGTGAGAGGTGCGCGCGTGAAGGGGACGGCGCGGGGTCGGGCGGGCGCCACGGCCGCGGATCCCTCCCGCTCGGCCGTGTGCCGGCGCGGGCCGGCCGGCCGGCCATTTAGTCGCCCAACGTCTGCTCCTTGAAACACGTGGGCGGGCGTCCCTCCTGGGCCACACAGGCCGCGGGGGGCCGGGGCCAGGCCGGCGGGCAGGCAGGGCAGGCGAGCAGCCCTCGGCCCACACCCACGCCGCGCAGCCGCGACCCTCGGCCCACCGTCTCATCAGCCCCGTGCCACCCCCTGCCACCCCCGTCTTCAATACCGAAAAAGAAACTGTCCATGGTGACCGGCGCCGGGACCCTCGGGCCTCCCACAGCCCCAGCCCGGGCTCGGCTCTCCTGGTTCAGGAACGCCAAGGCGGCGGCGGTGCCGGCGGCCATGCTGGAACGGCTGAGAGGCCCCGCCCCCCCACGCACCGAACGCGACACCTCGGCCAGTTCCGGCCCCGCCCATTAAAGGAGCCGTGCGCCGCGAGGCTCGCTAACCCCGAGGAACCAGAACGGCCGCCTGGGCGGCCGGGGAGCAGCCTCACGGAATCATCCTTTCATCCCCACGGTCCTGAGGGCTCTCATTTCTCTAGCTCATCACATTCATTGAGACCCCTTCCTCCTCCCGGGATTGTCATGTAGAGATGTTAGTGTAAACCTCCTGTCCTAGAGAAGTTGGGGTTCAGAGCAGCCTTTTTACCTTCCTGAGGAATTCCCACCCACACCTTTGCCCCGAGCAAAGGACCCATGCTCAGCGTGGGAATCAGCTGCTGTTCCTATCAAAGCTCCCACATCCCATCAGCTGAGGCACATCCTCATAGAACAGGCTACCTCCCTCCCTCCCACACCAACACCCCCCAATGAAGAAGACAAACCCGTGCACCCTACTGGATAGGAAAACTCAGAAGAGACCCCTCTACTTTACAGATTTCACCTGTAGTGAGAGGGCAATTAATTTACTTAAAAACCAATGTACTTTTCTGAGAAAAACTGGAAGATCTTTGCTGGGGAAGGCAGGAGGGGAGATGTCTTCAAAATCCAGTCTACATTTAAATAGCTTTGGAGGGAGGGAATACCTGCGTTAGCTGAGGCATCAGAGATGAGAAAAAGATGGAGAGCAGAGACAAGGCAGCACATCATCACACAAATTCACTTCAAGTTTTATTTTGCCTCTTGCATGGTCCTCAGACAGTTTTACAGTTCGTTTTCTACAGAAACTGAGCTGTGATCCAAACAAACCAATGAAATGGTATTTCAACCTTAATATTGTTCATAACCATGAAGTTGGCATAGCACTTTATCCTAGAGCGATGATGGTGTAGACCCAGACATGTTTCAGTTATGTTCAGATCATCCAGAGTGATTATTGAAAGCCAACATAAAATAAAAAGCAACTTGCTTAAAATTCCTGATTCCATATGAAACTGACTCCGAAAGCCTCCAGATAAAAGCTGCTACCCCCACTAGGGACAGGGATGTATTCAGAGAAAGGTGAGGAACACTGACCGATCTTCATCTCTAGTAACGATTTTGCCCTTCACCTCAGCCTTCAAAACCAAACTTGATTTCAGTTTTCCGACATATCCTTATCACAGTTAGGTTTTACCCTAAGAGGCTTCTTCTTAGTAAGCACTCTCCTGGGCCTCAGCTGGAAGTCACTAGGTACACTAGATACAGCGCTAAATTTAAGACTATCTCAAAAGCTCACACTGGAGTTCTACAAAAAATGTTTCAAGTTTCTTTTTCTCTCTTCCCACTCAGCTCAGAGTTCAAAGGCTGATGGAAATCTAGAGGGAAGACAACAAAATACTGCTGACATCTGTGGAGAAGTTACCAGCTAGTCATGATTTAAAACAAACCCGCAGAGACCACCTGCCAGCTCCATGCTCAAAACCCTTAAATTCACCAAATCTAAATAAAATACACGAAGTTTTCAGAGCCTCTGATTAAAAGAAAAAGTATACTTATGGTTAACATATACTTATTCTTTCTTTTAAAAATTAGATACGAACATGCAAGAATTAAAGACTGATTCGATTAAACCAGTAGTTAGCAGGTCTGGAGAGAAAATGACAACTATTCCAAGGGCAAACGAGACCACACGCCAGTCCCTCTATTTACCCTTACTTGACAACAATGTCCAAACATTTCACATGCGGATCTGCTATGAAGGTTAATTTCCAGAAGTAACTGCGCTTCCCAATAGATGTGAGTCATATGAAGTAAGACACTCATACCCCAAAATAGTCGTGGCCTATCCCTATGTGGGAGGCACTTTAAAGACTAATGTAAAGGAAATCTACCATCCACTGGTTTACATTATTGAAAGTGCCATCCTAAACCAACACCTTTCATTTTCAAAGGAAAAAAAATATAAAAACAGTAAACAAAAGAACCGTCAGGTTACAGCTAGTCTATATACAAAGAAATTTACAAGTTTGTCAATTTAGGCCTTTGCCACAAACAAATGCACATTTGTCCCCACAAAGCACGAGTGCCTGAATCAACATTACAGGAGATAGTTAGCCAGAGCTTTACAAAAAGCAGAAACATTGCCCCAAATTGGAATCCACTAAATCTTTTTCATTCCTGCCATGTCTCCAAAGAACAGAGACATTGTTCAGCACATCACGGAGAATAAAGAGCGATCTTCATTACTCTTAGGTGAGAAACGCAACCACACTGGATGCAGAAAATAGTGCTGACTACATTTATTTAAGAACCCCGTAAGAGGTCCTGATACCTAACCCAAAGGAGGGCCCCCACGTCTGTTCCACACAGGCTTTGCAGCAGTACTATCTTCTTCCAACCAGTGAGCAGTCTGAAAATGTGATGTGAGTTCTACAGTCATCTTGTTTCCAATTCAACCGGCTGATCTGTTGCCCGTGCAGAGACTGAACTGTGTGAAGATCTCCACCACCAACCACAAGGTAGGGCTAAGACTTTGGACAGTTGACAGTGCCAACCAGTGTCACAGGCTTCGACCAAGTATGACCACATCCTTCGGAAAGCCTTCCATCTTTGCGATTTCAAAACAGCCTAACTTGCTGTAAAATTCCAGAATCCTTTTATCATCTGGTCTTACTTCACAGAAAGCCCCCCGGGATCCTAGAAACAAAACAAAATGTTTTAAATGTAAGTAAATATATGATATAACCATGAATCATAATGTTTAATATAGATAACAGCTTTCTCTAACCCTAAATTTCATATCACTATTTTTAATTATTTATTTTTGGTGGTGCTGGGGTGACCGAGCTCTAGTCCCAGCCTGACAATTGTGGGGTTTTTTTTGTTTTTGGTTTTTCGAGACAGGGTTTTTCGAGACAGGGTTTTTCTCTGTGTAGCTTTGTACCTTTCCTGGATCTCACTCTGTGGACCAGGCTGGCCTCAAACTCACAAAGATCTGCCTCTGCCTCCCGAGTGCTGGGATTAAAGGCGTGAGCCACCAACCGCCCAGCTGACAATTGTATGGTTTTTTTTTTTTTTAATAATTTCTTTTAGAGACAAGGTTTCTCTGTATAGCCGTGACTGTCCTGGAACTCACTCTGTAGACCAGGCTTGGCCTTAAGTTTACAGAGATCCAACTGCCTCTGCCTCTGATGTACTGGGATTTCAGATGTGTGCCACCACTTCCCAGCTTAAATTCTTTGTTTTAAAGAGGGTCTCACTGTGTAGCCCTGACTGGCCTTGAACTCACTGGAGTAGGTTCACTCTGAACTCAAGAGATCTACCTACCCCTGTGCTGGTATTAAAATCATGTGCCAACACAGGTGACTTTAGTCAACAGTGAGTGAGTGAAATTCTTTCCACAAAGAAAATTCCTTGAGTAATGGGTATGGAAAGTAAAGGTAAGTTCTTTTAGGAAGCCATGAGGCAGAACCTATTCTAGCCTGTGCCATGCCAATGTATCCAGAATGCTGAACACTGTTTTAAAGAATGACTTCTCTTCTGTGTGTGTGTTTAGGGGAGGGTTACAAGACAAAGTCAGAGGACAATTTGCATGAGTGGGCCCTCTCCACCATCTGGGTCCCAGAAACTGAACTCAGGTCATTAGGTTTGGCAGCAATTGCCTTTAATCAGCAGGCCCATGCATATTCTTCAGACAAATTTAATGTCTGTGATATTTAGTCATAAGTACACAGGAGAATTATCTTCTTTTAAAGTTAAATTATTCTGCACAGTGGATGCAACCAATTCAAATAATGTATCAACGCAACAGTGAGAAAGGAGTGTTCTTTTTATTCCTTCCTTTCTACAGGGTCTCACTCTGCAGACCAGGCTGGCCTTGAACTCAGAGATCCACCTGCTTTTGCCTCCTGAGTGCAGGGACTAAAGTTACATGCCTCCATGAATGGTTTACAAGATGCATTTTTTATTATCAGTAGCTATCTGGGAGGCTAAGTCAGGAGGATCACAAGTTCAGGCAGGTCTCAAAACTGAGAGACACTGTCTCAAAATGAAAAAAAAAAGGGGGGGGGGCTAGAAAATTGACTTGGTGGTTAAGAGCACTTGCTCTTGCAGAGGACTTGGGTTCAATTCCTAGGACTCACATGGTGGCTCACAACTGTCTGTCATTCCAGTACAAGGGGATCCCACACCTTCTCATCTCCCAGGGCACTAGGCATGCACATGCATAGCACACAAAGACATATGTAAACAAAACACATAAAATAAATATTTAAAAAGGGGGGGGGGCTGGAGAGATGGCTCAGAAGTTAAGAGCACCAACTGCTCTTCCAGGTCCTGAGTTCAATTCCCAGCACCCACATGGTGGCTCACAGCCATCTGTAATGAGATCTGGCGCCCTCTTCTTCCGTGTAAATAAATCTTAAAAAAAAAAAAAAAAAAAAAGAGGCTGAGGATACAGCTCAGTGGTGCCTGCCTATTGATGCCCTAGATCCAAATCTCCTAGGTGCAAAATGCAAACAAAACAATTTGGGGTGTGGGTGGGTAGTGCTAGGGATAGAAACCAGGGCCTTGAGCACACTAGGTGTTTTACCACTGAGCTACACCACCAGACCTCTACAGCTCTGAAAACGGCTTGATAAACTAGTTACTTTTCTACCAGCCAAGGGCTAAACTTTACTGACAGACTCTTGCTATGTAGCCTGGGCTAGCCCAGAGTTTGTAACCCCTTACCTCAGCTTCTCAAATTCTGGGATTATGTATACCCACAATGTTCAACCTTAAAATTTGTTCTTACATTTTTAAAAGGCTGCTTTAAAAATATTCAAGAACTATCACCTGTGGCCCTTAGAATCTAAAACATCATCGTGCTCTATACAGATATTTTTTTCACAGCACTAATGGTGAAGCAAGGAATTTTCCAAGGCTCCATTTATGTAATATACTCCAACAAAAACTGCATCGAGTTGCTTCATTAGGTTAATTTAATTTTCAACCTTTATGGGCCTCTGAACAAAATAAAAGTAGTATCTCATGTGTTCATTTCTCACTGAAGCTCAAAATTAGTATTCATGCTATAAGAGAACAAAAGCATTTTTCAATCATCACTGCACACTACTCAACTCTTACACCAGTACCAACTCAAAATAAGCAGCAGGCCAGACACTTAAGAGGACAAGGTAGGAAGACAGCTTGAGCCCAAGAATTTGAGGGCAAGCTGGGCAATGTATTAAGACCACAGACCATCCCAAAAAATGCACACATAAACACCAAGGAGGGGGGGTCAGTATAGCTGAAAAAATTATTATTTTTCATCAAAATTATATTGTGTGTGTGCATGTGCCTCAGCGTACATGTGGAGGCCAGGACAGCTCTGTGGTGCTGGTCCTTCTACCTTTACAAGGATTCTGGAGACTGAACTCAGGCCAGCTGGAGTCTTAGAAAGACCCGCATGCCATGGCCTGTGTGTGGAAGTCAAAGAACAACTTCAGACGACAGTTCTCTCCTTCCCCTTTCCGTGGCTCTGGGGATGGAAGTCAGCGATCAGGCTGGTATCTTTGAGCAGCAAGGGCCTTCATCCAGGGGGTCCTATTCCCCCATCTTGTGCTACTGTCACCCTTTCCCAAACCCTGCTCTAGGACAGGCTGTGACAAAAAGGGCAAAACTAAATTCACTCTTTTGAAAAAATACAGGCCTGGTGAAATGGCTCAGTGAGTAGAGACCAGCTACCCAGCAGGCCAACCTGAGTCTGAGCCCCAGGACCACATGTAAAGTAAGAGCATCAGCTCCTACACGTGTTCCGACTTCTGCCCCCACACCCATAAACACGCACAGTCACACCACCCACAACCTGTACTCACCATTAGCCTTCAGTGAAGACAGGAGACAAGCCATCATGCTTTTAGCAACACTCGGGTCAGTGACTTTCTTGTGAATATCCATTTTTATCAGAGAAGGGAAGTTGGCAAGGAAAGTTTCTGGCAAAACCTCTTGCTCTTCATGGAAACTCAACATTATTTTCTGCAAAAAACATTAGAATCTTTTTTGACTTTCAAGTTACTTTTATCTTTATCTCGGAACTCAGGAAAGGAAAGCAGTATTAGCGTTTCCAGCACAGAGAGAATGAATTAGTTTACAATTCTAAAAGGTGTATCCATGGCCAAGTTTGGTGGTGCTCACCTTCGATCCCAATACTCAGTTCCAGACCACGTAGGGAGAAACAGAAAGACCCCATTTCCAAAAATAAAAGACGGACACACGCATGTATGAACATCAAGTGACTCACTGTCTAGAGGGCCTGACAGATCAGGAGTTAACACCTGCTGCACAGCTATGAGGGCTGGAATTCAGGATCCCAGCACACATGAAGAGGAGGCGTCTGGCACATGCCTATAACCCTGGTTTGAACAGGCCGGAGAGAGGGCTAACTTCCCGCCTATCTGAGAAAATGAGAACCCTAGGTTCAACTTGCCTCAAAGATATAAGCAGCGATAAAGGACTTCCATACTCATTCAATGCCGAGTTCTGGCTTCCACGCATGCACACAGGTATACACACACATAGACTCATACAGACACATACAAAAATAAATGTTTAAGAACTAAAATGGGCTGGGCGGCAGCAGTACACGCCTTTAATCCCAGCATTTGGGAGACAAGAGGCAGGTGAATCTGTTAGTTCAAGGCCAGCCTAGTCTACACAGTTCCAGGACAGCCAGGGCTGTTACACAAAGAAACCCTGTCTCAAAAAAGAAAAAACTAAACTGGTTTGTTTAGACCAGGCATGGTTGTTCGCGCCTGTACACCCAAGTCCTGTAAATTTAAAGTAGGGCCTGGCCTACAACAGTAAATTTCAGGAGTGCTGGGCTACACGAGGAGATTCCGTCTCAAGAGACAGAAAGAGGTAACCTAACCTGGACACAAGACAGTGACAAAACATTCGCTTAGCATGTGTGACACTGGAAACTCAATCCTCTGCTACACACAGACTTTAAAATCTGGGCGGGGGTGGGGGTAGGGGGGGGTGGGTGGGTGGGTGGTGGTGGTGGTGGTGGTGGTGGTGGTGGTGGTGGTGGTGGTGGTGGTGGTGGTGGTGGTGGTGGTGTACTCCTTTAATCCCAGCACTTGGGAGGCAGAGGCAGGCGGATCTCTGAGTTTAAGGACAGCCTGGTCTACAGAGCCAGTTCCAAGGACAGCCGGGACTACACAGAGAAACCCTGTCTTAAACAAACAAAAATCTAAGGCTTGACATGATGACATACACTTTTAATCCCAGCACTTGGGAGTCAGAGGCGGGTAGATCTTTGTGAGTTCAAGGCTAGCCTGGTCTACAAGTTCATTCTGGGGGCTCCTAGAAGCTGCAGGGCTGCAGAAGGCATCACTGAAGCAAAGTGGACCCCCATTACCAAACTGGGCTGCTTGGCCAAAGACATGCAGATGTTACCTGTAGAAAACCAAGCTGTTCTCCTAGCCCATCAAGGAATTTGAGATTACTGACTTTTCCTGGGAGCATCCCTTTAAGGATGAGGGCTTTGCTTGTTTCTGACAGTCATCTGTTTTGCAGATCCGGGCCAACCAGACCAGGCTTCAAGCTTGTGTCACTAATGGGAACTCACTCCAGTCCTGGTGGTCCCAGAGGCTGAGCTCCAAGGAGGTAGCTATTGCTATCCAAGGGGCCATTATCCTTGTGTACAGGGGTATAAAACTGGCAAGGCCCCACTGTCCCATGCAAGGTGACAGGGTTCTGTTCCTGCTCCCTGGAAGCCTACATATCAGCCAGGGCTGCACTGCTGCCCAGGGCACCTTGGCCAAGGCTTCTTGCTGTCCGAAGCCCCCAGTCTTCAGACAGAGACTATGTTCACCAAGACTCTCTATCAAGAATTCTCCAACAATCTTGTGAAAACTCATACCAGAATCTCCACTCCAAAGACCCAGGCTCCAGTTGTGGCCACCACACAGGATTGTTATACAGGAAAAATAAACTGAATTAAGACTGTTAAAAAAGACAATCAGCTGCCAAGTGGAGGGTATTTCCTGTAACCTTAACATTTGGGAGGCAGGAGGAGGAGCATCAAGAGTTCAAGAACAGCCTTGACCACATGTGACCCTGTCTCATAAAAACAAAAACAAACACTGGAAAGATGGCTCAGCAGTTACAGGCTCTTGCTGCCTTCCAGAGGACCCCAGTACCCAGCCACATCTAATTCCGGGTGCACAGAACACACCAGAACACACGTAGACAAAACATCCGCACACATAAACTCTTAAAAAATTCAAACAACAAACCAGGCAGTGGTGGTGCACGCCTTTAATCCCAGCACTGCAGAGGCAGAGGCAGATGCCAACCTGGTCTACAAAGCGAGTTCCAAGACAGCCAGGGATGTTATACAAAGAAACCCTATCTCGAAAAACAAAAAACAAAAAATAGACAAACAAAAAACAAAAAAAAAAACTAAAAATAAATAAGCACTAAGATTATAACTGTGAGTACATCACACTAAAAAAAACATGTTAGTCTACACAAGGCCACAAATTCAATCCCAATCAACATAAAAGCAAATAAATAAATCTAGTTGAAAAAGCCCTGAAAAGCTGGGTGTGGTGGCACACACCTTTAGTCTCAGTACAGAGGAGGCAGAGGCCAGCCTGGTCTACATTAGTTTTCCTTTAAAAACAAAAAACAAACAAAAAGCACTGTAAACTTTTAACTGTTTTTTTGTTTTCTTAAGACATAATTTTCCTTGTCACTCTGGCTAGCCGGGAACTCATTGTGTAGACCAGGCTGGCCTCAAACCATCTGCCTCTGCCTCCTAAATGCTGAGAAAAAAAGGTGTGTGCCACCATACCTGGTGATTTTCACATTTTAAATTCTTTAAATTATCAAATATAAAACTATTATATTACCTCAGCCTCTGAGAGCTCCTTGTCACCATTTGGCTTGGTGTACTTCTCCTGCATGAAGGGAATCCAGGAAATTTTACATTTTTTAATGAAGGGGGTCACATCTACAGTGCCCAAGGCATAACCACAAATGCCATCTTCATCTTCTAAGACGAAACAGTAATCCAGGCTGAGGGAAAGCAGCCCTCCTACTAACCTGTTCAGAAGGAAGGAAGCCAGAGTAAGCTTGTAAATTATTAACACAAAATTCAAAATTCAGTGATACAAGGTCCAACTTTTTTTTGAGACAGAGTTTTTCTGTGTAGCCTTGGCTGTCCTAGAACTCACTCTGTAGACCAGGCTGGCCTCGAACTCACAGAGATTCACCTGCCTCTGCCTCCTGAGTGCTGGGATTAAAGGCAGGAACCACCACTTCAGGCAAGTCCAACATACTTAAGTCTATGAAAACTACCTTTCCAATAAAAGAAACTGAAAATCGACATACATTCATTTTCAGATTTCACTAAGACTAAACTGGAACTTAACAGGCTTTCGGTCAACACCTCCCCTTAAGCTGCTATATGAAGTATCTACTCCCCAAACCAACAGGCATTACATACTTGTCTCCAATAAGGTCCGGCTGACTCTGAAAAGGTAAGCCCACTCCATCATCATACATTTCTCTGCAAATCTTGTACACGGAAGCCTGAAAATATAATCTAGTTAGGCATCACACCAACAAATGTCAAAAAGAATGAATATAAACAGCCATGTGTAGTGGTGCACAGAGGAAACTGAGGCAGGAGGACTGCAGGTTGATTAATGGGCCACACGTTGAGTTTGAGACAACTATTAACCGTTTCAGAAAATAAATTACAAATCTAGGAGGAGAAATGTGTGGCCTATTAGAATCATCACCTGGGGGTGGAGTTGGGAGAATCACTTTTTGTTTCTGATTTGTTATTTTTCAAGACAGGGTTTCTCTGTGTTACCCTGACTGCCCTGGAACTCACTCTGCAGACCAGGCTGGCCTCAAACTCAGATTCACCTGCCTCTGCCTCCCAAGTGCTGGGATCAAAGACGTGAACCACCCCCACCTGGCTAGAAAATCACCTTTAATATTATTGAGATGGACATGAAGCTCTGTGAGATATATATAAAAAAAAATCACCTAGCATATGCAAGGTACTACACATTTGATACCTAGCACTAATTTATTAGGTCATACCGGTAAAACTAGTTAGAAGCAGCAGGGCATTAATGAGAACTGAAAACTTTTGCTAGAAACCTTTAGTTTTTATTACTTTTAAAACTGTGTATACTCGTCCACGTGAGGGGTATGTGCACTTGATGGCAGGTGCTCTGAGGCACCTCATGCCCAGGGAGCTAGTTATAGGCAGTTGTGAGCTGCCTGGAGAAGGTGCTGAAAGACTGAATTCTGGTCCTCCTTTGAGAAGAGGATGGCTGTGTTCTTAACCACTGAGCCATCTCTCTAGTCTAGAGACCGGTTTTGAAAGTAAACTGTGGATTCAAAAGCCAGTCAACTTTTAAAAAGACTCTCAAGCTTTTTTTTGGAAGACAGGGGCTCACTAGATAGCCCAAGTTTGCCTGGACTAGATCCTCAGCCTTAGACTCAAGTTCTGGGACTAAACGCCAAGGGCCCCAAGGACCTACTAGTCTCTACTTTTTGCAACAATAGTTCCACAATGCTTTAAACATGTTACCTTCTTTAAACAGACTTGCTTACTTTCTTTCTTTAAATAGCTGGTTGTCAAAAGCCATTTAGTATAGAAAATTAAAGGACATATAAGAGAAAATCAGTTAAAGATAACAAATAATTAAGACACACTGTTTTGTAATCCCTACTGTGAACTAGACATTTTATTTATTGAGCTTTTTTAGACAGGTCTCACTCTATAGCTCAGGTTGTCCTAGAACTCACTATGGCCCAAGCTGGCTTTGGCCTTGAACTTGCACAATTCTTCTGCCTCAGCATCTTGAGTGCTAGGATTACAACCCTGAACTATCAAAACCCATCTCTCACTTGACATTTTAAATAAGTACTTCTCTGCCTCCCCTAAATCCCAGGGACTGAACCCAGGAAATGTATGTAGTAGGCAACGAACTCTTGCTATCTACTTATTATCCCCAGCACTCATTGAACTTTCAAGATTTAAAATTTTGTTTATGTGTGTGCGCCTGCACCAGTGAATATATGTACCATATGTGTGCAGGCGCCCATGGACCAAAAGGCAGCCCTCAATCTCTCGAACTGGGGTTATGGGCAGTTGTATGAGTTGCCACATGGGTGCTGGGAACTGATCTCTGGTTCCTGCAAGAGCAGAATGTGAGCTTAATTAAGGAGCCATCTTTCCAGTTCAAACTTTTTTTTTTTTTTTTTTTTTTTTTTATAAAGACAGGGTCTCACTATGTAGCCCTGGCTGGCTTTGAACTCGAGATCTGCCTGCCTCTACCTCCTGGGTACTGGGATTAAAGGTGCATGCCAACAGACCCAGCCTTTTGAGTTTTTAAAGGGAAGAATTAAAGGACTCAGCTCAAGTTATTAAAAGTTCTCAAGGAAGGGCTGGAAAGATAGGTCAGAGGTTAAGAGCACTGGCTGCTCTTCTAGAGGTCTTGAGTTCAATTCCCAGCAACCACATGGTGGCTCATAACCATCTATAATGAGATCTGGTACCCTCTTCTAGCATGCAGGCAACAGGCAGAATGCTGTATACAAAAATAATAAATCTAAAAATAAATAAAACTAAAGGAGGTAAATGCCTTAGGCCCCTCCTCAAATTTTTACCAAATTTATCTCTCCAAGGTTTTAGTTAGCTTAATTAAGAGCTGGGAGTTCAGTTAGAATTCTGATCTGCAATTCCCTCCACCCCCAAAGGGCGGCATGTCTAAAGCTTGATGCTCAGAGGACAAAGCAGACAAACTTCTGAAGGGTGCAGTGGACCAACTGACTAACTATGTGCTGGGAGCTGTGGGCAGCAGCCTCACTTTGGCCTCTTCTGCCGCTGCACCACGATGGAATGAGATGATGGAGCTGGCCAGCCACAAATTCCAACCATGAACCAAAACCAAAGCGTCCTTCGTTTTCCTTGGTTTTTGTTGTTGTTGCTGTTGGCTTTTTGTTTTGTTTTTTTGAGACAGGGTCTTACCATGTAGCCTTGAATAGCCGAAAACATACTATGTAGACAAAATGGGTTTCAAAACCAGAGATCCATCTGCCTCTGCCTCCCACACCTGGCTTTCTTGGATATTTTGGAAGGCTGATTAACAAAAGTCTGATCCCTAACCCGTAAGTACACAAATAAATGAATAGCAGCAGAAGACACAAAAGTAATTCTTGTAACCATCTAATTCAAAGGGAAGCTGTAAATAAGCACATAACCATATACCAAGTTGATAGGCAGAAAATTACCTCATCTTTAGGAAAATAAGGTCTGATAGTATATACTTTGGAGGTAGGAGTCAGTGGGGGTGGTTGAAAAAAGAGATCATTTGCCCCATCAATTGGCAACAAACGCTGCAGGAAGGAAAAAAAAGGGAGAGAGATTAGTGCTGAGAATACATCCATTTCTTTCAATGAGTGTGCACTGCAGATTACCAACTTAACATTAACTGGCTACTGCAGGCAGACCTAAAGAGGAGGGGTGCACTACTCTTTACTAATATATAATACCTCTTTCCTGGGGAAGGGGTGTTTCAGAATAGAAATTACCCAAACTGACTTACACGGCTTTAATGGCATAGTAATAGAAATTTAATTTTATAACCAAAACAAAAAGACTACTCCAATTATGACATAAATATGTTTTAAAAACCAATCTTAAATGCACCATCTTTCTACTACAAGATGGCAGAACAGACTGTGAGGAGGAGAGGTTTGGTCTGAAGAGGGTTATCTGTCCAGGAGACGCTTTATCCCCAAAGCAATGCGCTTCAGTTTGCTGTGCGCAGCAGAGCACCTGTGGGGGGAGAAAAGTAGAGCACCCGAAAGTCCATGAACAAATCCCAACAGCAAGAACACTTCTTTTTTTTTTTTTAAATCATCGTGTACTTATTAAGTAACCAAGGACCACCCTTTAAGCCCTTTACTGTCCACTTGCGTAATAAGCCATCGTTTTTGCTCATGGAGTTTCCACTGGCAGACAAGCATGCGCGCATTGTGCATTGCGGGCGCAGATTAAATGCTGTGCGACCTGCAAAGAAACAATGTGAAGTGTGTACCTAGAGCCGCTGCGCTTCGCAGGCGCGGGGGGATTGACAGCATCTCCTTCAGAAATTACTGTGAAAGAGGAGGAAAATTTGATTTAAAATCCAGCTATGTAACTAAATTGAATTTGGGACTAGAAAGCCTTCGGCAGACCAATCCTTCCAGCCATCTGATGCGCAACATAAGGTTTCTCATAAAACAAAGAAAAATGTCAATTCAGTTGTGAATTCATATTGATACCTGGAACTCTCCTGCTAGACCACCTCTAAAGGCCCAGGGTTCTTGGTCTCCAATTAAGAACTGTGCTGAAGAATGACTACGACACCCTGTTGAGATCAGATCCAAGCGGAAAACGTTACGAGAAAGGGGATTTCCTGGGGTCTCAAATGTCCAACAAACTAACACACACTGGAAATAACTCTCTAAAAGTACTAATCCAGGGTTTCAAGGCAAGGCTGTGATAATAATTATTTTTAAATTTATAATGGCATTTCAATACTTCGATATTCCTTCCTCTGATTAATGGAAACCACTACTATCAGTTCTAAGCTTTAATTACTGGAAGGAATAATTAGGTTATCCAAGTAAAGTTTCTATATTCCTCAAGAACAGCAATAAATCAAACAGCTGCTTATCTATATGAAATTCTGTAACTATAAACCGAAATGAAATAGAGACATTTTATTATCACAGCCCATGAGGAACTGAATTAAACCTGTCTGAAGTCACATTTTACATTTTGGGAAGGGTACAGGAAAGGGAAGTTAATCTTGTCAGAAAACTTAAGGTCAGCAGAATACTGTTGACAAAAATCCAACAATGAAAAATGTGGTTTTCATGGACAAGGACAATCTAAATTCAGACATAGCCAATTAGAATACCAGTCTGTCAAGATCTAAGAACGGGAAGAGCCAATTACTTTTTCTAATTTGTCCCGAGCTAAAACACACTTTTCTTAGAAGTGTGACGCACAGTAGAGGTTCTTCTACTCCTCTGCTATGATGTCTGCAGTGTGATGAACACACACATCAAGGAGCAGGCTTTGAGGCCCAGCTGTCCGTTTTTAAAGTCATTGCCAACCAATCTCACAAGCAATAAAGCCAACAATCAAGAGAATTAATAGCAAATGTTTGGGAACCAACTAGAAATGGCCTGCCTGGTTTTCTGACAAGATACAGCAGCGCATATAGTTCTTTTCCATTGGAAGACAGCATTCTACCTCCTGTTCAAGTTAACAGTCTCATCAGTACAAGATACAATGTGCTAGTCAGACAGTCCCAAAGCCAACCAAATTTTTGTTGACAATTCAGCCCATTAAGAGATCGTGTCTAGGTTTGTTATGTTTTAAGGGTAGGGTTATTTATTTATTTATTTAAAAAAAGAAAGGAAAAACAAACACAAACCTATAAAATGTAGTATTTGTAAAATGAGCGTGAAATGGGTCAAGATTTAGACTACAAGAGCTTGCCCCATTCCGTGAGTCAGTGATTTACACTGTACAGGAAGACAACAAAAACAAAAACCAAAATACTAGGCTTCTCAAACTTTAAGTTCAGCCAATTTCCCCTACCCTCCACTTTGAGACTCCAGCATAACTAGCACTTCCAACTAGTACAGTAAAAGCTGCATGTACGAAGAGCTGTGCAAATGAAAACATGGTTAATGCCTCAGACGCTGCGCAAACGTGACTTCAGTTCATGTCTACTGCCCTAATTTCTTCTACCTGAGCTACCTCACAGATAGTCTTTCAACTTAAACTAATTAATCATGACGCGCTGTGAACATCTGCCGCTGTCCATCCAATAGTAGTAGACACTTGTGCTGAGGATTCTCCCATCTGTACACAATGGGGAAGAAGATAATAGAAGTCGTTAGTAATCAAAAGTACTGCATGGCCACATTCTTTAAAGGACTGAATGCCAGCTGGACTGGAGAAAGGAAAAAAATGAAGGATTCTAATCATGAGCCCCTGAAATTGGTCATGAACATATTCTCCCTGTCACGGGCATTTGCACAACTACACAGATGTGATGGTAGTTATTTAAAACTACCATGTTCTGGCCTCGAGGCTGCACCAATGGGAAAATTCTCAGGCAAAGATAGCTTGAGAAGAGACAGAAACAATACTGGACATAATAAAATTTAACTTTCAGTAATTCTTGAATGGGGAGGAGGTGATACTGAAGATTAAACCTTTAAATATAATATTTTAAGTGATATATTCTCAAGCTCAATAATCTGGATTTCAGGTTCAAAATTCCTAGGGGCCTTTGAGACTTAAAGTGCAAGTCCCTGTGAGGATTAAGTAAGTCCCTGGCAAAAGGCCTGGGCAGCAAGTGCTGTCTGTCACCCAACAGTCAGTACAGAGATTGATTTCCCTCAGGAGCCTAAAGAGGCGTCTCCTACCCAGACAGCCTTCCGTTAGGGCTGCTATGTTAATACACAGAACACAAGGGAGTTCTCATAGTTTCTAAATCAATAATCAGAGATTCTTCTTCCTCTTTCGTGTGTAGGAGCCCAAAGGCATATAGGTGGAGAATTAGAAATCTGACTACTCAGGAGCTGACTGTGTTTCAGACCATCTATTTCACAACTAAGATCATGCCAGCCCAGCACAGTATTTGCGACCACTATGAAATCTGACACGTCAGTCAGCTTTGCTGCCTGCTGTGCTGTGAGTCCATTTGCATTGAAAACCTGGAAATGAAATGAGGTCCCTGGAGAAACCTGGCCATGCTGGTGCTTTTTCTTTCTTTCTTTCTTTTTTTTTTTAAACCACCAAGTTTGGGAATTTCCAAAAAGAAAAAAGAAAAAAAAAAAGGAAGCACAGAAAAGTCCACTGGACGAAGCAGAGCTGATAGGGGACTGTAATCTGCATTCCATGCTAAAATCAATTACTTGGTAGAGGAGGGATAAAGAAACAGCCACATGAAGTAATACCAAGTAGCACCAGAATAGCCTTCCACTAAAGCTCGCATGCGCACAGGGCTGGGAGGACAGCTTCCTCTGGCCAGGCCCCTGGGGTAATTGCAGCAGTTGTTCTAATAAACACAGCACTAACGTTACCAAGACACAGCAAGCAGCAGGAAGCTTACAGAGTCACATCTCATAGAGTCTCATCTCCAAATCACATCACCGGAGGACTCAGGGCTCCATCCAGGAAGCATTCAGTCAGAGCATGTTAAAGTCAGTACATTCTAACATATTTTCAAGGTATTTATGGAATTAGCCCAAGGGAGAAAAATTAACATGCTCAACAAAATTACTAAAACTTTTGAGTTTTTCAACTATGTTCACCTTTAAGAAAAATCTAGGCAAAGAAATAAAAACCATGAAAACTTGCCAATTCCCTGAACTGTTTTCTCCCTGAGGATAATTTTTGAAGTACGACACACATGAATGAGGAGGTAAGGTCATTGCTGCTGCACCCACCTAACCACTGTACAAAAGACTTCACCATAGACATTATACTCTTGATATCCCACACATAGGAGTACATGTCATAGAGGATTGTCCTGTTGGCACAGTTGGAGAGCCGAGTGAACATCCCCATCACCAGCGCACACATCTCTTCAAACTTGGCTGCTCGGGACCGCCACTCTTCAATCTATACAGGAGTCAAAAGAGAGGATGCGACAATTTTCAGTTAAACGAAATAATCTAAGAGTTACAAACTGAGCTGTTTATCAGGCACATGCAATTTATCTTAAACATTAGTGAATCACTGCTTTGAACTCTAGAGAGCAATTAGTTTATCTCCCCAAACTGACAGAAAATACCTACAATACTTTCCTCCATTTCTAACTGGCAAGCCAGACTAAGAAATCGAAGGTCAGCTGTAGCAAACTCCCCGTTTCCTTTAAAGAACACGTGCTACACTAGGTCAACTCTACACCTGGCCCCAGTAGATCCATGTGAGTCTCAGAGTGGAGGTGGGGCTCGGCAGTTACTGCACGTGTCACTCTTGCAGGGGACTCAAACTTGTTTCCAGCACCCACATGATGGCCTCACAAACACCCCTAACTCCAGCCCCAGGAGATGGGATGCCCTCTTCTGGCCTCAGGCACCAGGCACAAATATGGTGCACATACACACATTCAAGCAAAACATTCATACATATGAAATAAAAATTTCTTCACAATAACATGGCTGAGGGAAGAAAAGGAAGAAATCAAACTTGGTCACTTTTTTTTTGGGGGGGGGGTGCACCAGGGTTTTTTGTTGCTGTTTTGTTTGAGGCAGGGTCTCATCATGTAGTGGAGAATGACCCTCAACTCTGTGGTGAGAACCACCACGCCAGGCGTCCATGGATGCTTCTTTGTTGCAGGTGAGGGGCTTCCACAATCCCAACACTTGGGGGGAACCGAGGCAGGAAGCCTGCCTTGAGAGGGAGGCCAGATGGCACTCTATGGAGACTCTGTCTCCAACCCAGCACCCCACATCAGGTGGCTCACAACTCTAGCTCCAAGGGATCCAAGGCCTCGGCTTCTGTAGGAACCTGCATTCATGTTCCTGTATGTGGACACAGACCTACACTCAGCTACAAACAAACCTTAAAGCCGGGCAGTGGTGGTGCACACCTTTAATCCTAGCACTTAGGAGGCAGAGGCAGGTGGATCTTTGTCAATTCCAGGCCAACCTGGTCGAGAGAGAGAGAGAGAGAGAGAGAGAGAGAGAGAGAGAGAGAGAGAGAGAGAGAGAGAGAGGAGAGAGAGGGGAGAGAGGAGAGAGAGAGGAGAGAGGGAGAGAGGGAGAGAGGGAGAGAGGGAGAGAGAGAGAGAGAGAGAGAGAGAGAGAGATCCAAGAAAGCCAGGGACACACAGAGAAACCCTGTCTTAGAAAACCAACCAACCAACCAACCAACCAACTTTAAACTGTTCCTTTAGGCCTTGTAAACAAACCTCCGCACATCACTAGTATCAGGGAGGAGTATGAGGGAGGAGCCAGTGAGGGCCACGGGGCACACTTACTTTTTCAGAGTCTTTGCCTTTGCAGTTGACACTGACCACACTACTGTTGGCACGAAGCCACTGAAATTCCCGTAACATCTGTGCTCCTTTGGGTCCGTGCTCATAGGGAAGATAGAAGAGATCAGCAAGCAACTGCAGGTCCTCCAGAGTCACGGGCTCTGCGGTGTACAGAGGCTTCTCATTTGGACCTGGCACAAACTGCTCCTTGTTTGTCTGGTCATCAGTCTGCATAGGGGCAATGTCGCTAATGCAATCCTCCTGCATAGACATCTCTGGGGACTTGGATTCAGTCATGCTCTCCTTATCCGTGTCCATTGGTTTCAATTCCTCTGCCATTTTAGCCTCAACAATTTCAGTTAGTATTTGATTGTCACTCTTGTGCTCTGATTCTTCTTGCTTCTCTACCACCATATCCATGGGTTCTTCATCTGGCTGTTTCTTGTCTTCCTCCTTGGTCAGAGCTGAAGACTCACCACTCAGAGCTGCTCCCTGGCTCATAATGGGCTCCTGGTAAACTGTCGTGACCACAGTCGTGGCATTTAAAGAGGGTGTCGCAACTAGAGGAGCCCCGTCCACTACATTTGCCTTAGCGCCACTGTGTGCCACCTGCCTGCCTACCAAGGGGAGAAGGGAAACAAAGGCAATCAAAACTAGAAACACAACAGATCAGACTTCCTAGACTTTATGCACATGCCTGTATGTGCATACAATAAACCAGTAAACTTAAAGACTCCTTGAAAACTGAGCATGATGGCACACCCTTCTGAATACTGTAGACAAGGGTGGGGCACACACCTTTAAGACCAGCACTCAGAAGGCAGAGACAGGATCTCTGTGTTCATAGCCAGACTGACCTACACAGTGAGTTTCCAGGAAAACCAAGGCCACAAAGTGAGCCCTTGTCATAAAACAAAACAAAAAGTGTATACTGCTCTCGCAGACAGTCAGAGTTCAATGCCCAGCACCCACATCAGGCAGCTGACAACTATCTATGACAGTAGCGCCAGGGGGATCCAATACCTATAGGGCACAAGTATGTATGTATGTATGTATGTATGTATGTACGGGTACCACAATATGCCCGACGCCCTCAGAGGCCAGAAGAGGGCGTCAGATCTCCTCAAACTGGAATTATAGATGACTGAGTTGACTTGTGTGTGTAGGGATCTGAATTGAGGACCTCTGCAAGAGCAGAAAGCATTCTTAACTACTATGCCACAGCTTACTCTTGCAGGCCAGACAGCACTATCAAGCAAAACAAAACCCTGTCTCAAAAGAAGCAGAGGAGCTTGAGAGGTGATTTAGCAGTTAAGAACATTGGTTCTCGGGGCTGGAGAGATGGCTCAGAAGTTAAGAGTACTGACTGCTCTTCCAGAGGTCCTGAGTTCAATTCCCAGCAACCACATGGTGGCTCACAACCACCTGTAATGAGATCTGGTGCCCTCTTCTGGCTTGCAGTCACATATGCTGTATGTATACATACATACATACATACATACATACATACATACATACATAACATTGGTTCTCTTCTAGAAAAGCCAGGTTTAAATCCCAACAACCACAGGGAGGTTTACAACCATTTGTAACCCCAATTCCATAGCCTCCAATACCCCTTTCTGGCCTCCACTGGCACTGCACACACATGGTGCACAGGCACACATGCAAGCCTAACACCCATACACATAAAATAACTTTTTAAGAAGCTGGGAATGGGCTGGGTGTGGTGGTGCGCACCTTCAATCCCAGCACTCAGGAGGCAGAGTCAGGCCGATCTCTTTGAGTTCGAGGGTAGGTAACCTAGTCTACAGAGTAAGCCTCGAACTCACAGAGATCCTCCTGCCTCTGCCACCCGAGTGCTGGGATTAAAGGGGTGCACCACCACTGCCCGGCTGAAACTCAATTACACTCTGACAGTAGATCTAAGTTAAGCGGCATGACAGTGTACTTTGTGACTCAGCTCTGTAATCCAATCTCATGAAAATGGCTAAGCCTGTGTGGTGGCAAAAATCTGTATTTCAAGAATTCAGGGCCAGGCGGTGGTGGCGCACACCTTTAATCCCAGCACTCGGGTGGCAGAGGCAGGTGGATCTTTGTGAGTTCGAGGCCAGCCTGGTCTCCAAAGCTACTTGTACTACCAAGTGAGTTCCAGGAAAGGCCCAAAGCTACACAGAGAAACTCTGTCTCGAAAAACAAACAAACAAACAAACAAACAAAAATTCAGGAAGTAGAGGCAGGAGGATCAGAAGTTCAAGCTCATCTCTGGCTACATGTCAAATTAGAGGCCCATGTGGGCTACAATAAACCATATCAAAAGGAAAAGTCCCAAGATGGATGGCTGGCATTTGCATGCACAGGCAAATGTGTACCATACAATCATTCATACACACAAATAAATATAATTCCCGAAATAAAACATAAAATAAAAACTGGTGGGCTATGATATTGTTAAATGAGACCAATTGTGTAGCATTGATGAGACTTGAGTTTCAATCCCCAGCAGCACCATCACCCCACCCACCCCAGTCCAACTCACTGCTGTACTGATGAGGTACGCCGAACTCCTGCAACCATTCCGTTAAAGCTAGCTTTAAAGCCATCTGTGGACTATAGAGTATATCAGTTTCAATGTCTTCATCACTGCCTTCATTTTCTAACTTTATCTGTATCGATACAGTACTGTCTTCGCTGTCAGCTGAGGGTGAAAAGCACAAAAACAGTTTGATTTAAAACATACATACAAGATCCTCCAATAACCATCTAGAAAGTCACCTACTTGCTCAAGGTTCCAAATGAAGTAAGCATGTTAGAATCATTGGAAAAGTTGGTCATAAAAGTCCACTAAGTACCAATAATGAGACGGCAATGTTAATTAAAAGCTTTACACCATCCTTTGAATAAAGAAAACACACCTGAGTCTTCAGGTACTTACAACTTCATTATCAATAATTCATTAAAGTATAAGAAGAGAAACTTAACAGTCTTGCTTTTGAGCATCAAGTCTTTTCTTCTTTCCCTGCACAGCTGAGTTTGGCTAATCTAACATCTGTCTTAGAAGATGTGGAGTTAAATGCCATACATGCAGAGGAATGGAGAGAATACTCCTAATTGTGTCTTTTACTGGGGTCAAGGAGACAGCAATAACCAAGCCATAAAAGAACTCATTAATTGGGGGGAGCAGGCAGTGCTGGCACACCTTTAACCTCAACACTTGGGAGGCAGAGAAAGGCAGGTGGATCTCTGTGAGTTTGAGGCCAGCCTGGTCTAAAGAGCAGGTTCCAGGACAGCCTGGGCTCCACAGAGAAACCCTGTCTCGAAAAACAAAACAAAATTTTCAAGAGGGGTACAGAATGAGAACAGACGACATACCACACAACCTTGGCATACTACAGAGATCAGAGGGAACTGTGGAGTCAGTTCTTTCCTTCCATTATATGGATAACAGATTCTCAACCTCGGGTTGCTAGACTTGCACAGCTACTACCTTTAATCCACTAAGCCATCTTGCAGGCTCCAACTTCAAAATTTTTATGACCAATATTTTCCCCTGAGTCCATGACCCTTTATGTGCAGCAACTCTATTCGATTCAGCTCAAATACCTGTCAAATTGCTTATCAACACTTCAGGCTATCCTTCTTTCCACTGGTACCACTCTGTAGATAAACATTATCTTACTAGAAACACTATAAATCCTGCGTGTCTTCTCCAACCTGCATGTTTTTCAAAAGTAGGTACTTTAATTCCTTCCACTCTCACTCTCACACCAGGAAGATGCATCTGCCATACAATATAATTAAATGCATATCAATAAAACCCAACATTCTCACTTAAAACTCTATTTATTAGGAATCCCAGCACTTGGGAGGCAGAGTCAGGCAGATCTTTGTGAGTTTGAGGCCAGCCTGGTCTACAGAGCGAGACCCATGAAAGGCGCAAAACTACACAGAGAAACCCTGTCTCGGAAAAACAAACAAACAAAACTCTATTAGGAACTTTGAGGGGAAAAAAGACTTGTCTAAAGCCACTCAGGGCTTTTATTATATATTTATGACTCACTAAGAGAAATGAAAACACATTTTAATAAAAGCTTTAACTGTGATAATAAAGGAATATATACTTACCAATAGCTCCAGTTGAATATACCTCTCCCCTAAAAGTCCATCATCAAATACAGGATACTTACTCATCACTACATCCTTTCTAACTCCATTCATGTTTGATTTGTACCAAGTGGCAAGGGTGTGGATAGCAACATAGTTAGCTTCAAATTCACAATTGGGATTAGTCAGCACTCCCTTTAAGCGTGGGATGAGTTCTGTGGATCTTCCTTTGTAGGGACCCAGAAACAGCCTCTTCTGATCATAATCATTAGCGTGGATATTATCCCAGATCACTGGAGCTCTTTTGATGATCTTAGAAACCTCTTCAATAGACTCCACTGGAATTTCTTTTGAAACAACTTTGGGACCTAAAAATAATTTGTTAAAGAATTTCCTTATTTGGAGAACTTTCTATGTGGTTCTTTAAAAATCTACTGTAGCAAGGCTAGACAGAGAGATGGATCAGTGGCTAAGAGCATTTGTTCTCTTGCAGAGGACCTGGGTTGGGTTTCCAGCACCCACATGGTGATTCACAAGCATCCTTAACTCCAGTTCCAGAATCAGATGATCCCTTCATGGGCACCAGGCATACACACTAGGTGCACATACACACATGCAAGCAAAGTATACATAAAAAATACAATGAATCAGCCAGGCGGTGGTGGCACACGCCTTTAATCCCAGCACTCGGGAGGCAGAGCCAGGCGAATCTCTGTGAGTTCGAGGCCAGCCTGGGCTACCAAGTGAGTTCCAGGAAAGGTGCAAAGCTACACAGAGAAACCCTGTTTCGAAAAACCAAAAAAAAAAAAAAAAAAAAAAAGAATCTAAAAGGCAAGTTTGACAATCTGAGATCAATCCCACGACCTATAGGGTAGGAGAACCAAATCCTACAAATTGTCCCCTGACCTCTACATGCGCACACACACACATAAACAATAAATGTAATAAAAAATGTAAAGAGATAAAACAAGGGCTGGGAAGGCCAGTGACATGGCTCAATGTATAAAAATGCTTCACTGCCAAGCCTGGTGACATGAATTTAATTGCCAGAACCCTCATGGTAAATGGCTTCAGCTCCCATAAACTGTCCTCTGACCTACATACATATGCTATGGGGGATGGGGGGGGCACACACATACAGTCTCTCTCATAAATCAGTCTAATAGGTTTATAGAAAATAAGGGTGGGGGTGACTCAGCTGATAAAAGCACTACCCCAAACTTAATGACCTAAGTTTGATTCCCCAGGACCCACATGGTGGAAGGGGAGCAATAGCATCAGAGGCTATTGACTTCCACACACGTGCTGTGACACATGCAATTATACACAAATACCACATACACAAGACAATTAAAATGCTTAAAACTTTTAAAACACATAAGCAGCTTTTACATGTTTTCCTTGTGTACACAGTATCCTGTAAATTTCTCTCTCCACCCATCTCCATCCCCCCGTTTTTTGCAGCGATGGGGATTAAACCAGGGTTTCGTGTGTAGCAGGCTGATGAGATTCACTACTGAGCTTATAAGGATGGCTTCAATCTCCTGATTCTACTTTGGTCTCCCAAGTGCTGGGACAACCAGTGTGCACCAATCTCACCCAGCTGCTCATTTTTTTTTTTTTTAATTTTCCTGTTTTTTTGTTTTTGTTTTTGTTTTTGATACAGTCTATGTAGTCCTGGAACACACTATGTAGACCAGAATGGCCTTTAACTCAGAGATGCACCTGCCTATGCCTCCCAAGTACTGCGATTAAAGGTGCACAGCTTCGATTCTCTTTCCTAAACTAGCATAGCAACATATCCTTTTACTCATTTTATAAAGCAGAAGTTCCCCAGGAGTCTAGGGATCTAGCTAAACTGGCAAGAGTTGTTAGTCGTTTGGCCCTCAGCAACACATAAACTGGGTATACTGGACACAGCTCTATCTCCAGCACTCAGGAGGTAGAAACAGGAGGATCATTAAAGTCAAAGTCATCCTTGGCTACACAGCAAATTTCAGGCCTGGAATACAGGAGACCCTGTCTCAAAAGACATAAATATTCACCTAATAAGATCAATCAGTTGTTCTTTAAGTCCTATAATAAAAGTTATACAATTCTTGAAGACTTACCTGTCCAAAGCACCTCAATTCCAGGCAAAAGTTTTTCACCCACAGTCCTTAAGTAAGGAGACTGAGAAACATTTGGATAACAGAAAGTGCCACAATATTCTGAATGCAGAGGGGGAGAAAATTAAGTCAGGATTGAAAGGGTCACGGATTGGAACTGAGAAAAATGCTTAAAAGCTCTATATTATCTTTATTCCAACAGTAAAAGGCTCTTTATCACACATAAAAGGGGTAAACTTAAGCAGATGTTACAAATAATAGTTTATACAATCAGATATTCAAACTGAGTGATGGGCCTACTTGTTCTCTTAACTCCAGAGCCCATGGCAGAAATTCACAGAAGGCCACTCTAGGCTAGACATACTGACGTCACAGACCAGCCTTCATTAAATGGCGACTGAGTCTCTTTTTTGTTTTCTTGGGGAACAGGGTCTCTAAGCAGGCTACGCTAGCCTCAACCTGGCATGGTTCTCCTTGACCCTGCTTCCCTAGCACTTGGATTACTGATATTCATCTTCATGTTTGTTTTTAAAAACAAAAAAACCCAAGTTCTTCCTATGTACCACAGACTGACTCAGCATCAAGAGAGCCTGTACCTCAAAAACAAACAAAATCCTGAAATTTTCAGTAGTAGTATCAAGACATCCTTATAATCCCAGTCATTAGAAATGTATTTATTTTATAAGATTTTACATAAATTTAAGTTTTTTTTTTTTTTTAAAAAAGCCTGACATGGTGATATATGCACATCACCCCAACTTTAATCCCAAACTTGCTAGCCTGTGACACATGAGACCAAACCAAACACCCCCACCAGCAAAGAATTCTGAAGAAGTTATTTCTTACAACTAACATCTCTTCCTGCAAAACAAACAAGTGAGCCAGGCAGTGGTGGTTCACACCTCTAATCCAGGCAGAGGCAGAGGCAGATCTGAGAGTTGGGGGCCAGCCTGGTCTACAGTGCAAGTTCCAGCACAACCAGGGCTACACAGAGAAACCCTGTCTCCAAAACAAAACAAAAATGTGAGTCAAGTTTATGGAGGTGAATTGTGGGAGGTGAAAGATTAAAACATTTTCAATGGAAGAAAATTAAGTGACACAGTGGTGACCTTCTCTATTCTGACTACTAGAAACAAAACGCCGGTGAGTGGAGAAGTGCAAGGGCAGAAATCCATGGGCAGAAAAGGGAACGAGGAGGAGGGAGTGAGACGTGAATAAGTCAAAATCATGTAAATTCAATTTTTCCCTCAGTTTTCATTTGATAACACGATTCTCCTCCTTTAACCTGGACAAGTAATGTTTACACACTTCTAATACTCACAAGTACATAAAATCTCCAGCTTACTTTGGTAATATGAGGTCCTAAATTTTTCCTATATAAGACTTTGAGAAATGTCTTCTAAAAAAGTATCGCTTTTATACATGAAGGGAAGGCTGTAATAGGTCCAGTACAAGGATCCTTTTTTTTTCCTTTGGTTTTTCAAGACAGCACTGGTTGTCCTCGAACTCACAGAGATCCACTTGTTCTGCCACTTGAGTGCTGGGATTTTCCACCATGCCTGGCTTACATGGATCCAAGACTAACTAAATACTGAGTTATTACATACAATACCTGTAGGACAGAACAGGAACGTTTCCGGCTCTCCTAGGTACTGATAAATTTCATTTGTGATAGAGACTTGTGCATGTGCAAAAGAACTGAACACCTCTTTGTCTGCTGCACACATATTGTGGTCAATGTCATCAAAGAGCAAAGCAAATGACCTGCACCCAAACTGTGAGACCTTAGAAAAGAAAAACCAACACGATTATTAGTTCACCCAGAGAAAGGAAAAATATTTTAAATATATACTAATAGTTATCTCAAAGTCAAATATTTTCCTTGGAATATCAAAGCATATCTGATCTTTTTACATTTTCATTGGCAGCAATTCTAAGTTAATATAGCCAGTATCTTGAGACTCAATTTTCATTTTGGACTAAATGGAATATACGTTCCAACAATGTTTATACAAGGCAACCTATGCTAGAAGATGCAAGAAATTCATAAAATTATAGAAGTATGAACAAGTATATTCAATCTATGAACTGGTTAGGCCTTGTTCAAGTCTTGGAAAGCACACTAATCCTAAACAATTCCTTTTCAGAAAGGCCTAACTAGGCATCAGAATGAACACTATTTGATTAACAGGTAATTAACCTCCTCTTAAAAGTTCTTTCATGAAAAGTTATCTTAAAATATGGTTATTGAAGCTAGAGCCTGGTAAACACAGAGCCATGCCAAACCCAACCTTACATTTTTTAAATTAGTGTGTAAGTGAGTACGCACCACACTGCACATGTGGCCGTCACACCAAAACCTTCCAGGAGTTGAATTCTCTTCTACCTCGTTGAGGCGGGGTCTCTACTGCTGCCATTGTGCTATGTACTACTACAAGCTAGTTGTCCCAGTGAGCTTCTGGGTAATTCTCCTGCACCCACCTCCAATTTCTTAGTTGGAATGCTGAGATTACAGATTCAAGCCACCGGATCCAGGTTTTTAATGTAGGCATCAAGAATCAATCTCAGACCTCCAGGCTCCTGAAGCAAGAGCTTTACTCACCAAGGCACGCATGGCTCCTAGTTTGCATCTTTCTTTAGGATCTATTTCATGTGCATGCGTTGGCCTGTATGTATGTCTGTGTACCACATGCATGCTATGCCCGTAGACACCAACAGAGAGCACAAGATCCTCTGGGACTGCAGCCATAAATAATCATGAGCTGTCATGTGGGTACTGGGAACTGATCCCAGGTCCTCTGGAAGAGCAGCCAGTGCTCTTAACCACCGAGCTGTCTCTGCAGCCTCCTTCCCCTTTTTAAGAGAGGATCTCACACTGTAGACCAAGTTGGCCTCAAATTCTTCGCAATTCTCTTACTTCAGTCTCTCAAATGCTGAAATATAATGAGTGGCCACACAAAGCTTCTACCTTCAAGTTTTACTAGGCATGTCAGGGCACCAGGAGGAATCCCTGCTTAAAGAATAAAGCATGTGGTGGCAGCCCACACCTTTAATCCCAGCACTCAGGAGGCAGATCTCACTGGTATTCTAGTTAAGCTTTTTTTTTTTTTTTTTTTTTTTGGGTTTTTCAAGACAGGGTTTCTCTGTGTAGCTTTGCGCCTTTCCTGGAACTCACTTGGTAACCCAGGCTGGCCTTGAACTCACAGAGATCCGCCTGGCTCTGCCTCCCGAGTGCTGGGATTAAAGGCGTGCGCCACCACCGCCCGGCTCTAGTTAAGCTTTTTGACTGACAATATTTCTCTACCCAGAATTATGAAAGTAATAGCTACAGAAATAAAGTATCAACTTCCTTTTAACACCATAACGCAATTAAGAAAACTCCATTTCAATACTGAGTCAGGAAAAATAAAAAAGAATTACCTGGTCCAATTTGCGTTTCAATGTTGATACTTCCTTGGGGTTAGAAAAGGTGATATCCAATCCTGGTGAAATAGCATAGATGAATTCTATCTCATATTCTCGTGCAGCAGAGATGAGCGTCATCAGTTGCTCTAAAGAACAGAGTTGTAGTTTTAGGAAGCAACACAGAATGCTAAAAGAAACTTTCTAATTGAAGAAGTTATTTCTTCCAATTTATAGTAAAGGTTAAGAATTAAAATTTAGAAAGTATAAGTCACAGAAGTTTTTTTGTTTGTTTGTTTTTTTGGTTTTTCAAGACAAAGTTTCTCTTTGTAGCTTTGGAGCCTGTCCTGGATCTTGCTCTGTAGACCAGGCTGGCCTTGAACTCACAGAGATCCGCCTCTGCCTCCCGAGTGCTAGGATTAAAGGTGTGTGCCACCACCGCCGTAAATTGTCAATTGTTTTACTGACACAAACCATTTCCATTTCCCCTAGCATCTAAAGGTATAAGGACTTTTGGGGGGTGAAGGAGTGTATCTGAGCAACTGATTTAATAATTCTAATACTTCATCATATCTATAGAAAAAATCAGATTTTAGCCTTTAAAATGATAGGCAATTTTTTGAAATTTAATACATTCTTATTATGTATCACAGGACTTATCTCTGAATAAAATTCAACAGTATAAGATAGTCACTTAACTGTAGTTTGAATAGTGATCATGTAAAATCGCATTACCAACACCATCAGAAAATACAGGTATGTTTACTGACAGAGACTAGGAACCAGCACTAGACAGAGGTAGGTAAGTGTCAGTGGCTTCACCACAATAAGAGCACTTTCTGCAGTCACTGTCTTAGCTCCATCCATAACCATCTATCATGTTAGCTAAGCATGTAGTATTTAATTCTAAGTACAAGATGTTTATTCATTCACTAAGTCACTAAAGAAAAGTGCCACTGGTCTGATTTACAAAGAAGCCCACCTCTGCCTCCCAAACCCGGAATTAAAGGTGTGTCACCATGCCTGTGGCAGCTTGAATAAGTAATGGCCCCCACAGGCGTCTATGTTCCCCAGTTGGTGGAACTGTTTGGGAAGGACTAGGAGGTGTGGCCTTGTTGGAGGTGTATTACTAGTGGCCAGCTGAGATTTCAAAAGCCCACATCATTCCCAGTTGCTCCCTCTGACTCACGCTTACGAACCGGGGTGTAATTGCTCAGCTCCCGCTCCAGCCTGCCCCCACTCCTATGTTCCCCAGCATAATGGTCATGTTCTCTAACTCTCGAGAACTGTAAGCCCCTACTTACACACTTTCTTTTATAAGTTGTCTTGATCATGTTTTGTCATAGCAATTGAAAATTAAGACAATGGCCCCCCAAAATTAATTACATAAAATATGATTTATCTTGATTAAATTGAAGAGTCCCTCAAATTTGTACTTAAGGCAGGTGGTCTTATTTCTTTCTCCAAATCCTGTCTCTGGATTTGGTACTTTGCCTAGTAGTTCGTGGTCCAAAGACCTCTAACAGAAATAAAGAATATGATCTCTGACCACAAAACATGGAGTCAGACTGGCACATCTATGAACCACAATCACAACTGTGACCTTATTATGCCACTTTAAATCTTCTCTAGCTCACACAGACTAGCTACCAGACAAGAGGAGAAACTACTCATAAACTAAAATACAATTTTTTAGTAAGAGTCTAGTATAACTGCCTTAAAACAGTCCCCTCACTCACACATATAGATGAAAAAAAAAATTACCACCAGGCCAGCAAGACAGCTAAGGATAAAAGTACTTGCCACTCAGTTGCCTTTAGCCTACTGGCTATGGGTGGGTTAGGACTTCTGTTGTTCTTTTCTGTGTCGAACACACAGATTGCAAGCCCAGTGCCACTTTGAGATCTTTGGCAGCAATTAACCATGCAGCTCACACATGATTGAGCCTGTATGATAATGAGTATTCAGAGACGAGTAATACCTGGGGGGCGCTCACCAACCTAAGACAGAGCGCCTGTGTGGCCTGGGCAGACGTCTCCATGATGCGTAAGGTGACCTGCTGACGTTCCACACAACCTAAGCCAGAAGCTCACTTTCTAGTAAAAGGGGGACCTGTAAGGCCCTGGCCCCCATTTTTGGATAACTGTTGCCTTGCTTGCTGACCTTGACCTGGATATCCTCCCTATGCTAATTCCCTGCCAGGTTCCACCCTCCTGAATGCTTAATTCTTTGTCTGTATATCCTGCATAATGGGCGTTAATAGCTTAGATGCAAGATTGTAAAACATGGGTAGCAAACTTCTGCCCTCTTGGGTTCTCCCATTGTGCTGTAAGCCTGTATTTAAGACCTCCTCCCTCCTTCAATAAACGACATTCGGCAAAAAATAAAAATTAATTAATTAAAAAGTACTTGCCATATAGTCTGACAGACAGAATTTAATCTGAGACCTTCAGTTAAAAAAAGAAAACAAGGGGCTGGAGAGATGGCTCAGAGGTTAAGAGCACTGACTACTCTTCCAGAGGTCCTGAGTTCAGTTCCCAGCAACCACATGGTGGCTCACAACCATCTGTAATGAGATCTGGTGCCCTCTTCTGGCCTGCAGTCACATATGCTGTATACATAATAAATAAATCTTAAAAAAAACAACAACTACATACTTAAGCACCTGCCTGCACATGTGTGCAAGCCAGGGGCATACATACATGTATGTACACACACACACACACACACACACACACACACACACACACACACACACACAAAGATTACCAGCTTCTTCCACTGAATACATCTCTCGCCAAAACATCCTATGTTTGTAGTCATCTTTTGGAGCATACAAGTACGTATTTAATTCCCATTTCTGAAGCCTTAAGAGAAAAGAAAATTACAGATACATTAGTAGGCAACATTAATAGGCTATAAACCTCAATTTTCATGTTTTTGTGTGTGTGTACCTCTATCTCATGACAAAGCAGTAATATTCTACTGATAAACTTTAATTATCGATGGAATTTTTAAAATTTTATTTAGTTTTATTTTATGTGCATTGGTGTGAGGGTGTCAGACCCCCTAGAACTGGAGTTACAGGAAGTTGTAAGCTGCCATGTGGGTGTTGGGAATATGGGAATTGAACCCATGTCCTCTGGAAGTGCACTTAACCACTGAGTCATCTCTCCAGCCCTTAACAAATTAAAGAAAGATCACAAAGTACACCATCATACTAAGTCTTAAAAAAACATAATTCTGAATAAAGGAGACAAATCCCCAAACCTGTTCAATTTCCCCAGGAAAAGTTTGAAAACCACTACCCTAGGCAAAGATGTTAAGGATTCTAAGAGAACAACTCCTGCTATGATAACAGCCTTAGCCAACTGTGGGCGCCATGGGCCCTGACCCCCGACTGTGAGTGGCTGTAGCCTTGCTTGCCTGACCAGGTGTCCTTCCTATTCAGATTCCCTGCCGGTGTCCTTCTCACCTTAGGATCATCGGAGAGCTTACCGGAGGTTCTTTGTTCCTACATCCTGCTTGTGGTGTAAACAACTTAGGTGCATCCTGTATTTGGTGTAAACAACTTAGATGCAAGTATGCAGAACTTTGGGTCTAGAATGTAGATCATTGGTAGCGAACTTCTGCCCTCAGGGGATCCTCCATTTGTGTTGTAAGCCTGTATTTAAGGTTTCTTCCCTCTTTCAATAAACGGCATTCGACATCCAAACGTACGAATGACTCGCTGTCTCTTGTCTCTATTTTTTAATCCGCAGCCCTTCGCTCAGACATGGTGAACGGTTAGTGGTAACGCAGGCGCTACTGCTACAAATGGAGGTTCCTACCGAGATCTGAGAAAGAAAGGACCAGCTGACGGACACTCTTGGAAGGCCGGCCGGCATTTTACGGTAAGAGTGGATTGGAATGGGTACAGCTGGCTCACAGTCAGTTAATTGGACTGTTGAAGCAGGAAGGTACCAAAGTTAAGAAAGGGCAAGACAGCTAAGATTTTAAATAAAAAAAAAAGAAAATGTTCCCAAAAGAGAAGAGGGAAGGAAAGGAAATTTCCCGTTAGAAATGGGAGAAAAATTTTAATCAAGAAAAAAAGGATTTTCCCGGTAAAAAGGGGAAAAATTTTTGAAACTAGGCCTAAAGATTGGGGCCCTGTAGAGGAAAGATAAAGGAAAGAGAGAAGCCTCTTCCAGTGGTAATGGAGAATGTAAAGACTTTTTCCAGTTGTAGAGTTTTCAGGATAGCTGAAAACTCTTGAGGTTTTTCTTCCCGCCAGTGCAGAGCGGCAGCATCTGAATTACAAAGAATCGGCAGGTAGGCCTCATTGTTGCTGGCTGGAGAGCAAGCAAGCTTAGAGGTTAGAAGTTTTGCTGTCTGTTTGCTTAATTTAGGTTCAAATGTTTTTTATTTTTCCCTCAGAGTGGGAATAATTCAATATTTAGGATCCCTTCGTGGGAAATGTTTTTCTGTTTTCCCTTATGGTGGGAATAACTCGTTATTAGGTTGTCCCTTCATGGGAGTAGGAAGTTTAAACGTAAATTTGTGTGTGCCGGGCGCGCCCAGCGGCTGTGGCGGACAAAGGCGTGCACGAGATAGCCCGAAGCAGCGGGCGGACAGGTACACGCCGGTGGGAGGCAGAGCCGTGATGGAGTGCGGCCCAGGCAGGTGCTGGCAATAGAGCCTGAGCACTGGGCAGAGCCAGCGAGCTAAACCTGGGAAGGGACTAGTGCTAAAAGTTTAAACGGGGCCTAATTTCTGGTGAAATATGGTTTCGGTCAGGACATTGAATGCTAAGTCAATGCTGTTTAAATAAAGGATGTTCTGTTCTTTTGATTGTCTTGATAAATGTTTGGATGAATGTTTGATCCTCATGGTTGAAAAACTAAAGGAACAAAATTCATAATTTTGAACTATATATTAGGTATGGTCTTGTCTGTTGATCATTGATTGTTGATCATTGTTGATCACTGAAAATTTGGCTCTGCAATTTAAGTTGCTTTCTAGAAATTCTTGGTTTAATTTTATAAAAATATAACACCTGAAATGGTTTGGGTTGTTAGCTTATTAAATAATGCTGCTAAGAAAACCCATAAATAATAATCTCTTCCTGATAAAGAGGTTACAAAATTATTTTTCCAGTAAATAAAATACAGGTATATTGTTTGGTCCACATTGTTAATAACTGGCTATTTGTGTTAATGTGTTACTTGAAATCTATAAAAAAGAATCTTTTTAAGATTTTATAAAAATACTCAAGAGTATTACCTAAAGTTTACCTTTTCAAATCCTATAGAAATTGTATTTAATGCTTTTATAATTGACATATGTAATAAGGACCATGAAAACAAAAGCTGGTGATAGAATTGCTCAATTATTATTGCTTTCATATTTTAAATTCAAAATGGTGCCGATATATAAAACTAGAGGCTTTAAAAGTACAGGGAAAAAGGTGTTTTAACAAACAGTTACCAATGATAAACAGCCTAAATTAAAAATAAAATTATGTGGGATTGAGATTGGAAGATTATTGGATTCTGATGGTATATATATGTATAATTTCACAAAAATCCTAAGATCCCAATTGGCCCCTTAAAAATTCTACCTCTAACCAAAAGGTATTGGCACAGCTCAGAGGCCATTACAGAACAGGCTACTTTTAAATTGAAAGGATGAGAAAGGTCATACAGGAACTTTTCAACCCTTTGTGCTACCTAACATTCCAGTAAACTTGTGGGGACGGGATGTGTTAAATGATATGAGAACGGTGCTTACTACACAGCCTGTACAACAGATGCTGAAGAGTCAGGGCTACTGCCCGGACAAAGGCTTAGGGAAAATGTTGCAAGGAGACCCGCTCCCTGCGGCAGACAAAAACTGTGTCACTAGGGGTCCTGGCGATACTAGAGGATTAGGGTCTTTTCCATAGAGGTCACTGCACAGCAGCCTTCAATAATACAACCGATAAAAATCACTTGGAAGAGTGATGACCCTGTATGGGTGGAGCAGTGCCCCCTTGCTAAGAAAAAATTGGAGGCTGCGTATGCATTGGTTAAGGAGCAGTTAGATGCTGGACATATCATTCCTTCCACTTCACCTTGGAACTCACCTATATTTGTTATTAAAAAGAAATCAGAAAAATGGAGGCTGTTACAGGATCTTAGAGCTGTAAATAAAACCATGCTTCTCATGGGAACAACACAGCCTGGCCTGCCTGCCCCTGTGGCAATTCCTAAGCATTGGCACTTAATTGTGGTTGACTTGAGGGATTGTTTCTTCACCATTCCTTTGCATCCCGAGGACAGTCCTCGCTTTGCTTTCAATGTTCCTTCAGAAAATCTTAAGGAACCTTATCAGAGATATCAGTGGGTGGTATTGCCTCAAGGAATGGCCAATAGCCCTACTATATGTCAAATTTATGTGTCTTTGGCCCTAGCTCCAGTTCGAAAAGCTTTTCCAGATGTTTATATAATTCACTATATGGATGATATATTAATGGCTGCTAAAGATAAAAAACTTGTTTTTGATGCCTTTTCTTATTTACAAGAGGTTCTTAGCTTGGCTAATTTACAGATAGCCCCAGAAAAGGTACAGGTATCTTTTCCCTATCATTATTTAGGTCATGAATTGTTACGCACGGGCATACGCCCACAAAAGATTACTCTGCGTATGGATCAGCTACGCACACTTAATGATTTCCAAACCTTTCTGGGAGATATTCAATGGCTTCGGCCCACTTTAAAAATTCCAACAGGTCAGCTTCGCCCCTTGTATGATGTCTTAAAGGGCGACCCTGACCCTTCATCTCCCCGTAAATTAACAGCTAAAGGACGTGTAGCCCTACAACGTGTGCAAGAGGCCCTGGAACAGGCTCACGTACAGTATATAGATCTTAATTCTCCCTTATTGTATTTGATATTTTGTTTTACTCATTCACCTACTGGAGTGTTTTGGCAAACAGGTCCTATTTTATGGGTACATTCCCCAGCTTCTCCAGCAAAAATCATCACTCCTTATCCACAAGCTGTTGCTCAGATTATATTTAAGGGAATCAAGATCAGTGTTCAAACTTTTGGTAAGGAGCCAGATATTGTGGTGACCCCATACACCCAGTCTCAAGTAGCATGGTTGCAAGCTAATGATAATGATTGGGCCATATTGACATGCTCCATGCAGGGTCAGTTTGATACTCACTACCCCTCCAATGATGTGTGTCAATTTTTTAAATTGCATCCTGTTATATTTCCCAAGATAGTACAAATGACTCCTATTCCTCAGGCCCGTGTGGTATTTACTGATGGCACTTCACGTGGTTTTGCTGTGGTGGTTTCTGGTAATATAGTAAAGAGAATAAAAGTCCAGGGCACTTCTGCCCAGGTGGCAGAGATACAGGCGCTGTTGCTTGCTTTACAGATGTTTTCTAATGAGAGTGTAAATATTTATACCGATAGTCAATATGTGGCACATGCCATTATGCCTTTAGAAACAACAGCCTACATACCATCCATTTCTTCCATTCATGAATACTTATTACAAGTACAAGGACTTATATGGTCTCGCTCTCATAACCTTTATGTGGGCCACATCAGAGCTCATACTCAATTGCCTGGACCTCTAAGTGAAGGTAATCAGAGGGCTGACGCCATTACTCGTATGGCTGTCACATTAGTCTGTTCTGCCTTTGATAAGGCTACTCAGTTACATCAGCGTTATCATCTTAATGCTGGATCTCTCCGTTATCATACAGGCATAACCCGGGAACAAGCCATCCAGATAGTTAAATCATGCCCTACTTGTGTGGAATTTTTACCTGTTCCTCATTTGGGAGTTAATCCTCGAGGACTTTTACCTAATCATATGTGGCAGATGGACGTCACACACGTGCCTTCCTTTGGAAAATTACAATATGTCCATGTGTCTATTGATACATATTCTTCTCTAATTTTTGCTTCTGTCCATTCAGGGAAAAAGGTTAAGGATGTAAAGAATCATTGTCTTCATGCTTTTGCTTACATGGGAGTGCCAAAATGCATAAAGACTGATAATGGTCCTGCCTACAGTAGTACGGGATTTTCAAAATTCTGCCAAGATTTTTCTATTGTTAATAAGACTGGTATTCCTTATAATCCTCAAGGGCAGGCTATAGTAGAACGCTGCCATCGTACCTTAAAAACTTATATTGCTAAAGTAAAAAGGGGGGAGTTAGGGGCTCATCTCTCCTCTCCACATTCTATTCTTTCCCTTGTTTTATATATTTTAAATTTTTTATCGGTGGATTCTGCTGGAGTATCTGCTGCAGATAAGCACTGGAGGGCTCCTGTTGCAAATCATCCTCTGGTGCGATGGAAAGATCTTTCTACTGGCACTTGGAGGGGACCCGATCCGGTGTTGGTGTGGGCCCGGGGATCTGTTTGTGTCTTTCCGCAGGACAATGAAATTCCTCTGTGGGTTCCTGAACGCTGTGTACGCTCTGTGGCTGCTGCTGAATCCCAACATGGCAGAGACCTATTGGGCCTTCGTAAAAAACTCTCCCCTTCTGATGCCAATGGGGATTGAGAGCCCAATATGGCCAGCCTTGGCAAACATTATTGTAAGCCTAGGAACTGTAGCCATGTGGTTGGATTCTTCAGAAGGTAATGTATGGTAACTTTTTTAAAAAAACATTGAGAATGTATCACACCTTGGAGATCAAGGATAACTCTGAAGGTCAATGAACTTCATTTGCTAACAGTAGCATGCCAGCTAAGCTTTTCGCATTTTGCAACCCCCCTCAAGCTGGTGTAGTACCTACTTTTCAGGAATGGCTCTGTGCAACATTTATTTGCCTCCTGAAATTCATCTAGCCTTTCTGAAGATACCTCAAAATTTGTGAGCCTGAATGTAGCCATTACTGAGGCCATTAGTTCTGCTCCTTGTTTGCTGTTTTTGTTTTCTGTTTTCTTTATGTCTCTCAGTTGTTCTCTTGCAGACCTGCCAGCCTAAGTAGTGCTGGGATCAAGAAAAATGGGCCTTGGTGGTTCGTGTTCCTGGAGCCGTGTCCATGCCAGTGGACCGTGGCAGCTAGACACAGATGATGCTCACACGCTCCAGAAGAGACTCTGACATCGCTGTTGCCACTGCTGCTATTGTTTCTGGGATTGCTATTTCATAATTGGTTACTACAGCTAGCACAATGGAGACCCTGGCAACAAAAGTAGCTACCACAGTTAGTTAATCTTTCTTCTTATTGGGCATGATAAATTTAATTCCACTTTTATACATTATAATTGGCTTTGTAAGTTATAAATTATTTAAAACTCAAGTTCCATTTGCTCAGGATACCACCTTACAGGACTCCTATTTACGGTAAGGCTCGTTTAAATAGGGAATGGTTCAATTGCCTGTAGCCCTCTGGCTATGGGTGGGTTAGGACTCCTGCTGGTCTTTTCTGTGTCGCACAGATTGCAAGCCCAGTGCCACTTTGAGATCTTTGGCGGCAGTCACTCTACAGCTCACATGGTTGAGTCTGTATGATAATGAGTATTCAGAGACGGGTAATGCTTGGGCCGCTGCCTCCAACCTAAGACAGAGCACTTGTGTGGCCTGGGCAAGTGTCTCTATGACGGGTAAGGTGGTCTGCTGGTCCCACGCAACCTAAGTCAGAAGCTCATTTAATAAAAAGGGGGGACCTGTGGGCGCCATGGGCCCTGACCCCCGACTGTGAGTGGCTGTAGCCTTGCTTGCCTGACCAGGTGTCCTTCCTATTCAGATTCCCTGCCGGTGTCCTTCTCACCTTAGGATCATCGGAGAGCTTACCGGAGGTTCTTTGTTCCTACATCCTGCTTGTGGTGTAAACAACTTAGGTGCATCCTGTATTTGGTGTAAACAACTTAGATGCAAGTATGCAGAACTTTGGGTCTAGAATGTAGATCATTGGTAGCGAACTTCTGCCCTCAGGGGATCCTCCATTTGTGTTGTAAGCCTGTATTTAAGGTTTCTTCCCTCTTTCAATAAACGGCATTCGACATCCAAACGTACGAATGACTCGCTGTCTCTTGTCTCTATTTTTTAATCCGCAGCCCTTCGCTCAGACATGGTGAACGGTTAGTGGTAACGCAGGCGCTACTGCTACAGCCAACGTGTAAGGGTCTCCTCTGCGACACACAAACTTACCTTCTAAAGAGTTCTTTTCTCTGTTCCATTACCCAAGGTCTTCCATAAAACCCTAGAGTTAAAGGAAAATAAAATTACTCTCAGGTTTCAAAATGAGGTACAGCTTAAGAAAAAGGTTACAAACCAATTAGGAAAAAGGTTACAAACTGTGGAAGCCCATTTTCTTTTTTCTTTCTGTTTGTTTTTTGTTTTTTTTTTTTGAGACAGGGTTTCTCTGTGTAGTTTTGGCGCCTTTCCTGGATCTAACTCTGTATACCAGGCTGGCCTTGAACTCACAGAGATCCTCCTGCCTCTGCCTCCCGAGTGCTGGGATTAAAGGCGTGCATTACCACCACCTGACTGGAAGTCCATTTTCTAAGCAACACAGAGTCGCTGACAACACAGCTTACTGAGGAAACAGCCTCGTCTCCCAAAGCTCCTGGGTCTGATCCCCAGGATGATCTTGAAAGAAAGAAATGGATAGAACACACCAGAATCTGAAAACTACTCAATGAAGCATTATTTATCTGTGAGTGGTGGTAAGAGGTACTTACTCCCTCTCTGCTCATATATTTTCATATTTCCTATTATGACATTTACTAGGTATAAGGTAGGGTTTTGTTTTTAGTGAGACAAGATGTCTCACTATGTACCCTGGTTGACCAAGACATTGTACAGGCTGTCCTCAAACTTGTAGCAATACTCTTGCTTCTGCCTTCCAAGCACATCAATTACATACAGGGAGTACCATCAAGGTAGCTATTAAGAACCCAAACCTGCCGGGCGGTGGTGGCGCACGCCTTTAATCCCAGCACTCGGGAGGCAGAGCCAGGCGGATCTCTGTGAGTTCGAGGCCAGCCTGGGCTACCAAGTGAGTTCCAGGAAAGGCGCAAAGCTACACAGAGAAACCCTGTCTCGAAAAACCAAAAAAAAAAAAAAAAAAAAAAAGAACCCAAACCTACCATGTTTATTGTCAGTAAGGACTCTTCACTTGCAGAGGATACAATTCAGTAACAGAGTACTGCTTTAGTATTCATGGGACTACACATTTCCAGTACCTACATAACAAAACACACACACACACACACACACACACACACACACACACACACACACACACACAAAACGGCCCTAAATCCTGGAAATGACCCCAGCCAGAACCTTGACCATATTAGGCAAGTACACTATCCCTGAGTGTTACTTTAAAGAGTAACTCTATCTGGCCAGGCGGTGGTGGCCCATGCCTTTAATCCCATCAGAGGCAGGTGAATCTCTGAGTTCAAGGCCATCCTGAGCTACAGAGTGAGTTTCAGGAAAGGCTCCAAAGCTACACAGAGAAACTGTCTCAAAAAACAAAACAAAACAAAACAAAATGAACAAAGAGTAACTCTCTCTTACAACTGGGGACAAAGCAGAGCAAACCAAATGTTAACACCAGCAGGAGACTAAGATGGGCATGGTTGCTCTCCAGTGGTCCAGGCGGGCACGTTAGGAGGCCCAGGCAGAATTAGCCTAAGTTTGAAGCCAGTCCCAACCACATAGTTGCAGGCTAAGCCAGGCTACAGTCTGAGACCCTGTCTAGAAAACTAAGAGGGAAGTCCAATTATTTCTAGAGGGGTGATTTTAAGAGCTACATAAGGCAATAAGAACAGAGAATTAGAAAAAGGTGTGTGTGGAGCTCCCTTAACTTCACTCACACACACACACACACACACACACACACACACAATTTTTTGCAAGAGTTGCTCTTTAGCCTAGGCTGGTCTAGAACTTGTAGCCATCTCCCTACCTCAACCTTCTAAGTGTGGAAATTCCAAGTGTGAATCATCACACTTGTCTATGATGAACTTTTAAAAAAGTCCCTACAACAAAAAAGGAACCAAATAAATAAGTAACAGGCATATATTCACATTTACAAACCCAACTGTGGTGCTGAACAATAAACTTTCAAGCACTCTAATTCCAGAACCAAGTTGTGAAAACGAAAAATTAGGATCGAGGTGTAGAGGTGGTAGCACAACACTTTAATCCCAGCACTCAGGAGGCAGAGGCAGGTGGATCTCTGTGGGTCTACAAAGTGAGTTCCAGGATAGCCAGGGCTGCACAGAGAAACCATGTCTCAAAAAAAAAAAAAAAAAAAAAAAAAATCAAGAAAGGCCAGGCGGTGGTGACGCATGCCTTTAATCCCAGCACTTGGGAGACAGAGGCAGGAGGATCTCAGTGAGTTCCAGGCCAGCCTGGTCTACAGAGCGAAATCCAGGACAGACGCAAAGCTACACAGAGAAACCCTGTCTCAAAAAACCAAACCAAACAAACAAATAAATAAATAATTAAAAGGATATAACTGACACCCTTTATCCACTATAGGAAACAAAAAATAACTTCTACACTAGTTTTCTAGTTACAGCTATTTTTGCATTCAAGTGAAAACTGTAACTGTATGAAATAATGTCTAAAAAATTGGCTGATAGTAAAGCTGGCATTCAGAGCTCTCCGGCACACGAGGAACACCACTACAGACCTTCCAACCAATCTAACCTTTCCCTCAACCCATCTCAGCCTAATCCTTAGCAAGAGATAACGAAAACTCAGAAGCACCACGAAGATGATCAAAGTAAGCTTTCTGGGGACAGCTAGAAGGGTCTGCAGATGAAGGCGGTTGCCAAGCCTGACAACCTCTGGGATCCACACACAAGGACTCCTGCCAACTGTCCTCTGACCTCCACAGGCATGCTGTATCTCACATGCTGTGCCTTGTTCATGGCCACCTCCCCTGCAAAACAGGTATTCTTTAAAAACTTGGAACATAAGCACCCTCCCATAGGAATTCTAATCCTAGGCAAATATTCTGTACCCAAAAAAGAATAGCACAACAATCAGCCATCGTTAAGCGATAGCAGCACCTTCATTCTGAACTTTATTGAGTGTCTTGCCTGAATGTGTCTGTGCGCATGTATGTGGTGCCCTCAGAGGGAAAGGGGAGTGGGATTCCCTGGAGTTACAGACTGTAACTGGCATTAGAGATGGCTGTGAGGAACCATGTGGATACTAGAAATCCAACCTAGGTCTTCTGGAAGAGTAACTAGTGCTCTCTACCGCTGAGCCATCTCTCAAGCCCCTAATTTTAACATTTTAATCTTCAGAAACTCTTTCAAAGCCATGTTTATGGTCTGGATTAATTGGATCACAAAGAGAAAATGTACTATTAACACAAGAGTAAAAACTAACCAAGGTTTGAAGGGCAAGGAAAAAAAAAAACAAAAAACCACCATCCTGGCAGTAACTACAGCTACTTCCTATCCTTCACAGAATGCTGCCAACCCAGAAGTACTAAAAAAACCGGTGCTGGTTCAGTGCTCAGACGAGAGGAGGAAAACAGAACTGAAGACCGCTCTATTTAATGTACTTTAAGAAGACTCACTTTAATACTATTCAAGAGAAACAGTTTAAACCACAGTAAGCCATCTCCTCCATTTCTGGTTACCACACGCCAGTTTCCTAACCTTCCCTTCTGCACAACTCATTTCAGACCCCCCTTTTGTTGTTGTCGAACTTACTCTGTCACCCAGGCTGCCCTCACCCTCACCCCTTCTCCCAGCCCGCCAATGCTACATTACAGACAGTATCAATCGTGCACGGTTAGCTCTAATTTTCTGTATCCCCTGAATCTTTTCCTACCACTCACCACCCTAGGATCTTTGACAATACAATACATACTCCCGTGAAGCAAGATCACCCAAGCCTTGAACTGAGCGACAGCCTGGGACGCAAAGTGAAGCCAGGCCATGCTGGGACACTATGTGGGGGATACACACAACCAACCAACAGCAAACAGCAAAAACAATTTACACCCAAACCGAGGTGGTGGCCTGTAATCCCAGCCACTGCACAGGCAGGAAGATCAGAATGTTCAAGGTCATCTGTGGCAGCTTCTGACCCACCTACACAAACTACACAACTTGCATCTGTCTCCTTTCAGACTAGAGACTAACTCAACAGGAATTCATGCAGATCTTATGATTTGTGTAATTTGTTCCAGACACACAGTTTTTGTCTGAAATAAAACTGCCATGCCTTCCCTGCCTTAAACAAAAATTCACCGTAGTTTTTCCAAAATCTTTCTGCACTCTAGCAAGCCCAGCACATACAACACAAATGTTTTCATACTGACTCCAGTAGGAAGTCTTCCCCTAAATTTTGTAAAATAATTTTGCTGAGCTGTTTCATGTCTTACTGCAGCTGCCAAGAATGCTCTCTCCCTGCAATTAATCTTCATCTAAAATACCATAACGACTATCTTTTATCTTTCCAAATAGACTGGAAAAGCAGATGCTCTCAACCAAGAGGAGAATCCTACCTTTAGCCTTCTTGGTTTGAGTATTAGTTTTTATATTCTCCAGTAATATAAAATTAGAATAAAATGAGAATAAAAAAAAAATGACACAAACTAGGAAACCTTGGGTTTGCCAAAAAACGTAAGGAAACCCAAACTACGATCTATCTAGTTAGGGAAAAGAACCAAGGTAATGTGCTCCCGAGTTCAGCATCTGCCCATTCTTATTCAGAAACTGCAATAAGATCTTCTGGCAATCTTCCCTCACTACCAAAACGTCCCTCGTTCCTTTCAACTGTAAATGAGAAGACAGCAATTATAAAAATTAAACCTTTCACTGAATTCTAACTCCACATCACAAATGCTCAGAATGTTATAGTGAAAATTTTCACACACACACACACACACATACACAGTCAACAGCCAACTGGAAACATGACACTTTCTCGATTGCAAGTGAGTCTTCAAGGGGAAAGGAGGCTTGCAGGCCAGCAAAATATATACATCCTAAGCCTGGAGGAATTTATAGTACTATAGGCCTACCGCGCTCCCTTCCCTCCTTAGTATACCTGCATGGGCTGAATTCCTCCCCCCATCTCTACATGGGTGGGGACGGGAGCGTCGCACCAATTTCCTCATTTGAAAGCAGACCACCCTGGGGACTAAGATCCCAAGGTACAAAGAAGCGAAACACCGAGCCTGACGACAGGCTCCTTGCCACCGCCTCCTGCACCATCTGCCTGGCTCCAAGCCCACGGAGGGTGGGGTCAGGCTCCCCAACAGCCAGGAGAATGGGACCTTCGGGCCTGGAGGAAAAGAAGTGTGCCCGCCGCCGGCTTCTCCCGCCTCCCCCACACCCACGTTGGCAAGGGCAAGCTCCCGACCTGTGTGTGTGTGGGGGGGGAGCCCTTCGAGGAAGCACCAGCGTGCGCCCCCGGGGGGGCGGGGGCCACACAGGTGCTGCACACCGGGGCGGGGCTGGAAGGCCAACTCACCTTCCACCACGCCGCACAGGAACCTGCGGGTCCCTCCGGCCGCCCCGCTCACGGCCGCCGCCCCGGCTCCCGATGGGTTGTCTTCTCCGGGGGCCGCAGCTGCCGGCGGCGCCAACGAAGCCCCCGAGGCGGCGGCAGGATTGGCGCTGCGCTCGCTCTCCCGCTCCTCCAGCGCCGCCTGGCTCTCCTTCTGCACCATCCTCCTGCCGCCGGCCGCCGCCACCGCCGCAGCTCCTCCTCCTCGGCCTCGGTCCGTTGGGCCACAGGCCCGGCGCCCTGCAAAGGGCCGCGGCTCCGCACGCGCGCCTCCCGGGCTCCTTCCCCTCCCCCTCCGCCCTGCCCCCTTCCTCTCGGCGGGGGCCCGAGTGCCCGGATGAGAAGGGCGGCGGCACCGGCTCGAGCCCTTTGTCAGCCGCTGCCTCCCCTGGGCTGGGAGCTGGGAGCCTAAGCGGAGGGCGAGGGCGCCACCGCGTCTCCACGGAAGCAGGGCCGAGGCGCCTTCTCCCGTCCTCCGCGCCCGGAGCCCTCCGAACGGCCTGAAATCCTCGGCTATTTGCCCCGGGAGTCCCTAGGCTGCTGCTGCCGCTGCCGCTGCCGCCCGCTTCCTGTTTATCCGCACTGCGCCTGCGCCACAGACCGGCTCAGACCGGTCCCTCGCCCGGCTCCCCCTCCTTCCTTGGGATCAGCCCACTAGGCTTTATTTCTTAGGGGGAATCAGACCAGAGGGAGCCGGGCAAGCCGGGGAGGTACGCGGCGGTGGGACGTACCATTCGGCGGGCCACCCTCCGGGCTGAGGGCCGCACTCTGGGACGGACCATTACCCCACCCGAAGGAGGGGAGCCTGGGAGAAGGCGGCCGGCGGGGAGTTGGGAGGAAGGTGGAGGGGGGGTGAAGAGGCGTTTACCCTCTCCGTGCGCAGGCGCCGAAACGCCGCCTCTGGTCTTAAAGTGGTAGGAAACACTGACCTACTTTAGGAGATTCTTGTAATAGTTTGGCTCATCACGTCTGCCTGACCCACGTCCGGTTCTGTGAAGACACCATGCCAGGGAGCTCAGCTCACCCCTCTGTCTTGAGTCATTTTCTTCTACTCCCCCTTCGGAGCTCACCCGTTTTAAGTTACGCAGGCAACTATTTATTGAGTTTGCCTCATCCTGGTCTTTGAGACCATTATGACCTCATAATATGGTTACAACAAGCGAGTACACACAGTTTCTGCTTGATACCCGCTTCATTGGCTTCGGGAAGTCCGAGGAGATAAGTCCTTGTTTGGGGAGAGACCGTGGTGTGAAATTCGCCGGACTACATATGGAGAAAGGGAAAACAAGAGTCTAATAAAGGTATAAGAGGGGTGGGAGGCCGCTTGCTATGGCGATGGGGAGTGTGTTTAAGGGGCATGATCCTTCTGCCTCGGCATCCACATTTCCTGGGAAAGCCTGCCTCCATGGGCTTGCCTCCTGCTGCATTTCCTGTGGCCCTCTCAGAGTGCACTTGACTTCTTTAAGATGTGCCTCAGTTTGGGAACAAACCTCTCGTTTTCAACATTAAGACAGTAGTTTATTTTATACTTCAGCGTGGTGGTAGCTCCAGGGACGTTGATGAGATGTGCATGGCAGGTGTGAGCTGCCATGCCAGGTTTATGCTGTGCTGGGTATCCAACCCAGGGCCTTGTGCATGCTCAACAAGCACTCCAGGGATTTTGTATTTTTATTTATTTTGTGTGGGTTCACATGCCATGGCCCATGGTGCAGTCAGAGGTCACCTTTTGGAAGTCTGTTCTCTCCTACCCTTTGCAGATCCTGGGGCGCAAACTCAGGCTGTCAAGCTCAGACTGGGCAGGGACCTTTACCCGCTGAGCCATCGCCAGCCCCACCCAGGACTCTTCATTCATTTATTTATTTTTAATGTGTGTGTGCCACATTTGTATGGGTGGGTACCTGGGGGGGCAGCAGAAGAGACAGTTGTGAGCCACTGGACATGGGTGCTGGGAACTGAACTCAGGTCCTCTGGAAGAGCAGCACCTGAATGGCTGAGTCATCTCTCTAGCCTCCCCACCCCCAGTCGGGAGCTTTGAACAGTTGTCAGTCCTGGACTGTTGAGATGGGAGTTAGCAGCCAAAGAGAAGTACTTCCCTCCTTCCCCCCCTCCTCCTCCCCCCTCCTCCCTCCTCCCCTCCCTGCCTCTGCCTTCATAGTGTTTGGGTTATAGACATATCCCTCCTATGCCCAGCTCTTTGTTTGTTTCTTCTGTTTCTCTTTGAGACAGGGTTTCCTTAAGTAGCCCAGGCTAGTCTAAAAACCATTCAGGTCAGCATTCACCACCATTGCTAGCTGAAGAGCATTTTTTCCTTCTGGGTGGTAATCAAACCCAAGGCCTCGTATGCTATTCAAGTGCTCTACCCTTTAGCTGCGTCCCCAGACCTGACGGGTGTGACTTAACCACTCAGCTAGAACACATTCTCCATTCAACACTTACCCACCCCTGCCCCTGCCTTTTCACCTACAAGAGGTACCAGTGAGGACTGGAGAAATTGCTCCACAGCTAAGGGCACTGATACTCTTCCAGAGAACTGGGTTTGATTTCCAGTACTCACATGGTGGGTCACTGTCATCTGTAACTCCGGTTGGGGTATGTGTGTGTGTCCAATGCCCTCTTCTATCCTTCCTGGGCACTACACACAGTGGTGCACAGATATAAGTGTGGCAAAACACCCACACACATTAAAAAAAAATATAAAATTAAAAAGGTACCAGTACTTAGGAAGCCTCTGATACATATTTATGGGATGAATGAGATAGGTCCTTGCATTCACAGATTACATTTTATTTATTTATTTATTTATTTACTTATTTATTTATTTATTTATTTTGTTTTTTCCAGACAGGGTTTCTCTGTGTAGCTTTGCGCCTTTCCTGGAACTCACTTGGTAGCCCAGGCTGGCCTTGAACTCACAGAGATCCGCCTGGCTCTGCCTCCCGAGTGCTGGGATTAAAGGCGTGCACCACCACTGCCCGGCCACAGATTATATTTTAGCTACAGAAACATACAATAAAACAGACATTCATTCAGTACAGGGATTGGAGAAATGTCTCAAAAGGATCTGAGTTCAGTTGCCAGCACTCACACTAGGCAGGTAAAAACCCAGCACCTGCACACACGTACAATCGGTGGCACACACTTTTAATCCCAGCACTTGGGAGGCAGAGGCAGGTTCACAGAGAAACCATGACTCAGGGGAAGAAAAGAAAGGAGCTTAGATTATGCTTGTTTTCTCCATCTCAGTACATAAAACCTCTACTTGCTTGCTCTTTCCAGACCATCCTTGTGTGCTCTGGCTGTGGGGCACTTCTCAGCTCAATAGCAATTCTGTTTCAGATTTCAACTTCCACCATACTTGGATTGACCCTAAAATCTGGAGTCTGGCTCTACACTTGATCCAACTATGTCCATGTTCATTCATCCAATGAAACAATCATTTATTAAAATTGGCAGATTATGCCGGGCGGCGGCGGCCGCACACGCCTCTAATCCCAGCACTCGGGAGGCAGAGCCAGGCGGATCTCTGTGAGTTCGAGGCCAGCCTGGGCTACCAAGTGAGCTCCAGGAAAGGCGCAAAGCTATGCAGAGAAACCCTGTCTCGAAAAACCAAAAAAAAAAAAAAAAAATTGGCAGATTATAGCTGGACAGTGGTGGTACCTTTAATCCCAGCACTCAGGAGGCAGAGGCAGGCAGAGCTCTGCTAGTTCAAGGCCAGCCTGGTCTACAGAGTGAGATCCAGGACAGCCAAGGCTGAAAAACCACACCCCCTACACCCACACACAGAGGCATGCATGCATAAGCACACTAGAACACACACACACAACACACACACACACACACACACACACAATGGCAGACTCTTGGGACAGGGGTTAGGATGGCTAGACTTAGTCCAGGTACCCAGGAAGCTCAAAGGAACTTGAGTATAATGAAGAGAACACAAAATTCCCCAATAAATACATGATTACAAACTGGCAAGTACCGAGAAGGAAAAGGACAGAGCACCAGGATATCAGTGTCATGTTCTTTAAATCATGCATGGCCTCCATTGTTCACACACTGGTTTGCTGGGTGTTCCAGTGGTGTGTGTGTGTGTGTGTGTGTTGTAGGGTGCAGGTACACACTGTGCACATGACTGTGGAGGTCAGAAGACCACCTCAGGTGTCAAGAAGCTGCCCACCTTGCTTTTGCAGACATAGTCTCTCACTGGCCTGGGACTCACCAACTAGGCTGAGCTGGCCGGCCAAGGAACTCCAGGGTCTGCCTCTCTCTACCTCCGCAGCCCTGGGATTACAAGATCGTGCACCATACTCAGCCTCTTTTGAAAACACTGGAATCAAACTCAGGTCCTCAAGCTTGCATGGCAAGCGTTACCAAATGAGCGATCTCCTCAGCCCCATTTGTTTGTGGGAGACCAAGTCTCACTGTGTAGCCCTTGCTGGCCTTAAATTTGTGATCCTCAGCCTCTGCCCCCAAGGCCAGGTTCTAAGCATGTGTCACCACACCACAGCACACACAAATCTTAACTTCGAGGCCACCCTCCACAGAGGCTTGGGACTGAGTCCAGTCTAACTTTGTGCCACAAATTTCCTAGAGAGCCTCAAGCTAGTCCATTTCCTGAGCTGCAAAGGGAAAACTGAAGCCTGGGCATGATGGCTAAACCTAGAACCCCAGCAACTGGGGAAGCAGATGCAGAAGGATCCTGAGCTGTGGGCCAGCCTCGGCTACATGATGAGACTGATTCTGGTAGGTAGCCACTGAAGATGGATCCTTCCCTCCTAATCAGCTTTGGATTGCGTCTCCTGTTTCCCTGGAAACACTAGAACTGGATGTGTCACAAGTGCCTCTCCCTAAGAGTCAAATATCGCCGGGAGGTGGTGGCACACGCCTTTAATCCCAGCACTCGGGAGGCAGAGCCAGGCGGATCTCTGTGAGTTCGAGGCCAGCCTGGTCTACAGAGTGAGACCCAGGAAAGGCGCAAAGCTACACAGAGAAACCCTGTCTCGAAAAACAAAAAAAAAAAGAGTCAAATACCAGGGCAGGTGAGGTGGCTAAGGGCACAAAGGTGCCTGGGCTCGTGGTGAATGGAGAAAATGACTCCTGGCAAGTTGTCCTCTGAAGGTGTGTGTGTGTGTGTGTGTGTGTGTGTGTGTGTGTGTGTGTGTGTGTGTGTGAGAGAGAGAGAGAGAGAGAGAGAGAGAGAGAGAGAGAGAGAGAGAGAGAGGATAAAAACCTTTTTAAGATGTAAAATAGCATATGAGAAGGCAGAGGCATCAGTACTCTGTTGAGCCCCTTTTAGGGAAAGCTAATTTCTCCAGGTCAAAAGAAGAGACTCTCTGGCCTTGGGTAGAACATTCCATCCTGCTCTGCCCCGAGCACTAGAACATTACACACTGTTGCCGCCTCCCTTAGAATTTAATCCAACTGGACGCTGATCATAACTTTTCTGTTTATCTCTTCTTCAGACACCAGCCCAGTCCTAAGCATGCTTGCCCTGACGCTCTAGTGCCTGACTCCACTTTCCTCTCCATTTTCTTCCTCTCGGTAGCTGTAGAGATGTACACCTTGACTGCCCTGGTTTCCAGTTGTTGTTGTTTCAAACTAAGAAAGTAGTCCTTGAGCTTAAAATTAAGAAGGAAAGCCGGGCGGTGGTGCACACACCTTTAATCCCAGCACTCGGGAGGCAGAGGCAGGTGGATCTCTGTGAGTTTGAGGCCAGCCTGGGCTACAGAGCGAGAATCAGGAAAGTCACAAAGCTACACAGAGAAACCCTGTCTCGGGGAAAAAAAAAAAAAGAAGGAGGAAAAAAAGGAGGGGGATCTAACTGGGCCTGACAGTCACCTGAGGAACACAGATTCACTTGTAGACAAAATAAGAAAATGTGGCAGGAATAATTATCCCTTTAAGTCAGTGGTTCTGAACCTTCCTAACGCTGTGACCCTTTAATAGTTTCTTATATTGTGGTGATCCACAACCATAAAATTATTTTCGTTGCTACTTCATATCTGTAATATTGATACTGTTATGAATCATAGTGTAAACATCTGTGTTTTCTGATGGTCTTAGGTGACCCCTGTGAAAGGAACCCCCAAAGGGTCGAGACCCACAGCTTGAGAACCACTCCCTCAGAGACCATGTGGCTCCAAAGCCCCTCCTTCAGCCCAGTTGTGTGCAGACCTTCATTGCTAAGCCTGCCAGATTTTCTGAGTTTTAACTCAAAAAGCATAACTTTGCCATTTCCTCCTTTCACCTCTCATTTGAATGCCAGCCAAAATTCTGAGCGTAGTCATCTCAATACCCCTGGCTCTGTTTCCCGGGAGGATTCCCTCCCTTTTTTCTACAGTTTGCAGACCACCATTTCTGACTCTTAGTTAGGTTCTTATTGCTGTGCTGAGACACCATGACCACGGCAACTCCATTAAAGGAAACAGTTAATCGGGGTGGCCTGCTTACAGTTTAGAGGTTCAGTCCATTATGATCATGAGGAGAACATGGCCGTGTGCAGGCAGACATGGTTGTTGGAGCAGAGAGCTACATCTTGCAGGCAACAGCAAGTTGACTGACAACCACACTGAGTGGAGCTTGAGAAAAAGAGACCTCAAAGTCGGCTCCCACAGTGACACACTCCTCCAACAAGGCCACGCCTACTTCAACAAGGCCGCGCCTCCTAATAGTGCCACTCCCTTTGGGGGCCATTTTCTCTCAAACCACCACACTGACCCTAACTCAAAACTTTCTTCCTCTTCTCCATCACCCTCCTCCTGGCAGCTACCAAGATTTACAGCTTGCTGGCCATATTGTTTTTCTCCCATATGCTAATTAAATGATCCTTCTGAGCTTCCTTCTAAGTTAATTTGAGACTTAGAACTCCCAGAAGGGGGCTGGAGAGATGGCTGAGCAGTTAATTCCAGTTCCAGGAAATCTGGTATCCTCACACAGACATATATGCAGGCAAAACACCAATGCACATAAAATAAAGATAAATTATTTAAAAAAAACCAAACAAACAAAAAAAGAACTCCCCTGGTAACAATTCCAGAAACAACCATCAACAGCAACATCATCAAAAGAAAAAAAAAAAAAGAGGAAATCTAGGGATATACTCAATACTAGGTAATAGGTTCTTAACTTAGGATCTGTAGATGAACTTCAGGGGTTCAAAGTTTATGAGAGTGGGCTGTGGAGTACAGCTCAGTGGTACAGTATTGGTATAGTATATACCAGACCCTGGGTTTCATGCTCAGCAACCTCTCAAAAACAAAACGGGGGGGGGGGGGGGGGGGGGGGGGGAAGCAAATGGAAATTTGGCTCCCCACTACCCACTGCGGATAGTGGGCCCACAGTTTTGATCAGATCTTTAACTTGACACCCAAGGACCCGACATGAGGAGCTGACAATTCTCAGATGGGACACACAGGAGACACAGACAACAAAATGACTCTGGAAGTAGGGTGCTGCTTTCTGTGATGCTGGGGATCGAACCCAGGGCCTCACACATCCTGAGTGCTCACTCTACTCCAGCCCTACAGGGAGTTTTTGCTTCTTCGAAACCAACCCTCTCTTGACCTTGTCAGGCCTGACTTCCTCTTGTGGATGAGTCAGCACATAATGGAGTTCCCGAAAAGGAAGGAGGAAACTACCATTAGCCACTCCCCATTCAGGATACAGTGCAGAATACAAGCACTAAGGAAGCCTGTTCTTAATGACAGCAGGAAATTTGCAGGCAAATGGATGGAACTAGAAAATATCATCCTGAGTGAAGTAACCCAAACCCAGAAGGACAAACATGGTATCATGGTATGTACTCACTCATAAGTGGATACTAGATATAAAATAAAGAACAGTCAGACTGCAACCCACAGAACCAGGGAGGATGCCTAGCAGGGGGGACCCTAGGATGACTGTGGCTTAGAATAAGTTTTGGTTTTACCCAATCACTGGGTAAGCTTTAGTGAAACACTTCACTATTAGGATAAGAATTTGTACCATGTCAAGCTGATGAAAGAATATGCTGGCTGTACTTTCAGGAGGGGAGGCTAAAATCTTTTAGATTATGGATTAACCTATAGAAAAATGTCTGCTGTAAATCAAACAGTGAAGGGGAAGATGAATAGGAATCTCACACAACTTAAGTAAAACATAGCTCTCTGAGCAGACGAAGATAAGTTTCTTCTGTATCCTAGGATCTAATCAATATTTATATGTATAATCCAGCTATTATTTGGCTTAAAAGGGCTTATTGGGAAATGTTATTGTGGAGGGCCCCAAAACAGCTTGACCACACAGCAGCCATGACAGGCTTAGGGACCTAGACACAGCTTCTGTGACAGGCTTACTGGCAGGCAACACCCAGACCCAGGAAAAACCTTAAGCTGGTACCACCCAGGGATCCACCCAGGGGTGAGGAAGTACCTGACACCCCAAACATTCCAGCCATTAGATAAGGTGGCCAGATGTCCTTGAATCTAGCACACCTATTTTTTGTTTTACAGATATCCCTAGACAACTGTCAGCCAATCAGGGTCCTGGACCCTGGAAATCCCCTCACCCCACCCTCTGCTATGATAAAAACTCTGCCCCACCTGAGCTCAGGGCTCTCTGCTCTCACCTGTGTCGGACAGACAGAGGGACCAAGCTCCGGAGCATGAAATAAAGGCTCTTTGCTTTTACATGCGGGATTTGGTCTCTGTGGTGGTCTTTTGGGGGTTCCTGAAATCTGGGTATAACATCATTTTTACTATTTTCTACAGAGAAAATATTTTCTAGTTTCAAATAACTCTGGACTTTGGAATTATAACCTGTTTTTATGTTAAAAAAACAAAAAAATTTAAGTGGAAAATGCTGAAGGACCATTGAACTCAATGTTGCATTTACTTATCTATATATGTATAAAATAATGATTATAAATGTTTGTTTAAAAAGGTGAAGTGCAAATGTGAATTTAACAAGAAGTTGTCGATTTTCAACACTGTACATAAACTCCTTTGTTACAAATAAATATTTATGCTTTAAAAAAAGGCAAAAAAAAAAATGATAAAAGGAAGCCTGTTCTTGCCTCAGGGAGCCTACACTGAGTCACTCCATTTGATCCCATGATGATTTGATGATTTCTATAATGGCAGCACCAGTTTACATTTGGTGGAAGAAATTTCTTCGAGACCAGGTTTCTCTGTGTAGTCCTGGCTGTCTTGGAACTTGCTTAGTACCCCAGGCTGGCCTCGAACTCAGAGATCCACCTGTCTCTGCCTCCTGAGTGCTGGGATTAAAGGTGTTTAAGTTTTTTATTCACTTATTTTATGTTCACTGGTGTTCTGCCTGCATGTATGTCTGTGTGAGGGTGTCAGATCCCTTGGAACTGGAGTTACAGACAGATGTGAGCTGCCATGTGGTGCTCTTCACTGCTGAACCATGTCTCCAGTCCCTGGAAGAAAATTTTTAATCACATTTATTATCACTTGTGAATTCATGACATGGTATGCATGTGGAGATCAGAAGGCAACTTGTGGGGCCCAAGGGATTGAACTCCAGTCATTATCATACTTTTCACTAAGACATATTGTGGGATATCTGTTTACACTGTAAAGATGTGTCTTTGCCAAGACACTTTCTGATTGGTTTAATAAAGAGCTGAATGGTTAATAGCTAGGCAGGAAGAGGTTAGGCGGGACTTCTGGGGACAGAAAGAACTGTGGGAAGAAGAAAGGTGGAGACGGCAGGAGATGCAGAGCAAGCAGGATGAGCAGGAGGAGAAGTAACAGCCACTAGTCACGTGGCAGGACGCAGATTAATAGAAATGGGTTAATTTAAGTTATGAGGTAGTTAGAAACAAGTCTAAGCTATAGGCCAAGCTTTCATAATTAATAAGAAGGCTCCATGTCATTGTTTGGGAGCTGGCAGGACAGGGAAACACTTGTTACAACATAGACACCTTCACACTATTGATACACATATGCAGAGGCAAAGTCGCAATATGGCACATGGGAACTCTCGTTAGACTGAAGGGACCCGAAAGGCTGTCTTGAGAAGTCCGTCCTCATGCTCGTGGGGATGTACTTCTCCTACTTCTTCCCTTTCTCTTTACCACAGATCTAAGTTACTGGAATGGATGGGTGGGATGTGCGTGCCATGTGCATGGGTGGAGGTTAGAGGACCCTTGTGGGAGTTGGGTCTCTCCTTCCACCATGTGGGTCCCCCAGAGGGAACTCAAGTCATCAGGCTTGGCAGCAAGCATCTTCACCTGCTGATCCATCATCTCGCTGGTCCTGAACTCCCTTTTCAATAATCCCCAACTCTGCTTCATCTAAGGCAGGAAGGGAGGGAAAGAGAGTACTTCTCAAAAGACAGCGTTCTCAGAGTAACTCAATTTGCAATCCAATTTTTAAGAATGTTACCAAAGCCGGGCAGTGGTGGCTCACACCTTTAATCCCAGCACTCTGGAGGCAGAGCCAGGCGGATCTCTGTGAGTTAGAGGCCAGCCTGGTCTACAGGGGGAGATCAGGACAGGCTCCAAAACTACACAGAGAAACCCTGTGGGGGGGGGGGGATGTTTGCCAAAGCTGGGCCTGGTGGAACATGCCTGCAACCCCAGCATTTGGAAGGCACAAGTAGGAGGGTGAGGAGTTCAAGACCATCTTTGGCTACAAAGGGAGTCTGAAACTAGCTGCATGAGATCCTATCGCAAGCATTAAAAAAAAAAAAGGTTTGCCAAAAAGGTAGCTTGCCTTGCCTCTCTGAAACCTCTGACTGAGATGGACGGTGGCCATTAAGAGGGGAGATAGGAGGGGGAAGCTGGTTCCCTCGCCCACAGGTCTGATATGTGTTTCTGTAAGCATACATGTGGCCAATGAAAAAGAATCTGAAAAGCTCCCCAATAGACTGCACCGTCTTTCCAGTGGAATGAACAGCTTTGTCATTTACATGCGGACAGAGTCCACTCACAGCAGCTGTTCCTTATGCTGGCTGGTGCCAGGTGTTTACTCAGCCATAAAGCATTGAAACAGTGGTGCCACATGCCTGTGATCCCAGCTCTTGAGAGGTGCAGATTCAAGAAGGCTCAGAGTTCAAGACCATGCCTACCTCCATAGTGGTTTGAAGACAGCCTGGCTACACGACATCTTGCCTCAAAAAAACACTACCCCCGAAAAAGGAGAACTATGCCATCTGGATGTAAGAAAAGGGGGAGCAGCACTCAGGAGAGTGGCCCCTACCCTTCACCAGCTGCAGCACTCTGGAAAGTGGCCCCTGCACCTCACCTGGGCAACACACAGGAGCTGGCCCTGGTGATGTAGGTGTGCCGACCATGAGGGCGTGAAAGAGGCAATGCTGGAGAGCTCCCCCTGGTGGTGAGGACGGGGAGAGCTGGCTGGCTGACGTAGGCCCACCGCAACATCCACCCCATCTGTGATCTGCCAGAGCACATAAAGGGACCGGTCCGGCACACCCAAAGCTCCAGGATCTCCACGACACACGGCAACAGCAGGATAATCAAGAGGAGTCCCAGTGAGGGCCCAGCATCCATGGTGTAGCAGAAACCAGAGGCCTCGAACCAGACCAACGACTCTTTGCAGTGAACACTTGCAAGTGAAGATATATGGGTAAAAGGGTTAACTGTGACGCTCTGCTTCTACAATGAGATTTTTTTCTTTTAAATTGTATTTTTTGGGGGGAGGTTACAAGGGCAAAGGGTAGATATGAAGGGACAGGGATTGAAATGCATGATGTGAGAGACACAATAAATAAGGTTTAAAAAGTGTGTTTTGTGGGGGGGATAAAAAATAGTGTACAATTTCTCTCATATGCAGAATCTAGAGTTTTACACACACACACACCACCCCAAACAAAAAGGGAGACTACTGGGATGGAAAGGGGAGACCAGCAAGGTGGGTGAGGGAAGGCAGCTGAAAGGGTGTTTATGAGCAAGGTACAGTGAGTGATCTATACTCATGAAAATCAGAAGGGGCTGGAGGGATGGCTCAGAGGTTAAGAGCATCAACTGCTCTTCCAGAGGTCCTGAGTTCAATTCCCAGCACCCACATGGTGGCTCACAACCATCTGTAATGAGATCTGGCACCCTTTCCTGTATATATAATAAATAAATTAAATAAATAAATAAATAAATAAATAAATAAATAAATAAATAAAAATAAATAAATCTTTTTTTTTTTTTTTGGTTTGGTTTTTCGAGACAGGGTTCTCTGGGTCGCTTTGGAGCCTGTCCTGGAACTTGCTCTGTAGACCAGGCTGGCCTTGAACGCACAGAGATCTGCCTCTGCCTCCCAAGTGCTGGGATTAAAGGCATGTGCCACCACCACCCGGCATAAATAAATCTTTAAAAAAAAATTTAAAAAGTAAGAAAATCAGAGTTGGGGAGATGGCTCAGTTGGTCCAGTGTTTGCACGGACCTCCTGAGTTTGACCTCCAGCACCCACACAGGAAGCAAGCGCTGTAATCCCAGCACAGGGCAGGGGAAGACGGGGAATCCATGGGGCTTGTTGGATAAGCAAGCTGCATTTTCAGTGAGAGACCCTGCCTCAAAAAATAGGTTGGAAGAAGACAAACATTGACCTCTGGCCTATGTAGGCACATGCAGGATCACCTATGCCCACCATACATACACATACAAACAGGCACACACACAAAAGAAAATACCATAGGAAATGTATGCTAACTACAATATATATATATATTTTAAAAACTTTTCCAGATGGGTGTGATGGTAGTTTCGGGATCCTCGGGTTTGGATCTGAGAACACTGCTCATCTAACCAGCTTCAGTAATCACTGGCAAAAGCAACAAGGCCTGTACCATAAGCCAGTGAGTTTCTGGAGCCATTAATCATCACGGAGAAAAAGCAACAAAAGAGAATCACTGCCTGAGCTTATGGGGGAAATGAAGTTAGGAAGAACTAATGGAATGGAAATACCTGCAAAACAACCCCCATTCTGAAAGATCCAACACTTCTGTTGGATCTTGTGTGTATCGGGCTGGAGAGATGGTTCAACAGCTAAGAGCATTGGCTGCTCTTCTGGAGGACCTGGGTTCGATTCCCAGCACCCACATGGTGGCTCACAACTGTCTGTAACTCCAGTTCCAGGGGATCCAACGCCCTCTTATGGCCTCATCAGGCACCAGGCACATGCATGGTATGCAGACATACATGTAGACAAAACACCCATACAGATTGTGCTGGTTAGTTTTATATAAACTTGACACAAGCTAGAGTTATTTAAAAGAAGGAACCTCAATTGAGAAAATGCCTCCATAAGATTGGGCTGTAGGCAAGCTATAGAGCATTTTTTTTTTTTTCTTTTTGGTTTTTCGAGTTTCTCTGTGTAACAGCTCTGGCTGTCCTGGAACTTACTCTGTAGACCAGGTTGTCCTGGTGCTGGGATTAAAGGCTTGCACCTGGCTAGAGCATTTTCTTAATTAGTAATTGATGGGGGAGGGCCTAGTTCATTGTGGGTGGTACCATCCCTGGGCTGGTGGTCCTGGGTTCTATAAGAAAGCAGGCTGATCAAGTCATGAGAAGCAAGTCAGTAAGCAGCTCCCCCTCCATGGCCTCTGCATCAGCTCCTGCCTCCAGGTTCCTGCCATGTTTGAGTTCCTGTCCTGATTTCCTTCAGTGATGAACTACAATGGATGTGGAAGTGTAAGTCAAATAAATCCTTTCCTCTCCAACTTGCTTTTTGGTCATAGTGTTTAATTGCAGCAAGAGAAACCTTAACTAAGATACACATAATAAAATAATTAAAAAGAAATCTGAATCTCCAAAGCCACTGCATAGCTTATGTCTGATGCCAAGCTCAAGAGCCACAGGCAGTGCAAAATGGAGATGAACACTAGAAGCTGCAACCGACTACACAGGAAGGCTGCCTGCAGGGCTGCAGGGTGTGTGAAGTTGCAGATACTGGTGACGAACGTCAGGCAATGGCTGACACACAGACCAGAGCTGGAAGGTTCCCCCTGGCAGTCTGGTCAACCACACCAGTGATCAAAACACAATTGTGGAAGCAATCCAAGGGATATTAACCGACCAGCGAGGCACCACAAGCAGAAGCATGAAAACGTATTTGACGACTTGTAAAGACATCTGGCAAGGGAGCAGTCAGGAGGTCTGGGAGCAGGGCTGCTGACACGAGCTAGGGCCTTGGTCCTATGGGTGGCACATGCATGTAATCCCAGCATTTGGGAGGTAGAAACAAGAAGATAGGGTTGAAGGTCATCCTTGACTAGGAAAGATTTTCTCCAAAGAAGAAAGAGAGAGAAAAAAAACAAGAACAAAGGTTCAAACCTCAATGAGGCTAAAGTCTGGAAATATATAGATGTATATATGCATACATAATTATATATACTTGTATATGATGCACATATTTATAGGTATATATTTGCTTCTGTTTTCTAAATCCATATTCATGTTGGATTAGAATGGTAAATGATTCTCTTTTTTCATTTTCCAGAACTGGAATAAAATATATTTTATGGCAAAAGAAAAAAAAAAAAAGACAACTTGCTTGGTATACAGAATCTTCAGGCAGCACCCCATCTTTCTGGGTGTCCTCTCAGGTCATGGGAGAAGATTCTCGTAGGGGCTAAGGTCAGATGGATTTCCGACCTGATCTTGGGTATGTGTCAAGCATGGCCATACCTGAAAGACACTTTCTTGAGAGTGTGAAGGGCTGTAGGGAGGTCATCTGGACTGCGTGGCATCGGTGGGGTGGGAGGGAACAAGAGGCAAAGACAGCAGTGCATAGCCATTGTGTTTTATTGGACCTGGTGTCTTATTTTACAAAATAGGTAAAGAGCCCAAAATGCAAAGCAGTCAGCCATGTCTGACGGGTTGGGGGCTCTGAGCGGGCCTTCCCCTCAGACCCTAGCTGACTGGGAAGGGAGCTGAATGGGACAAGCAGGTGTATTAGGAGGGGCAGCAGCATGGCAGGGTGCTGACAATAAGGTCGGACCTGAATCCTGTGGTCCCCGCCCTCTAGGTGAGCTCAGGGGCATCTCTGGGTAGACTAGATAGAGGGAGAGGGGACGGACCCTAGAGCATCCTAGGGCGTTGTGGAGGGTTGGGCAATGATTCCAATGAATGCCCCCATACTGGGTTCAGATGGAGTGCCTGCCTGTGTCCTCTCCTTCCCCTAAGGCAGCCACTAGGAGTGGGAAGACTCAAGTTCAGGAAAATCCCTGACTCACTCCAGGCCTCCAAATCTAGAGGCCATGGAAAATTGAAACTGAAGCCATCGAAACAGGTGACAGGCAGGAGGGCAGGATGGGACTTAGAAAGGCATCATCCAGGACACCTCCCACTCACCTTCCCCTGGCCACCACTCCCACCACACAAGCAAGAATGATGGAGAGGATCTGGAGAGAAACCAGCTATCTGGATCCCAGGCTCTCCTAAGACACTGAGAAGCGTATGGTAAATTTCTGGGACATGGCTAAGGACATAAGGCCTTCTGGGGAGTCAAGGAACTCATGTTCTGCTGGCCCCGGACAGCAGACCCATAGAACTTGGCAGTGGCAGCCCCGCCTGGGCTCAACATCTGCCCAGGCTTCCTGTTTTCTGCTCCCACCAATTCCTAGGCCCTAAGCACTGGCTCAAGGCCAAGGTTCTCTCTTTCTTGTCCCCCTCCTGCAGGCTCCTCGAAGGCTATGCTCAAAAGCCAGCCAGGGACATGGACGGAGCATATTCTCTGAGAAAGGATTCTTAGAGGGGAGTCTGTGAGGCCAGGGACGGGGGAAGCACCATAGCACGAGACATTAGTCTAATGTGGTTTCTAGAGTGCGGTCGGGAGGTGAGGAACCACACGGTCCCTACACCGGGGTGTCCTCAGCACTGGCATCAGGCGAGAAGGGGGTGAGAGCTGCTGGGAGCTGGGCACTCCCCTCCCAGATACACGCTGTCCCCTCCTGCCACCCAGCTCCAGGGATCTGGACTAATGAAGGCCCAGGACCTGGAATCCCTACAGCCCCCAGGGTACAGGGAGGATGAGGACAGACCCGGGCAGAGAAGGGTTAGGTTCACCTGAACTAGGACTAGAGCATGGTCACCCCACTAGCCCTCCCCCTGGGTGGGGGCTAGATGACATTATCGAAGAGTTGCATGGACCTCATGATGTTCTCGTCCTGTGGTCATGGTACATGTACGACGTGAGGGAGGCAGGTTAGAGGGAAAGAAGAAGAAAAAAAGCTTGTCAGAGACACAGAGAAAGACATTTAACCTGAGATGGGTACCCTCAGAGGCAGAGAGGGATACACGGAGGGCCTGGGGTGGGGAAGGAGTAAGTCCCCCTTGGTCATGAAAGAACGGACTGGGGGTAGGGGTGACATAAAGTTGAGGGGAGCCTTTTCCCGTTTCGCAGGTTTAGGCCTTAGAGTTCAGAGCAGGGAAATGGAGAGCATGGAGTCCTACCTTTTGACAAGACTCGATGAATTCCTCAATGGTCACCACGCCATCCTTGTTCCTGTCCATCTTCTGCAAGAGGGCGGTCAAGGAGGGGGGACAGGGGGGCAAAGGGAGAGAGACTTAGAGAAGAGACTGGGGGGGGGCCTGTCTGCCCTCCACTCCAGGGCCCCCAGCCCACCCAGACCCCGGGCACCTGGAAGAAGCTCTCCACATGCTCTCTTGGGGCCTCCTCGCGGAGGGCAGGGTATGTGTACTTGCCCATCATGTCGTAGATGGACTTCATGATGTCAAGCATTTCCTGTTAAACCAAATGAGAAGATTTCTCCTAAAGGCCTCCAGCCTCCAAACCCAGGGGCCTAGGGCCAAGGACAGGCCTCCCCCCCCTTACTGGTGACACAGATGGACGCTGTTTATCAGATCCCTCTGGACCATCACCACCCGGCACCCTACACATCGCCCCTCTTGCCGTCAGTGGCCCTGCACCTCCTTGGTGATACAGCCGTCCTTGTTGAGGTCATACAAGTTGAAGGCCCAGTTCAGCCTATCGTCTATGGTTCCCCGAAGAATCACCGATAAACCAGCCACAAAGTCCTGGAAAGGAGGGGGGGTCTTTGCCAGCCCATTCTTTGGGTTTGGCATGGGAATCTCGGACCCCCTGAAGCCCAAAGAAACAGCTTGTCCCACTCATTTCTCCTAGCTCACCTCAAAACTGACAGAGCCATCGTGGTTGGTGTCAAAGGCATTGAAGAGAAAAGTAGCGTAGGTGCTGGAATCTGTGGATGAGCGTGGATGAGCGCGGGGCGTGAACTTGGCCTTCAGGCAGGGGCGCCTGCTTCTTTTCTGCAGCTTGCCCAGCACCCCCCCCCCCATTACCTCAGCATTCCCAGCCCTCCAGAACCCTCTTCCCACCTCAGCCTTGAGACAACAACTGTCTCCTCACCTCCTTGGGGGAAGAACTGGGAGTAAATCTGCTTGAAGTTCTCCTCATTGACGATTCCGCTGGGGCATTCCTGGACAGGGACAACCAGGCTGAGCAGAGACACAAACCCCACTTCCTTCCCATTCACCACCCTCAGGCCAGAGACTCCCGGAAGGAGGAAAAAATCATCTTGCCTCTGTGGAACTTACCACACAGTTCTGGTAACGATTGGCAAGGAGACTTCTTCCCCGGTTACAAACAAACACGAACTAAGTCACAGGTCCAGCCCGCCACCCCCAAGGGCCCTGAACCTCATTGGGTCTGTGGGCCCCATCTCCCTCTTCAAAGCACCCAGGCCATACTCTCCAGGCCAGGCAACTGCACGTCAGCCAGGCCTGTCTGGGGCAGCCCTTGCCCAGTTGGCTACGCCCTCCACTCACGTTCTTGAAGCCTCGGTACAGGACCTGCAACTCTTTGCGTGTGAACTTGGTTTGTTCCTGCAGCTGCTCCAGACCCTCAGGCCGGTGAGACACCGTGGACAGTTCGAACTCATCCTCCACGCTGTCTGCGGGGAGTGGGGGGGGGGGGGGGATAACTTTGCCTCAGGCCAGGCCCCTGAGATGACCTGGGTAATCTTCAAAGTTATTAACCCCTCCCCCCTCCTCCCTGTCCGTCCTATCTTCCCCTCCGGAGGCCTGCTTGTCAGACTCAGAGCTGAGAGAGACAGTGGTCAGCTTCCAGGTCTGTTGGGGCTAAGGCCATGCCTGGCTCCAGAGCCAGAGGTCCGGACTCAGCGCTGGCCCCTGGCCCTTGGTGGGGAGCAGCCCAGAGGTCCGGACTCAGCGCTGGCCCCTGGCCCTTGGTGGGGAGCAGCCCCTTGTCGGGGAGCAGCCCCTTGTCGTAACTTCTTAGAAAGGGGATAGAATGGGGGTCAGCAGCTCCCGAAGGTTGAAGCGAAGGGGTCTCTCTTGATCAACTCCGATCAGCCCAGCCCCAGCCCGGGAGAGCCCACAGCCCACCCGATCAAGCCCCGCCCATCCCGGCCATGCCCCAGCCATGCCCCACCCAGCTCCAGCCGATCTTTGTTCAGACCCCCACCTTGATTCAGTCCCACCCCAGCTCCCAACGGCCAGCCCCCAGGCAAGTACCCCCGTCCCGCCCCAACCAGGAGAGTAAGTCACCTGGGTCCAGCGGGCGGGGTCTGTGGGGGCGGAGGGAGGCTGGGGCAGCCAATGCTGAAGGGAGCGAATTGTCACCAAGAAGACCAAGCCCTGCAGACAGACACTCCCCTGCCCCACACTCACAGGACATCTCCCAGACTTGAGTGTTTCCACACACGAACCCCAGGCCCACATCACAGGCACACACACAGTGAGCACAGACATCCAGGACGGGGACTCCCCACAAGCAGCCCCCTTCTTGGATTAACTCTCGGGGTGGCACCCTCAGAGTGAAGCAACGTTTGGGGCTCAAACCGCTACAGACCCGGCCTTTATAGCTTGCTTATGAGGTGGGCAAGGCTCAGCTGAAGAAATGGAGCATACAGACCAAAGGAGACCACTCAATCGGTGGCCCCTCAGTTGAGGAACAGGCTGGGACGAAAAACCTCAGCATCCTGACATCTGGGGAGGTGGACTCTATCCTCTCTACCTGGTCCCCTGGTGGGGCACAGATGACACCCATTCCAAGGTCTGAGACTGCAGGGAAGCCGCAGAGTTGCAGACCAATCTAGCTGGCTAAGCCACCCTGCCATGGCCACCCTGGTCAGGCTTACTCAGGCTTCAGGCCTAACACACCGCGCCCGCCCTGGTCCACCATTTTGCAGACCAGGGTTGCCCAAGGCACTCATCATTGGGCCATCCATTCCAGTGTGTAGCCAGACCCAGCCAGTTCCTACCCCACCCCCCACCACACTCGTCTCACACACGCGCACACACACACACACACACACACACACACACGCACGCACGCACGCACACACACACGCACACACACACACCACGTCTCACCCCCCACCACACTCGTCACACACACACACACACACACACACACACACACACACACACACACACCCCGCGTCTCACCCCCCAGAAGCATAGGAGAGGCACTTGCTTTCACTGACTGAGGGCAGGGCTTGGGGCCCGCAGCACGGCAGCAGCTGGAGGAACCGCTGCTTCAGGGCTTTTTTAGTGGGCCCTGGAGGGTGGCCTGGGAAGAGAGAAGACCCCAGGAAGGCACATTAACTCCCGCTCCCCCACCAATCACAGGTCCACGCCGGCTGGGGTGGGGGTGGGAAACGAATGGGGTGGGGGTGGGTAGACGGGCAGGGTGGCTGGGGCCAGGTCGCCTATCGGGTCTCATAGGCACGGAATGTCAACTGGGGCCAGGCTTGGTCACTTTATATGGCTGGCAAGAGTGAGCGGCCTCCATGTCTGCTAACTGCAACCCAACTCCTCAGGGTAATGTCTAATCAAAGGGGTTGCCTGAATAGGAATCAGTCTCTCCCTCTCTCTCCCCCCTCCGCACGCACGCACGCACGCACGCACGCGCACACACACACACACACACACACACACACACACACGCACACACGCATGCTGTAATTTAGAATGGCAAGTGACATGTAGATGACAGCAACACTAATGGCCTAGGCATGTTCCAACCACATACACAAACATACGCTTTGACCTAACCCTCTAATATATACAAATATGACCAAAGTAAAACATGGTTACACATATGGAGACCCATATATATAGATCATCTCATGCACAGCATGATCAAACCACATAAAATATACAAGGACCCTCAGACATCATAACACTATGTATTAAGGATCTCAAGACAGGGGCTGGAGAGATGGCTCAATGGTTAAGAGCATTGGCTCTTCTTCCAGAGGTGCTGAGTTCAATTCCTAGCAACCACATGGTGGCTCACAACCATCTATAATGAGATCTGGTGCCCTCTTCTGGTGTGCAGGCATATATGCAGACAGAACACTGTATACATAATAAATAAATCTTAAAAAACAAAACAAAACAAACAAACAAAAAAAAAAAAAAAAACTCGGGGCTGGAGAGATGGCTCAGAGGTTAAGAGCACTGACTGCTCTTCCAAAGGTCCTGAGTTCAATTCCCAGCAACCACAAGGTGGCTCACAACCATCTGTAATGAGATTTGGTGCCCTCTTCTGGCCTGCAGTCATACATGCTGTATACATAATAAATAAATAAATCTTTATTAAAAAAAAAAAAAAACTCAAGACATACACCACAGTTGTTATGATATATCCATGACATTGTAACCTAAATCTGTTCTGTGAAGGTCAATATCCATTGTTAACTTGACTGGATTTATTAACTTGATTGGATTTAGAATCATCTAGGAGGCTTGGCAGTGGTGGCACATGCCTTTAATCCCAGCACTGGGAGGCAGAGGCAGGCAGATCTCTGAGTTCAAGGCCAGCCTGGTCTGCAGAGCGAGTTCCAGGACAGCCAGGGCTACACAGAGAAACCCTGTCTCAAAAAACCAAACATACAAACAATCCACCAACAAAAGAATCACCTAGGAGACACACCTCTGGACATTTACTTGAGAGGGAAGACCCACCCTGAATGTGGGTGGCACCATCCCATGGGCTAGGGTTCTAGACTGAATAAACCGGGGGAACTGGCCTGAGTGCCAGTAAGAATTTCTCTATGCTTCCTGACTATGAAGACAGACTTACTCTAACTCTGCTTCTGCCTCTTCCTGACACGATGCACAAGAGCTACAAACTGTCTGCCAAAATAAACCCTTATGTTGACTGATCTTGCCAGTTCTTTCATCAGCCAGAAGTAACGGACATAGAGAACTGGAACCAGGAGTGGGGGTGTGGCTGCCATAAATCTGACTGGGTAGTTTGTAGGTCCTTAGAACTGGTTTTGGGAGGAATAGAAAGTTTGAAGCCATGGGACAGAGAAGGCCTAAGACACTATAAGCAGAGACTGTAGACGACAAGAATGCCACTAGAGATGTGGACAGTAGGACTCAAGTTGTAGTTTAGGGCAGAGTACTTGCCCTTGAGAGGATGTTACACAAGCCTGTGAAGGTGAAGCCTAAGCTGCATTTGGAACCCTCAGGATGTTGGAGATGCCAGGGCTATGGGAAAGCTATCAAGAGAAAAGCAGTCATTAAATAGAGCAGGCTCCCGAGAGATGCTGTGTGTGCTACAAGTTACGATGAGAAGGGACGACATAAGACTTATTTGTAGGCAGAGCCAGGCAGATCTCTGTGAGTTTGAGGCCAGCCTGGTCTACAGAGCGAGATCCAGGATAGACACCAAAACTACACAGAGAAACCCTGTCTCAAAAAACAAAAACAAAAACAAAAACAAAACAAAACAAGAAAGACCTATTTATGCCCAGATGTTGCCACCAAGACCACCAAAACCAAACATGGCACTGCAGAGCTCAGTGTTTGTCTTGCTGGGTTTGAGTCTTGCTTTGGTCCAACCTTTGCTTGCCCTGCCCTTATTCCCTTTTTAAAATGAGAATGAATTGCTCTGTACCATCGTGTGGTGGAATCATATCACTTCTTTTTACTTTACTGAGGCTTACAGTTAAGTGATTGCCCTGAGTCTCAAACTTTGCAAATTTAAACAATTTTAGAACTACTAATATTCTGGGAAATCATGGGCCAAGGAAAAGGTTCACTGGGTAAAAGCATTAGCCAGGAAAGCCTGAGTTTAATCTCTAAAACCCAGGTAAAAAGTGGAATGTGGTGGCACACCATTCCAAGGACCTCCAAACACCTGGAGCCCAGCACAGCAGAAACCAGAGAAACCCTCACTCAATGGAAAGTGAGAATGGACTCCTGAAGGGTGACCTCTGACCTCCACATCATGGCATGTACACACACATATATACACACACACACATACAAAAAAATGGGGGGATACATATACAGATAAACACATTTTGCATTATGAAATAACCATGAGCCTTTAAAGACCAGGGATGGGATGTCATGGTTCAGTATGATGTATTTGAGTGTTGAGTTGACAAAGGGTAGACTTGTGATGACTGGGTTTAGAATCACCTAGGAGACACACCTCTGTGTCTCTCTGTGATGGTTTGGATGAAAATGGCCTCCATAGGCTCCTATGTTAGCATACTTGTCCCCTAATTAGTGGAACTGTTTGGGAAGGATTAGGAGGTGTGGCCTTGTTGGAGGAGGTGTGTCATTGGATGTGTGGATCTCTCCCCACTCTCTCTCTGCCTGCTGCTTGTGGATCAGGATGTAGAGCTCTCAGCTACTGCTCCAGTGCCATGCCTGCCTGCTTCTCACCATGATCACAGACCAACCCTCTAAAACTGTAAGCAAGCCCCAGTTAAATGCTTTCTTGCCTTGCATGGTGTCTCTTCACAGCGAAAGGACAGTAACTATCTCTGAGGATGGTTCTAGATTGGTTTAACTGAGGAGGGAATTCCCATCATGAATGTGGGCGGTCATATCACATGGGCTAGGAACACAGACTGAATAAAAAGGAAGAAAGGAGAATGCTGTGGATATTGCTCTATATAAATAAAGCACTGATTGGCCAGTGACCAGGCAGGAAGTATAGGCAGGACAAGGAGAGAGGAGAATTGAGGAAGGAGGAAGGAAAGAGACACACTGCAGCCACCGCCAGGACCAGCAGCATGTAAAGACGCCGGTAAGCCACCAGCCACGTGGCAAGGTATAGATTTATAAAAATGGGTTAATTTAAGATATAAGAACAGTTAGCAAGAAGCCTGCCACAGCCATACAGTTTATAAATAATATAAGCGTCTGAGTGATTATTTTATACGTGGGTTGTGGGACTGCGGGGCTTGGTGGAACCTGGACAGAAGCCCTCCAGCGACAGCAGAAATTTAGCTGAGCATTAACATTTATTTCTTTGTTTCTCTCTCTCCCTCCCTCCCTCCCTCCTTCCCTCCCTCCCTCCCTCCCTTCCTTCCTCCCTCCTTCCTTCCTTCCTGTTTTGTTGTTCAAGACCGAGTTTCTCTGTGTAGTCTTCTTGCCTGGCCTGGAACTCACTCTGTATGTAGACCAGGCTGCCCTTGAAATCACAGAGACCCGCCTGCCTCTGTCTCCTGAGTGCTGGGATTAAAGGAGTGCACCACCACCTCCCTGCTTATTTCTGTTTTCTGACTGTGGACACAATGTGATCAGCTGCCTCAAATTCCTGCTGCCACAGCTAAAGACAGCTCACCACCATGCCTTCCCACTATGGCAAACTATACGTTCAACCGCGTCTCCTCCACTGTGGTGCACTACACGTTCAAACCGTGTCTTCCCCAATGTGTGAACTATACATTCAAATTGTGAGCCAAAACCCATCCTTCTTGACTGGAGTTTATCAGGTAATTTGCCACAGCGATGAGAAAAGTAACTAATACAGTCCCCCATGGCACCCACATACCTATGGCTGTACTTCATCCACAAAGGCTTAATGTGTCCTGGGCACATCCACTTTTTCTCTTGAAATTCCTTATACTCCATAGCACCCTCAATCTTCCTCCAGAGGACCTGGGTTCCTTGTTCCTATTAGCTAGCTCATCTGTGCCGAAAGCTGGCCTTCCTGAGTCCTTCACTGGATGACCAGCTCTTTGAAACACGAGCAGAGTGGACTCTGATGCAGTAACACACCACAGAAATCCGGGTGTGACGGCTCATGCCTATAATGCCAGCACTTGGGAGGTGGAGGCAGGAGGGTCATGGGCTCGAGGCTAGCCCATTGATTATGCCTCCTGGTTTCTACATGTGTCCTTCACTGCAACTGAGCCCCAGGGGACCCTTAACACCTACAGACAGCGGACTGGTCCCACTGGATCTGGCACACTGACTAGGGTGACTTCATCCCTGGTGGGGACCATCTTCCTTTACCTATGTTACTCTATCTCAGCCCTCCATGCCACACTGTCCTCCCAAGCCAGGCTCCACCCACAGGCCCATCTGCCCCCAACGGGGTGGCTATATAAGGTTACAGCCTTCTCCCCTCCAACGCATCCTATCTAACCCCTGGAGCTGAGGGGTGGGAAGGAGGCAAGGGGCCAGGCGAGGATCGATGGTGGCCTGGCCCCTGGCCCAGGCCTCCATTAGCCTGGACTCTGGTTTCCCGAAGCCGGATTGTACCCAGGGCCTCTGATGGTGCTGCCAGTCACCCGGGCAGTAGGTGGCTTTTCTGCTCCTCCCACCCTCTCTGCTCGCCCATGTCCCCTGCTTGGAGGACTAAGGTGGAAGACAGAAATTGCTGCCATCCCATCCCCTCCGATGCTGGGGTTTCCAGATGGGACCCTGCTCACCACCACAGTCTAAAGGTAATGAAGAGCGGCAATGACCTCAGCCCAGCCTCCTCATAAGTCTACGGCTAATGCAGTGACTGCAGCAAGAGGGGGGGGGGGCAGGTACTCTTACTGAACCCCACAACAGGCAATTCCTAGACCGTCCTCTTGTCTCCGGCGTCCTTAACATCTTTCCAGTTCTCCCAGGTGTCTATCCTACAGCCTCCTCACCACTTCCCTCCTGTCTCTCACAGTGAGTGATAGTGTGCCGCGGAATTACAAGGTGCTTGCTGTGAGGGGGGGGGGCAGCCAAAACTCCGGTGGGTGGAGCATGCGTGCTTCCCTGTGCGTCACCAATGCTCTTCTCCTAGTATGGGGCAGGGCGTATGGAAGCCCTAGGGACCATCCTTCCCTTACTTCCAGGAGTCTGGGAGGTGAAGGGCTTGAGATGGCCACAGTCTGAGCCACTCTTGATCCCCAGGCTGAAGGGGGCCACAGCTGTCTTGGTCACAATGTTCCCACTTGTGGACCCCCAATCCACTCCTACCATAAGCCTCAGTCTGGGGCTGTATGTCCCCAGGGAACACTGGGAACAGTTACACATTCAACCTACTACCCAAAGAGGCTTTGCCATGGATGGCCTGGGAACAGTCACATCCACCATCTCACAAAGTCACAAGTCATGTCACTCACACGTGCAATCACGTCTGTCACATATACAAGCTTACATACTTTGTCTTCTCTTACACATGAACACTGAGTGGCACCCCATGTCTCCCACACTGAATTCACACACACCACAGAAAAACTCTCCTTGTGAGTACCCAGACCTGGAGTCACACACCTTTAGAGTCATTGTGGGACTCTGGCTCCAGAAGGGACTTACCCTGGTGTTATCTTGGGCTTCCTTCTTTACTCTGGACTCTGGATGCCTACCTCCAGACTCCTCCTGGCATGCCCCAGGTTCTTCTCACGGCCTCTCCATACCCCCCCTCCTTTCACACTGCACTCTTCACCGCTGGAGACATGTCTCCTCCCTCAGACCAAGTCCCTGGAGACACCCTGATGATCTCCCATAAATCCTCTTCCCAGGAGACCCTGTCACTCACCTGCTCACCCCTGCCCCCACGCATGAAGATAGCACAACCCGATCCCCAAAGAGCAGCTCAGACATGCCCAGCTACCTGGGTTACCTTCCAAGGAGACTGGCTCAAAGAGACCAAACTGCTCCAGGACCTTGACAAAAAGAACCAGGACCACCAGCACAGCCACCATCTCCAGCCCTTCCAGGGTCATGGCCGTCCTGGGGCATGGCCCCCACCTACTGATGTTCGGACACAAGGCTGCCCCACATCACCTCCCTTCAGACTCCCTGCCTGAGTAAGACTGAGTAAGACCGCCCTGCAGTCTCCTGCCCTGGGTCTCCTCCCTCCCTCTCCCCGCCTCTGCCCCCACACCTCAGCCACAGCCTCCGCCTTTCCCTCCGGAGGCCACCTCAGCCTGTGGACCGGCACCTCCTCCTCAGGATCTTTTGGTATGAGGGAGATGGGCTTAGGAGACAGTGACTGCCCCAGCTCTTGAGGAGGGCATCCCCCAGACACTCTGTGGTCACTCTGTGACACAGGAAGGGGACAATGAGAGGAGCTGTGCTTGGAAGGCGGGTAGCAGGGTAGGATGTGTGTGAGAAACTATGATCTGCAGCCGGGGGAGTAACGGATGGGTAAGAACACGTTATGAGGTCTGCGTGACTTACTGCGTGTGTATTCCTGGGCTTGTCAGTATGGGAATATGTGTGTCCCCTTCTTTATGTGTCTGTGTGTCTGTGCACCTGTCACAAAGGTGTTTGGGAGTATGATTGGCTTGGGTGTCTACGGGACCTAAGTGTCACCATATGTGGGGATTTCTGAGCGTATGGGGCAAGGCGTGCGTTTTAGGAGGTCTGCGGCTGTGGCTTGGAAGGCATGGATGGGCTGTATAATTGGGTCTATGGTTGTATTAATATATTGACAGAGGATTGTGTGAGAACATAAGGCGAGACAAACGACCTCTCCTCCTGTCAGAAGGACACTATCAGCATCCATCGATTCGCGGTTGTCATGGAGACCAGGGGGCAGGAAGCACTCTCTTCCCACAGGCCACAGGCAGTGAAACTGAGGCCCAAGGGAGGGAGGATTAGGTAGGGAAAAGGCCACTGGCCCCTTCATGACCCTCCAGGAAGGGAACTTACTGAGGCTGCCTTTGGGACTCAGGGAACTAAAGCTCCTGAGGGAAGGTGGGGAGGGCTGTTTTTTTCTCCTTCTTCAGGCTAAAGCCTCATCCTGGATATGCCAAAGCCTGGTTCCTCTTTGGGGAGGAGCTCAGGATAGGAGGCAACTGTGAACTCCCACGGTACCCTCCTCCTCCCGAGCCTTTCCCCTTCCTGGTATGGGGCAGTGAGTGGGGGTGTGGAGGCCTTCAGAGCCTGTAAGCCATAGACAAAAGCCCTCTGAGTTAACACTGTTACCATGGCACAGCAATGTGCACCCAATGTTTACTAGATGATGCATTATAGTGTACTGATACTATCAAACGAGCTTTCTCCTGAAATCTATGAAGGCAGATTTCAGGAGAAGGTAGGTGGAGAAGCCAGAGCCAGAGGAAGCATACCTCCAACCTCAGTGCCTCGGTTTCAACCCAGTCGGACTCCGGGCCTACCCTCTGTGGCTCCCTTCTTGGGCAGCTCCCGCTTTTGTCGATGGACCACTCCGCAGCTCCAGGATTAGTGAGTCTCAGTTGGGCGGGAAGCCGTCCCTTTGTGCCAGCTGAGGGTTCAACTGCAGTTCCCCATAGCTACCACTGGGGGTCAGTGTCTACCTCATACCCTATCTTACCCCATGCGTTCACCAACATCAGACTGCCCTGGAAGGTGTGTGTGTGGGGGGGGAGATAGCGATGCCTGCTGTGTCTCAGTCCTCTGTTGCCCACCTCCCCTATGTAGGTGGCAAGAAGCGAGTCAATTCACAAATTGGCTGCAGTTTCTCATACCTTAGAAGTTACTGCTTTACAGATGAGGACAGTAACTATCTCAGGACCACACTCCAGCCCTGGCATTTAATGCCTTTTTACCACCATCAAGAGAGGCCCTTGTTGCCGGTGGGTGGGGGTGGGTGGGGGTGGGGGGCGGTAGCGCACGCCTTTAATCCCAGCACTCGGGAGGCAGAGCCAGGCGGATCTTTGTGAGTTCGAGGACAGCCTGGGCTACAGAGTGAGATCCAGGAAAGGCACAAAGCTACACAGAGAGACACTGTTTCAGCCAATTCGGCTGCCTCACTGTCCCACAAACAGTGCTATGACCATGGACTGTTCCCTTTCTAAGCCTGTGAAGCTTTCTTTTTCGCTCTCCCAGAGATCGCACCCACCCTTTCCCGGCAGCTTCACCCTCTTCCCTTCAGAGCCTTGAGTCCCCAGCTGCCCAGTTGAGCCCCATCCAAGCCCTTGAGCTGGGCTGTGGTAGCACATGCCTGTAATGCCAGCATCTGGGAAGTGGATGCAGGAGGATTAGGCATTCAAGGCCAGCCTTGGGCTACACAGGGAATTTGAGGCCAGTCTGGGCTTCCTGAAATCCTGTTTCACAAAAGCAGAACAAAACAAAACAAAAATCCCAATACCCTGTCGAATCCACAAGACGCAGCACCTAATTCCATACTGTTAACAACAGAAACAGACTATAGAGGTGGTAGGTACCATGGGCCAAGGTGTCAACTACCCGGGTTCAAATCAGTGTGCAACTTGCACTTAACTGGGTGGATCCCCCTTTACATCAAAAAAGGATTCTTCGCAGGCAGATCAGGCCAGTGTCATGGCGTTCATGCAGAAGTCGGAAGACTCTACCTGCAGGGGTTGGTTCTCTCTTCCCTGGGGCCCCAGGGATGGAACGCAGAGCGTGAGGCTCGGGGGCAAGCGCCTTCCTGGCTGAGCCACTTCATAGCTCCGTGAAGAGTCCTTGTTTTGGTTTGTTTTCGACTGTATTATTTCATTTGTATGTGGGTGTTTCGCCTGCCTGAATGTTCACTGTTTCGGCGTGTAAGGTTTCACATTTAGAGTTCGATTTTGTGCAGGGAGATAGATACGTGTCTGATTTCATTGTCATGATTTATTTAGGCCGTGCACCAGTTGAGACAGAGACAGACTTTTTGCTTTTCAATTGAGACTGGGTTTCTCTGTATAGCTCTGGTTGTCCTAGGACTCATTCTGTAAACCAGGCTGGCCTCGAACTCACAGAGATCTGCCTGCCTCTGCCTTCCAAGTGCTGGGATTAAAGGCATGCGCCACCACTGCCTTGATAAGATCTTAACATGTGTATGTTTCAGGCTTTCATCTCACAAAGATTTTGGTGGGAATGAATGAACTAAAACACGAAATGCCAGTGGACAATTTAGTCACCGCTAAATAAGCATGGCCACTGTTAATAACATTTCTTCCGTAGTTCCACGGCACTTAGCAGTTCACTAGGCATTTTCATATTTATTATTACGGTTATTTTTACTTTTTTTTTCAGATAGGGTCTCTCTCTCGTTTAGATTTGTTTTCTGTGTATAAGTGTTTTGCCTGCATGTACATGTATGCACCACATGCATGCTTGGTGCCTGTAGAGGTCTAAGAAGAGGTCAGATCCCCTGGAACTGGAATTACAAATGGTTGTGTGCCACCATGGTGCTGGGAACCAAATCCAGGTCCTCTGCAAGAATACCAACTGTACTGAACTGCAGAGCCATTTCTGCAGCCCCCAGTCAGGGTCTTAGTGTAGCCTAGCCCGGCCCCAAACTTAAGTAGCTGAGAATGGCCTTGAATTGCAGATCTTCCTGCCCGCCCCCTCAAGTGCTGGGGTTACAGGTGCGCGCCACCAAACTGAGTGATGCCATCATTCTGATGCCGTCTCACAGCAACCCCACGAGTCCACAGCAAAGAGCACTGTACTATTTGAGGTAAAGGAGGAGGCCAAGAAAGTCATGCTCCAGGCACTCAACTAGGAAGAGATAATTAGGAGATTGGACTAGACCTCTCTGTGTCCTCCTCAACTAGACTCCGAGTGCCTGGATGGTCAAGATGTTGAAAAACAACAAACAATAACAACAGCAGCAACAACAAAAACACTGGACTAAACAGGCACAGTGGCACACATCAGTGATCTCAGCACTGCAGAGAGTGAGGCAGGGGGATCTCTGAAGTTCAGGCCACAGAAGGAAACCCACTAAAAATAAGAACTTACACAACCTGAGCACAAGGCAGACACCTGTGGAACAAGGTGAAGGAGACCCAGACTCAAGTCTAACTTTCACTGGGTGGGGAGACAGCCCCCACCGAGGAAAGCTCATTTAAAATTGTTCTGTTGTATGACCACTACGTGACAAACAGTTCTAGGCAGGCCATTAAAAGCTTTCTAACTGGGAGGTCAGGGGGAATCCAATCTAAGCTGGTTTTGTGGTGCTGAGGATCAAACCCAGGCCTTGTACATGTTAGATAATAGTTCTGCTATTGAGGGCTGGAGAGAAGTCTCAGCAGTTAGGAGGAGCACATACTGCTCTTCCAGACAACCTGGAAGTTCCTTCACCCCACAGCTCGCCACTTCCTGGAACTCTAGCTCTAGGAAACTTGGCGCCCTCTTCTGGCTTCTAAGGGCACCTGCACAAACATTGCATACAGCCATCCATTAAAAAAAAAAGTTCTACCATTGAGCTACATCCCTAACCTTTGGGGTGTTTGTTGATTGGTTTGTTTGTTTTTTAAAGCTATATCTTGAGTCTAGGGACTTGCTACATAGCTCAGGCTAGCCCAGGTTCTCGTGTTAGAATTACATGTTCCACTTTGTCCAATTTTAAGCTGGGCGCCCATGACTGTAATACCAGCACTCAGCAGGCTGAGGCAGGCAGATCTTGGTCTCTGAGGCCAGTCTGTACTACATAGCCAGTTCCAGGCCACCCAGTCATGGCTACACAGTGAGAACTCATCTCAAAACAAAACAAAACAAAACAAAACAAAAATGCTGCCTCAAACATCTACCTTAACAAAAGGATCAGCATTTGGTGAGCCCACTAGTTATGAATATGCACTACTTCATGTCGCCTCCACGATAAACCTGAGAGGAACTGAGGTTCACCAAGTGATTTTTTTTCCCCAAGAAGTAATTAATATCCTGGTAAAGAATGACTTCGGCTACAGCCTGCCATGTACCAGCTCTCTCAGTCACCCCGTCAATGGGAGTGCTGAGGAGACAGTTCACGTTGGGAGAGCTCTGGGCGACACAGTTTCAAAGGCTGGACTCCAGGAATACTAAGCAGACTATCTGGACTGGAAGGCAGCAGAGCAGAGCCCTGTTTCCTGCTGTTGGAGAGATAGGCAGACCGACAGTCTTGCATCCAACTGTCCTGTTCACGGTGTCTTCCTTTCTCCTTCCAGCTCTCAGAGACCTCGACCCAGGCAGGCTTCTGGTGAAGGGTCTGTAGGAAGTGAGAGAACATGCTGTTCCCCAGGGTGGGCCAACCCCCCACAAAGACTTCTCAAGTCTTGGAACTGAATGAGACCGAGCTAGACCTGACTTTGCTGTTCCGCTGGCTTTACCTCATCATCCACTTCTGGTGCTGGGGATCAAAGTCGGATCTATGGCCTGTGAGGTGAGGACAGGACCTGCGAGCCACAACCCTGTTCCCACAGGGAAAGCTTCTTCTTCTTCTTCTTCTTCTTCTTCTTCTTCTTCTTTCCTTCCTTCCTTCCTTCCTTCCTTCCTTCCTTCCTTCCTTCCTTCCTTCCTTCCTTCCTTCCTTCCTTCCTTCCTTCCTTCCTTCCTTTCTTTCTTTCTTTCTTTCTTTCTTTCTTTCTTTCTTTCTTTCTTTCTTTCTAAGACGGTCTTACTATGTAGCCTCAGCTGTCCTGGAACTTACTGTATAAATCAGGACTTAGAACTCACAGAGATTCTCCAGTCTCTGCCTCCCAAGTGCTGGAATTAGAGGTGTGCACCACCATCCCCTGGCTCATCATGTTGTTGTTGTTGTTCTTCTTCTTCTTTGTGGTTTTTCAAGACAGGGTTTCTCTGTGTAACCCTGGCTATCCTGGAACTAGCTCTGTAGAGCAGGCTGGCCTTGAACTCACAGAGATCCACTTGCTTCTGCCTCCCAAGTGCTGGGACTAAAGGCGTGCGCCCCTCCCCCCCCATTTCAGAGTGAAATCTTAATGGAATCACTTTAGGCAAAGTGAGAACTCAAGACTAAAGTGTTAGGGACTGGGCTGGTCCTTCCCAGACATCTCAACTCTCACCACAGATATACTGCTATCATTCAGTCATTACTTTCCATGGTTCAAGTCTGGAAAAATACTGCCTTGTGGAGGAACCCACACCCTCAGCCATCTGCTCTCCACTGTCACTCCGTCGCTGAAGACCCCCAAAAGCCTTTCTCTCAGCTACTTCCATTCCATCCCCAGCTAATCAAAAACCTACTGCAGCCCCCAGCTGCATCAGGTGATTAATGACCTCCGGAGGCGGTGGGGCTATTTTGGGTCCTGGAAGTCATGCCTGCAGTGATTGAGAGCTGGCCCTGCCTGGCTCCAGCCATCTGTCACTGGAGACAAGCCCAAGCAGGGGGCTTCAGGGGATACATGCTCCCCAAGAGACTCGCAAGCATGGCTCTCACTTGGCCCCAACTCTTCCCAAAGGTACATGGCAAAAAGTGGTCTCAGGCCCTGACTGTACTCCAGGGTCTCAGCAGAACCTCATGTACGGAGGCAAGGAACTACAGATCCCGGAATGCCACGGGCCAGGCTGTGTCAGTTTCCTTGAGGCCAGATGAGAAAGACTTCCAGGTTCTGTGGGCCCAGGCAGCCCTGAGGAAACCTAAGTGGAGGTGTGCACAAATCTCAACAGCACCATATAAAATCCACAACTCACGCATCATAAGTCCCACAAACTTCATGCCAACGTACAACTTCATGAAAGCCTTATCAGTCTACTGACTCAGTCAACCTAACTCCAAAGCACATAACCCTGGCAACCCCAGGGGGCGCGGTCCCAGGATGCATGGCCTTTGGAGACACGCAACTTGGTAGGTAATACACAACCCCATTAACACAGACTCCCAGAGACAAAGCAGTGACGATCTGTGGCACCCGGTTCCATCCGTCTGGTCAGGCGTGAACTCACCAGGGAGCTCAGCTTGCTCTAGCTTCAGTTTCCCCCTTTATTATTATTTTTTGACACTGATAGGTTATTGTAAGACACCCCACAAAACCCAAGTAATGGAATACAGGGAGAGCTGTTCCTTTCCCCAGCTCAGTGGCGAGCTTCCTCCCATCCCTGCGCCCTGCCCTTTGGAGTCTTCACCCTCCAGTGAGCAGCCCTATCCTCTCCAATGCTGTGAGCCACGATGCCTCTTTCTTTCCTCTTATCCTGCTGTTTCGTGAGTGATCCTTATCCCTGCTTCACTGTCAGAGATCTCGTCCTTACCCCGATTATGTGCGAGCCCCTGTTCCTTCGGATCCCCTCTCTCCACCTCTGTAAGACTCCAATCCCGAGCCACTCGTTTTTAGAGGGGTCCTGCCCCTCCCTTCCCTGCCTCATACCTGGCGACAGCGACCCAGTCACCAGCTGGTAGAGGGATCGAGCTGCCTGCCCCAGCGGGCTCCGGCACCTGCGGGGGCAGCGGTTCATGGCCTGGCTCGGAGCGCTTTGCCCAAGCTCCGCCCCCGAGGGCCCCGGCTGAGGGGCGGTGCCGCCCCCTTTGGAGTGGGCGGTGCGAGAGGGCAAGACTGGCAGGCGGCGAGTCCCAGACCGGAGCCTCTCATCTATCTGCAGGTCGCTGGCCTCACAAGGGTACCTTGCCCAGGTCGTCATAAGCACTCTGCACCCACCCCCGAAGCGCTTAGAGAAGGGGGCGTGGCAGGGGCAGGGCGTTCTCTCCTCACCGCTTTCTCTCCAAACGTCTTCTGGATTTCTGGTAAGGAAAACAGGTACACACGAATTTTGAAAGAAAAGCGGGATGACTGACTGATGACTTATTTTTATTTTAGATTAGGTCTTGTCTGGCACTTGCTACATGGTTCAGGCTGGCCTCGAACTTGTGGCAATCCTGTTTCGTGTTCTCAAGTGCTGGGATTACAGATGTGAACCACTACACCAGGCAGATCTTATTTATCGTTTATTGCTCCATTTCAACCCCTCCTCTGGCTGTTTCTCCCACCCCCACCTCCCATATTAGCACAGGGACGCTACAGGGGTGAGAGGACACAGTTGTCATGGCAACTCTCCACACTTGCTGGGCCAATGGGAGAGAAAGCAGGAGGGGGGAGAAGGGACGGTGTATTAGCGTGGTGAAGAGGCGGCAGGGCTGTGTGCCTAGTGCTGCCTCCTGGCTCCACAGCCCTCCCAGAACCATGTCTGGTACTGTCTTCCGAGTCTTCCTCCTAAAACCTCGGCCATCACAGGCTGGCTCCCGGGCAAATGCAACGAGTAAAAGCCCCTCGGCCGCCGGCCTCCGTCTAAACCCCTTTCCAGGACTCATCGCCGTCGTTAAAACCCGAGGTACATCCCTCCAGCACTAACGCTTCAGGCTGCTGGGAAGGCCACAGGGGATGCATGGTCCAGTTCTGCCCGCGGTGTGGGAGGGCTAGGGAGGGAGCCTGCATGTAAGGGGGCAACTACCCCCAAACGCCGCACTGTCAACCCGACCCCGCGGGTAACAGTGCCCCCAGGATCAGCTTCGGACGGAGGGCTCTCCCGCCACACGGGGGCGCTGCACACCCAGGAACGATACTTCATCGCCAAAGGAACAAGACTCCGGAGATCCCGGACCCAGGCCCGGGGGCTGGCCGGTCCGGACCCAGCGCTCTGCTCAGTGTAACGACCCCCTCTCTGCCTCTGTTCAGATGGGGGCGCTGCTGAGCGCGGGTGGCAGCCTTTCCCCACTGTGATGCACTGCCAAGCCGCCCCACAGGGCAAGTTAGACAGGAAGAATGAAGGAGGAGCTCTCGGATCACATCCTACTCTACCCCGACTAAAAAACTATCTTTCCCAACTTGTTTTGGGCTCAGAGCAAAATTGGGACAGCCAGGGCGTATCTGAGATGCTCTGAGGCATAACTTCAAGGCCACTTCGCTGCCAGCCTGATGAGCCAAGATGACAGAGACCTCTGCCTCCGCCTCCACCCCAAATCCGACTGAGGCATCCTGCCTGCGCAGGGAAGCGGAGGGCGGGAGCACACTTCAGCACCGTGGACAACGACTCCCCTTTGGGATCCAGTCAGCGGCTCCAGTCACAAGATAAGCCACTCTACAAATGTGAGGTCCTGGTAGTCTTTTTTCCTACTTCTCAAGTCACACGCGGAGCTTTCTACAGCGAGGATGCTGACGCTCGATCATGATTATACGTGCCGGACCTTCTTATTTCCTTTGGGAGGCTGTCAGCAGCCAGGAGGATGCATACAGTAGAATTCCCTATTTTACAGGTGAGGACCATGAGGCCCAAACACTAAAAGCCACATAATCGGCATCCTTCCATTCCTGACTGTGACGAAGTAGTGCACTTTCAAACAGAAGTGCCTCTCCACCCTTGCCAAATCCTGCCACACTACCGAATCAGATCGTATAACAGGAAAGCAGGACACACACTGTGATTCTAGGACGTTGGGAGGCTGGGGCAGGAGAGCTTGAAGTTTGGGGCCAGCCTGAGCTACATAGTGAATTCAAGGCCAGGACTCTGTAGCAAAACACCATCTCACAATAAATTAATTCAAATCAATCCATCAAGTAGCCTGGCAAGGGGGCGATCATGTCACTGAAGGGGAGATTCAGGGTAGGAGGCAAACGGACTGAGCATGTGAGTCAGGGCTCTGGGGCCCGCCCTTACTGCTTTCAAGGACCCGAAGTTGCTAGTGGGTACAGAGTAGGACTGGATAGCAGGGCCTCTGGAGTCCACATGGTGAACATTCTTCCTCCTGGGGGTCTCGACATTGCAACTAGTGTCTTCCCAGAGTCAGTCAGAGGCAGAGACCTACTCCCAAAATGCGATATCCTGGTCCCCTTCGCTGCTGCCCAGGTCTAACCCTACTCCATCAAGGAAGGGCAAAGTTTATGGTCTTCCCCACCTGCCCGGCTTTGTTTCAGTCTCCGGAGGGACAGCCTCCTCCTACTCTTGGTTGGATTTCTTCGGGAGACTGCACCGTGAGACACACAAAGCACATGTATGTGGAAACATACAAAGATAACAAAGTCGTTCACATAAACACAGGTCTATCTACCAAACTCAGGACTCTACCAGGACACAGATGTACCTGATCTCACAGACCCTCCCAAAGTGGGCAGCAAAGGGATTTGGGGTGGGGGGCCTGCGGGCAGCCGAATGCACTTCATAGGCCCGTAACTCCTTCCCCTGGCACTGGAGGAAAGCGAGAAAACGAGGGTTGGGTGAGGCTGGAAAAGGGCTGTTGGGGATAAAGGAGCTGTGTGTGTCCACGCGTCTGAGTGACTCCGGGTAGGAACTGACCCAGCACTAACCAAGGCTCTCTACAGCTCAGGTGCTGGAACCATAGGGTGCTTCTGCAAGCCAGGCTGCTTGGGTGGTAGGTTCTTAGGGCCCCTTGTGTCCTTGATATGTGCAGAAAAGTAGAGGGAGCTAGTGTGGGACACTAGAGACCCTCACCAGCACCAGGAAGGCAGGCAACGAGGACAGAAATGCCATTAACACTCACCGAGCGCCCACTACAGGCATCAAGCATGGTAGTAGACAGCACCAAGCGCTCAAACAACCCACAGCCACACAGCCACAACCACACTTTTAATGAATGTTCATCCCAGAAGTCTTATAAAGAGACACACCGACGTAAGATGACACCCTGATGCACTCTGGTAGTTACAGGCTACTTCATACAGAATCATTCAAAGCACAAAGTTGAACATGCAAAAGACACACGGTCAAAACTTGACGAGTGCAGCCAGGGTCCTACGCAACCACACTCGAACAGCTGGCAAGACCAGGGAATCGCACTGCCTCATGGAATCACACTCACCCTAGCTGTCACCCAAGCTCAGGGCACATGGCAACTAGCTGTGGGAGGCGCACATACATACATACACAGACACACAGGAACGGCAGGTGCTCACGCACGTAACACCTCCCACTCCAGACACACTCCTAGCCTGGTGTCACACACGCCTACACCTGCTGCCTCTCCACACCTGCCTCACCTGCTCTTCCTCCCCCGCGCCCCCCAAAGGGAGCCTAAGCTTTGAATGCCAGGTCTTGCCGCCCAGACCAGCCTGGAGGGTGCATGTGAATGGGGCAGAGTGTGGGTAGGGGCCCAGCCAGGGGCAGAGAGGCGGAAGGGAGTAGGGGCATGGAGTCCGCCCACCCGCCCAGGACCCCTGAGCCACCGACTCACCCGTAAGCTGGTCGTAGGAACCGTCCAGATCTCGGGATTCGGACAAACTCTCCTTCCGGCCTTGGCCCCGCATGGCCCCCGGCGCCCCGCTCCCGCCTGGGCCGTGGGAGGGGGCGCCGGGTGGCCGGGATAGGGCGCTCACACGGCGCCCCCTGGCGGCGCAGCGACCTGCCGGGGCTGGGGGCCCGGAGGAGGGGCTGACAGGGCTTTCGTCTGGGAACTCACAGGGGTTTCGGGCCCTCCCCGGGGTCCTGGGGCAGGAGCCGGAGGCTTGGGCCGCAAGATAGCGTGGAGCGGGAGGCAGAGTGGAGCTGGGAGCCGAGCCGGAGCCCAGCCGCCTCTCCTCCGCCCCCTCCCCGCGGCTGTCACCGCCGCCTCCCCCCTTAGGAGCTGCCGGGATTGGCTCCCCCTACCCCCGCCCCCCACCCTCGGCAGCTCGGAGGAGGCACCCGGTGAAAGGGTGAACTGGAAAGTGCCGGGAGGGAGACTAGCTCTCCAGCTACACCACCCACTGAACTGCGGGGCTTGCGGAGGAGGGGGCCAGAAAGGCCCCCCTGTGAGGAGTCCCCGCCCCAATTCTCAGGCACCCCTTCCCCCACAGCCAGTCGGCCCTGCTCGGTAGGGCCAGAGCCTAGGGGGTATGTATGTCTGAGTGACTCCCTGTTCCCTCTTGTCTTCACGGCAGCCTTATTTTCTCAGTTGTTCCTCCGCCGCCGCGTTGTGTGTTCCCCACCAGCGGCCACCCTCCTCCTGCGTTATTGGGATTCGAAGCCAGCCTGGCCTCTGGACACGGGCTCACGGGGGCATCGGGCACATTTGACTCTCTCAAGTTCCAGCAGGGGCCTCACTTTCTGAATGCCCTCTTCCCTGATCTGATGACCCCCACCCCCACCCCCCAGCCAACCGGGAAGGTAAAGAAAGCGGCTAACCGGGTCACAAGTCTTCATCGCCCCAGCCTTCCTTTTTCTCTCAACTTTCCTGCCTTTCTCTAGCCACCTGCTGTCCTAGGCCTTTTGTTTTCCAGCAGATTTCAGGAGCTTCTGAAAGGTTTGGGTACCCAGGTGAGGATACAGAGGAGAAAGGAGATGCCTCACTCAAGAAGCCACCTCCTTTTCTGAAGGCAGGACCAGCACTGCACAGGCCCCTTCCATCCCAGGCGCCTCGTCCAGGAATGGCCAGCTGAGACCAAAAGTCTCAGCTAAAGTACCTCAATACATTGAGTCTTTTCGATCCGATTTCCTTTCCAAACATTGGAGTCAGTGAACTGTGGTGGGCATTCCTGTATGAAGCTGAGACAGGCAGCTGCTGTATGGAGGCCTGCCTTTGGAGGAACACTCTCAGAAACCTTCAGAGAGCTGTCAAGAGGACCAGCCATGCTGATTTCTAGGAGAAGATGTGGACTCCAGGTCTTAGGTGGACACAAAGGAAGTGGCCAAGAAGTAGGTTTTTAAAATGGGGAGAGACAGGGCAGGCAAGGAGCGCTTTCTCAGGGCTCCTCGTCCGACTGGCCCTTGTTCCTCTAGAGGAAAGGCTGGCAGAAACCCAAAAGGCACCCAAGAGACCTGCTCATAACACTTCTCTCTTCTCCACCCAGAGGCGAAGGCGGCCATAGTCTCTGAACCCAGCGGGTCTCCGTCAGGTCCAGGAGATCAGAGTGGGCAAATCTTAAGGACCAGCACCTGGGTCAACGTAACGGGATGAAGGGGAAAGATACTCAGGAGACTGCCCCACACAAATCAATTTTTAATAGCTTTGATTTGCCACCAGCTCCAGCTGCTCTGGGGTTTATCACCATGGAAAACACTAAAAACCTCCGGCCAAGTTATCCATCTAGTGACCAGTGATCAGCGATGACCCAGCCCACAGTGCTTATGATTCTACATCTATGCACGTCAGTCTGTTGACCGATTCTCTAGAACCAGCACACTTCTGCTCAGTCAGAACTTGGGCTTCCAGGGAGGGCAATCATCCCAAAGAGATGGACACTAAACTAAACAGGAGCAGAGCCCTGACCTACGCTCAGCCTCCCTCGGACCCTCACTGGCGGCATGCCCCCCCCCCATCCACAAAGCTTTAGACCGGGGGTGGGGAGACCTTAGAGCAGCAGCTATCTCTGGGGCAGCTGTGGGGAAGGGGAAGGCCTACAGGAGTTCCACGGAGACTATAAAAAGGCAGACCGCACAGGCCAACTTCGTGAAGGGTGAATGTGCCCAAGGCCCAGCTAGAATATGGGTAGACAAGATGGAGGCCTTAGGCATGAAGCTCACCTAGCCTGTTCCAGGAACAGCTCCCTAACTCCAGCAGGATCTCCCCCTCCCAGCACCAGACCACAGCAGGAACAGATTCCTCCCTAGAGGAAATTCTTAGGCAGGCTGAATGTAAACAACAGCAGGGTGAGGGGTGGAACACGTGGAGGGTGCTCAGCTAGGCTCCCATTGGAGAGGGTGGGTGGGGAGGGAACCAGCAAAACAGGCACCTTGAGGGCTCCAGAAAACCTGTCAATGTTTATTTCACACACACTCTTTTAAGACAGTTTAAACCAGACTACAAATGAAAGGCTAAAGTTGTGGGCCTGTGTGCTAAAGAGTCCACGGCTGGAAGGCGAGGGGAAGTGGACAGGCAGGTGCTCCTGGTGCCCAAACCAAACCCCAGAAAGTCGAGGTGGGACAGCACAGCACCAGGCAGACTCCAACCTCCGATTTCTCTGAGGCGTCAACTTTGAATTTAGAAAACCGAACAGAAAGGCGCCAATCCCTGACCTACTCTATGCCTGGGCAGAGGTGCTAAGGTCTGGACACACTGCAGCAGGGGCCGGGGCCGGGGCCTCGCTCTGCTCCAGGCCCAAAAGGGAAACAGGATGTGGCATCATAGCCAAGAACAGCCACTGGCCTTCAGAGTGTCGGCATCGGCTGAGGCCTGCCCCCCCAGCACCTGAATAATCAGAAGCCACAGCTTGGAATCTCAATTGGATCATGAGGCAGTATCCAGTGAGTGCGCCCAGAAGCCTCCGACTGTTGGATGCCTTTTCTGTTGCCCGCCCGTTTCTCCCCAAATAAGATCATCCTGGGCTTGCCCCAGCTGTCCCAGCTCACTGAAGCATGGCCTTCACCAGGACTCTGGGTGCCTGGCTTCTCTCCAACCTTGCAGGCAGTCCCCGCTCCCTGTGCTTGCCCTCAGCCCCGGAGCCTCATGGGTAAGGGCAGTCAGCGGCTCTCAGGCAGTGCAGCATCAGGAGATGGTGGAGAACTCCTTCAGGAGGGCTTCCTGGCTGAGTGTGTGGAAGGCCAGGTTCCTCCGGACGTTGGTACTAATGGATCGGACCTGGGGAGGGTGGGGAGGTGGAAGGGCAGAGCAGAGGGAACAGTCCATTACAGACAGCAGAGTGCACTGGGCCAAGATGAAGTCTTCACCGTGCTGGCAGGAGAAGGCCCATGTAGAAGGGCTGTGAGAGCCAGACTCCCAACTCTAGGCAGCCTTATGGGGAATTTAGCAGCCTCTGCAAGGAGGCTTGTCCATGGGAAGAGGTGTGAGCTCTGTGAGGGACAAACCCAGCAGGGAGGAAAGAATGTGCTGCTTGCCCTAGTCCTGGAGGCCAGGGGCTTTTCTTTGTTTCTGCTTCACTCTGAGCATCAGGCAGGAAGCAGAGGAAGGGCAGCGGGGCCACCACCAGGCAGAGCCTGTCGTTAGCTCCTAGGTGGACCAGAGGCACAGCCGGAGAGGGAAAGCAGAGGTGGTGCCCAAGAGCCTCAAAAGGCAGCTCCCGCCGTGACCCCGGCATTTGGGAGGCTGAGGCAGGAGGACCACTGCAAGTCCCAGGCTAGTCTAGGCTACATAGTGAGATACTGTACTGAAGAGGGGAGAGGGAGAGATCCTCTAATTCTCCTTTACAACCTCTCCACAACCTAAAGACGGTCTCTTACTTGTGGCTGGTGCCCAGTAGTTCTCCACAGTAATGTTAAGATCACCACTCATCTCATTAAAACACTGGACCTTCTCTCGCTTTGCACAAAGATGGCTTTCTTGTTCACAACTAACTCGCCACAGAAAAATCCTAAGGCGTTTCATGTCTGGGTTAGAGTTAGCTGTGATGATCTGTGATGATCTGTGATGATCTGACATCAGCAGCTTCGCCACAGACTTGGTGCGTGACGTAAAAGCTTTGCTGATGAAAGCCTGGGAAGTGGGTTCAGAGCCTGGTATCATGCCTGTTACCGCCAGGGTGTGTGTCAACCAAGCAGCAGCGCACTACAGGGAAGCAGAGCTTTTCCTGGAGCAGCTGAGACAGAACAGGGGGAGAAACCAGAGAGGAGAGGCCAGCTTGAAGCCATGCCTGGGGGCGGCTGGGTGGTTGGGAGATGGGAGTGGGCACAGAGAGTGAAAACTGGGGAGCCACAGTGGGGGCTCTCAGGCCAAGAACCAGTTAGGGAGTGAGGAAGGAGTGGCCGCAGGAGGAGGGTCAGTTACTCTCACTGTTGTTCTGAGGACAGGAAAGTAGTGGCACACCATGGCTGCCACCGGCAGCACGTGCCAGACCGCAGGCCCAGCTGCAGCTGTGCGAGGCTGTCCGTCTCTGGCTGCAGAGGAGGTGGGCAAGGCTGGCAAGGCTGGCTTGGGAATAACTGCCTCTCACTGCCTCATTCCAAAATCCTTTGGGAGAGAAGTTGCATACAACCCCGCCCCCCAGATTTATTAGTCTCTAGAAAACTGCTGCTGCACCCTAGATACACAGAGACCGCAGTGTCTAGAACTGGGCCCCCTTGAGACACAGGCAGAGCCCGGGGTGGGGCACTCACCAGCTCTTTGAAGAAGGCAGCTTCCTTGTGTTGCTCGGAGTAGCGCTCATACTGGTCCAGGCCATCTTGTAGCTTCAATGTGAGTGTGTCGTAGTTGGCTCGGACCACCTCTAGTACCTGAGGAAAGTCAAGGGCCGAGCAGGGTCTCAGTCCCTGACAAGAAGGCAGGATGGCAGGGAGCAATTCTTCTGGCTTATGAGGTCTCCCCCTACCCCTCTTTCTTTTTGAGATAGGGTCTCATGTAGCTGAGGCTGGACTTGAACTCTTCATCCTTTGGTCCCTGCCTCCCAAGCGCTGAGATTATAGGCATGCACCACCACACCCAGCTCCTGGGACCACTTTTGAACCTCTTCCATTCCCTGCCTTTCCTGACCAGCCCAGCCTGGACACCAAGGCTGTGTACCCTGGGTATGGTCATCAGTGTCCCTAATACCGCCATGCACTCTCAGCCCCTGTGTGAGGCCTCTTCTAGCCAGGCTGTCCCAGGTGCTGAGTAACACTTTCTGCCAACGTCTTACTGCTTCTCCTTTTCTGGAAACCACATTTCTCCAGTCCTGGGATGTTCCTCAGCACCATCTGCCACTTGTTTTCATCTCTCAGTGCCAACCCAGCCCTCACATCCACTCTTGGAGCAAATTTTTGGGCATCCAAGCATTGAGGTACAGTGGACACTTTCAAGAATAAGCCAACTTATTATTGTTACTCTGTTACTCTGATGGGGCATGGGGTGGTGTATCTCCTCAACAATGCTTCTCTGACTTTCTAAAATTTTATTTAATGCCCGGTGGTGGTGGCACACGCCTTTAGTCCCAGCACTCAGGAGGCAGAGGCAGGTGGATCTCTGTGAGTTCGAGGCCAGCCTGGTCTACAGAGTGAGTTCCAGGACAGGCTCCAAAGCAACACAGAGAAACCCTGTCTCAACAAAAAACAAGAAACAAAAACAAAACAAAACATTTTATTTTATGTGCACTGGTGTCAGATCCCCGGGAACTGGAGTTCCAGACAGTTGTGAGCTGCCACGTGGGTCCCCTGGAAGAGCAGCTAGTGCCCTTAACCACTGAGCCATCTCTCCAGCCCCCTCCCTTCTGTTCTATGAGACAGGGTCTTGTTATATAGTCTAGGCCAGCCTGGAACTTACCCTATAGCTCAGTTTGGTCTACAACTTTCCGTCTTCCTGCCTCACTCCTGGAGTCTGGGCCTCTAAGTATCTGCTGCCAGACTTGACCTGACTCTCTATGGGGTGAAGATTCAAAATTCCCAGGACCTTGGGAATCCTGGATATCTGAGGTTAATAATAAAGGGACTGCCTGACAGCCAAGCTTCATGTGACTTCTTCAGTTTCTAAGACCCTGAATCAAAGGAAGGCAAGGGCAGGGGCAGGTGGGAGGGAGAGCACTCTACCAAGCTAGCAGACGTGGCCAGAGCCGACGAGAAGGACCAGGAGAGCAACGTGATTGCTCACTCTGGTAACCTGTATGCAGGATCTGATTTGCAGGAAGACATGGCATCAGGAAAACCTTGCTCATCAGGGAACTGGGAGGGTAAGTGGGAGGGACTTGGCTCTGACAGAAGGCGGGAGGCAAAGGGAGCCAGTCAGGGTGAGACACACCGAGGGACCGAGGCTGTGCTCTTCAGGGGCAGATGGCTACTTCTGGACTGTTTTCACTGCCAGACCAAATGTGTGGTGGGACAGACTTTACTTGGGAGCAAATGCTCCTTCCTGTCTGCCTAAGTTCCTGGGGTGATGGAAGAGCTGGGGAACACTGAGAGGCGCTGTGTCCTGATGGGAAAGGTTCTGAGTTTGGGTCTCAAGGCAAGAGGCAATAAGGGCAAAGCCTACCCCCTTTCTTTCCTCTAGACACCCAGCTCCTCCCCAGTGGTTGTCTGCCAGGTCCCACAGTGGACTGTTTGCTCTGCTTCCAGTTCCACAATCGAGGGGCCTGGTACCGAGCAATGGCAGGCACACAGGTAATCCAATCCTCTCATGCTTGAGGGCAGCATTCATAGCTAGAACAGCTATAGCCAAGGTCTTGGCTTAAGGCTAAAGAAAAAAAAAAAAAGATAAAAAAGAAAAGAGGACAAAAATTCCTCTAAGATGGTGCCTCTAAGATGGCGCCCCAGGACCCAGTCAAAACAGAGTAACATGTGCTTTCCCAAGCCCTAACCTCTGGGCAGTCAAGCAGTGCCTACAATCTAACACCTTGGGTTAGTCTTCCCGAGGGAGTCAGGGACTAAATGACAAAATCACACTAACGCCAGGTGTTAAGAAAAGCTGCAGCGCAGGAAGAGGTGGCTGTCCCCAGGGTACCAACTGCCCCAGAGCCTCAGTCTCGGAGGCTTTCTGGATCCCCTGGCTTCTCTTCTTGCCAGGTCAGAGCAGGGCACGGGGCCTGTCAGTTCAGGCAGGCCCTGCTGTCTCCTCATCACCCCTGCTCTTTGCCTTCTAATGGAAGAAGACGTTCTACACTCAGTCCGGGCTGAGCATGCGTGGCGACTCTCCTTGCTGCAGGAGAAGACGTTCGGTGTTCCTCTCATTTGAGCCTCACTGCTGGCCTGGCTCACAGCAAAGGAAACCTCAGGCCGCAGACAGCAATCTCCCAGGCCACATGCAACGGCTGCATCTAGCTTCCTGCCAACCTCAGTGGGCCTCCTAGGCTAAGATCCTTCTCTGTTGCTCTGTAGCTCAGGCCTTGGCTTGCAATCCCCTGCCTCAGGCACCTGAGTAGCTGGGATTACAGGCCTGTGTCACCAGGCTGAGCTCAGATTGCCTTTCAAACTATTCCAGCCAAGTGTAAAGGTGCACACCTTTAATCCTAGCACTGGGGAGGCAGAGACAGACCTCCGTGAATCTGAGGCCAGTGTGTCTGGATAATGAGTTCCCTGCTGGCCAGGGCTACCCAGTGAGACCCTGGCTCAACAACAATACACAAAGAGCCTCTTCTCTAAACACAGGCCCACCTTTGTTCATCAGCTGTCGGGTTGTAGGCTTCCTAAATCCATACCTACAATTCAGCCCACGGTAGCCTCAGAGTAGGAAAACTACCCAGTAGACATGTTTCTAAGGATTCCTCACAAACCACTATGACTCTATGTGGCCAGGACACTGGATCCTGGAAATACTTGGACAGAATAGCTGGAGTTATTACTAATAATAACTGTAGCACTCTTGTTACAGGAATTCAGATAGCATCAGACATCTATTGTGTGTGGATGTATGTGATACATGCACAGGTGTATGTAGGGGAGAATGTATACTGTGTGTGTGTGTGTGTGTGTGTGTGTGTGTGTGTGTGTGTGTGTGTGTAGGCTAGAAGACAATGTCAGGTGTTCCGCTCTATCACTTTCAGCCTTTATTTCCTTGAGATGGGGGTCTCTGAACCTGTGTCTGGCTGGCGGCTGGTGTCGCAGTGAGCATCCTGTCTGCCCTCACAGCACTGGGGTTACAGGTGCACATCTGGCCATGCCTGGTCTGTGAAGTGGATGCATCCTGTCTACCCTCACAGCACTGGGGTTACAGGTGCACATCTGGCCATGCCTGGTCTGTGAAGTGGATGCCTAGATTTGAACTCTGTTCTTCATTCTTGCAGAGCAAGCACTTGTACCCCGAGTCCTTTCCCCAGCCCGACACCTGACATCTTTGCGCCTCAGCTCTATGAAATGTAACTTGATCTTCCTTCCTAAAACGACCTAGCAGTAAAGGTTTGAGCACCTGAAGTTACCACAGCTGATGGAAACACGCCATCCCAAATGCCTGCACAGCTCCAGCCAGAGTCCTGGCTCTCGAGAGCAACTACTTCCACAGGCCAGAAGTCCTACTTGAACAGTCTCATGCTCTGCCGATGGAGTTGGCCAGGCGTTGGAAGAACCTATTTTAAGTTTTCCCAAAGGTCCTATAGGCCTAAGTGGTTCTCTACCACAAAGGAATGTTTAGATCCAGGGGAAGATGAGACAGACAAATGGCCTCAGTTCCAAAGCCTCCCGGCCGAAGTGCTTTAAAACACTCCCTCAGAAAGTGAGAAAGCACCCTGGGCAGGACGGTGAAGGGGACCAAAACTCCCGGTTCTCGGGTGTCTGGAGATAACACCGTGAGAAAACAGCAGTCATTAAGAACGTGGACTTCAAGGTCACAGGTCTGAATGTTGGTTCCACATTAAGCACTGATTAATAATATAAAGTTATCATGAGTTTCTGGTCTTTTAGCCTCAGTTTTCATACCTGTAAAGGGACCTAACATGACCTGCCTAGTCAGACCATTGTGAAATGACACGAGACAGTGACCCCCCAGTACTGGGCACACAGTGAATGGTCAATAAACAGTTACTCATTTTTTAAGGAAAACTTTCGGAGACAAGAGGTTTTTGGATGTTTTTGCTGTCCCCAGACATCCCTAACCATAAGCTAGGCGTAAGGCCTCACTCATCTTCCACAGATGTAGTGCAAGGGGGTACAGGCTGTGTGAAGGAAAAACTGAGCACATAGGCTCACAAAAGCCCGACTCTGCACAGTGGAGGTTGTGGGGCTTTGTGTGTTTCCCCTTTTCTGTTTTTCAAGACAGTGTTTCTCTGTGGCGCCCTTGCTGTCCTGTGTCTTCACTTTTTAGAGCAGGGCCTTTGAAACAGGAAATGATTCTAGCCTAAAGATCACAAAAGACAAGAATCACCGAGTTAGCTGAAGTTCCTTCGATGGCTGCCCTTTGAGTCTTTTTTTTTTTAAAAAAAAATAATTTATTTGTATTTATGTTCACTGGTGTTTTGCCTGCGTGTGTGTCTCTGTGAGGGTGTCAGATACCTTGGAACTAGAGTTACACAGTTGTAAGCTACCATGTGGTGCTAGGAATTGAACCCGGAGCCCTTGCCTTTTAAGTTTTTTTTTTTTTTTGGTTTTTCAAGACAGGGTTTCTCTGTGTAGCTTTGCACCTTTCCTGGAACTCACTCTGTAGCCCAGGCTAGCCTCGAACTCTCAGAGATCCGCCTGGCTCTGCCTCCCGAGTGCTGGGATAAAAGGCATGTGCCACCACCGCTGGGCTGCTTTTTAAGTTCTTAATGGCATCAGGCTCCTCTAGTCTTTGGGGCTTGTCAGTTTCTACCTGTAGCAGATTTACCACTGTCTGGCCAGGCTTGAGGATCTTTGTTTGCACAACTCAAACATCTTATGTCTCGGGCAGGAAGGAGAAAGCCTTTTTCTTTCAGCACACAGTGAACTTTTCAGACTCAAAGCCAGATACCCTCTCCTAGAACCAGGAGAACAACCTGCCCAGGCATCGCCTAAATCCTTCCTCTGGATCTGTTACAGGATTGAAATGTTTGTCAACTCTGGCAAGTCTGAAGAGAAACACAGTCTCCTTTTCCCTGTCTCTCTCTCTCTCCTCACTGGTTATCCCTCCCAGTGAGGAGGGATCTCGTCTTCTCCAGATGCGGTACAGCACTTAGCATTTCACCGGCCTAAGAACGGTTACTCAGGGCCGTTCTCACAGTGAAGTGGTACCCAGGGGTTGAACAATTTGTGAGGTAGATTCTGATAAGAGAAAGCAAATGCCAATTCCTTCCCCAGAATTCACATTTACAGTTCCAAATTCTGGACAGGTTAAGGCTATCTGAGCACTGAAAAGACATTCATTCTGTAAGTGAGACTCGCTGCTGGGTCTCACTGCTCATGGGCACTGAGATAAAAGTTTCAATCGGCAGCTTGTGTTTGGGAAGTAGAACTGCGCCTGAGAGCGAGAGCAAAGGGCCAGAGAACCGGCGTAGTGGGAAGGTGCCTGCCATCGAGTCTGAAGACATGAGCTCCATCCCCAGAACCTCCTGAGAAGGAGAGAGGCAGCTCCTCAAAGCCATCCTCTGACCGGCCCAAGTGTGCTGCAGCACGTACACCAGTCTTCTTCGTTTCTGAGCTCCCCCTGGCGTGGAGCTTACTATGCAGACCAAGCTGGCCTCCAACTCCCAGAATCTGCCTGCCCGCTGGAGTCCAAGGCATCACTCCCACACCTGTCCAGTTCTCTGATCAAGTGGGGTACACTACTTCTACAGCACCCTGCTGACACCCCAGTGCTTAGCAACAGAGCTGCTCCTCTGCTACTTTCATTCACCTGCTTTGAACCTGTGGCTGTTTTCTCAGGGCCTGAGGTTCCCTTCCACCCCCTCATAAACAGCACCCCTCCCCACCTCCGGAAGACACCTGTATCTCACAGGTTTCCCAAGGAGAGATTTGCTGGCAGGACCTCTCTTGGGGCAACAAACATGTGACTGCGACCATCAATTTCCTCACTGGAAAGGGCTCTGAGTGGATGCTTCACACTCCGAAGAGGGCCAGCTCCGGTGTGGATTCCTCACACTGCCTAACCAAGTCCAAGGAACAGTAAACACTCAACAAGCTTGCAGAATTAATTTAGTAACACAGGCTCAACTAAAAAGGAAAGGAATCTCTCATTAGGGTCACATGGTAAGATTAGAATTGGCTCTGACAACCTAACACTCAGCACCATTCTCAGTACTGATAGGCTTCTAAGGCCCTCAGTGCCACGTCCTGCCTCACGAAGCCAACAAGAAAAGTGGGAAACACACACAGGTGGAGCTCAGCAGGGTCAGGTGGGACCCGATGCGTGGCCAGGAGGCCGAGCTGCTGCACAATCACTTGAGATGGTTTGGAACAGCCTCAGACTCCCGATGAGGCTGTCTTTGAACTCTGATGTCTCACCCTCCAAGGGCTGAAATTGCAGGCATGGAACGTTACACCTGGCTGCACACTCTGAAGGCAGGGAAGTGAGGGGTTTACTATACTCGCCACGACATGTATAAAGGTCAGAGGGTAACTTGTTGAGTCCCTTCTCTTCCCCATGTGAGTCCTAGGGACCAAACTCCGGTCAGTAGCCTCGGTGACAAGTGTCTTTAGCTGCTGACCATGGAGTGTCAAGTTACCATCTCTTCAGTTTATGGCACTTTGACAGTGAACTCAGGGTGCAACAGTCTAGGTGGCAGGACCCGAGACAGCAGCTTCAGGAAAGTCCGTTTACTTGGACGATTCTGACCCAGACTGACAGCTGAAGCTCCCATCAGAGACAATCTGAAGGGCAGATTTTCACATTCAGAGAGTGAGCCAAAGATGGAAAGAATGTCCCTTTACTCCACATGACATTCCTCAGAAGTCAGACTCAGCCCATTCCGCAATGTCCTGCTGCGGTGTGTTCTAGTCGGTGACAATTTCCACAGCATAAATTGCACTCAGTTGTGCAGTGCGCTCATAGATTAATAACCGGGCCAACACGAGCAGAGACACATGGTGATCTCTGAGCAGCCAGGTTCAAATACTTGCTGAGCTATTTTTACCATTTGTTTACATAGACCTAAAAGATTTGCACCTCAAAGGACAAGAACAAACAAGGAGATTCATGAGTTCCAGGTCGAACTAGTACCCGGGGGAGACTAGTAATTCCTCCAGAGACTGTGCTGCTGCTGCTGCTGCTGCTGTGTGTGTGTGTGTGTGTGTGTGTGTGTGTGTGTGTCTGTCTGTCTGTCTGTCTGCCTTTCTCTCCCCTCCCCCCTTAAAACAAAAATATGTGAATGTATGAGGAGGCCTCTGTGGAGGCCAGAAGACTGTGTGGAATCCACTGGAGCTGGAGATACAGGCAGTTATGCACTATGCAGCCCATGGGTGCTGGAAACTGAATGCCAGTCTTCTGCGAGAGCAGAAAGCACTCTTTAGCCAGAGATAGCTCCCTAGCCCCATCTTTTTAAATGCTGTGTGTGTTTTTAAGAGACAGGGTTTCAGGGGTTGGGATTAAAGGCATGGACAACCACACTTGGCTCACCAGCTCTAATCTTTTTTTCTTTTCTTTAAATTATTTTATTATTTTGTGTGTATGAGTATTTGACTCGAATGTATGTACTATATGTGTTCAGTACCTCTGGAGACCAGAAGAGGGCACTGAATCCCCTAGGATTAGACTTATAGACAGATGAGAGCCACCATGTGGGAGCTGGGAACAGAACCTGGTCCTCTACAAGAGCAGTCAGTGCTCTTAACCACCGAGCCATCTCTCCAGCCCTTAATTCTTTTTATTTCATTTTTTTAAACGTGTGTGTGTATGTGTGTGTGTGTGTATGTGTGTGTGTGTGTGTGTGTGTGTGTGTGTGTGTGTGTGTGTCCGTCTGTCTGTCTGTCTGTCTGGGCATGAATGTGCCATGGCCTAAGTATGGAAGTCAGAGGACAATGTGCAGGAGCTGGCTCTCTCCTTTTACTGTGTGGGTTCCAGAGATCAAACTTCAAACTTGAGTTGTGAGGCTTGGCTGTAAGTGCCTTTACCTACTGAGGAATCTCTTTTTTCTTTTCCTTTTTTCTTTCTTTCTTTCCTTTTCTTTTCTTTTTTTGAGACAGAGTTTCTCTGTGTAATTTTTGGTGCCTGTCCTGGATCTCACTCTGTAGCCCAGGCTGGCCTCGAACTCACAGAGATCCGACTGGCTCTGCCTGCCGAGTGCTGGGATAAAAGGCGTGTGATACCACCGCCCAGCCCCACTGAGGAATCTTGCTGGCCTTATGCTTCTGTTATGTTACACTATGTCATGTCCTCATGAATGTGGCCCAAAATAATCATAGGAACAAATGGATGATTAAAAGGACAGAATGCAGAGATCTAAGAGCTTTATGTTTCAACTCTCTTTCTGACCAAAAGACAGACACACAGTCACACACAGACACAGACACAGACACAGACACAGACACACACACACACACACACACACACAAGATAAGAAACTGTAAAAATAAAAATCCACACTGCAGGTGTGTAGGTCAGGCAGACAAGAGAGGTGGGATCTCAAGCTGAACAATTCTCAGAGCGCACAGGACAGAGCGGTATCTGAATTTTAACCCCAATCACAATAAAGTACTGTTTACCCAGGCTTCAAAATCAGTACCAGCTGCTGGGTGGCAGTGGCACATGCCTTTGATCCCAGCACTCAGGAGGCAGAGGCAGTCAGATATCTGTGAGTTCAAGGCCAGCCTGGTCTACAGAGGGAGATCCAGGACAGCCAGGGATACACAGAGAAACCCTTCTCGAAAAACAAAACAAATTAGGATCAGGAAGTTATACTCTTTATTTTGTTTGTTTGTTTTTTCTGAGACAAGGTTTCTCTGTGTAACAGCTCTGTCCTGGAACTCATTCTGTAGACCAGGTTGGCCTCCTGCCTCCTGAGTGTTTCCCACCCAGTGTGTGCCACCACTGCTGCCTAGCCGTTACACTCTTAATGGCAGCACTACTATATGAAGTCTTCTCCAAGCCTAGCCATCTGAAGATTGAGAAGATGCAAAAGGACCATAGTGCTCCACAAATAATTCACCTGTCCTTTTTTTTTTTTTTTAAAGATTTATTTATTATGTAAACAGTGTTCTGTCTGCACATATCCCTGCAGGCCAGAAGAGGGCACCAGATCTCATTACAGATGGGTGTGAGCCACCATGTGGGTGCTGGGAATTGAACTCAGGACCTCTGGAAGAGCAGCCAGTGCTCTTAACCTCTGAGCCATCTCTCCAGCCCTCACCTGCCTTCTTGAACAAAGCACAATACTAGTTAAGAAAGCCAACTGTGGTGATATTGTGTTCCCTGATATATTGTGCACACTAATAAACTTATCTGGGGTCAGAGAACAGAACAACCACTAGATATAGAGGCCAGAAAATGGTAGCACACATACCTTTAATCCTATCACTTGGGAGGCAGAGATCCATTTGGATCTCTGTGAGTTCAAAGCCACACTGGAAACAGCCAGGCATGGTGACTCAAGTCTTTAATCCCAGAAAGTGGTGGCAGGAAGCAGAAAGGTATATAAGGCGTAAGGAACAGGAACTAGAGACTATTAAGCTTTTAGACTTTTAGCAGCAGTTTAGCTGAAATCCATTTGGATGAGGACTCAGAGGCTTCCAGTTTGAGGAAATAGGATCAGCTGAGGAATTGGTGAGGTGAGGTTAGCTATGGCTTGTTCTGTTTCTCTGATCTTTCAGCGTTCACCCCAATACCTGGCTCCCGGGTTTGTTTTTATTAATAAGACTATTTAAGCTTTGTGTTACAGCCAACAGGACTGGTAATACAGATAGATATTCAGAGGGTAAAGGTGCTTGCCACCAAACCTGACAACCTGAGTTTGATCCCTGGGATCCACTTGTTGAAGGAAGAGAACCAACTCCCTCAAGTTGTTCTCTGACCTCCACACACAGGCTGCAGCACACAGTACACCCATAACCACGTAAATGGGAGTCCAATTCCATGATGCAGGAATCAACTCACCACAACAACCTTGCATGTATATGCAGATAACAACAGAGCTAAGACTTGGCAGACTGGAGGAAGGAACCGGGATCGGCAGTCAGGACTGCGGACTCCACTATAGACAAAGCGGCAGCGACTGTCACACTACCAACCTACTTGACCTAAAGGGTATTTATAGAAAACCTTACTCAATGACAGCAGGATAAATACACTCTTCTCAAGTGCACACAGAGCATTCAACAAGACAGACCATATGCTGGATCATAAGCCAAATCGCAATACATTAAAAGAACTGGAATCACACCAAACATTTTTTGACCACCAGGGAATTAAATAAGAAATTAATAACAAATATATCTGGAAAATCCCCAAATAATTGAAATAAAATGACACATTTCTAAATGTCACAAGAAAAATGAGAAAATATTTTGAGCTGAATGAAAATGAAAACAGAACATCAGAATTTATGGGATGTTGTTAACCAGAGGAAAACTTAGACCACTCAATATCTGTATTAGAAAATGAACATGATCTAGGGGGCTGGAGAGATGGCTCAGGGGTTAAAGAGCACTGGCCGTTCTTCCAGAGGACCCGGGTTCAATTCCCAGCACCCACATGGCAGCTCATAACTGACTGTAACTCCAGTTCCAGGGGACCTGACCCCCCACCACACACACACATACATGCAGGCAAAACACCAACACACATAGAAATAAATAAAAAAGAAAGAAAATAAACATGATCAAAAACTCAATCCCCTGTTTCTAACTCAAGTGAAAAGGAAAAGCAAATTCAAGCCAAGTGAAGAGGAGGGAGTGAGATGACCTTATAAACCAATGCAGCAGAAAATCCGTTAGACTAAAGCTGACTTATGAAAAGATTAATGAAACTTGTCAACTTCTAGCCAGACTGGTAGGAAACAAAAGAGGAAATGTAGACTTTACCCACATCATTAATGAGAGAGGGAGAACATCTAAACCTATAGGCATCTCAGAGAGAAAGGATATGGGAGCCAATACGTCAATCAATTCAACCACGTCTATGAGCAACTTCTCACATTAACCCTGCTGGCTGGCACATGCCTATTATATCAGCAGGAGGGTCAACACCGTCCTTACTACACAGGGAGCTCCAGGCCGTCCTGGAGTACATGAGACCCTTGTGGAGAAGTTAATAAAACGGTTGCAATCATAAAGCAGAAAACCCCAGGCAGGGAGGATGCCTGATCCCCGAGTTTCACCTCTGGGAACTGTTTTGGGATATCTGTGCACCGTGTGAAGATATCTGTGCAACGTGTGGCTGTGACTGGAGTAATAAAAAGCTGAATGGCCATTCGCTAGGCAGGAGAGACTGGCGGGACTTCCAGGCAGAGAGAGGAAGAATCTGAGCATGCAGGAGACACTGACCAAGTCAGACACACAACAGAGGAGAGGTCAAAAAGCCACTTGGTAGAATGTGGATTAATAGGAGCAGGTTAATTTAAATGATAAGCGCTAGCTGGCAAGAAAGTCAGACTAGCCGGGCGGTGGTGGCGCACGCCTTTAATCCCAGCACTCGGGAGGCAGAGCCAGGTGGATCTCTGTGAGTTCGAGGCCAGCCTGGGCTACCAAGTGAGTTCCAGGAAAGGCGCAAAGCTACACAGAGAAACCCTGTCTCGAAAAACCAAAAAAAAAAAGAAAAAGAAAGAAAGTCAGACTAAAGGAACCACGTGGCAGGAGGAGAGGACTGACTCCAGCAAGCTGTCCTCCGACCTCCACATGTGTACCAGGCACACACACAAAAGAAAGAAATGTAATTTTAAAAATAGTTGAGTAGAAAAATAGACTATACTTAAATCTATTACAGAAACCGAACTATGGGGCTGGAAAGATGATTCAGCAGTGGCTGCTCCACCAGAGGACCCAGGTTCCATTCCCAGCACCAACATGGTGACTGGCAATTTTAACTCCAGTCTCAGGGGATCTGATGCCCTCTTCTGGCCACTGTAGGCACAGCACAGACACACACTCGGAAAACACCAGTACACATAAAATAAAATGAAATGAATAGTGTATCAAGAGGGATTTATCTCAGAAGGGGAAAATCTAAATGCTCATCTCATAAGACACAAAGTTATTAGCATCCAACATCCCAGTTGGGTGGGTATTGTGGTGAATGTCTATAACCTTAGTGCTTGGGAGGCTGAGGTAGGAAAACCACAAATTTGGGCTACATAGGAAGAGGCCTTGTTTCCAAAAGCAAACACATTTCTAAAACTTTTCAGCAGTCATGTAACAGAAAGGAACTTCCTTAGTTTGAGCAATGGAGTCCATGAAAACCTACAGCTAAATTTGGTGCAGTACCTTACAGCTGTATTCTTAGAATTTTGGTGGCTAAGACAGGATTATCATGAATTCAGACCTTACAGAATGAGACCTTTCGAAAACACCAAGGCATCAGGTAATGGTGGCCCACACCTGTAATCCCAGCACTTGGGAGGTGGATCTCTGTGAGTTCCAGGACAACCAGGGCTACAGAGAGAAACTTTCTCAAAAAGAAGGAAAAAAGAAAACATCGAAAAACCACACAGACAAACCAAAACAATGGATGGTGGATAAAACTCAAGTTCAAGAGCTGAGTGGTCATGGTGCATGCCTTTAGTTCCAGTACTTAGGAGGCAGAGGCAGGCGGATGTCTGTGAGTTACAGGCCAGCCAGGACTACACAACACAATGAGACCCTGTCTCAAAAAAACAAAAACAGGGGCTGGAGAGATGGCTTAGTGGTTAAGAGCACAGACTGCCCTTCCAGAGGACCCTGGTTCAATTCCCAGCACCCACATGGCAGCTCACAACTGTCTGTAACTCCAGTTCCTGAGACCCAACACCCATGGCAAAACACCAATGTACATGAAATAAAAATAAATAAATTAAAAACAAAACAAAACAAAAACAAAAACAAACAAACAAAAAAGACCCTCAAAACCAAAACGAAAAAAAGTGAAATTGAAAATACCACTTACATAACATAAAGGTAAGATATCATGGGAGAAACAGAACAAAAGAGGTGAAAAACAGTACACTAAGAAGTATAAAACACTGATAAAACCCTAAAAGATCTAAGAGATGCATCCACGGATGTGCAACAGTATTAGCATGATTACATTTGGATGCTGAGCATTTATGACACTCAGTCTAAGGACCTGCTCTATCCCTGAGCTACACCCCAAACAGTGTATTAAGGTGTCAGTTCTTTCTAAAATCTCCCCATAGAGTTATCCCAACTCCAATAAAAAGCTCAGCAGCCATGATTTTTTGTTTTGTTTTTTCATTTTTCAAGACAGGTTTTCTCTGTGTAACAGCTCTGGCTGTCCTGGAACTTGCTCTGTAGACCAAACTGGCCTCCAACTCACAGAGCTTTGCCTGCCTCTGCCTCTCAAGTGCTGGGATTAAAGGTACATGTCACCACTGCCCAGGCAGCAGCCCTTTTTTTATTTTTAAATAGAAAAGCCATTTTATTTTGCTTTATATGTAAATTCAAAGGACTCAAAATATTAAAAATTATTTATTTATGTATACAAGTGCTCTGTCTGCATGTACTCACTCCTGCATGCCAGAAATGGGAGTCAGCTCCCACTGAGCCACCGTAAGGGTGCTGGGATTTGAACTCAGGACCTCTGGAAGAGCAGTCAGTGTTCTTAACCACTGAGCCTTCTCTCCAGCCCTTTAAAATCAATTTTCAAAAAGAATAAATATAGGCTGGGTGGTGGTGGCAAACGCCTTTAATCCCAGCACTCAGGAGGCAGAGGCAGGCAGATCTCTGTGAGTTTGAGGCCAGCCTGGTCTACAGAGCGAGTTCCAGGACAGGCTCCAAAGCTACACAGAGAAAACCCTGTCTCGAAAAACTAAAAAAAAAGAAAGAAAGAAAGAGAGAGAGAGAGAGAGAGAGAGAGAGAGAGAGAGAGAGAGAGTGAAAGGAAGAAAGAAAGAAAGAAAGAAAGAAAGAGAGAGAGAGAGAGAGAGAAAGAAAGAAAGAAAGAAAGAAAGAAAGAAAGAAAGAAAGAAAGAAAGAAAGAAAGAAAGAAAAGAATATATATAGAACACTTCCATTATTCCATTTCAAAATTTACTGTAGACCTAAATAATCAAGACAGTGCAACCACAGTGTGGCAGGAAGGCTCAGTGGTTAAGAGCACTGGCTTGCTCTTGCAGAGGGTCTGATTCCCAGCTCCCGCGTGGTGTCTCACAACCACCTGTGACTCCAGTTTCAGGGGTTCTTCTGGCATCCCTGTAAGGGCATTGCACACATGTGGTGCACATATACACACATACATGCACACAGGCAAAACATTCACAAATATAAAAATAAATACATCTTAAAAGAAAGACATTGTGGCCATGTAGTAGACATATAAACCAACAGAACAGGACTGACTTCTGAAATGGATCTGCACATCATGGTCAACAGACTCCAACACACCAAGGCTTATTAAATTAATTATCTATTATTCATTCATTTATTCATTTGTTTTCAGACTAGGTTTCATGCAAGACTGGCCTCAAATTTACTCTGTCGTCCAAACTGGCCTTGCTCGCCTGATCCTCCTGCCTCCACCTTCCAAGTGCTGGGGTGACAAGTATGTGACACTCAGCAGGTTTATACAGTGCTGGGGCTCAAACCCATGGCTCTGAAGATGCTCTGCAGGCCTTCTACCAACTGAGCTGGACCTCCAGCCCTCGAAGGATTTCAACTGGGAAAGGACAGTTTTTTGAAGAGATGGCAATGGAATGGGGCATTTGAGGGGAAACAAATATTTACGTTTACTATACAATAAACACACACACACACACACACACACACACACACACACACACACACACCGTGAAATAAATCACAGATCTAAATGTAAAAGTCTGAATGATCTAAATTATGGAACTTTTAGATGAGGGCTCACAATATGGCTGAGAGGGTTGTCACTAAGTCTGAAGACCTAAGTTCAATCCCTGGGCCATATGGTAGAAAGACAGAACTGGCCCCTGTAAGTTGTTCATGGCTCTACACACATGCTTTGGCCCCACACACATGCTTTGGCGCCACACACATGCTTTGGCACACACACATGCTTTGGCACACACAAGCATCCCTCTCCACCTACAATAAATAAACAAATGTAATTTTTTAAAAGTATAGAAGAAAAAGAAAGTTGAGAATTTTTTTTTTTTTTTTTTGGTTTTTCGAGACAGGGTTTCTCTGTGTAGCTTTGTGCCTTTCCTGGAACTCACTTAGTAGCCCAGGCTGGCCTTGAACTCACAGAGATCCGCCTGGCTCTGCCTCCCCAGTGCTGGGATTAAAGGCGTGCGCCACCACCGCCCGGCGAAAGTTGAGAACTTTTGCACCTGGGACTAGGTAAAGATTTATACAGGATGTCCTCGAACTTGCTCTGTAGCAAATGGTGACCTTAAACTCCTAATCCTCCTGCCTCTGCCTCACTGGGATTACAGGCATGCACCACTACATCTGAATTTTAAACATTTTTATTGATATGTAATTTATTTATCTCAATTTTAAGTATATAATGCACTGTATTATTTATGGTTCAGTAATATTCTACCGATCACATCTTGTTTATCAACTGAAGAGGGATACTCAAGTTGCTCCTAATTTGTTTTTTATTATTATGAATAATGCTACTATGAATTGTGCACAGCTCATGGAACAGACACATATTTTCATCTCTCTTCAGCAAATAGCCCAGATACCACAATGTCTGAATCTTAGAAAGAAGCCAGACCCACAAGGTGCAGAGCACTGTTCTGTTTCTGTTTCCTCTGAATTAAAGCAGTCTCTCCTGGAGAGAAGAGGCAGGAAAGACTCCTGGGAGGAAGAGACTTAGGAAAGCTAAAAGACCAGAGAGCTCCTTCCCGAGATCCCACAAGCAGTGACCATGCCTGGGTGACAACCGGGGAGCTAACTCAAAGTGACGCAACCTTCGTAAGGAGCCGCCCGTGCTGGAGTGGACTCTCATTGGTGATGGAGTGGAGCTCATTGGTGATGCTGCTGCCCAAGACACCCATGTTTCTGCAAGGAACCCCAGCAACAAACCACCAGTTCACCAAGCTAGAGCTGCGTGGAACTGTACTGCTGGTCTGTTATGGGTGTCTCACCCGGGGTGAGTAGACATTTACTCATGCCTCTCTAGGGAAAGTCACACACAAGGCACACATTGTAGGAAGGTTTATAAAAGACAAGTCAAACCTGTAAGACCGTAAATAAAACCAGTATTTGCCTATGGCCCAGACACAGAGTGAAAACAGATTTCAGAGTAGTGTCATCACTTTCGGGGTGATGAAAAAGTTTCGTAAGTTTTCAGTGTGTGCAAGTATGTGCTTTTTGTGTGCAGGTGGATTTGTGCACACGTGTGTGTCAGAGATCAACACCAGGTATCAGTCCTCAGGAGCTGTCCACCATGCTTTGTAACAGGATCTCTCATCACTGGGACCCAGGAATCCCTGATAAGGGAAGGCTCACTGGCCGGCAAGATATCGGTGCTGAGGTTATAAGCACACATCATTATACCTGGATTTTTAGGTGGATGCTGGATATCAAACACAGGTCCTCATATGTGTGCAGCAAATACCTTATGACCCATCTCTCCGTGCTCTATGTTTTAAAAAACAATTTACTTTGACACTATGATTTCAAGACCAAATTAATACCTAAGAAAATTATCTAATTAATTCTGTGTGTGTGTGTGTGTGTAGCAAGAGAGAGAGAGAGAGAGAGAGAGAGAGAGAGAGAGAGAGAGAGAGAGAGAGAGAATGCACGTACTCAAGCATGTGGAGGTATCAGCTCTCTCCTTACACCACATGGGGCCTGGGGATTGAACTCAGGTCATCAGGCTTGGCAGCAAGCACCTTTATTGTTGAGCCATCTCATGACCTCCCCCCCCCCTTTTTTTTAACTTCTGGCAATCCTTTTGCCTCAAGCCTCCTAAGGGCTGCAATTACAGACAGAGCCACTATGCCTAGAGGAAATGACTGCAGTGGCTGGTTACACATTTCATTGTATGCTAACTACACTTCAATAACCTTGAATACAAAATAAAGCTCAGTAACCCCATGACTAGTAATAAAAGGATGTACACAGCCCTAGGTGAAAAGCTTGCTTCTGTGGTGTCAGTATTCCGCTGCAGGCTGGGACAGGCGTGCTTGGGACTGGTATACTGTACAAGTTCTCAATGTTTCAACAGTGAGAGATCCTTCTCCTTGTGTTCCTCCCTCTAGCCTGGACCACCCCACAGTCTTCCCCAATGAATCAACAGTGTCTAGAATGCTGCCCAATGGGGCACTAGTCAGATGAAGGCTGACTATCGGTTGTACTTGCCTGGACCCGACACACACAATCACTTCTCAAGCTCAGGAACTTAAGGTCCTCAAACTGAGGCAATGGTGGAAGGTACTGGGTGACCACGGCTCTTCAAGAAGAAACTCATGCTGAGAACAGTCATCAGTCAATCATTTTTGGATTTGTAAAGAGGCCACAGTTGACTGGAGGTTTGAGAACAGGGAGGTTTACTCCCCCTTCTTAGGCTTATGAAGGGTCAGGAGGAGCTGTGGCCATCCCCGCAAACACAGCTGCTAAGAGGCCCACAGGAACACACACCGTGCAGCCAAGGTCTAACACCACAGCGTGACTGCAGCCGCACAGCTGCCTCTGCCTGTGTTCCTAGCACTTGGGAAGTGTCGGCAGGAAGATCACAGCCAGCTCTGACTACACAGCAAATTCCAGGACAACCTGAGCTACATGAGACACTGTCTCAAAGGAGAGGAGGGAGGGAGGGAGGGAGGGAGGGAGGGAGGGAGGGAGGAGGGTGTTAAGTTGGGCAGGGTGGCACGTGTCTGTGGCACTTGGGAAGAGGATGCAGAAGGATCACAACCAGTTGAAAGCCAGTGTTGTCTACATAATTGGGTTCGCATCTCAGAAGATAAAAACCCCAAACAGTAGTGCTGCAGCCCCTGCGATCTGAGGACAGATGCAGTCTTGGAGTTGATGTAGCTCTTAGATTGGAACAGCAAGTACTTCTGTACTGTTTGCACAGAAGGAATCTGGGAAGTCAGCCTAGGCAGGCACATATTTCCTGTCCTGTACCAAAGAGGCTCTTAAGCAGGGAGATCTCAGACCAAAGCTGGCCCTGAGAGTTTCCTTCAGAGGTAAGAACTGGTTCTTTTTCAGAGTACCTTAGCTCAAAACGACAGAGTGAAGGAGAGAGAGAGGGAGGGAGAGAGAGGGAGGGAGGCAGGCACTGAGGAAGGAAGGACCCATAACCCCCTCCACACAAAAAACCAAACCCAAAGCCAAAGCCAAACACCAGCAGCCTGTCACAAAACCACAGACACCTGTCGAGTATTCGTTCCTCCACTGGGCACTGAAAGTGACTTTCTATCTGCAGTAACTTGATTTTCTCTCCTAGGGAACTATCACTTAATGTGACTTGTTTAGAAAAAGTGATTCAGAGGGTGGAAGTCCAGGCTTTCAGAGAAATGGGCTGTGCGAAAAGCAGTCACTTCCCAACTGCAGCCCCCTGCATGCACTATGCACACCACTTCCTGACTGCAGCCCCCTGCATGCACTACACACACACACACCACTTCCTGACTGCAGCCCCTGCATGCACTATGCACACACCACTTCCTGACTGCAGCCCCCTGCATGCACTACACACACACCACTTCCTGACTGCAGCCCCCTGCATGCACTATGCACACACCACTTCCCGACTGCAGCCCCCTGCATGCACTACACACACACACCACTTCCTGACTGCAGCCCCCTGCATGCACTACACACACACCACTTCCTGACTGCAGCCCCCTGCATGCACTATGCACACACCACTTCCCGACTGCAGCCCCCTGCATGCACTACACACACACACCACTTCCTGACTGCAGCCCCCTGCATGCACTATGCACACACCACTTCCTGACTGCAGCCCCCTGCATGCACTACACACACACACCACTTCCTGACTGCAGCCACCTGCATGCACTATGCACAAGTTGGCTGTTCTGGTTTTCTTCCCTCTCTATTATAATCTCCTATACTTCAGGAGCAAATCCAATTTTAAAACCAATTTAAGCTGCCCAGTTCTCACCGTTCGTCCATGCCTTTCAAGCCTGCTTCCAAAGGGCTTTCTACTGCCTGGAGACTTACTGATCTGGCAGGCTGTGCTGCCCTTCAGCCAGGTAGACCAGATAATGAACCTCACAGTGGGTGATTAGTAAGAGGCCATCACTTGGTGAAGACTGTGACAGCAGCTTGCCTTAATTTCCCTGGGCAGTCACCCCACCTCCCTGACTTTATTTGGCTGAAGCCACAGACAGTCCTGTGAAGCTTTCTTTGCACTAATTACAGATCCCTGTGTAAGCGAGGCATCTATTCACGCTTAGAGGTGTCAAGGCAATGGGAGTGGAGGAAACACAAGAATCCATCAGGCCTTTACACTTTGTCCAGATCCAGCCAACAGACACATGTGTCTGCACACCCAAGAGACATGAGGTCTCTTTCCTTGCAAACATGGTAGCTCAGAGAGTTAAACACTGAGCTGAAGAAATCACCATCTCTCAACAGATATAGTGGTGCACACCCATAATCCCAGCACTTGGGAGGTAGAAAGCAGGAGGATTAGGAAGGAGTTCAAGGCTAGCCTTCTCTGATCCTAACTTACTAGTCTCTGTCTCCTTACCAGGGCCTTGAGTATTTCCCACCCCTAATAGTTAGAATCCCATTTGTGAGCTCTGCCCAGCTTCCCTTTGAGCTGACTGGATTATTTTTCAGATTGCAATTATCATGTGATTATAGTGGTTATAAAAAAATCAAAATACTGTTATGGGTCCGAAAACTATTTCAAGGTGGAAAGGTGGCTCAGCATTTAAGAGCACCTTGGTTGCTCTTACAGAGGACCTAGGTTTATTTCCCAGCACCCAAATGGTGGCTCAAAATCATCTGTAACTCCAGTTCCAACAGATCGATCACTCTTTTCTGGCCTCCATGGGCATCATGTGTAAACATGTTGCACAAACCTACATGCAGGCAAAACACTCATACACATAAAATAACAATCACAAATATTCCCAGTCAGATACAACTTTGCAAAGGGTACTTTCGGCCTCAGCTACTATCACAGTGGCAAGCCAGGCTCTTTATATCCTGGATAAGTTCTAAAGACCTTCCTGGAGAGCTGGCAGAGGACACAAACAATCTTCCCAAAGATCACATGGAAGGAAGGAATGAAGTAGTTAACTCCTAACACTCCTCCCTAGCCCCACAGTGACTGAGGGGACGAGAGCAGGACTGCTCTGCTGCGACTCGTCAAGGCTGGCCAGGTCCTGCAGCCTGCCTGCCTGCCATCCCTCTAGCGCTGTCGATGTCGAAGAAGAATCTTCTGACAGTGGCAGACACAATAATAAACAGCTCTTCTCCATCAGTGAGACCTTCACTATTCACCCAGCTTGCCTGGGCAACAAGACTTCTGACTTTTGAATAATATAGGCATACTACTTTAAAGGCAGTTAAGAAGCAGGGCAGCAGTGGTGCATGCCTTTAATCCCAGCATTCTGGAGGCAGAGGCAGCTGGATCTCTGAGTCAAGGTCAGCCTTGTCTACAGGCAGGGCTACGCAGAGAAACCCTATCTCAAAAAACAAAACAACCCAAGCTGGGCGGTGGTGGCGCACGCCTTTAATCCCAGCACTCGGGAGGCAGAGCCAGGTGGATCTCTGTGAGTTCGAGGCCAGCCTGGACTACCAAGTGAGTCCCAGGAAAGGCGCAAAGCTACACAGAGAAACCCTGCCTAAGAGTCATTTGTAGTTTTTCTTTGTTTGAGACAGGATTTCTCTGTGTAACAGGCCTGGCTATCCTAGAACTTCACTTTGTAGACCATGCTGGCCTCGAACTCACAGGGATCCCCCTGCCTCTGCCTCCTGAATGCTGGGATTAAAGGTGTGCGCCACCATTGCCCGGGTCATTTGTAGCTTTTTAAGGTTTATTTTTATGTATATGTATCTGTGAGTATCTGCAGGTATATACTATATGTGTATCATGTGCTTGCTGATGTCTGTGGAAGCAAGAAAGGGTGTTGGACATCTGAAGCTCGAGTTACAGGTGGTTGTGAACTGCCTAATATGGGTTCTGAGAACCAAATCCTGATCTCCTGCAAGAGCAGCAAGTGTTCTTAACTGCTGAGCCAGCTCGATACCCTGAGCAGTCATTTGTAAGGGCTCTTAGGATCAGGAGAAACCAAACAGATTTAGAAAGTTTACAGAAGTAATACTTAGCAGCTTTCAACAATACTCAGCTTGTAATAATACTTAAAAAAAATGTCTTGTGGGCTGTCAAGATGGTTTAGCCAGTATAAACATCTGCCAGCAGGCCTGAATTTGATCCCTAAAGCTCACATGGTAGAAGGAAAAAACCAACTCTGGGGGGCTGGAGAGATGGCTCAGAGGTTAAGAGCACTGACTGCTCTTCCAGAGGTCCTGAGTTCAATTCCCAGCAACCACATGGTGGCTCACAACCATCCGTAATGAGATATGTTGCCCTCTTCTGGCCTGCAGTCATATATGCTGTATACAAAATAAATAAGTAAATCTTAAAAAAAAAAAAAAAAAAAAAAAAAAAAAAAACAACTCTGAGCATGCACACACACATGCCCCCATACAACATACACACAATATATGTAAAAAGTGTCTTATACTGTGGTGATATTGTGTTCTCCAAAATATTGTGCACCCTAATAAACTTATCTGGGGTCAGAGAACAGAACAGCCACTAGATATAGAGGTCAGAAAATGGTGGCATACACACCTTTAATCCTAGCCTTTTGGAGGCAGAGATCCATCCGGATCTCTGTGAGTTCAAGGCCACACTGAAAACAGTTAGGCATGGTGACTCACACCTTTAATCCCAAGAAGTGATGGTAGAAAGCAGAAAGGTATTTAAGGCGTGAAAACCAGGAACTAGGCCTGGTTAAGCTTTTAGGCTCTGAGCTACAGTTCAGCTGAGATCCATTTGGATGAGGACTCAGAAGCTTCCAGTCTGAGGAAACAGGATCAGCTGAGGAACAGGCGAGGTGAGGTGGCTGTGGCTTGTTCTGCTTCTCTGATCTTCCAGCATTCACCCCAATAACTGGCCTTGGGTTTCTTTTTATTAACAAGACTCTTTAAGATTCATGCTACATTATACAACTGTATACAGGCCTCCTCTGGATCCAAAACCTAAAGCTCTAGGGAGAGCAGAAACTTAAAAAGAAATAGAAATTAAAACCTCAGCAAAGAGAGAGCTAGAGAGAGATGACTCAGTGGTTAAGAGCACCTGGCTGCTCTTCCAGAGGACCTGAGTTCAATTCCCAGCATCCACATGGCAGCTCAAACTGTAACTCCAGTTCCAGGGGACCCGACACCCTCACACAGACATACATGCAGGCAAAGCATCAATGAACATAAAAATAAATCAGGGCTGGAGAGATGGCCCAGCGGTTAAGAGCACTGGCTGCTCTTCCAGAGGACCCGGGTTCAATTCCCAGCACCCACATGGCAGCTCACAACTGTCTGTAACTCTAGTTCCAGGGGATTTGACACCTTCACACAAATGCATATAAAATAAAGTTTAAAAAATATTTAATAAATAAATAAATAAAAATCATAAAAAACCCCTCAGCAATGACTGCTAACACAACTTGCCCATACCTGTAATCCCAGAATTTGGGAAATGGAGGCAGGAATATCACAACCTCTAGGTTATTCTCAGTTACAAGGGAGTTAGTTCTGGGATAACGTGGACTATATGAAACCCCGACTCAAGAAACAAGGCAGGAACGTGGCACAGAGATATAAATGCAGGCAAAACACCAAGACAAAAAGAATCTAAAAAGACAAACTGATTGTGACTGTATTATAATAATAAAAACAATAACAATTCTGCCTGCATCATCTACATTCCCATGACATTGTGGGTCCCAGCAGAATGCCTTTCTCCCTAAACATTCTTCGGGGGCGGGGAGTTACTGGGAAATCAAACCAGGAGACTCCAGTATGCCAGGCAAAGAGCTAGCATACTGGTTCTGAGCTATAGCCCAACCCTTAAGACTGTCTCAGAAGTGACTTCATATGCAGAGAAATTTTTAGCAAGCTCCTAGGCTGGTGGGGTGAAAGTAAAGTGTGAAGATAGGTTTGTCTACCCTTAAAATCAGAAAGTAGAATGCTGGTTGCCAAGGTAGCAGGGGGAGAGGGGCAGGGAGCTGCTCAGAGGACAGTTTCAGCTCTGCAGAATGGAAAAGCCGTAGGGATCTGTGGCACAACAATGTGCATACTGTTAAGCAAACTGTTTCTACATCAAGGAATGGCTAGGACAGCAAATCTTTTAAATTACAATTTAAAAAGGAAGATTTGCCCGTTAGGTCTCACAACATGCTTGGCATTGATGGGCCCTTAGTAAGTGTTTGTGATTGAACCAAAGGCAGACAATTAGGAAGGTACGGTGGTGCGTACCTATAATCCCAGCATTTGGGAGGTAGAGGCCAGGGTCAATTACATAGAGAAACTGTTTTTAAAGAAAGGGAGGGCAGAGAGGAGGCAAGTGACTGAAGACTGACTCACATTCTAAGTCACGGAACTTCAGACTGGTTTTTTTTATTTTTGTTTTTTTGAGACAGGGTTTCACTATGTAGCTCCGGCTGTCCTAGGACTCACTCTGTAAACCAGACTGGTCTCAAACTCACAGAGATCCACCTGTCTTGGCCTCCTGAGTGCTGGGATTAAAGGCATGTGCCACTACATCTCACCAAGCTTCAGACTGTTTTGTGCCCCAATGACATAACATTCAAGAACTCTGGAATTCTCCGTTCTTTCTGATTTGTCCAGGTCCTAGTTTTGAGTACATTTTATAATTTATGCCTCTTTATTTATCTAACCCCTGTCTTTCCTCCATGTCTACTCTGACAACTACAACTGCAGAGACCCCACCTTTAACAGGACCTCTCATGCTTAAACCATCACCCGCAGTCTGTTTAAAATGATCTGATTTTATATGGATCTTGTGAGTATGGGTGTTTGCCTGCATATATGTCTGTGTACCACATGCAGGCCTGGTACCCACAGAAGCCAGAAAGGGGTACTGGATTCCCTAGAACTGGAGTTACAGATGATTGTGAGCTACCATATGGGTACTGAACCCAGGTCCTCTGGAAGAGCAGCCAGTGCTTATAACCGCTGACCCACCTCTCTAACCCCTAAGGACTTCTCTTAAACATCAAGTGGGATCTGCTGGCACAGGCCTGCATTCCCAAGCACTCAGGAGGCTGCAGCGTGGCTGGGCTACAGGGTGAGTTAAAGAACAGTCTAAACAGTCAGGTGGCAGCCGGGCGGTGGTGGCGCACACCTTTAATCCCAGCACTTGGGAGGCAAAGGCAGGCGGATCTCTGTGAGTTCCAGGCCAGCCTGATCGAGTTCTAGGACAGTCAGGGCTGTTACACAGAGAAACCCTGCTTTGAAAAACCAAAAACCCAACCCAACCAAACAAAATAAAACCCACAAATAACAACAACAAACCCAAAACAAAATAACAAACAAAAATAACCCAAAACAAACAACAATGAAAAACAAGCCAAAACCAAAACCAAAAAAAGTCTAAGCAAGTTAGTAAGACCCCATCAAGACAAAAAGTGGCCAGGGGGCTGGGGAATGTAGCCCTGTGGCAGAGCCCTTGCTTGACCAAGTGTGTGAAGCCTGGGTCCAGGAGGGGGGCTTCTATTATAGGTCTCTAACCCACATTAATTTAGTACAGATAAAACGTTCACCAAGATTTTTCAATAAATCATAGGTTATAGGACAACCATCTTATGAAAGAGGATCAGGGTCAGGGCACTAGAGAAGCGGGGGGCTGCAGACTGAACCTTACGATGACTTAAAAACTGTTCTTGGGCCGAGCAGTGGTGGCACACGCCTTTAATCCCAGCACTCAGGAGGCAGAAGCAGGTGGATCTCTGTGAGTTCGAGGCCAGCCTGGGCTACAGAGCAAGATCCAGGACAGGCTCCAAAACTACACAGAGAAACTCTGTCTCAGAAAAACCACTTACTAATGCTGTAAGTCCCAGCTAACACCTATTAACAGGTTTTAGGTGTTGTTTTTATTAGTATTTTAGAGTCTACTTGGGATTTTAATCCTGTTTTGTTTTTTCTTTTCCTTCCCTATTAAGATAGCTGCTAACAGCTACAGGTCTGCACTGCCCCCAAAGCCACCTCTCTGGGAAGCTGCAAATACTCTTGACACTGTGACATTAGTATTAATGTTCATAAGTGAAGGGAGAGAAGTACTCCACATGTTGGAGATAGACAGGCAGTCAAATGCCTCTAATCTGATAAAAACAAGAGCACTATAATGCTATCATTTAGCAGCCTTCAGAGGCAGCTGGGGAAGAGGAACAACTATTTTGAGAGCAGAGTGCTGGGAAAACTGTAGCCTGGTGGTGGTCATGAGCATGAGAGCACACAGTAACTGTGTGACTGCAGGGATTACACCTGGACTTCCCACCCCGATCCTGATTGCCCTTCTGGAGGGTCCCAGGCTGCATGTAACTATTTACAAAGTAAACAGACCACTGCTGGGGGATGAAATGAGATTTCATAGCTGTTACACAAGCACTCACAAACACTCTACCCAGCACTCTATCCCCAGCCCTCTTCCCCATTCTTGAATAGACGGAGTTCCTTTCCCTAGAAACTGCCTCACTTCTGGCTTGTGGACTCAAGAAACACTGCTCACCACTTTTAACCTTGACAGAATAGGACAGAGGGCGAGGATACAGCTTGTTAATCTTTCCTTTCCCGACTTCCTCATGCACCACATGAGTTTTTATTACTGGTGGGTGGCTGCTACTTAGAGAGATATTTCAGCTGACCTTCCTAAGCTGCTGGAGATGACCCTGCATGTGGCTTTCTGGCCATCCAGAGCTGACAGTGGAGTGTCTCTTTCCGTTAACATGCAGAACAGAACACACAGAACGTTCTGTGTAAAACTGACACAGGAGAACTAACATGAACTGCTCCAACAGGAAGAGGGAGCATCAATCAACACCTCACAGACAGCTCCAGTGTGAGGAGAACAGGAATCTGCTCCGCGCTATAGGCAGAGGAAGAAAGGAAAATGAAAGTCATTCACAAAGACAGCTTCAAGTGTGAGGATGGAGTCACAGCTGGCTTCACAAAAGAGAATAAACATTTCAAAGGAAACAACTGACAGATTAATAGAGTGCTAGGCGTCCGGCTGCAGAAAGGACCACTGCAGGGAGTGCTGAGAAGGCTCTCTGTCAGGAGAAAGCGCTTTCAAGAACTCTGGAACACATGGTCATAATACAATTGCTGGCTGTTCCTGCCAGTGAAACACTCAGAAGAGCTCCAACGATGCATTGGCAGGGAAGGGGAGCAGAACACACATGGTTTCACTAGTTTGGAATTTATTCCTTGGCTTTTCCAACTCAGAATAACAGGAGACAAGAAAGGAGAATCAGGTATGTATGTACGTATGTATGTATGTATGTATGTATGTATGTATGTATGTATTTACTGTGGGTGTGTGCAAGTGAGCTTGTGTTGAGGACAGAGGTTCATAACCAGTGTCTTTTTTCAACTGTTTCTACTGTGTGTGTGTGTGTGTGTGTGTGTGTGTGTGCGCACACGCTTGCACGTGCGCATCTCACTGAACTGAAGCTCACCTATTCTAACTAGCCCGGCTGCTGAGCCAGCTCCGGGCTGCACCTACCTCTGCCTTCCTAAGGTCAGGATTGCAGGCACGCCTCGCTTTCCTATGTGTACACTGGGGGCTGGAGCTCAGGTCCCCATGCCTGAGGGGCAAGTACTTCACCCACTAGGCCATCTCCTCATCATCTAATTTGTGCTTCTGATACAAGACTCCACAGGCTCAGACTGAGACAGCAAGGTGGGGCACAGCTGCACTGGGAGGTGAAGGGAGGGAAGCCAGGAGCTGAAGGTCATCCTCAGCTACACAGTCAATTTAGCTACATGAGCTAAAGTCATAGAGCCAACATAGGCTCGATGACCCTGGTTTCATGTATTTTTTCCCTCTGTAAACAAGAGTTTTATATAAAGTTATGCACTCATCAATTACTAATCTAACAATGGCCCTTAGTTAAGTTGGGTGGCAGTGGCTATGCCGTTAATCCCAGCAGTGGGGAGGCAGAGGCAGGTGGATCTCTGTAAATTTGAGGCCAGTCAGGTCTACAGAGCGAGTTCTATGACAGCCAGGGCTACATAAAGAAACCCTTGGGGAAAAAAACCAAACAATATGGCCTCTCCCCCAACAAACAAACAAAAAACCAAACCTAACCAAAAGAAAACCCACAAAACCCCCTTATTTAAAAAAAGAAAAAGAGGCTGAGAATGGAAACCTTCAGTTCAGCTCCATGCCATGCCGAAGCCCCATGAGTACAGCCATAAGGGAGAAGGGGAAATCAGGCCAGACTCAAGGAAAACAAATGTACAAGGTTAGCTACATCTTCAACTCAGACAACATCAGAGAAAAACCTGTCCAGAAATCACTGTTCAAGGGAAAGAAAAGCTACCTCAACGCGAGCCCATGCTTTCATGAGCCACACACCTTCAGACCAAGCTGCACTTGCCGTTTTCCTGGGGCTGGAATTTACGTTCATTTCTAAGTTCTCATGTCTTACTCTTGTTTGGTTTGAGTTCTTTTTTTTTTTTTTTGAGACAGGATTTCTTTGTGTAGTTTTGGTGCCTGTCCTGGATCTCGCTCTGGAGATCTGGAGATCCAGGCTGGCCTCGACCTCCCAGAGATCCGCCTGCCTCTGCCTCCCAAGTGCTGGGATTAAAGGCGTGCACCACTACTGCTCGGCCTTGTTTGAGTTCCTAAGACATGGTAGCATGCAGCCCAGGCTGTCCCTGAACTCACTATGTAGCCTAGGTTAACTCTGAACTCCTGCTTCCACCTTCCAAGTGCTAGGATTACAGGTGTGCACCATTATGTTGACGTTTCTGACTGTCAGAAATCAAAATGACTGTGACTGAGAGCTTAAAAAGTAATATTCTATCACCCACTGTAAGACAGTAACTTGTCAAGTTTCATCCCATACTCTCTATATAATTAAACAAAACCCTCAGATGGCACAAATGAAGAAAGTATTACTCTATTTAAAGAACCAGCAAGCAATCTTGTGCTAACTCTTCTCAGCAGCCTGGCTTTACCACCCTGCTCAGAGCTCAGTCACAGAATCCCATTACCAGAAGGAAGACAGCTACTTGATCCTCATCACCAGCGAGGTCATCCAGGGAGAGGAGTGACTTACCTGTTCTTCTGAGAGTTGAGAAATGTGATTCACAGCAGCATAGGACTCAATTTTGGGATTAAAGTGATTGATGATGGCTCTGAAATAAAGAATTAACATTAACATAGTCCCAGAAGAAAGATAATGATAATTCAGTAAATAGTAAGGAGTGAGTGGCCTTGGGTCAGTTTTTGTCAACTCGACACAAGCTACATTTATCTGAGCAGAGGAAACTCAATTGAAAAAAATGCCTCCATCAGACTGGCTTGTAGGCAAGTCTGTAGGACATTTTCTTGATGAATGACTGATGTGGGAGGACCCATGACACTGGGGGGCAGTGCCACCCCTGGACAGGTGGTCTTGGATACTAAAGAAAGCATTGATAATGGACTGAAGAGATAGCTCAATGGTCCAGAGCACTTGCTGTTCTTACAAAGGACCTACGTTCAGATCCAAGCACCCACACTGGGTAGCACACAACTGTCTCTAACTCCAATTCCAGGGGATTTGATACCCTCCTCAGGCCTCTGAAGGGCACTGCATGCACCTGGTACACACACATACGCAAACATACATACACAGAAATAAAAAGCAAAGTTAGAAAGAAAGGAAAGCATGCAAGTAAGCAAGCTGAGCAAGCCAGTAAGCAGAACTCCTCCATGGTCTATTTCAGTTCCTGCCTCGAGATTCCTGTCTTGAGTTCCTGTCCCAATTTTGCTCTGATGGCGTGACCTGCAAGCTTTAAGATGAAATGAACCCTTTCCTTCTCCAGTTGCTTTTGGTCAAGGTGCTTATCACAGCATCAGAACAAGGGTAACTGTCCTCTCCCTAAGCATGAGGTTACAAATGGGAATGAACTGGAAACTGAAATGGGAAGGATTTAATAAGTTATTGAAGCCAGGCACAGTAGTGAATACCTTTAATCCCAGCACTCAGCGGGCAGAGGCAGGCAGATTTCTGAGTTCAAGGCCAGCCTGGTCTACAGAGTGAGTTCCAAGAAAGCCAGGGCTACACAGAGAAAAATCTGTCTTGAAACCCCAACCCCTACCCCCTAAAAAAGTTACTGGAGAATACAATCAAATGCCTCTGATGTGGAAATGAGCTACAGAGAAAAAGCACATGAGTAAAAAACAAACAAACAAGCAAGTCATGCCAGGCAGTGGTGGCGAAGCCTTTAATCCCAGCACTTGGGAGGCAGAGATGTTGGGATCCTGCCCTCACAGGCTTATGGTGGGTTCTAGGTCATCAGCAGGCACAGGCAACTACGTACCGCCTTAAAAAGCAGGACATGGACCCCCGCTCTCTCTCTCTCTCTTCTTTCTCTGCTCTCTGCTCTCCTCCCTCCTGCTTCCCTCCCCCACCAGGTCTGGCTCTCCCCTCTTTCTCACCCCCCCCCCCCCCCCGTCTTTCCCTCCTAATAAAACTTTAAATGTACCACTGGGTTCTGTCGTGACCGTGACCTTTCCATGCGGTAACCAGCGCGGATTACTACCATTTGGTGTCGCAAACTTATATAGGAACTTCTGCACACTCATTCTCTCTCCTGATGAGGAGGTCAATGCTGTGGGACTCCTGGGGGGTACGCAGCACACTCCCAGCCTTTAACCCCTATTGTGATGACGGTCTGGGTAACCCGTGCTGATTCATAGATCCTTCTCCTTGCCTCAGGGGTGCTTGCAATAGGAGCCTGGGATCCAGGTTTGTTACTTTAATTTTTTATTTTTCTCTCTTGGCTGCAGCCATGGGACATAGGGGCGTATACCAGTAAATTTGGCCGCATAACAGCTTCACGGGAACTTCTGCCAGCGAATGGGCAAATGAAGAGTTACCTTATCCCCAAGCTTCCTACTGAAGCTCTGAACCCTTCTTCCTCCCCCTATGGCCCCCTGCCACATGCAACCACTTCTGTCTATCTGACTTCCGCTTTCTGCTCTCCAGCAGTGGGCGGGCTTTAACTCCTCAATGAGTGGGCGGGCTCTCCAGTGCTGGGCGGGCTCTCCAGTGCTGGGAGGGCTGCTTCTGCTGACTCTCACCCTAACTCACCTTAACTCCTCCCACTCGTTCTCAAGCTGCTGTGAGAGACACAGATGGGTCTGGAAGCAGGCTAGAATCCATGCAAATAAGTTTACGATCAAAACCCACAAGTGGATCACAGGAACAGGAATGGATCCTTAGCCAGAGATCAGTTTATAGCCTCCTCCACCAGGTCTTCCTAAAGCTGTCCTCAAGACAGCAGCCCCCAGACCCCCTGACATAGGACTAAAACTTAAGCATCTGGAGAGCAAGGCTGCTGACCCCACAGCTGAAAGTCTCATCTGTGGCATTTAAGGTGTACCAGGGGAGAGATAAAAAGCCAAGAACAAAATTGCCAAGTGCTGGCACACGCTGGCTCCCGAGAGCCATTGGTTCCCTGTTTTAAGTGGGGGGGTGGGCGGGGAGGGGGGAAATGCCATGGAGGCTAATGTGTGCCTTGCCAGGCCATCAGCTGAGCTTTATTCAAAGTGCCACCTAGAAAGACAACCGGTCAGCTGACTGCTCCCAGGCACCAAGATGACATGGGAACATCAAGCTAAGAGCTCCGGCAGACCTAGGCTCTGCCACAGGCTCGCAGGGAACCCAGAACGCAGCATGGAATCAATCTGTTTCTTTCCTTCTGGACACCAGAGCCACTGACCCAGTCCTGGAAGTTTTGGGATTTCACCTCTCCTCATTTCACTATTGTTGGGGTAGGGAGGACAGCCCCCCCCCCCAATTTAATTGTCCTTTCAGGGTTACTTAATGGGAAAAGGTTTTCCAGCTAAGATAGGAGCTTTCATTTCACTGCTCCCTCCATGTGCCTCGCTCCAGACTGTCACAGTGCTTCTCATTCTGTGCACACAGAGCCCTGCTCTCTGCCTTGTCCCTAATTCCAAGAAATAAGTTCTCATGCACCACAAGCTTTTCTCTTCCCAGTTCCTCTCCTAACTCACTGCTCAGCTAATGGTACAGGACCACCACAGAACTGGAGTCCAGAGATCATCAAGTAAGGAACTGTAACAGCTAAAAGGTATTTACACACCCAGACCCAAATGTGTCTGGGTTCTACAAAAACAGACTTTAATATAACCATCTATTACTGTTAAATGCTCTCAACAATTGATCACCTGTCTCCTGGATGCTAAACTAGTAAAGGAAACAGGTGCCTTAAATAATCTGTCTCTGATAAAGCTTAACATGTTCCAATCTCTCTGTCTCTCTCATTAACACTAACCAATACAAGCAGAGTACTAAACACCACAAATGGTCACTAATTTTCTCATGGCTGCTTCTGAACATGCTCAAAAATTTTCCCAAGCTCCAGAAACCAGCTTAAATCCATCTGGACAGGTCGGATCTACTTCAGGCCTTTCCTGTCTCTCCAGCATCCTGTCAGACACAAAAGCAGCCAGGGTGCCAAGCCAAGAGGGACGGACAGCTCCAGGACAGCAGGACAGCCCATCATCCCAGGACGGCTGTCTACCTCAGAAGACCCCCTTCCCTACCCCGCTATGAGCCAACCGACGCTCTCCAAGACAGCTGGAAGCATTTTTTCCAGGAGAAATGATGCCCCTATTCCTATTTACTTGCTAGTTTATAATAAGCAAAAAGTCTGGAATGTTAGGATCCTGCCCTCACTCCAGCACATGCTCAGCGTGGGTTCTTGAGTCTTACCTATCAGCAGGTGTGGGCGACTATGTACCCACCTTAAAAAGCAGACGTGGACCCCCCCCCCCATGTGTTCTTTCTCTGCTCTCTGCTCTGCTCCCTCCCCCTGCTTCCATCCCCAACCAGGCCTGGCCCTCCCCTCTTCCCCCCAACCCCCCCCCTTGCCTTTCCCTCCTAATAAAGTTCTAAAAGTACCACTGGGTTGTGGTGATATTTTATTTGTACTGAAATGTTATTTTAATTTTATGTTAATAAATAAAGTTGCCCTGGGGTCAGAGCTATTAGAGCCATAGTAAGAGCGTGGTGGTTAGAAGAGCTAGGTAGATTTCTGTGTGTTCAGGGATACAGCCAGTATTGGAGACATACGCCTTTAAGACCTGGAGGGCGGTACTTACAGGCAGTGATGAGGCAGTCATGTGGTTGGGTTTACAACCAATGAGAAGGCAGAACAGAAAGATTATTTAAACAGGGACACAGGAAGTACCTCCCTCTCTCGGGGAAGCTAGGAGCACTGGAGGAGGTAAGATTTTATCTCTGAGCTCTGACCTCTCGGCTTTTCTCTTTTACCTTGGCTCTGTGTTTCTTATTTTAATAATACGATTGGTTACATCTACATCTGGCGCCCAACGTGACAAGAATCCATTAAAAACTGCTTGGGGCCGGCTCCCTAGCCGGAGCAGCCGGCTCCCTAGCCCCGGCCCAGGTCTGCTTGGGCTCAGGCTGGACTGTGAGCTGCTTGCTTAAAGCCAGTGCTACAAACAGCTCAGGCCTGCCCTGCTAAACAGGGCCCCTGGCTGTAAAGCCAAGCCTTGACTAGGCTCAAGAGGGAACAAGTGGCTGGCTTTAAGCTTTAGCTGGCTACCCCTTCGCTTTCACTTTCACTTTCGCTTTCGCTTTCGCTTTCTCTCTTGCTTTCTCTCTGTCTCTCTGTTTCTGTTTCTGTCTCTCTCTCTCTCTCTCTCTCTCTCTCTCTCTCTCTCTCTCTCTCTCTCTGGATTTACACCTAGGACTCTAGGTGGCTGTTTTGAAATTCGCTCGGATTTCTACTGTTCTACGCAGATTTGGTAAGTCATAAAGGAAACTATTTAAAAGACAAATTTTTTCCACATTTAAAAAAATGGGTTTCCTGTGTACATTGGAAGAAAATTGGGTTTTGTTTGAAATTTTAGGCAGTCTGACAATGGAACAACTATATGAAAAGATTAGTATTATGGGAATTATGCAGTTTATCACCATGCTTATTCTCATTTTACTATTTAAAAAGATAGTCGATTTAAGTGCCAGGATAACAGCTTTAGAAAAACCTGTTAATTTTAACAGTGAAGTTGGTTCAAGTTTGGATCATAAGGTTACAGAAAGAAAGCCTGTTTTCACACAGTCATCCTTAATTTATCCTGTAACCGTACAGCAGATGCCTGATCAAATGGCTACACAAAATATCTGGGCTCCAATTGAACTGATGGATTTTAAAAGGTTTAAGGAGGCAATAGTATCTTATGGCATGCATTCCCCATATGTAAAGCAAATGTTAAACTCTTGGTCAACATATAATAGGATTATACCACAGGACTGGCGGGACCTTGCACAAGCTGTTCTGGAACCCAGCCAGAGAATTCAATTTCTAACGTGGCTTAAGGAGGAAGCTAGAAACGTAGAAACACAATGGAGGGATAAAGGAATACAAGTTTGTCAGGATCAGCTTATTGGAGAAGGCCAATATGCTTCAATACAAACACAATGTTTATATGATGTTCAAACCGTAATTTTATGTCGAATGGCAGCCTTGAATGCATGGGACAGAGTTGATGAACCAGGAAAAAAACCTGAGTCATTCACAAAGGTTATGCAAGGCCCAAAAGAATCTTTCACAGATTTTTTAGAAAGACTGGCTTCAGCAGTAAACAGAATGGTCTCAGGATCAGAAGCTAGTAAGGCAATAATTGAAGCTTTGGCATTTGAGAATGCGAATGCAGCATGCAAAAGAATAATCAGGCCGTTAAGGGCAAGATCTGCACCTTTGGAAGATTGGATTAGAGAAACAATTAATGTTGAGGCTGATGAGCATGATGATACGTGGGTAGGAGAAGTAATTTCAAAAGGTTTGAGGAGTGTTAGATGTTTTGGGTGTGGAAAGCAAGGACATTTTAAAAGGGACTGTAAACAGGTCATTCCTAGAAGCAATGTTTCTTCAAGGAACAATGGCAACAGAATGCCCCTTCCTTCTGGAGTATGCAGAAGGTGTGGTAAGGGAAAACACTGGACCAACGAATGTAGATCAACAAAGGACAGACAGGGTAATCCTTTGCCTCAGTTTTCGGGAAACTCCCGGAGGGGCCTCATGCAGGCCCCCATAGCAAAACCAGTTCAAACCTTTCCTGCAGCTGTAGAGGAAATCCCTGCTCTGAGCGATTAAATAACCAAATGACTATTGGAATAAATCATGCTGGTCAGAATGATGAAACAGAGAGAATAGAAAATTCAGGAGAAAACATAAAGAAAATTTTTTGGCAAACTTCTATTAATGAACAGAGACCAAAATTAACGATAAAAATAAATGGTGTTTTGTTGTCTGGTCTGGTAGACACAGGTGCGGACATTACCATAATTGCACCAGAATTTTGGCATCCAGCTTGGCCTCTTCAGGAGGTAAACGTTCAACTGTTAGGAATTGGGACATTATCTGGAGTGAAACAGAGTGCAAGATGGCTGGAATGTATAGGTCCAGAAGGACAGAGAGGAAAATTAAAACCATATGTCGCTAACATAGCTATGAACCTGTGGGGTCGAGACTTGTTGCAACAATGGAATACTCAGATTAAAATCCCTCCAATCTCAGAAACAAATCATAAACTAGCACATGTTTCTGAGAGAAATATTAGAAGGCATTATTTTGAGTGGTCACCAGCCATCCATATTATACAAGAACAGGGCACAACAACTGATAATCTTCCAAAAATACCAACAGCTCTACCTTTAAAATGGTTAACAGACAAGCCTGTATGGGTTCAGCAATGGCCTTTAACAACAGAGAAACTCCAGGCTTTAGAAGAGCTGGTAGAAGAACAGTTAAATGCTCAGCATATTGAACAGTCAACCAGCCCTTGGAATTCTCCTGTATTTGTTATTAAAAAGAAATCTGGTAAATGGAGAATGGTAACAGACCTTAGAGCAATTAACAAAGTAATTCAGCCGATGGGCTCTCTACAATCTGGAATTCCTTTGCCTACTCTGTTACCAAAAGGATGGCCTCTCATAGTTATTGATTTAAAAGACTGTTTCTTTTCAATATCCTTACAAGAAAAAGACAGAGAAAGATTTGCTTTCACAGTGCCTACTTATAATAATTCTCAACCGGTTAAAAGATTTCAATGGAGGGTCCTCCCACAGGGAATGTTAAATAGTCCAACTCTGTGCCAATATTTTGTACAACAGCCATTGGAAGTGATACGTAAAAAATTTCCTAAATCTATAATTTATCATTATATGGATGATATTTTACTAGCTGACTCAAATGCAGATACTTTAGAAAGAATGTTTGAAGAAGTAAAGAAAATTTTGCCTTGCTGGGGATTACAAATTGCTCCTGAAAAAATACAAAGAGGAGATTCTATTAATTATTTAGGATATAAAATAGAGCTACAAAAAATTAGACCCCAAAAGGTGCAAATTAGGAGAGATAGACTACAGACTCTTAATGACTTTCAAAGATTATTTGGAGATATTTCTCATCTACGAACTATTGTTGGGGTAAAAAATGATGAACTGACTAATTTGTTCAAAACCTTAGAAGGTGACAAGGACTTAAATAGTCCAAGAGAATTATCACCTGAAGCTGAGAAAGAATTGGCCTTGGTAGAAAAGAAAGTACATGAAGGGCACGTGGATCGTATTGATCCAAAGCTGGATTGCATTTTGGTTATTTTACCTTCTAGGCATTCCCCTACTGGAATATTAATGCAGAGGGAAGATATTATATTGGAATGGATATTTTTACCAAATAAACCAAATAAAAAATTAAAAACTTATGGGGAAAAAATCTCTGACTTGATTTGGAAAGGAAAATTGAGACTTCGTCAGTTAGCAGGAATAGACCCAGCAGAAATTGTCGTACCTTTAACTAAGGAGGACATTGAAAAATTATGGACAGAAAGTGAACCTTGGCAAAGAGCTTGCAGTAATTTTTTGGGAGAAATTAACAGCAAATATCCCAAAAGCAACAGAATTGATTTTATAAAGAGAGCTGATTGGATCTTGCCTCGAATTGTACGGCAAAAACCCATATCTGGAGTTCGTACATTTTATACAGATGCCAACAAACAAGGAAAGGCAGGTTACAAATCAGAAAATTTAAGTAAAGTGGTACAAAGTCCTTATAATTCAGTGCAAAAATCAGAATTGTATGCTATTCTGTTGGTATTAATGGATTTTTCAGAACCTCTCAACATAGTAACTGACTCTCAGTATGCTGAAAGAGTGGTATTACATATTGAGACTGCAGAATTTATCCCTGATGCTTCAGAATTAACTTCACTATTTATTCAATTACAAGATACAATCAGGAAAAGGAGTCATCCTTTATATATAACTCACATCCGATCTCATACTGGTTTGCCAGGCCCTTTAGCACAAGGCAATGATGAGATTGATAAATTATTGGTAGGAAATGTGCTGGAGGCCTCAGAATTTCATAAAAAACATCACGTCAATAGTAAAGGTTTAAAAAAGGATTTTTCCATAACCTGGCAACAAGCCAAAGAAATAGTAAAGAAATGTCCTACTTGTTCCTTCTATAATCAAACACCATTACCAGCAGGATGTAACCCAAAGGGTACTCAGAGGAATGAAATCTGGCAGATGGACGTGTTTCACTTTGCAGAATTTGGAAAATTGAAATATGTACACCACACCATTGATACTTATTCAGGATTTCAATGGGCAACTGCTTTGAGTTCTGAAAAAGCTGATTCTGTAATCACTCATTTGCTAGAAGTTATGGCCATCATGGGTATACCTGCACAAATTAAAACTGACAATGCTCCATCATATGTCTCTGTTAAAATGAAACAGTTTTTTGCTTATTACAATATAAAGCATATTACAGGCATACCACATAATCCTACAGGTCAAGCAGTTATAGAAAGGTCAAACAGAACTCTAAAGGATATGCTAAATAAACAGAAAGGAGTAACAAAAACCCCCAGAAATAGACTGCATAATGCTCTATTAACTTTGAATTTTCTGAATGCCAATGAGAAAGGAACAACAGCTGCAGAGAGACATTGGGTAATAGAAAAAACTACAGAATTAAATCAGCCTATATACTTTAAGGATGTGCTGACCTCAGAATGGAAGCCAGGGTATGTATTACGTTGGGGACGAGGTTTTGCTTTTGTTTCTATAGGAGAAGATAAGCTGTGGGTACCATCAAAATTGATAAAGGTTCGATTTGAACAAGAGAAACCTCTTAATTAGAGGAGGTGATAGTTCATCAACCAGCATGAACATCCAATTTAAACTAACTTGTACCTGTAACACATGTCTTTTCATTTAATCAGATAATAACTTGCCAAAAAGGAACATCCCCAAAATTAGTCTTGGGGGAAGGTTTTTGTTTTTGTCTTTTAGGAGAATGAAGGTTAAGGAATCTGAAGGACACAAGACAAATGAGACAACTGAAGAAAAGGGACAAATCATCTATCCCAGGAAACAGAGTATATGGGAGTATATGACATATGGGTATATATTATCTAAAAAATTTTATGTCTTCTTAAATGTTTGTTTGTGCTTTTCTCTAAAGATTTAACACTATTGGTTTTCTAATAGTCCCAGTTCAATTAAAATTTAAAGCTGACTTTGGAGTTGGAGAATGGCTCTCTCCTTCTTTAAACTCAAGCATGTTGTTAAAATGAAAATACAAACTCCCTGTATCATGCCAGAATAAAAGAGCCATTTTCTGCTGTGGGACAGGACAAAAGCCAAATTAATCAAGGGACTATTCTATTACTAATCTCAACTCTTTGATTCTATTCTGATTCTTTAAACTTTTCTTAAAGTATAAATTTTATATCAAAATTTACAAGATTAATATATATATACATTTTAAACTTTGTTAAGATATGAATGGTCATATAGAGTACTAACTAATTCTAGAAAAAAGGCTTCAGTTAGCTGCATATATATGTCTTTGTGTTCGAGTCTCTTATCAGTTTTCTGCAGGAAATCACGGCCAGGCCTAACATCAACTGAAGTCTCCGGAAAGAAGATGGGGCCCCACAACAACAACAACAACAACAATTCCACGTGGACAATAATAATATCACTAAACTGACAAACATCATCTACAGATCAGCTTTGAACTACAAGGTGCTCAGAGCAATTTTGAGATGACTAGCTGAGATGATCCAGTCTCAAAGACTACTTGAATAAGGACTTGAGATAAACCCTGAACTTTGGCTTTATACACAGACTGGATAATAATGAAGGATATAGTTACCTTTCCTAGAATTTTACAATTAACCTAAATTTTTCTTTCAGGATAAAGATAACTTCGCCCATACCCAGCAGTAAGCAATTTTAAGAATATGACACCCACATTGCCAAAGAAGTGGTGTGGGGCAGGTGGTTTTTTGGTTCTTTTAATGGGTTTTGGGTCTGGGATAATTTTCATTATTTAGGGGGGTAGGTTACAAGTTGTCAAGGGTTAGGAAAAAGGCTAAGCAAAGGAGATTAGATTTAAGGTTCTTGTTTAAAAAAAAAAAAAGAAAGAAAGAAAAGAAAAGAAAAAGACAATTACTAGTTTTAAATACTTTACATTATTACCAACTATTAGGATATAAAGAAATGAAAGTTAGTAATTAGACATTACAATAGAAATTGTAGTCATATTAGATATGTTTTAAAAATTGAGCAGATGTATTTTAGACAGGTCATCTTCAAACCCTTCAGAGATCTACAGAATATGGCATTTAAAATGTTTTAATAACTTAGAAATTTTTCTTTTTTGAGACATGTCGGCTCCTGGCAGTACCAATCTACTTCAGAGAAAATATGGGCATTGAAGAAACTGCATATGGAGTTAATTTTCATTGTGGCAAAAGTTAGCCACTGGACAACAAAGTATCCTCAAATCAACAGGACAAAATGGACAGACAGAACACGAAACAAAGGACTACTGATTCTTGCCAAAACAAGTGTGGTTATGGCTTTATCAAAAGGCATCTTCTGAGGCCAGGACAATATGGCACCATCCCTGAAGTGGCCTTCACAATCTGGAAAAGGTACAGTGCCCTTTTCTTAGAAGGCAGCTGAACAGGCAGTGGGCCGATGGCTTCTGTTGTGCAATGGAACAGCAACTGAAAGCTCACGCCTCTCAATAGTAGACTGGCATTTAATAGAGGGATGTGGAGAAGGGCATGCTTAGATGAAGCCATATATACATAGCCAAGAAGAATGGACAGCTGAATTCAAAAAACCATCAACAATTTCCAGAATTTAAAATCCTGAATCATGACATGACACTAGTGGAATTCAGGTGTTTCTGGTATATGGACTGCTCTCACCCAATGTGAGGTTGAACTGTTGACCTTGTGTACAATCTACTTCACAAATGAGTCTGTCAGATACGATAAGCCTATAGGCTGAAGATGATGCCCCAACACTGTGGAGAAACCTCAGGTGACTGTCCAGGCAGCTGGCTGTTTCTGTCAACCCACAAAATTTTTGGAAGCTGCTTTTGTGCACTTCTTGTTTTTATTTTTGTTAGCTAATATTATTTCCTTCTTGGGTCTCTGAGGGAGTTGAAGATTAGTTAGTTATAGTTGAAGATTAATTAGGATAGAAAGTGAATTAGATACATTTTGGACTTACTAAAATAGGATAGATAAGGGAATTATTTTCTCTGATTTGTCAAATACAAATGGACTAGACATCGTTTAGGTATTTGTTACCTGTATATATTGTATATAGTTATTGTACTTTTGTATATAGTTTTTCTTTTGTTAGTTATAACCTTTTGCCTTTTTTCTTTTTATTAAAATAGAAAAGGGGAAATGTGGTGATATTTTATTTGTACTGAAATGTTATTTTAATTTTATGTTAATAAATAAAGTTGCCCTGGGGTCAGAGCTATTAGAGCCATAGTAAGAGCGTGGTGGTTAGAAGAGCTAGGTAGATTTCTGTGTGTTCAGGGATACAGCCAGTATTGGAGACATACACCTTTAAGACCTGGAGGGCGGTACTTACAGGCAGTGATGAGGCAGTCATGTGGTTGGGTTTACAACCAATGAGAAGGCAGAACAGAAAGATTATTTAAACAGGGACACAGGAAGTACCTCCCTCTCTCGGGGAAGCTAGGAGCACTGGAGGAGGTAAGATTTTATCTCTGAGCTCTGACCTCTCGGCTTTTCTCTTTTACCTTGGCTCTGTGTTTCTTATTTTAATAATACGATTGGTTACATCTACACTGGGTTCTGTTGTGACCATGACCTTTCCAGGCAGTAACCAGCGCCGATTACTATCAAGAGGCAGGTGGATCTCTGTGAGTTCGAGGACAGCCTGGGCTACAGAGTGAGTTCCAGGAAAGGTGCAAAGCTACACAAAGAAACAATGTGTTGAAAAAACCAAACCAAACCAAGCCAAACGAAACAAAACCCACAAAACAACAACAACAAAAAACCAAGTCATGCTAAGATTCGAGATGAAAAAGAACAACCCAGGGTCAACCAGGGAGCCCTGGTGTTCCAGTTAGAATGAGGTGTACAGGATGGGTACTCAGTGAAGCTGGACCAACACGGAGATGAAATACAGTCACTGAAGAAGCTAAGCTTTATCAAAACTGACATTCAATCCTCATGCTTGTTAGTATGTAGCTCCAAAACAAAATTTAAATTCCAGGCATTGAAACCAAAATCAAGAATGATCACTTTTGGGCTGGAGAGATGGCTCAGAGGTTAAGAGCACTGACTGCTCTTCCACAGGTCCTGAGTTCAATTCCCAGCAACCACATGGTGGCTCACAACCATCCATAATGAAATCTGGTGCCCTACTGTATACATAATAAATCTTTTAAAAAAAAAAGTCATTGAGTTATCACTTTCAAATGTTCCCTGTCTATCAGTTGTTCACATCCAAAGCCACCATATTTTATTAAATTTACTTAAAAAAAAAAAAAAACCTCTAAGGAGTTGGGGGGAAAGTGTGTGTTAAGCAAATGTGAGAATCTGAGTTCAGAGCCCCAGCATCAACATAAAAGCTAAGCATACTTGTGTGCCCTTGAAACCCTAATACTGCAGGGGGAGATGCAGAGACAGGGGGCTGGCCAGCCAGCCAATGTAGCAAAAACCAATGAGCTCTATGTTCAGTGAGAGATCCTACTTTAAAATTAGGTTCCCATGGTACAACAGTGGCATGAATGTTATAGGGATAACCAACCACTCTCTGCTTGGATGTAAAAGCCTGCTTCACAGAAGGAAATGCATGTATAGTGCTGTAAATATGACCCAAAACTCAAGGTTGGAGCGCTCACAGGTCTCAGGATGAACCTACTACTATTATTCTACAAAATGGACTTGCTGTCAAACTGCCCTACACATTTATATCTCTCCACCCCCAGATAGTATAGCTCTCAGAACCCATCAGAGAACTTTCTCTGGTGGAGGGTGGTCTATGCAGAAACTCACAGCTGATCAAGCACAGAGATCATGTCAATGGAGTGCTCAGCCACAAATGGAACATCGATACCACAGCCTCTCCATAAGGTTCAGGGACCACCCTGGAAGAGGGGAGGAAAGACTGAGAGCCAGAGATCAGGGAGAATGAAAGTGAAACGGCATCTTCTGAACCACATCACTCATGAACTCACAGCAGCTGGAGTTGCCAGCCATTCAATGTCCCAGCATGGAACATATAAACAATATATATGTTGGTTCCTGCAATGATATTTTTGTATGCTATGTATGCTTCCAAGAACTCCTAACAGTGCATTTACCTGAAATTCTTCTCTAGCATCCTAGAGATAGTTTTGTTTCTTGTGCAAATGAAGCTCAGATTCTCCTTTCTCTCACAGCCCAAATGGCATTTCAGAGCAATTGACTCAGAACAAAAGGATTTTTTGTAGTTTTATTTTAATGACATATTGAATCTTTTACCTAGGCACCTGTAAAATTGCAGTTTGAGCACATTTATGATAGACTCATGACATTTCACCTAACCACTTATAAGAATATATTTTGAGTACATAAATTCCCTTTCTGACTTATTCCAGGCCTTATCTGACCCACCTCCTCTATTCACTCCCCTTTTGGGATACAAATGAAGCTGGTTATCATGGCTCTTGTAGGGACCTTGGAAGCTTTTGCATTGGATTGCAGGAGTCAGGCAGCTGGTAAGGGAGAGACCTGTTCCAGGGAAGAAGGGGAAGGAACCATGATGGAGAAGAACAAGGATGAAGATGAGGACAGAGTGGAAATGAGTTAAAGTTATGAGAGGACAGGAGGAAAAGGGACAGAGAGGAGCTAAATGTAAGAATAAAACTGAAGCTGTGTAGATAGAATTGAATCTCAGAGGAATAAAGTAGATGGACAAAAGAACCTGGTGTACTTAGATTATTTTTCCCATAGATTACCCCACTGTTAGCAGTGTCTCTTCTGGACCCCTGGGAAGGAAACTAAAAGGCCGGTCCTCAATATTTTCCAAAACCTGGCAACCTTGAGCACCCAGACTCAGAAGAGTAATTAACCAAGTACATGCAAGGAGAAAGGTGTCACTTAGTGGAGGCTGTCCAAAGTAGAGGCAGTTTCCCCGGGGAGTCTTCTGGTCCTCTTGGAAGGAAACTAAGAAGCAGGACATCAATAATTTATGAAAGGGAAAGGTTCCTGAGTCCCTTCTCCAAACTGAGGAGCTGTGGACAGGTAATGGTTTCTGGAGGAGGGAGAGTGAGTTTTCTTTAAGGGTGTGGCTCCTTGTAGGTTGGACATACTCTAGTAATAACCAGGAGTATATGGGGAACACAAACTGTAGTCAATGGGCTAAAAAAAAAAAGAGGATACAAAATTAAGGGTGTATTAGGAAGTGGACATGGATCTGGGAGGAGTTAGAGTATGTATGGGGAGAATATGATTGAAATATGCTATATGAAATTCTCAAAGAATTAATAAAAATATTTAAAAAATATGAAGTAGGGAAGCAACTAAGGAAAACATCTTGATGTTCACCTCTGGCCTCCACATGTGCCCATGTGGGTGAGTGTATATATTCAAATGCTTAACACACACACACACACACACACACACACACACACACACACACACACAGAAACACACACACAGATATTTATAGCCTGAACGAAGTCCCTTATAGAGAATGTTCCTACCAAGATTAGCTAAACCTACTCCTTTGATTCAACTTTATACTGTAAATCCTGCCTCCTTTTTATTTGTATGTAAAATCCTGCCTCCATGTTCAGCTACAAGCAATACTCCTGCCTCTTTGTTCAGTTCTATATAATAAATGCCCTGAGGTTCTAGGTTGCTGTGGTTTCTCCAGCTGAGAGTCCAGACTACCCAATCCCAGCTATTTCTGTGTGTTTGTGTGTCTGTCTTTTCTTCATTCCCTCTCCATCCTAGTCAGGTCCGTCCCTGGAGCCATGCAGGATGTGGCACAGTGTTTCTGGTAATATGTACAGATACTTCCTCTCATAGGAAGTTTAATTCCTACCAGTGCTAAGGATTGGCTAGATTTAGGGACTTATTTAGAGTAGCAAAACGGAAAAAAACAGAAATTTATAGTAAAAAAGACTGGCAAATAATATATTAACCAGATGAGGAGGGTTAACAAGCCAGTGATATCACAGCTATTATAAGAAAGGAACGGTGGGCAGTGGTGGCGCACGCCTTTAATCCCAGCACTCAGGAGGCAGAGCCAGGCGGATCTCTGTGAGTTTGAGGCCAGCCTGATCTACAAAACGAGTTCCAGGAAAGGTGCAAAGCTACACAGAGAAACCCTGTCTCAAAAAAACAAAACAAACAAACAAAAAGAAAAAAGAAAAAGAAAAAAAGGAACATCACCTTTCTTAGGTTCTTCCAGAAACTTATAAATCTAAGAAAACCATCAGACAGCATGGGGCACATATCTGTACTAACAGTGGTCAGGAAGCAGAGGCAAAAGTATTGACAGTTCAAGGCCAGCTTAGACTAGAGTCTCAGAAAGCATAAGGCCCAGAAGCCAGGCTTGAGGATGTCCCTAATCTTAGCACCTAGAAGGCAAAGGCAGGTGGCTCTCTGAGAGGAGGAGGCCAGTGTGGTCTACATAGTGAGTTTCAGGACAGCCAGAACTACACAGTGAGTCCCTGTCAAAAGGCGGAAGAGGAAAGAAGAAAGAAGAGGGCGCTAGGCGGGTTGCTTAGTGGTGGAGACCGTTCCCAGCCTCTACAAGGCTCTGGGTTTGATCCCCAGCCTAAGAAAAGAAGGGATCAAAGAGTGATCAAGGAAGGAAGAAATGGAGGTAAGGAAAAGGTAGGAAGGGAAAGCGAAAGAAAGAAAAATTTCAAACAAATTCCAACTAGGGGTATGCTACAGGGTACCAGCAATTCTTAAGACAGTAAAGGTCACGAAACAACAGGACTTGGGAAAATGTCACAGATCAGAGGACACTGGGAAGACATGACATGTAAATACAACAGAGCGCCCTGTGCTGGTCCTGGAACAGAAGGAAGATACTGATGGATAAACTGTGCAGCTTAGATAAAATGGAGAGTTTAGTTAAGAATGACAAGTCTATGCCAGTTTCTTTGTGCTGACAAATGAACCATGCTAACGTGAGACGAGACTAGGCTAAGGATACACAGCTAGCCTGTATTATCTGTGCACTTTTCCTGTAAATATACAATTACTCCAAAATAAGTTTATTAAAATGTGTGTGCAGGAGATAGTAAAAGGCAGTATTTTCTTTAGTATAGGTTGTTGATAGGAAAGAATTAGAGAGCTATCTCATCTGGTTCAAGTAATCAAAGTATAAACTAGAAACTTAAAAAAAACATAGTCTGACTACTTATTCTGAATGATTTCTGGCAAGTGATATTATCTTCAGAAAGTGCCTGGGAACACTAACTACAGGTATATAACAAATATTTGCTAAAAGTGATTTAAACATGAGAGGGTTCTTACAATAATAAAGCATAAATATGTAACATATTGTACTTATTGCATACAGTTTTACTATGTTAGTTAAAACTTTCGCTTTTTATTTAGACAAAAGGGGGAAATGTGTGATTTTTTAAAAAATTTATTATATATACAGTGTTCTGCCTGTATACATGCCTGCACACCAGAAGAGGGCGCCAGATCTCATTACAGATAGTTGTGAGCCACCATGTGGTTGCTGGGAATTGAACTCAGGACCTCTGGAAGAGCTGTCAGTGCTCTTAACCTCTGAGCCATCTTTCCAGCCCATGCTGTGTGATATTTTGATTGTGTTCTGACTAATAAAGCTTGCTTGGAGTCAGAGGGCAGAGCTAGCCACTAGTTGACCATAGACATTTGGAGGACTGCAGACAGGAGACAGGAAGTAGTGAGTGGGGGCTGAGAAGAATGGTAGAGGTAGGAAGTGACTGGTGGCTTCTCTGATCTTTTAGGTTCTTACCCTGATATTTGACTCCAAATCTTTTATTGTTTTTTGTTTGTTTGTTTATTTGTTTTGTTTTTCCGAGACAGGGTTTTTCTGTGTAGTTTTGGTGCCTTTCCTGGATCTCGCTCTGTAGACCAGGGTGGCCTCAAACTCACAGAGATCCACCTGCCTCTGTCTCCCGAGTACTGGGGTTAAAGGCATGTGCCAACACCGCCCGGCCCAATTTTTTATTGTTAAAGATTAATTAGATTAAAACTTCATCAAGAAAAACTTGGCAAAGCCAATGCCAAACATCTAGCACAGTATCTGGAACTCAGCTAGTTCTTAATGGATGAATAAATCACACAGGACAGACATGGGTCGGAAGCTTGGATAACTTGGTATTCCACAGACAACCAAACAAAGCAGGCTAAAGCGGAAATTTGGTGTTGTGGGATATTTTACACTGTGTGAAAATGCTGTAATTGGTGTAATAAAAAGCTGAACAGCCAATAGCTAGGAAGAGGTTAGGTGGGACTTCCGGGGACAGAGAGGACTCTGGGAAGAAGAAGGGCAGAGTCACCAAACGCAGAGGAAGCAGTATGGGCAGTATGGGGATATGAGGTAACGAGCCATGCAACAGACAGTAGATTATAATAAATGGGTTAATTTAAGTTATAAGAGCTAGTTAGGATCTAGTCTAAGCTATAGGCTGAGCTTTCATAATTAATAAGAAGTCTCTGTGTCATTATTTTTGAGCTGGTGGCCCAAAGAAAAATTAAAACTACAACTGCTTCCCTGAATAATACATCATAATGGGAAAAAAACCAAGAATTTTAGATGTAGAGAGAGTAGGCCTGAGTTAAAATCCTGATTCCCCACTGGGCACTGTTGCACATACTTATGATTCTACCACTCAGGAGGCAGAAGAAGTAGGCTAGAGGACTTAAGGACAGCCTGGGTTAATGAGACTCTGTCTCAAAAATACAGGAATTGGGCTATATCTCAGTGGTAAAGCACCCACCTAGCATGTCTAAGACCCTGCTAGATCACCTAGTACTGAGGGGGAAAATCCCAATTCTTCTACTTACTTGTTGTAAGAAAGCAATTTTAAGTGCTGGCTTTTCCATCTGATTGGATTTCCTCTCTAAAATTTCTTTCATGTTTTCTTTTACTAACTAATTTGCCCTAAAGGTAGATAGGTAGAGGTGTGTGTGTGTGTGTGTGTGTGCGCGCGCACACACACTTTGCTGGGGATTACCATTAATCTAAAACTTCATCTGGGTTATTTGTTTTTTCTTTTAAGCAATCTCTTCTTTGCTAGAACATTCTGTGACACACTACACAATACACTACAGAGGACGTTCCTGGGTATCTGGTGATTGTAAATGGGAAAACCATTCTATGCTTTTAAACACTCTTTTTTTTTTAAGAAATTTTTCATTCACTTTACATACCATCCACAGATCCTCCTCTCTCCCCTCCTCCTGCCTCCTCCAGCCTTCTCCAACCACCCTCCACTCCCTCCTCTGAAAAGGCAAAGCCTCCCATGGGGTGTCAGCAGAGCTGATACATTCATTTGAGGGACGAGGGATGCTATGAGCAAGGGGCATCATGATGGGGAAACCTACAGAGACCACCAAACCAAGCTACTGGGAACTCATGAGCTTTAGACCAACAGCTGTGGAGCCTCCACGGGACTGGACTAGGCCCTCTGCATAAGCGAGACCATTGTGTAGCTTGATCTGCTTAAGGGCCCCCTGGCAGTAGGATCGGGATCCATCCCTGGTTGTATGAGCTGGCTTTCTGGAGCACAGTGCCTATGGTGGGACACCTTGCTTTTAAACATTCTTCAAAGGAACCTTCAAACACACTGGCCTCTGAGAAGGGGAAGGCAGGTCTGAGTGGTGTGTGTCAGCAGATAGTTTGAGGTTCAGTCATTTCATTTCATACTAACTTTCCTTTTCACCTTCACACCTGTCACACATGCTTCCATTTCATGCAATAATCAACTTTTTACCTTATGGAGCCAATGAATCTTCAGCCCATACAATTCAACAACAAAAGCAACAACAGCAAAACGCAATTTCCCCTGACGCCTGTTAACAGCGTGTATTACAAGCCTCAGAGACTCTGCTGATTAACATTTAACAACATAAAACCTCAAATAAGAATTCCTCCCAACCTTTTCACTTTGGAACTATCTAATCAAAAACTTCATCGACTGACCTGTTGGGGCGTTCCTCTAAGTTATCCCTTCTTTATACTACGGTCCCTGTAGCTGTTTAAGACCAAAAGAAACAAGTGTATATATTTTTGTATATATTTTTAAAAATAAAATGAAAATAGGGAAGGTTAGTATGGAAGGCATTTTGACAAATAAGATAATGAAGACAAAGAACATGGAAACAAAAGATGAACTAGCAGGGATGTGGAAATGGGAGTGTAGGATAAAAAACTAGTAGTGTGTTGATATTTTATTTGTATGTTAATAAATAATGTTTGCCAGGAGATCAGAGGACATAGATAGTCAGCCATAAACAAAAAGCCAGCCATAAACAGAAGTCAGGTGGTGGTAGCACACACCCTTAATCCGATCACATGGCAGGCAGAGTTTCTGTGTGGTCAAGGACACAGCCAAGCATGGTGACACATGCCTTTAAACCCAGTACCAACCATAGAGACCTGGAGGTCTATACAGACAGGCATGACGAGGAAGTGAGGTGACTGGGCTAAGAGCCAATGAGAGGGCAGAAAAGCAAGGCAATAAAGGTGCAGGTTAGACGGAAGAAGCTGGATCGCTTTGGAAGCTATGGCGGCGTGGTGAGCTAAGGTCAGCTGGTAGCTCTCACTGTTTCTCTGATCTCTACAGCTTGCACCCCTGTATTTGGCTCTGTGTTTCTTATTTAATAAGACTGTTTAGAAATTCATCTACACAGTAGAGGGGGTTGGGGACATAGCTCCTTTGGTACAGTGCTTGGTTAGCATGAAAGAAGCCCTGACTCAACCTCCAGGACCACCTAAACTAGGTGTTTGTGATCCCAGCACTTGGGAGGTAGAGGCAAGAGGATTGGGAGTTCCGGGAAAATACAAAAATGATCAAGGTAACATCATATCACATGCACATTGAAAAGGTCATAACAAAGCAGTTTGGCAGCTGACAGGAAGAAGAAGCCACTGGCTCAGACATCTAGTTGCCTGCTTACTTTATTTATTGATCCAAGTTTGTCAAGTGGCCTAAAAAACTACTAAAGAATCTGACTAATTTGTGCAATAAATTTGCTGGCTGAAGGGAGTGGACTGGAAATGTGTATCACTGACCGACATCCTAGCAACTCACAGTCTGCAACATGGGGGAATGACTTGAGCCAGCATTGTTCTTGATTTCCAAGTGAAAACACGTGTCACACCAGTGAAATTATTTACCTACTGCCTCCATTTTCATGCAGCTGTGTATCAAGTGAATGAAGGTTCACAACTCATTAACTGGAAACAGCAGAGGATTAACATGTATGAAAGGCATAGGCACATGGCCTCCGGGTAGCTGCTGCCTCCTCCTCCAAAGCTGATTGTGCACGGCTATCTATTTGGGGAGTTTAGGCTTTCTGCCTTGATGCATGGCTTCACCTGATGTAGGTTTCCACCTCATCACCTGCTGGAAATTAGGCAATAGGTTATAGCTACTTTCCTTGAGAAATGAGTTCATTTATTTCACTCATTCCCTGTGTCTACCGGAAAACAAGCTGAGGTTCAGTTGTGTCCCCAAATCATAGATTTCAGCCAGGCTTTATTCTGCAGGCTTTATTCTTAGCTAATCATCTCCTGCACTTCCCTGTGAGAGGAACGACACTGTTCCTGCTTTAGCTACTAGCCTAACATTTGTCTCCAGTTTCCACAGTCACAATGATTTAAAGAATTAACCACGCTGGGAGAACTGCCCTTTTTCCATGACGGACACCAGTGACACATTCCTCTGAGATATGTCCACTTTTTAGCAAATCTTTCCCTCAATAAGTGAAGAGAATAAAAATCTTCCTAGAGATAAAATACTCACATGATGAACCCGACCTGCCCAGATCTCATTACTCTGTGCTTTAGGTTCTCTTTCTTTTTCTTTTTCCAGACAGGGTATCTCTGTAACAACAGCTCTGGCTGTTGTGGAACTCTCTCTGTAGACCAGGCTGACCTTGAACTCAGAGATCTATCCGCCTGCCTCTGCCTCCTGAGTGCTGGAATTAAAGGTGTGCACCACCAATGCCTGGCCTCTTTTTTTTTTTTTTCATTACTACTTTGTAAATTTTATTTTCATTTTATGTGTATTGGTGTTTTGCCTGCATGTCTGTGTGTGTGTGTGTGTGTGTGTGTGTGTGTGTGTGTGTGTAGGGGTGTTGTATCCCCCTGGAACTGGAGCTACAGACAGTAGCTGCCATGTGCGTACTGGGAATTGAACCTAGGTCCTCTGGAAAAAGCATCCAGTGCTCTCTCTTAACTGCTGAGTCATCTCTCCAGACTACAGGCTCCCTCTCTCTTTCTCTATTGGCTGGTCAGGAATTGCTGACTAGAAATGCTCCTGGGGCTAGAAAATAAAACCTTTGAAGCCTGGTCCTGGGTGTCCTATCTCTGGAAGCAAGATGTTGCTTCACTCTCAGAAACACCTACTAAATGTAAAGGAACAAAACAGGCCATTTGACATTATCTATTAAATCCTCCTCTTTCTCTAGAGAAAACAAAAACCCTAGACACCTAGGAGAAATTCTAAAGAGTGGCAATCTCCTCAAAATCCCAAGAAGTAGCCTAATTTTAATTAATGATAAACATTCTAATCTTTTAAATATGACTTGAACATGTTCCAAAAATGGCATGAGACAAAAGCCTGAAATACTTTAATTACATCTTAATTTCATTAGTCCAACTAAATCAATTATTATAAAACAAGTTTTAAGCACCAAGAGGGAAGGAGGCAGAAAAATAAGTAACTCATTTAGGCTTTTTATCACTTCAAAAACGGAGGTAAATTTTTAGCAGTTTCTAAGCTGAGGTTAGAGAGAATATTCTGTGGGTCCTATACCAGTAAGAGAAAAAGGGGCATTTGGAGTCCACACTAATCAGAAGAGCTAAACATATACCTCAGTGGTAGAAAAGGAGGGCTAAGGCCCTCATGCGCACGAAGGAGGAAGAAGGCTGTCGAGCTCAGAGTTCACGCACTATGGGAGAGGTCCGCATGTTCACTTGTAGGAGAAACGAGATGGTGGGTCATATGGATCACACACTGGTTCTCAAGGACTCCAAGAAAAGAATGAAATTAAAAGACATGGAAAGAGGTTTATTTTCTATCCCAGGGGAACCTTTTAGAACTCCTCAGGAAAGGCAATCAGCGAGACTGCCAAAGTAATTAAGCAAGTGAACACTTAGCATAAAGCCCACATCAGTTAAGTGAGCAGAGATGAATCTTATTACTGTGCACTGTCAGCTCTGAGCCCGCAGGTGCTAACCACCGAGATGCGGTGCTGCTCTGCCCTGGATGCTCTCCGCTCACGGTGACAGCGCTTTGCCCTTCCTGCCAGCTCTGAGGAAGGCTGTTCACCTGCTTTGGCAGTGACTTATGTTCCCTTCAGAATCCTGACACAGTGCTTTCAATAAGAAGCCCGAGTGCCGCTTCTGTGAGTCGGTGGTGGCTGGCTAGAGACAAGAGCCTTGCAAGCAAAGAACCTGGGGAGAGCAGAAGCAGAGGAGCAGAAGCAGAGGAGCCGGGAGGCAGAGCTGCTGGTACAGAGCCGTCCTTAAACCAGGAGCCAAGTGGGGAAGAAACACTCTGCCCTGTAAGTGCAACTGACTCAAAAGAGAAAAGCACCTCCTTGGAAAAAGAGACAGTACCAAGGGTGCTTCTCCCAATACCAAGGGAGCAATCAGACTCCGAGTTTCAACAGCCTAGTCAGTATCATTATTTAATAACTCCTGTTTGCCAGAGGAGATGGGTATTTATCACAGGACTTACAAACGGTACCTGAACACCCTTTGGTTCTATTTTGTTCTGTAAATGGACTAAATGATAGCTTATTGTCAGAGTTTTGGCACCAGGGACCCTCAAAAAGAGTAGCTGTGGAGACAACTTCAAACATCAAACTCATGTTAAAAACCATTATCAAAGACCATTCAAGGAGAAAATGAGAATGGACAGAGGCAGGTAAGGCTGGATTCTAGAAACCAATAAACCTCTGACTCACTACAGAAGAGACTGAGACTGCTGGGCAGCAGACATGACTAGTCAACTGAAGAAATGCCACAGGCTGGGCTTCAGCATGGAACGGATGCTGAGAACAGGTGCACATGCATGCACATCAGCTTCTCTTCTTGCTGGGCCCTCAACAGGAGCAAACAAAGGGCCGGGGAAGAGTGACTGGCAGCCACACCTTCTCCCACAGCTGTCTGCAGCCTGCAGTTCCCTTCAGTGAAGGCCAATGGGAACGCGGGGAAGCGGGATGGCTACGACTCGGTCAACAGCACTGCCCAGGAGAGGTCTTAGGACAAGGATAAGTTTGGGGCTCTGCTCCTTGACAGCACCTTCAGTAATGGCCAGTAAAGCAGGGGTGAGAGCCAGCTCTACACATTCATCATCATAGTGCAAGGTGAAGGCCTTCAGCGGAGGACCCTGGGATTCCAGAGGAAGGAACTGAAGCTGGGTGGAGGGGGAGGCGGCTGGCTCTGGCAGATTGTCTCTACAGGAGGCTGATGTAATTGCTTTATGCTCACGAAAAGGCTATTAACTGTTTTCTTTCCAATAGAGCAGGGAGAGTGGGTTTTCCATCTCTTGAAAAGGTGAGGCTACAAAAGGAGACATCCACAGTGATCTGAGAACTTGGAAGAAGTAACTTCTGCATTTTCTTCTCCTTGACTGCAGTGACGCCTTTCTTGTACAGTCAAGGAACGCTCTGTCCCCAGGGACAGTCCTATGGTGTCTGACTCGAAGGGCTGGTGACACCACCAGAGACTCTTGTGCATTCAGGCTGTTTTGACAGATAGTGAATACCTTCCATGTGCAGGCACCATGCCAGGAAGCAAGAGAGAAAAGAAGGATGACTCTGGATATCCAGGAGCATGCAGGTCCCTGAGACATAGCACAGAGTCCTTCTGTGGCAGGGATGTGGTGACGTCGAAGGCAAAGAGGAGACAAGGGTTCCACAGAGGCAGAGGAGGGGCACTTGGCCCCTCTTTAGGGAAGGCATATGGAAAGACGGTGTTTGAGTCGTCTAAAACAACTGATTAATCAGGCACAGAAGGAGACTTTCTTACAGGGATGGAGACTAATATCCACCTTTACTAGTTTGTACACGAGCAGGCTTGCTAGCAAGTTAGAGTCTTAATTGAACAAACAGTCAAAAGCGTCCACTAAACTAGACAGAAAGTGTGCACTTTCTTACCTAAGGTCTCAGTTTACACTTTCTCCAGCCAGAGACCTCCGCCTGCTGGGGTTCTGTGTGATCAGTGCTAACTCAGACACGAGTAGAGACCTATGACTGCAGCTCCAGAAGATCTAACACATCCGGCCTGCCCAGGCACCTGTACTCATGTGTACAACACACACACACACACACACACACACACACACACACACACACACACACACACACACACACACAGTGATTAAGAGGGCGCACTGTTCTTGCAGAGGCCTGAGTTCAAACCCCAGGACCCGTGTTGGGCAGCTCATTACTGTCTAGCTGTAGCCCCTTCTGGCTCTGGCAGGCACCTGTACTCACATGCACATCCTCCACTCATACACACATAATTTAAAATAAAAATAAACAGATCTTTTTCTTTTTTTGAAGTTTTATTTATTTATATTTTAGGTGTGAGTGTACTGCACGTATACCTTTATGCCAGAAGGGGGCAGCAGGTCCTATTAGAGATGGTTGTGAAGCACGGTGTAATTGCTGGGAATTAGACTCAGGTCCTCTGGAGGAGCACCAGCGCTCTTAACCTCTGAGCCATCTCTCCAGACCCCCGCCCCCTTTTAAAGATTTATTTATTTATTATGTATACAGTGTTCTGCCTGCATGACAGAAGAGGGCACCAGATATCATTACAGATGGTTGGGAGCCACCATGTGGTTGCTGGGAATTAAACTCAGGACCTCTGGAAGAGCAGCCAGTGCTCTTAACCACTGAGCCATCTCGCCAGCCCAATCTTTTTTTTTTTGTTTTTGTTTTTGTTTTTGTTTTTCGATACAGGGTTTCTCTGTGTAGTTCTGGCTGTCCTGGATCCCAGAGATCCAAAATTGCTGGGTTTAAAGGTATGAGCCACCACACCCAGCTAAACTTTTCAAGTTTCTTTGGTTCTCTGTGGGCTTATAAGGGTGTATGTCTGGGAGGCAGCAGGATGGCTCAGCAGGTGTGATGGTTAGTTGGGGATTTTTTACATTTATTTGTTTATCATGTATATGAGGGTCAGAGGATAACTTGAAGGAATCCATTCTCTCCTTCCACCACGTTAAGTCTTGGGGATCAAACTCAGGTGTGTCACACTTGGTGGCAAGAGCTTCTACCCACTGAGTCATTTGGCTGGTCTTGATGGTTCTGACTGTCGACTTGCCACAGTCCATAATTGTCTGAAAAAATTCTCAGTGAGAGACTATCTAGATTAGGTTGGTATGCCTTTGGGCATGCTTGTGAGGAATTTTTAACTGGGGTGGGAAGCCCCACCCTAAATGTGAGCAGCACCATTTCCTGGGGTTGGCATAAGTAAGCATTCATGCTTTCATTCTCTGGTTGTTGTTGTTTGGGGGAGGGCATCGATTATGTGGCCCTGGTTGGCTGGAAACTCACTATATAGACCAGGCTGGCCTCAAACTCATAGGGATCCACCTGTCTGTCTCCCAAGAGCTGGAATTCAAGTCATGTGCCCTCCAGTTCTCTCTCTGCTCTTGACTATGGACATGACTAACTGCTTCGACTTCCTGCCTTGACTTCCATTCAGTGGTGGACCAGAACCTGGAATTGAGAGGGATTATCCTTTACTTCCTTAAGGATGATTTGGTTGCATTAACACAGCAGCTGAAAGAAAACTAACACAAGCCTGATGACCTGAGTTTGATCCCTAGAACCCACACGGTAGAAGTTGCCCTATGACTTCTACGTGTCTGCTCTCTCCCAATAAATTTAATTTTTAAAAAACTTAAAAGAAAGCATGCCTGGGAAAGTCCTCAATGAATGACAAAAGAGTACCATTAGCTCCATGAAGAGCCTCAGCAAACATCTGACTGCTCTTGGCACAAGATAAGTCTAGACACCTAAGCCAATGGCCCATGAAACGACAACACACAACACACAGACTCCTTCTGCAAGGCCTCTAGTTTACATACAGAAACATAGCATTTAGTCAGTGAAGGTTTGTTAAAGGCACCCCTAAAACTGCTTATAATTCAGTAAATTTGCAAAGATTAAAAACAGCATTAATTGCCTAGACTTGTTACTTTAAAAAAAGGATGAAAAACAATAAACGATGCTATCAATAATTTACTTCAAAGTGGCCTTTGTTGTCTCAAAGCCCCTATTTGGATAATTAAAACCTTCTGGCTATCCTCTTGTTATTCTGGAGGGAATTAGAAAGCAGTAATTTCTACTGTATTGGGATAAACAATTCAATTTATCACCAAGAAAGGAAACTCTGGTGACAATTCCAAAACACACCTCACATCTTGGCTACACTAGGTTAATATGGGGATTGTCCACACTACATTTCTTGCTATCTACTAAGACCTAAGCAGACTTTTTTTTTTGTTTTTGTTTTTGTTTTTTGAGACAGGGTTTCTCTATGTAGTTTTGGCTGTTGTAGATCAGGCTGACCTTGAACTCATGGAGATCTGCCTGCCTCTGCTGGGATTAAAGGCATATACCGTCACTGCCTGCCTAGTAAGGAGACTTTTATAATGAAGCCTGCAGACACATTTGTGGAGGACAATCACAGAGCAGCACTCTTTAAAACTGTTTTCAAAAGATTTATTCACTTTTTTATTTTATACGCATGGGTATTTTGCCTGTATATATTATGTGTACCATATGCCTACCTGGTGCCAGAGGAGGTCAGAAGAGGGTGCTGGATCCCCTGGAATTGGAGTTACAGAAGCTGCCATGTGGTTGGGAATTAAACCTAGGTTCTTCTGGAAGAGCAGCAAGTGCTCTTAAATGCTGAGCCATCTCTCTAGACCCCTATAAGTGTTTCTTGATATCTCAATATCTATTTCTCTAACCTAAGGTCTCCGGTAGTGATTCTGGAATACAGTATTTTTGTTACTTTTCTTTTTTTTTTTCTTTTTTCTTTCTTTTTTTTTTCCCCTGAGACAAGGTTTCTCTGTGTAGCTTTGCGCCTTTCCTGGAACTCACTTGGTAGCCCAGGCTGGCCTCGAACTCAGAGATCCGCCTGGCTCTGCCTCCAGAGTGCTGGGATTAAAGGCGTGTGCCATCACGCCTGGCTTTGGTTATTTTTCTTTTGTCATGATAAGACACCATGACCAAGGCAATTTATAAGGGGGGAAAAAAGAGTTTATTTGGGACTTGAAAGTTTCAGAGAGTTAGAATCATGATCCTGGCCAGAGCCTGGCGCAGGCAGGAGCACGGTGCCCGGGCAGTCGCTGAGAGGGCACATCTTCAGACACACCACAAGACAGAGGGACTAACTGGCAATAGTATGAGTCTTTTGAAACCTCAAAGCCCACCCCATGACACACCTCTCTAACCAGGCCGCACTTCCCAATTCTTTCAAACAGTTCCACCCCCTGGAGATCAAACATTCAAATCTATGAGGCTACAGCGGCCATTCTCATTCAAACCCCTAGAGTCTTGGGAATTTAAAGGCCCAGGAAGATGAAACGATTCATTCCAGCTCCACATGTGGTGCACTACACTGTTCTAGTCAAGCAGCAGTTTACTGAAGTAAACAAACAATGACAATAAAAGTCAGGGTCCCTGTCCTTAGGAGCTGGCCACCTGTGACCTACAGACAGATGAGCAGGCACATCAACGTGGCAAATGTTGAAAGTGAGAATGTAAAAAGTCCTATGGCAATGCAGGGGTGAACCATTCTGCCACAAAAAATCCAGGATGCTCTTAAGAATAATGATAGCTAAGCTAAATTTTGAAACATAAATAGACTTTTGTTAGGTAAAAAGAAGATTGGCAAGACAATCTGGGTTAAAAGCATGCACACAGAGGTACTGTGTGAGACTCTGGCCAAGTCTAATTGGCCAGATTTGGGATAGACAGAAGAGTGGTACTGATGCTAAGGAGGTAAGTTAGGATCATAACGACCTGTGAAAAAACTGGACATTATCCTATCCCTATTAGTGACCAAGAACGAGGGAAAACTTAAAACCTGTGATCTTCCTAATGAATGATTCCAGGAATAGAAAAAGAACACATTGAATCCCTCGACTGGATGGGACCAACATCTACGTCTCCAGCAGAGGAGAGACCTGAGTTTCTCCAGCCCTTGAACTGAAACAGACTGAATGGTGGCTGTTACAATGAGACATGGTAGGAATGCAGGGAAAACTCAAAGAACCTGACTGGGGAGAGAGAGGAAGAACCACCTCAAGTCACTTTTGAGAATTCTACTTTAGGCACTGAACGGACACCACCACCATTAACGGAGACAACACAGAGAAGGAAAAGACCCTTACATTGTGAAGTCACTGCCTTTTCTTTGTAAGGTCATATTTGAAGTCCCGGGAGTCACCTTAGGTAGCATACGCCAAGAGGCAAGGCTATGTTAGTAGTCAAGTCCGTGAAGCTTTTCACCTGGGGAGCTACAAAGAATCAACTGTGTAGACTCCAGACAGCTAAGGACAACAGGAAAAGAGCAGCACTCTACTAGTTAACATCAGTCTCTCCCTCAGGGTGGAGGGAAACCAGCTGCACACCCCAAGATACCAGGCACTCTCTCCCTTTGAACTATTTCTGTATGTCACTTTCTACCTGTCTAGACTAACACCTCCTGCTTCTGACAGAACAAGAAGGGATGAAAGATGACAGGTTTATGCCCTAGACCTTAGGGCTACCAAGTTGTGCTTCAAATATCTACCAAAGGGGGAAGATGCGATGTCCTACTTGACAAAGGAGGTAAGGCTGGCTCCTCTAAGTCTATGGAGCCTGCTTACAGATACATTTAAATATTCCTGTACTTTTAAAGAGTTTGAACCCTTGCTCTTCTGGAGCTATAGAAAGGTGCTTTGAGTAATCATTTTCTGAACTGTGATTCTGATTATGTTTTATTTTGTTTGCAATGGGGTCTGTATTAGTTACTCTTTTCATGCACTGTCGTGAAATACCCGACAAAAAGCGATGGAGGGAATGAGGCGTTTATTTGGCCCCAGGTGGATGAGGTGATACAGTCCACCACAGAGGGAAGTCATGGCAGCAAGGCCTTCAGGCAGCCAGTCGCACTGCCCTGGCAGTCAGGAAACGGAGTGGGCCCCACTCATTTTCTCCTTTTCATTCAGTCTAGGACTCGGTCTTTGGAATAGTGTCACTGACTTCAGCGAGGGTCTTCTTCAGTTAGATCTCTTTGGAAAAGCTCTCACAGGTGTGTTCAGATACATGTCTCCCAGGTGATACTAAATCTTGAGAAGTTGGCATTTGTGGTAATTTGAACGAGAAATGTCTGCATGGTCTTTGAATATTTGGTCTTTAGGCGTGTGTTCTTGCCTGACAGGGCAGACAGAGGAAACAGACTCTCTTAGCCAAAGTCAAGGGCCACAGGACTGCAGTGCTGCTGTTTGGACTCTCGTGGTGCATCCTTGCTGGAGGAAGCCTGACAGTGCGAGCAGGCTTTGAGAATAACAGCCTCCTCTCCTAGTCAGGGTTTCATCGCTATGGAGAGACCCCATGGCCATGTCAACTCTTACGAAACATTTAACTGGGGCTGGCTTACAGTTCAGAGGTTTAGTCCACTCTCATCACGGTGGGAAGCATGGCAGTGTCCAGGCAGACATGGTGCTAGAGAGGGAGCTGAGAGTTCCACATCTGGATCCACAGACAGCAGGCAGAGACTGTGAGCCACATTAGGCCTGGCGTGAGCTTATGAGACCTCAAAGGCCACCCCTGGCAACATACTTCTTCCAACAAGGCCATACCTGCCCATAGTGCCATTCCCTGTGAGCCTATGGGAGTCCTTTTCTTTCAAACCATCACAACTTCCCTACTTGAAGTTTGCTCTCTCTGCTTTGTGTTTGTGGTTCACAATGTGAGCAATTTGTTTCCTGCGCCGGCCACTCACAGGCTACCTGCTGGCGCCACCCTGCCATGATGGACTCTAACTCTTGAGCCAAAATAAACTTTCTTCTACCAAAACTGATGAACTACCTTGGCCATGATGTTTTATTACAACAACAGAAAATTAATTAATACAGCATTCAAGATAAATCATTAGAGCCGGGCGGTGGTGGCGCACGCCTTTAATCCCAGCACTCGGGAGGCAGAGCCAGGCGGATCTCTGTGAGTTCGAGGCCAGCCTGGGCTACCAAGTGAGTTCCAGGAAAGGCGCAAAGCTACACAGAGAAACCCTGTCTCGAAAAACCAAAAAAAAAAAAGATAAATCATTATATTACAGGTCTCACTATGTTACAAAGACAGACCCTGAATTCCTAGGCTCAAGCAATGCTCCTGTTTCAGGCTCCTGAGTAGCTGGGTCTTCAGATGTGGATCAGTACACCCAGCTATGGTAACTACTTCATTCTCTTCCTAATTTTATTATCAAAGTGTGAACAGAAACCCAAGAATTGGGACAATACTTTTGATCCTGTGGTGTCATACCCCTGTTGTGATGGTTTGAATAAGAATGGCCCCTATAGGCTCACAGATTTGAATGCTTGGTGCCAAGGGAGTGGCACTATTAGGAGGTGTGGCCTAATTTGGAAGAAGTGTATCACTGGGGATGGGCTTTTGAGTTTAAAAGTTCAAGCCGGGCGCAGTGTTTCTCTCTTCCTGCTGCCTGCCAATGTGGATGTAGGATTCTCAGCTTTCTCTCCAGCACCACGTCTGCCTGTGTGGCGCCTTGTTTCCTGTCATGACAAAAATGGACTAAAACTCTGAACCTGTAAGCCAGCCCCAATTAAATGTTTTCCTTTAGCCGGGCAGTGGTGGCACACGCCTTTAATCCCAGCACTCGGGAGGCAGAGCCAGGTGGATCTCTGTGAGTTCCAGGCCAGCCTGATCTACAGAGCGAGATCCAGGACAGGCACCAAAACAACACAGAGAAACCCTGACTCGAAAAACCAAAAAAATGTTTTCCTTTATAAAAGCTGCCGTGGTTAGCCATGCAGTGGTGGTACACACATTTAATCCCAGCACCTGGAAGGCAGGTGGATCTCTGAATTCAAGGAAGGCCTGGTCAACAGAGTGAGTTCCAGGCCAGCCAAGGACTACACAGAGAAACCCAGATAAGAAAACCAAGGGGGTGGGGAGGGCTGCTTTGGTCACAGTGTCTCTTCACAGCAGTAGGAACACTGACAAAGACACCTGTACATAAGGATTCCACCAACGTCAGGCCTGTTCTTCAGTCATAACTGACCTTGGAAAATGCATGAATAAAGAACAGGGATATAGGGCTGGAGAGGTAGTTCAGTGGGTAAAGGCAACTGCCATCAAACTTGACATCCTGGGTTCAATTCCCATAACTTCCACTTGTGTGCTCTGGCATGTGCACCCCCCCTTACAAGTGCTAAACAAATATAATTTGTAAAATCAAGAATACAATTGGGAGTAATAAGGTATTTCCATAATACACACAAGTTCTCTGGAAGGAGACCCAAGAGAGAAGAGGGAAGAAGAAATGTCTGCACTAGGAATATGCTGTTGTTGGACAGACAGACAGAGGAAACAGACTATCTTAAGCCAAGTCAAAGGCCATAGGACTCCAGTGGGCAAATGTCTTCAGGAGTCAGTCCTGTTTGGCTCAGTGCTTAAAGTGGTCTTCTTTCTACAGTGGCTATGACGGCACAGAAGGAAGGGGTCACCTCAGAAACCTTCAGAGCAAATGACATGTGTTACATAGTAGAGTGCCATCTCCTGGAGCTTTTCCAAAGAAGGTCTAATGAGAAACACAGGTCATATTCTATTTTGGTTACCACAGAACTGTAGCCTGGCCTCCATCTATTCCCTCAAAGTCTTAACTGCAATGGCATGCCTATACAGTTTTGTCATGAGTATACTAACCATGTGGATCAAAAGCCAAGGCTAGAGTTAAATACACAATAAACACACAATAAATAAATAATGGCAATTAAGACTTAGCCAAGATGAACTCTTATTTCTAGATACATGGACTACTGTCATGCCTCCTATGAATTGCCAGGAAACTGTATTTTTTTTTTTTTTCTTTTTTTTTTCGAGACAGGGTTTCTCTGTGTAGCTTTGCGCCTTTCCTGGAACTCACTTGGTAACTCAGGCTGGCCTCGAACTCACAGAGATCCGCCTGCCTCTGCCTCCCGAGTGCTGGGATTAAAGGCGTGCGCCACCACCGCCCGGCAGGAAACTGTATTTTTAATCTTTATCTCTTGGTGTTTTATTATCACCTATTATCCAGTTAAAATAGCCAAACATGTGGCTGATATTTAATATTAGCTGTCAACTTGACAGGATATAGAATTCCTAGGAGATAAACCTCTGAGCACATCTAGGGAGTTTCTAGACTAGATCAATAGCAGTTGGAAGACCTACCCTAACCATGGATAACACCATTCCATGGGCTGTTGTGGTGGTTTGAATGGGAATGCCCTCCCCCCATAGGCTCATATATTTGAATGCTTGGTCTCCAGTTGGTGGAATTGTTTGGGAAGGGTTAGGAGGTGTAGCCTTGTTGGAGAAGATAAGTCATTGGAGGTGGGCTTTGAGATTTCAAAAGCCTATGCTTTCTCAGTTAGCTTGCTCTCTCTGCCTGTAGATCAGGATGTAAGCTCTCAACTACTGTTCTGGTATCATGTTTACCTGTCTGTTGTGTGCTCCACCATGATAATAATGAACTAACCCTATGAAACTATAAACAAGACCCCAATTAAATGCTTCCTTTTTTAAGTTGCATTGGTCATGGTGTTTCATCACAGCGATAGACCAGTAAATGAGAGAGCTGTAGTCCCAGCTAAGTAAAAGGAAAAAGCAAGCTGGGCATCACCATGCATCACTCTATGCTTCCTGCCTCTTTCTACTCCTACCTCCAGACCTCTCCTGCCACGATGGAGTGTATTTTCCTGACCCACCAGCCAAAACAACTCTTTCTTCCTTAAGTTGCTTTAAAAAAAAAAATTATTATTTTTATGTGCATTGGTGTTTTGCTGTGGGTGTTGGGTCCCCTAGAAGTGGATTACAGACAGTTGTGAGCTTCCATGTAGGTGCTGGGAATTGAACATGGGTCCTCTGGAAGAGCAGTCAGTGCTCCTAACCACTGAGCCATCTCTCCTGCCCGCTTTTTTTTTTTTTTACACTAAGTCCCTGACATAGGGCCTTCAAGTCCACAATGTAGCAAGTTTTCTGTTCTAGATTGAGTACATAGAGAAGTAAGATGGTTGTCAGTGGGGTTAGTTCTGAGACAGAAATATCTATTGGCATTATTACAGGTCGTATAATAACAACAGGGGAGGTCCAAGATACTGATGAACAAAGCTTTTCTCATGTGCTTACAGACAGGCCTCATATAGCTTAGGGTAGACTCTAACTTGCAGCATAGTTAAGGCTAGCCATGAACTCCTGAGCCACCCGATTCTACCTTCTACATGCTGGGGTTTCGGGTATGTATATACCATGGTTTTTGGTCTTAACAAATGAAGCTTTGAAACAGAAAGTAAACTTGGCATGGTAACATATCCTAGCACTCAGGAGGCAGAGGCAGGAGGGTGTCCACAAGCCTGAGGCCAGCCTGATACAGATAGCCAGTTCTAGACCAGTCAGGGCTACACACCAAGAGCCTGTCTTAGAAATAAACAAAAAGTCTAAATTTATAGACTCAAAATAACTGGCTCCAACCCATATACTAGGAAATGATCCTCCCGTTTATGTCCGGGGGCTATCAGCAAGGTACAACAGCTCTTTAAGGGAGCTCTCCTCAAAACAACCCTTGTACCGATTTATAGAATGCTGCTGAGACCTAAGGAAATCTACAGGAGTTACCTCCTCCCATTTCTGCTCAAAATGTACAAAACCTTAAACTCTGGAAGAAATGGAAGAAAATCTAAGCACTACAATTATTTTCAAAAGAATATCACGCACAGAATGCAGGCGACTGTCAGAAGTTGCACCCTGCAGGCTGGACATGGTGTCTCAAACTTAAGCACTTGGGAAGTGAAGTAGGAGAATCAGACTCAAGGTTACCCTCAGTTACACAGTCAGTTCAAGACCGGCCTGGGTTCCACCAGACTGCCTTACCTTTTTTTTTCTTTCTTTCAAAAACAGATGAATCCCTTTTATATTCTCCCCTATAAAAATCTTTTTTTTTCTGATTTAAGAAATTAAGGTATAATTTTCATATAGTAAAATGTATCCACTCCAATGATATGATAGCTCATTACATCATTGTGACGTGATGTGTGTGTGTGTGTGTGTGTGTGTTTTCTTCTCTGTAAAGCCTACAGGCTGTCCTGGAACTTGCTCTGTAGATCAAGCTGGCCTTGAACTCACAGAGCTCTACCTGCCTCTGCCTCCTGACTGCTGGGATTAAAGGTGTGCATCACCAGCACCACTTGGCTTAAAGTTAAAAAAAAAAAAAAAAAAGAATAAATAAATATTTTTTAACTAAAAACCTTTTTGTGGTTTGTACATGTGTGTGCAAATGTGTACACACATACTGTGTGTGGAGACCAGAGTTTACCCTCAGGTGTCATCCCTCAGGAGCACTCCATATTTTTGCTTACCATAAATCTCTTCATCTATATATGTGCATCTCTCATTGACTTGCTTGACTGCATAATCCTAACCAATACAACAAGCATAGTTCCCCCAATTTCGAAAAGATGCATATACAATGAAATCACCACAACCAAGACAGGAAACAGTTTCATCACTCCGGAAGTTCCTCAGTGCCCACTTATAGTCCGACCTCTTCTCTCAATTCTAGCACCTAGCAACTGATCTAAATTCTGTCCCTACAAGACTGCCATTTCTAGGATATAATATAACTGGAGTCATATGATATATAGTCTAGATTCTTTCATTATGTATAATGCAATTTAATTTATCCATGTTACAAGTATCACAGCATTTGCTTGACTGCTAAGTGGTATTTTGACTACATGGATATTTCATAGTCTGGAGACATTTAGGTTCTCTCGAGGTTTGACAGCTTATGAATAAAGCCACTATAAACATCTGTCTAAGCCAAGCTTTTATTGTACTTAAGTAGGTACTTATGAGTGGACTTCTGGAAAATCTACTTTAGATCAGATTTGCCTGACTTTGCCCTTGATGTTTCTATATAGCAGTGTTGCAGAATAACCTTTTTGTACACTGTGAAGATGTGTCACTCTGACTGGTTTAATAAAAAACTGAACAGCCAACAGTTAGGTAGGATTTCCAGGCACAGAGAATGCCAGGAAGAAGAAGGGAAAAGATGCCAGGGATGTAGAGCAAGCCTCAAGGGCATTACAAAGTAAAGGTAACTGAGCCATATAAAAGAATGTAGATTAAGAGATACAAGTTAATTTAAGTTATACGAGCTAGTTAGAAACAAGCCTAAGTGGCTGGCAGCGGTGGCGCGCGCCTTTAATCCCAGCACTCAGGAGGCAGAGGCAGGTGGATGTCTGTGAGTTCAAGGCTAGCCTGGTCTCCAAAGCGAGTTCCAGGAAAGGTGCAAAGCTACACAGAGAAACCCTGCCTCGAAAAACCAAAAAAAAAAAAAAAAGAAAGAAAGAAAGAAACAAGCCTAAGCTATTGGCCGAGCTTTCACAATAATAAGTCTCTGTGTCATTATTGGGAAGCCAATGGTCCTGATGAAAAAGTATGACTACAAATGGTGCTCCCCCCTGCCCCCCCATGGGGCACATATTTCCACGTAAGATCAGAGAAAGCTTAAGAAAAGGTTCCAAACACACAAAAATATAGCCAAACATAGCTTCCTAGTCCCGCAGTCTCTCATATAGGCAGCTGCCTGTGTGTTTGAGCCACCAGAGCACTTGCACAGAGGTTTAACTTTTGTTCATGCAGACAGAAAAGGTTACAGATACTCAGTAAAGCAGGTTCAGATGGGAAAAAAAATCTCTAAACAGGTTACAGTGTGTATAACAATGTACATAGGCTTAAGGAAAAAATATATAGATAGTCATAAAAATAGTTTAAAAATAATAAAGTCTTTAAAGAGAGAAGTAAAATACACAGGGAGTCTGGATCCTGTATGGTGCTATACTGACTTTTAAATTTTTTGAATGCTGATGACTAAACAATAGCTGCTAAGAGACACTGGATTATAAAAACCACTAAATTAAAGTAACCTATATATTTAAAAAATGTCTTAACTTCAAAATGGAAGTAAAAAATATGTTACGCTAGGGAAGAGGTTATGCTTTTGTTTCCACAGAAAACAGAAAACTACGGATTCTTTCAAAGTTAACAGATCAGATTTGACCAGGGAAGACCCCTTGAAAATCCTGGTTACAGACATAAGGAAATAAACCAAGACAGGTGACGTATATTTTACCTGCTCAAACATGAAACAAAAAATCGTTTTTGGCTGCTTTGTGTACAACACACAGTCCACACTTAGGTTAATGCAGATATGTATGCTACTTTTGAAAGTCTGTGGGTTTTCAGAGCAAGGGGACCAGACACCAATGAAAATGGGTGCCCAGGTGACCCAGCCTCTCAGAAGCCTCTGTTGCAGTTTTCTCAGAGTTCTGTGTTCAGAACAGCTTCAAGGCTGCTGGCTGAGTTGGTTCAGCTTCACAGAATACTCTAGTCAGGACTTCAGATAAGCCTTGCACTTTTCCATTCCACAGAGGCTGGACAACAAATGATACAGCTCTCCCAGGACTTGACCACTATCCCAATTTTTTCAGAGTCCCCTAAAGATGCCAGCACCCTCAGACAACAGGAAACAGTCTAGAAAACACAACACCCACATTCCCAAAGGTAGAGTGGGTGATTTTTGATCATTCAATGGGTTATGGATATTTGACATTATTTAGGGGGGGTTGGTTACAAATTGTTATTAGTAATGGTTAGAACAAAAGCTAAACAACGGAGATTAGATTCAGGGATCTAGTTCTAAAAAGAAAAAGGGGGTATATAGTTTAAAATATTTTTTTAAATTTATTTTTATTTTATGTACATTGGTGTTTTGCCTACATGTATGTCTATGTGAGGGTGCTAGGTCCCCTGGAACTGGATTTATAGACAGTTGTGAGCTGCCATGTGGGTTCTAGGAAACTGAACCCTGGTCCTCTGGAAAAACAGCCAATTCTCTTAACCTTTGAACCATCTCTCCAGCCCCTAGTATTAAATATTTTACATTGGTATGGATTTTTGTATATTGATACAAATTTAAGGTTATTTTGGTTATATTGTATATGTGTTTCTACTCTTGTTTAAGATATTTTTGTATACTGATACAAATTCAAGGTTATCTCTGTTAGAACATACTGTACATACATTTCTACTCTTGTTTAAGGTATTGTACCTATACATCTCATTTAACAATGTAATGTACATTTCTAGTCCTTGAAAGTTATTAACCTATTTAGGATAATAAAAAATGCAAGTTAGTAGTTAGTCACTTATTAACAATCAAACTTGTAGTCATGTCAGGTATGTTTAAAAGGTCAAACAGGCACACATTTTAAATAGATGGTCTTCAAACACTTCAGAGACCTACAGAATATGGTATTTTATTTTTATTTATTTATTTATTTATTTTGGTTTTTCGAGACAGGGTTTCTCTGTGTAGCTTTGCACCTTTCCTGGAACTCACTTGGTAGCCCAGGCTGGCCTCGAATTCACAGAGATCCACCTGGCTCTGCCTCCCGAGTGTTGGGATTAAAGGCGTGTGCCACCACCGCCCGGCAGAATATGGCATTTTAATGTTTTAATAACATACATCTTTTCATGACAGTGAGACACATCTGTTCCTGGCAGCATCAATCTACTTCATAAAAGGATGATGGGCATCAAAGAATCTCCATATGGAGTTGGCTTTCTTTGTGGCAAAAGCTAGCCATTTGGGTAAGAAACTGCCCTTGCCTCAACTGCTGACAGCATGCTTTCCAAACTAGATAAGCGGGACACCAAAAAGAAAGAGCCAAACTTTGTCATGACAGGGTAGGACAGTCCTTCAAAAATTTCCTGCCTCACAGAAAAATCTGTCATATATTATAGGCCTCTAGGCCAAAGATGGATATCTCAATGTTACAGAGGAACCATGGGTAACTGTCCAGGTAGCCAGATGTTTCTGTTATTTCTCTTAGTTTTGAAAGTTGCTTACTCTACTTTACTATTTACTCAGGTAATATATTCTTCTGGGGTCTTTAATGGAATTGAAGACTAGATAGTTATAGTTACAGTTTTCCTTAGTCTTGATAGAAAGTGAATTAGGTACACAACTTCAGACTTGCCAGGCGGTGGTGGCACACGTCTTTAATCCCAGCACTCGGGAGGCAGAGGCAGGCGGATCTCTGTGAGTTCGAGGCCAGCCTGGTCTCCAAAGCGAGTTCCAGGAAAGGACTAGCAAAGCTACACAGAGAAACCCTGTCTCAAAAAAACCAAAACAACAACAAAAAAAAAAAAGCTTCAGACTCATCAAAATAAGATAGATAATCTCTCCAAATTTTCCAAATACAAATGGATTGGATATTGTGAATATAATTCTTACCTGATAACTGTTCTTATTGTATGCAGTTTTACTGTGTTAAGAGTTAAAACCTTTCCTTTTTATTTAGACAAAAAGGGGGAAATGTTGTGGAATAATTTTTTTGTACATTGTGAAGATGGATCACTCTGACTGGTTTAATAAAAAGCTGAATGGCTAATACCTAGGCAGGATTTCAAGTCACAGAGGATTCTGGGAAGAAGGGAGAAGATGCCAAGGATGCAGAGCAAGCCTCAAGGGCATTACAAAATAAACGTAACTGAGCCATATAAAAGAATGTAGATTAAAAGATACAGGTTAATTTAAGCTATAAGAGCTAGAAAAAAAGAAGCCTAAGCTATTGGCTGAGCTTTCATAATTAATAATAAGTCTCTGTGTCATTATTGGGGAGCCACTGTCCTGACAAAAAAGTCCCACTACATAGCAGAGATGCTTTTTTTAAAAAAAAAAAGGAAATAGTGAGGTTATTTTCTGTGAAGCTTCTCTTCCTGATCTATTCATATCAATGCTCTGCCATTCTGGGTGTAGGAAACATCTGAGTCTATATCAGTTTCAGATTCCATTAACACTTTTCTTACTTTAGCCCCAGATCATTAATAAAAATGCTGAACATGCCTAGCTGCCTCATCATTACCCTGCAGCATTCTAGGAAACAATGTTCTCCTAACCACATGCTCTCTGCTCTATACACATTTCATATCTTGTCTTTCAACAGCTTCTCCTGTTTTGTCTCACATAGCCCATGCTGATCTTAAACCTGTTATGTATCGAAGGATGATTTTGAACTTATGATCTTCCTATCTCAGCCCTCTTGAGTGCTCAGATTACAGGTGTGAGCCACCATGTCCACTTAGTTATAATTTTTGATAACTACAGAAAAACCAAGCCAAGTCTTTTCCCAACTCACTGGCAGTCAGTGTACTTTTCATAATCATGAATATAAACTAAGGGTAACGTGGAGTATATTCAGAAAATTCACAGTGCTATTCTCTAACACCAGCTTAAAAGCAATCATGAGATTTGCTGCCCCTAAAACAGACAGTACCCAGTTTTTTAAAAGTCTCCTAAAGAAATGCTATATTAATTAAACTAGAGGAAAGGGAAAAAAGTCAGCATAATTAACATACAAAGCAACACTATGGCCCAATTAATCACTATGAAGAGCAATCGAATAAAACACTATGCATTTTTATGGTGCAATTTAATCTGGCAAGTAATTAATCACAGAAACACTGAGCAAAACAAATGGATTTCCCTTTAAGGAAGTCACATTTATCATCTCTAACGTATCCCAAACCGTAATTTGTTATTCCAACTCAAAATTGTCTAGGAGACAATGAACTGTCAGCCTTAGCAGAAAACGGGGTTTCTAATTAAAAAACAAAAACAAAAACAAAAAAGCACCTTAGCTTTTCAAATGAGTCACAGTTCTAGGGTGCCCACAGTGCTACAGCCTCAGGGACAAGGGTCTATGACAATGGGCACGAAGGTCTTCACCTCAGGAGTTCTAAGTCGCTAAAGGAATCAAAGAGAAAACACTCAGTACTAACAGTAAACATCACTGGCCACAAATATTACCAAAACCCCAAAGGGAGACCCCTCAGGAGAAGACAACATAGCTTCATTCTTCAGAATAAGCAAAATGGGTGGGGGATGAGGACAGATGAATGTAGAAAAATTTAACTCAAGGAAATTCTTCTTTCTTCCCGTCCTGTTTTAAACAATAACCATTTCTTTAAGTTCAAACAGCCTGACCAGTTTATCAACAGGCTGACCTCTGTGCTTTTCTTTTTTTTGAGACAAGGTCTAAGTAACCTTGCTTGACCTGGAATTTACTATATAAATCAGGCTGACCTTGAACTCAGAGACTCTCCTGCCTCTGCCTCCAGAGTACTGGGATTAAAGGTGTGCACCACCACCACCACCACCACCACCACCACCACCACCACCACCACCACCACCACCACCACCACAGCCCACCAAGGGCTGAAGTTTAAAATGAGTTTACTGCTCTAAGACACAGCAATAAACATAAGCTAAGGATATATAAGAGATACTGTCACCTCCTCCTGGCTCCTTCGGTGGAATATAGGAGACTGCACAACCTGCCCTTGGTTTGCCAAGAAAGCCTGTGGCATTTCTAAGCTTTTCGGTTAACATTCTCACCCCCACCCCTTTCCCATTTCTACCAATCGCAAAGGACTTGGCTTCTGTGTTTAGTACAGCCGTACAGACCGAGGCCAGCAGTGGAGCCTCTTTTCGGGTTGTAACTACAGGGCTGTCTTTGCTGGCCTGCCCCACCTCCAATGCTGGATCCAATGGTTTCTTAAGCTCTTGTGCTTTTCACAATTCTTCTACTTGAGAAAAGGTTCTGCCAAGATCCGATTTGTCCCAGGCCATTGTCCTCTAGATTCTAACTGTCATTACTTCTTTCCCTTCATGCTGGTGTCTTTGGCTTGTGCCACTGGCTTGATCTGGATTCTACTCTGCCTGGCCTGTCAGTACATTTCTCAGTTGCAGAGCCTGCTAGGCTTTCTGGTCATCTGTCTCTGAGCTGTCTTACTGCTTCCCTTCACCACTGGTAACTTCCAGGTACCATCACTCCCTACCCATCCCATGTCAGGCCCAGGTAGTGTCTCAAATCTCTAGTTGTAAAAAAAAAGAAACTGCTGATCTACATTCAACAAATAATTACTAAATACAGGCAAAGATGCCACTTGCCTGCAACAGACTTCTCTGGAACGTGGTCAGGCTTGTTTTAAAAGACGAGCTGAGACTATGTACTCTCAAGAGACAAGCTGACAAGTTGGCTAAGGACATTCCAGAAAAGGATGAGACCTAAAAATAGTTTTCCAGAGAAACATGTATCTCTCTCTGGCTTGCCCACAAAAGCTAACATATCAATATCTACCTTTTCTAGACTATTAAAGATGGAGGCTGGGCATGAAGGTGTATGCCTCTAATATTTCCAGCCTCTCTTTACAACTAATCAAATAGATCATACTTTCTTATTTAAGAAATTAGTTCAGCTACTCATAGTGATTCATGGCTGTAATCTCAGCATTTGGAAGGCTGAGACAGGAGGATTGCTGTGAGTTTCACCCCAGCCTAAGCTACATGGTGAGACTATCTCAAAAAAAGAAAAAAGGAAAAGAAAGAGAAAAAAAGAGAAGAGATAAAAGCCAGGGGGATCTACAGATGACACATTCGTTAAAAGCACTGGCTGCTCTTCCAGAGGACCCTGATTCCATTCCCAGAACTCACATGGATAGGCTCACAACTGTCTATAACTACAGACCTAGATGATCTGACACTCTCCCTGGCCTCCACAGGTACCAAGCATGCACATGGTACATAGACATACATGCAGGCAAACACACATACACATAAACTAAACAAATCAATAAATCTAAAAAACAAAAACTATAAAAATACCAAATGCAGTGTCATAGACCTGTAATTCCAGTCCTTAGAGGGTAGAGGCAGAGTGATCAGGAGTTCAAGGCCAACTCTGTGGAGAAAAAGGGAAACGAGTGCAGACTTAATGGGACAGAAGTACAGACGTTAACCCATCCCCACCTGCAAGTCCTACTACGATGACTAACACTGTCATTGCCAACCTGACAGGATCTAGTCTCACCAAAGAGACAAGCTCCTGGGCATATGTGTGAGGGACTTCAAGATTATGTCAATCAAACTGGAAAGACCCACCCTAAATGTGGACAGCACCACTGCATGGGCTGGTGTCCTGGACTACATTCTAAAAGGAAAGAAGACAAGCTGAGCAGCAACATTTAACACTGTGCTTCCCAACTGTGGATGCAATGTGACCCGCTGCCCTACCCTCCTGCTGACATGCCATCCCCAGCAGTTTGTACTTCTCTTTGAACTGTAAACCTTTCCTTCCCTCCTTTCTTCCAAGTTGCTTATCAGGTACAAGTCCATTTAATAAATGATCTCCTAACTAAGATGAGGTACAGTCAAGATCCATCAGAAATCTTGGATGCTCCAAAGCACAAGTGAGCACCACTGACAGCTATTCCTACTGTGTTCTCAGGTGTACTACCAAGATGACCATGTGTCAGGAGTCAAGTGAGGACTAGTTAGTTGTCCCGGGAGCTTGCTGAGGATTGAGAATTCCCATCACGCACAAACAGAAGTGAGAACTGAATGTTTTTCACTGTAAGGGTCATGGAAATGCATCAGCACATCTTGAGCTTGACATCTTGTTCACATTACTGGTTTTAAAAGAAATGATAAAGAAACCAATTACAACAACAACAACAAAAAATCTCATTAAACCTGTTACTACAGGATCTCACTTTTCTAGAGCATGCAAAATATCTGAGCTCCAGGGAGAAATGTACAATCGAGGTAAAATTAATCAAAACCTACATAAGAAGAACAGCAAGAGATAGTGTAAGAAGAAAATCTTTTCCTCAGAAATTCCTGAAGTATGATCACTGAGTGCATAATTCTGTTTATTATTATCTTTTACAATGTAGCACTGCATTTATAATTAGGCTGATAGTAAGATGACAGTAACATGAGACACAATTCATTTAACAGTTAATCTACCAGAGCTAAAAATTCCTACCATGTCATTAATTGCCTGCTTATTAAACCGCTCTATCAGTTTCAGTTACAGGCTAGCACACCCTGTTACAAGCCCAGGGGAGAATCGAGCGTACCTCATGGGACAACTAACAAGTCACAGAACCCAACTCCGGAGACTGTGACGAGAACGTGAAGCGTCCTCCTCAGCAAAGCCCTCACTGTCTGTCTTCTCTTCTGAGCTGTCTTCTCACTGCCCTCACCTCTGCCAGCATCCTCACTTCTCAGAGTAACAACTGAGGCCTGCTACAACCTTTGCCATTTTACTTCCTAGCTGGTGAATCCTGCTGGGGTTTTGAGAAAGCAGAAGACCAGAGGAAGGTCTGAACGTCTCCACAAAGGTCATCAGCCTGATGTTTTTTTAGACAATGATATTGTTTCTATAGTCTGTCCCTGGCTGATGACTTTGCACCCACAATTTTCCTAACCAAATTCACTCTTCACAAAGAGCTTTGCAGTTGACTCTTCGGGAATGTTTTCAGGCTTCGAGGCCATTTTATATAACAGTAGCAAACCAGAGCCCAGAATGGAGAAAGATTAGTCCCAAATCATCCACCAAATCAGGAGCAGAGTCAGGAATAGATCAAAGCATCTGGACAAAGATTTTGAAGACACATTTACCAAATGTGCTGACGATACAAAGCTGCAGAAGATCCCAATCCACAGAATGACATAATCAGGATCTGAAACAGACCCTGATAAGCTAAAATGAAGGGCTGAAAACAACAGAGGCATTAAACAGGGATAAGTGTTGAATACAGGTTGTACACAAAGGGGAAAATAAGCTGTAGATACTGAGAAGGAGATTCACGACAACAGTGACAGAAGCCATCCTGAAGGGTAAGATTTTAAGTCTCACATTATTTTTACTCTGTTCTTTGTACTTTTCTTCTGTTTTTTTTTATAGTAAGCAGTAGTATTAGAATAAAATTAAAATTAAAAATAAGTACCACTCTACTAGCAAAATGCTAGTTTCATCCCAAGTATGGGATGAAAGAGCGCTGATGAAGGAAGGTCACTTGAAGCAGATTTGAAGGTTGTCATGGACTCCAGGTCTGCTGAGAACCAGCACCACAGTTCAGCTACCAAGCAACCAAAGGCAGGTCAGGGACGTAGCTCACTCTAGAGAGCTTGCCTGGTGTGCACGGAGTCCTGGTTTCCAGTCCTCGGCACTGTAAACACTGAGCACGGCTGTGTATACTTCCCAACACTCTGGAGATAAAGGGATAAAAGTTTAAGGTTGAGCTGGGGAGCAGTGGCTCAGGTCTTTAATCCCAGCACTCAGGAGGCAGAGGCAGGCGGGTCTCTGCGAGTTCGAGGCCAGCCTAGTCTACAGAAAGAGTTCCAGGACAGCCAGAGCTGTTACACCAAGAAACCCTGCCACAAAAAACAAACAAACAAACAGGTTCAAGGTAACCCTCAGCTATACTGAGAGTTGGAAGCCAAGATAAACTATGTGAAACCTTGTCTTAAACATAAATAACTAGGACTTGAGAGATGGCTCAGCAGTTAAGAGCACTGATTGCTCTTCCTGAGGACCTGGGTTCAGCTCCTTTACCCATGTGATAGCTTACAATGGCCTGCAACTCCAGTTCCAGAGGATGTGACACTTTCTAATCTCTGTAGACACAAGACACCCACATGGCGCACATGCATACATGCAGGCAAAATACTCATATACACAAAATAAAAAAAGACATCTTAAAAAAAAACTAATTAAAGAAAGCAAGTAAAATATGAATATTTCATCGGTTCTCAGTCTCCTTTACAATCTGCGCCACATATCTGGACCCTCCTTATCTGTGGCTGGACAGTTTTTGTCAACTTGACACAATCAAAAAGTCATCTGAGAGGAGGGCACCTCAACTAAGAAAATGTCTCCATAACATCCAGCTGTAGGGCATTTTCTTAATTAGTGATTGATGGGGAGGACCCAGCACATTGTGGGTGGGGCCATCCCTGGGCTGCTGGGCCTGGGTTCTATAACAAAGCAGGCTGAGCAAGCCATGATGAGCAAGTGAGTCAGCAACACCCTCCATGGCCTCTGTGTCAGCTCCGACTCCAGGTTCCTGCCCTGTTTGAGTTCCTGTCCTGACTTCCTCCAGTGATGCACTACAATACGGATGTGTAAGCCAAATAAACCATTTCCTCCCCAACTTGCTTTTTCAGTCACAGTGCTTTATTACAGCAAGAGAAACCCAAACGAAGACAGGATCTTTCACTATAATAAACGTTTCCTTAAATATTTCTCTTGTGAAAGGCATACCTTGACACCATATAGCAGGGGTTAAATTAAGAAATTAAAATACGGAATCCCAGCATAGTGGTACATACCTTCAATCCTAGTATTCAGAAAGCATTTAGGGAGAGGAATTTCTATAAAATTAAGGCCAGTCTGGTCTATACTAAGTTCCAGGCCAGCCAGGGCTACATAGTGAGACTCTGTCTTGGAAGGGAGGGAGGAAGGGAGGGAGACAGGAAGGAAGGAAGGAAGGGAGGGAGGGAGGGAGGGAGGGAGGAAGGAAGGAAGGAAGGAAGGAAGGAAGGAAGGAAGGAAGGGTTAAGATACAGGACCAGAGAGCCAGGTGATCTCTGTGAGTTCGAGGCCAGCCTGGTCTACAGAGCAAGATCCAGGACAGGCGCCAAAACAGCACAGAGAAACCCTGTCTCGGGAAAAAAAAAAAAAAAAGATACGAGACTGGAAATATGGTTCCATGGTTAAGAATGCTTGCTACAAACACCTGAGGATCTGAGTTCAGATGCCAGCATGCACTAAAAAGCCACACATGCCACCACCACCACCCCCACCCCCGCCACAACCCCAGCACTGTGTAGGGTAGAGACAGAAGAATCCCTGGAGTTTTCTGGCCATCAGCCTAGTCCAAGGTTCACTGAGACCCTGTCTCAAAGGAGAAAGGTGGAGAATGATAGAGCAGGACACCTGACAGCTTCCTCTGGCCGCTTGAGTATACACAAAGGTGTTGTAGAATATTATTTTAAGGGGTGTTACTTTTGTTTATGTTACATTTGTTTAACTCTGTGAAGCTGTGTTACTGTGCCTGTCTAAAACACCTGATGGTCTAATAAAGAACTGAAGGAACAATAGCAAGGCAGGAGAAAGGATAGGCGGGGTTGGTAGGCAGAGAGACTAAATAGAAGGAGAAATCTGGGAGGCCAGAAGTAGCCAGAGAAGGAGGAGGACTCAGTCGTCAGCCAGCCAGCTATACAGCAAGCCACAGAGTAAGAAAAGGCAGATGGGCTAATTTAAGTTAAGAAAAGCTGGCAATAAATAAGCCAAGCTAAGGCCAGGCATTTATAATTAAGAATAAGCCTCCATGTGTGATTTATTTGGTAGCTGGGTGGTGGGCCCTGCAAAAGAACAAAAACAACCAACTACACACAGGTGCATGTACCCATACATATACCACTCACACAACAAACACTCACACAACACACACACACAACACAATGTCTAAAGGAAATCATAGTATTCAAAGCAAATTTGAAATATGTCATATGAAAAGTAATTGAGGGGGAAAAAGACAATTTACCTATAAAAAAGCAGAACTGGGAGCTGGAGAGATGGCTCAGTAGTTAAGAACATTTGCTGCTCTTCCAGAGGGCTCAAGTTCAGTTCCTAGCACCCATGTTGGGTGGCTCACAACCACCTATAACTCCAGCTCCAGGGGGTCTGATGTCTTCTTCTGGTCCTCTAGCCTCTGAAGGCACTATACTCATGCAGAGACACACACATACACATAATTAAAATAAGAAATATTGAGAGAGAGAGAGAGAGAGAGAGAGAGAGAGAGAGAGAGAGAGAGAGAGCGCGCGAGCGAGCACAGAACTACATATATTAGCCATTTGAAAAAGTTAACATTCAGAAAACAAAGGTAACTTTTTTGGTGTTGTATATTTTTGTTTTATTTTGTTTTTTTCTCTTTTGAGAAAGGGTCTCAAGACTTTCATTTCTATAGTTTGAGAAAGGGTCTCATGTAACTCAAGCTGGTCTCAGCTCACTATGAAGTCAAGAACTGTCCTTCAAGTCCTGATCACCCTAGCTCTCTACCTCCTGGGTTTAGATTAGAGGCCCATTCACCACACTGTATCTCAGATTCTTGGTTCACAGTGTAAAGAGGAAGACTCTAACATAAGGAAATGATCTCCAGCATATATAACTCTGGGTAGCTTGAAGCCTCCAGTATTAAGCACTGTGTCGCCAGGTATTAAAGGATGGATGTATTTCTAAGAATCAGGCTGATGCTTGGGGAAAGGGAGCAAGATAGCCTCTTAGAAAATCAAATGAAGACCTGTGCATGGATTCAAAAGGGCTTCTTTTTAAAGTTATTCTATCTATAAGAAAGGAAAGGGGAGGAATTAGGGTTTTTTTTTTTTTTTTTTTTTTTTTTTTTTTGGTTTTTCAAGACAGGGTTTCTCTGTGTAGCTTTGCGCCTTTCCTGGAGCTCACTTTGTAGCCCAGGCTGGCCTCGAACTCACAGAGATCCGCCTGGCTCTGCCTCCCGAGTGCTGGGATTAAAGGCGTGCGCCACCACCGCCCGGCTGGAATTAGGGTCTTAAACCATGCCTATTGATAATTAGAAACCAGTATTTTTATCAGCTAAGTCCTTATTAAATGTCAACATCCCCTAGAAAAGTTCCTTTGAGGGAAAAAAGAATGACTTTTTCCAGTCAAAAACACTTAAAAGCACTAATTATCAGTGACTACGAAGCATCCTATTACTGAAGGGCCAGGGGGGTAGCTGTGCTGGTCAAAGCAGCCCACAGCAGACAGCCAGAGGCGAGAAAGGCTGGCTGGGACAGAGCGGAGGTCAGGAATGATTAGACGAAGACTAGCATCTAGTCCAGCCTATGCCCACCGGCCGTGGTTTGAAATAAAATGTCTCCCATGGCCTCTGGCATTTGGATACTTGTCCCCAGTGAGTGGTCCTTTTGCGGGGAGTCTTAAGAGGCCTAGCCTTGTTAGAGGAGTGGGCACTGAGGTCAGGCTCTCAGAGTCTGAAAACTGGCACCATCTGTAGTGTGCACAGATTTCTGCTGTGGTTCAAGATGTGAGCCCTCAGCTCTGTTTCCAGCTCCAGTCTGCTTGCCTGCTGCCACACTTCCCTGCCACAAAGGACTCTTATCTCCAGGAACTTCAGGAACAGAAGGCAAGCAACCCTTACCTTCTAGAAGATGCCTTGGTTATGGTGTTTCATTACAGCGGTAGAAAAGTTAACTAACACACTACGCTGCAGCCCTATTATATAATGAGCTCATTGGAAACACTTTTTTCCCTGACAAAACAGAAGTTCTAGGTCACCATGACTGACCCTTTAAAATAGTTTCAAAGATAAGGGGGCAAAAGCAGAAGCAAGAGAATAAAGAAAGACACCTCAAACTACAGCCTTCTCGGACAGCATCCCAAATCGGCCACATGCAAGTACATTACACTGCCTCTCGTTCATTCTCTCTCCCCACTTCTGATGCTTGCCTAAAGAAACAGGAGCAGCATATGACGGCCTGATTAAAAGTTAGAATAAGGAACACACACGGCATGGCTCTTCTCAGAGAGTCACAGAATTTAAAGAGGACAGCTGAAACTATGACAGGAGAGCCCACTAAGTGCACCCAGGTTGCTGGGCTGTAGGTCACAGCAGCACACACGTTCGACGCACACAAGGCTCTGGGTTTGATCCCCAATACTAGAAAGGGAAGGGAAAAAAGGGCTGGGGCTGAGGTCAGGAGTTTTCTTTCTTGCCACATGGAGGCAACTGATACCCCTCTCTGGGACTAAGAACGTTCTGCATCAACCTGTGAACCGCCCACTTCTGCGCTGCTCTCTGCAATTCCAGCTGCCCCAGTGCTCGGGGCATCACCATCCATCACCATTTTAATTTACCTCAAGGCCGGGATGCTCAGTTACCTTAAGTTAACAGGAAGTAACTACCCTAAGATCACCAGCTCAGTCACAAAGGTATTTCCTATCAACTATTGCCAAGAAATTCAGCAAATATTTGTGATAAGTCATGAAGCAAAAGAAAATATCACTGTAATTAAAAAGGAAACAGACTGTTTGACAAAACAACAAAGTAAGCTTTCCAGATTAAATACATACATAAGATTTCTCTCAACTAAATCATAATAACAATAAAATGCTCTTGTAAGTTTCCTGAAGTTGGAGTTACCAAAACAGTTCAGTGTACAAAAGTGTTTCCTGTGTAAACCTGACAGTCTAGATTCAGTTCCCAGAACCACAGTGGAAAGAGAGAACTGACTCCCCAAAGCTGTCCTTGACCCACAAATGTGCTCTCAATGTCATGTCCAGGCCCACACTCACATACTCATCCCCCCCCCTCTCTCTCTCTCACACACACACACACACACACACACACACACACACACACACACACACACACACACACAGAGACAGACAGACAGACAGAGAGAGGCTCCTTGGGTCTGGGGAGTGGCTCAGTGGATTGAACGCTTGCCGTGGAAGCTTGTGGGTGAGAGGCTGGATCCCGAGCACCACATAAAGCCAGACATGGCAGCGTGCAGACAGAACCCAGTGCCCAGGGGAAGGGCAGGAAGGTCTCTGGACTTGCTGGTAAGGCCCAGGTTCAGTTGAGAGATTAAAGCAGAGAACAGTAGAAGACACCTGATCCTCAGGTGCACACAGGCAAACACGCCTGTGAATGCCACCTCCCTGAACTGAATAAACCTCTTCAAAGGGAGGGCCTGGAAGTGAGCGTCTCAGGGTAGCATTTGGACCCTGCTAAGGAGAGCCTTCTCTTTCAGTCTAGAAGCTTGATTCAGGCTCAGCTCAAGACTGACTCCTTCTCTCCTAGGAGCAATATTCTACAAATAGCCCCTTACCAGAACCAATAAAAACAGGCCGCAATCAGTAGCCTTATTGGAAGAAAATGAGATGTAGAAGGCAGGGCACACAAGAATATCTTCTATAAACCAGTGCTGACTCCAGACATTTAAAAAGCACACTTAATAACTCCTTCTAGTCACTCTACATTAAAGCACTTTGTCCTTTCAAACTCATACAGTCCCCAAACAAACGTTCAATTAGTCCTGTTACTTTTGTACCCGATCAGTCCCCAAACAAACGTTCAATTAGTCCTGTTACTTCTGTACCCGTACTTTTCTTTGTTACAAAGCTCAACATGCAGGCAGGCATCAAAAGCCAATGAGCTCTGACTGCTCACATCCTGAATACAGGGGAGAAATAGCTATGGGCTATTAGCTCACCAGGGAATGCTGTGTTTAACACCTACACATGAGAAGATCTCCCACAAAGGAAATGCATGTATGTGGACCCCAAATACAGACTCCCCCACTGTCGCACAGCTCTGAACACAGAGAAGGGAACAAAGCAAGAGTCTTCCCTTGTTCAGAAAATAAGAAATCCCTTTTTTGTTGTGTTTTTCTTTAAAGCAAAATAAAGTTTACTGAGATGGATATAGTATGTATATGTTACTTAGAGCTGCATAGAAGTTTCTATATTTCACTGTAATTAAATTAATATAAATCTTGGTTGAGCACAGAGGCATGTATCTATAAGATACTGGGAAACCTGAGACAGGAAGATCATTTGTGCCCAAGAGTTCAAGGTCAACTTGGGCAACACGGGGAACTACAGGGAGAGGGGGGAGGGAGGGAGGGAGGGAGGGAGGGGGGAGGGGGGAGGGAGGGAGGGAGGGAGGGAGGGGGAGGGGGGAGGAGGGAGGGAGGGAGGGAGGGAGGGAGGAAGGAAGGAAGGAAGGAAGGAAGGAAGGAAGGAAGGAAGGAAGGAAGGACAAAAACAGGCATGTCAGTACATTCCTATTATTCCAGCAGAGACAGGGGACCTAAATACAATCTCCCCCGCCCTCTCTCTCTCAAAGTAAGCCTGGTATGGTAGTGAGTGCTTATAATGTCAGCACTGGGGAGGTGAATCCTTGATGCTTATTGGCTGGCCAGCCTAGCATAATGGATGTCCTCTAGGCCAATGAAAGTCTCTGTCCTCCAAATCAAGTACACAGTACCTGAAGAGTAACATCTGAGGTTGGCTTCTGGCCTACACATGTGAGCATACATATATTTATGCACCCACACACAAACACAAACAGAAAAGATGGGAAAAAATTGGTAAAGAAACGACAATTCCACATGAGAAAATTTTCACAGATACAAAAGAAAAATGGTAAAGAAAGAAAAGATGAACAACAACCACCAAAGACACCCACGGAACAGACACAGAGTGAAGTGGCGTAGCAACCTGGGCCTGCTGGACAATCCCGGCTGCTCAGGAACCAAGTCAAGAGGACTGCAAGTTCAAGGCCTGCCTGAACCAGAATGAGTTCAAAGCAGCCTGAGCACCTTAGGGAGCCCTGGTCTCAAAATACAAAAGTAGAGACAGGCTGAGGAGACAGTCCAGAGGTTAAGAGCATGTAACGCTCTTCCAGAGGATCTGGGTAGGGTTCCCAGCACTCATACCTGGTTCAGAGGATCTGATGCTTTCTGGCCTCTCTGGGCACCTGCATGAACATGGAGCACATAAACTCATGCAGGTGCCCAAACACAAAAACATAAATAAAAATAAATATATATCTTTTTAAAAAAGATTCATTTATTTATTATGTATTCAGTGTTCTGTCTGCATGTATACCTGCACACAAGAAGAGTGCATCAAATCTTATTACAGATGGTTGTGAGCCATCATGTGGTTGCTGGTAATTAAACTTCACGACTTCTAGAAGAGCAACCAGTGCTCTTAACCTCTGAACTATCTCTCCAGCCCTAAATAAATCTTTTTTACAAAGTAAAAAGAGGACTGAGTGGTGGTGGCGCACGCCTTTAATCCCAGCTCTCGAGAGGCAGAAGCAGGCAGATCCCTGTGAGTTCAAGGCCAATCTGGTCTACATGAGCAAGTTCCAGGACAGCCACGGCAGTTACACAGACAAACCCTGTCTCGAAAAACTAAAAAAAAAAAGTAACAAGAGGGCTGGAGGTAGAACTTAGCAGCATAATACTTGCCTAGTGTATGTGAGGCCCTTGTTTCAATCCCTAATACAGCAAAACAATTACAACAAAGAAAAAAGAAAAGGAAAAGGAAATATAGGAGCAGATGAAATCCAGTTGAATCAATAATGTTAATGTGAATATAATTCAAATTAGGAGGCAGAAACTGTTGGATCGGATAAGGAATCTAACTACTCAAAGAACACGACAATGCACACCTTTAATCCCAACCCTCAGGAGGCAGATTTCTATAGTTTAAAATCAGCCTGGTCTACCCAGAATTCAGGGACAGTCAAGGCTACAGTGAGACTCTATCTGCAAAAAAGAAAGGAAGAATCCAGATCCAGCTATCACAAATATTTTAGAAAGGTACAAATAGATGAACCATAAAAGAGTAGGAAAAAATGTGGTGTACACCTTTAATCCCAGCACTTGGGAGGCAGGCGGATCTCTGTGAGTTCGAGGCCAGCCTGGTCTACAAATTGAGTTCCAGGGCAAGCAGCAAAGCTACACAGAGAAACCCTGTCTAGAAAAAACAAACAAAAACCCAAACATATATTTTAAAAATGTCTGTAGCTGTTTTATACCCCACCGAACAACAGTGGAGTGTTTACACAAGAGGCATCATTTCTGGAGCACCCAACTTTAGTTGAAGAAAAAAAAAACAACTTTTTTTTTGAGATAGGACTTCTTGTATTCCAGTCTGGCCTTGAACTAAATATGTACCTGAAAATAACCTTGAACTCTGCTTTTCCTGCCTCCACCTCTAAGTGCTGGGATTACAAACATGTGCCACCATCCCAGGTTTATTTCATACTGGGAAATGAACCCAGCCAGAGCTGGGTTAAGTACTCTACCAACTGAGCTGCATGCCCAGTCCCCTCAAACTTCAATGAAAGTTCCAAATGATATGTTTACTTTTAATCGTGCATGGGTGTCCATGTGTGTGCAAAGGCTTTGGATTCTACAGAGCTGGAGATACTCATGCTCACACACCCATAGACAGAAACACACACAGTTAAAAATAATAAGGCTAATGCAAGAAGAACAATCTGAAGAGATCTATAAGTACAGGGATTAAATCACTTATTAAAATACTGCTTCTGGGGTTTGGAAAGGTGGCTCAGTGGTTAAGAGCGCTGACCTAACTGGATGGCTCTTCGAAAGGACCAAGGATTCATTCCTAGCATTCTCAGGGCAGCTCGCAATCATCTGACACTCCAGTTCCAGGGGAACTGATGCCCTCTTCTGGTCTACATGGGCACCAGTCACGTGTATAGTGCACAGATATTTCAGGCAAATCACTCTTATACATAATAAAATAATATAAATAAAATAAAATAGTAAAAAAAAACTATTCGTGAAAAGAACATCAGATTCTAATAAATTCCACCCAACATTTAAAGAACTAGTATTAATCCTTTACAAATCTTCCAAAAACAAAAGGTGAAGGAACACATACCAATTTATTCCACTGTTCCATTATAGATGTTCCATTATAGAACACATACCAATTTATTCCACATGTTCCATTTCCAGATGTTGAAACCAAAACATCACATGAAAACTACAGATCAATATTTTTTAAATAATTTATCTATTTTATATGCACTGGTGTTTTGCCTGCATGAATGTCTATATAAGGGTGTCAGAGTTACAAACAGCTGTTAGCAGCCATGTGAGTGCTAGGAAGTGAACCTAGGTCCTCTGGATGAGCAGCCAGTGCTCTTAACTTCAGAGCCACCTCTCCAGCCTCAGACTAATACTTTTATAAGAAGAAACTCAAGATCACTTAGACTCACTCTGAGCAGAGATAAGAATACAATAGTTAATATCTTCTTAGTCACATGCATAATCATTTGGGAGATTCTTTTATCATAATACAGAAGAAGGCAAACCTCTCAACCAAAACTAGGTCAAACACCTCTTCAGAGGACTCTCAGTGATGGAAATCACACATGCTTCCCCAAATGATTTTCCTATCACTGATATACAGGAACAGGCGGACAATCTAAGTTCTTGCACTGCCTCTAGTGTTAGCTTGTTAATAACACTGAAACACATTTTGTGTTAAAAACACAAAAATTTTATATTTTCATCCCACCAGGTTCACACAGGCAGGGACAGAGACTGAATAAAACTGGATATGAAAGGGGCTTAATTTTGTGACTGAGTTCTCTCCGAGATCAATCACAACTGGTCTAAGATTAGTATACTTGTACAATCAGGACAGATATTTTGTTGTTGTTGTTGTTGTTTTGTTTTTGAGACAGTGTTTCTCTGTGTAGCCCTGGCTGTCCAGGAACTCAACTCTGTAGACCATGCTGGCCTCAAACTCACAGAGATCCACCTGCCTCTGCCTCCCAAGTGCTGGGATTAAAAGCTTGAGCCACCACCGCCAGCCTCAGGACAAAATTTTATAATAAATTAGTTAAGTATTTGTGGATATGCCATTTAATAATCTTATTAATGACTCAGGCCCATGACTAGCCTCACTTTAGCTAAGAAAACTCAAGTGAGGGGTGGCTGAAACACTTTCCCAAAGGAAGAATAGATCTGGGACTCAAAATTCAGACACTTGAGTCTACAGTCTCTACTATCACCCATTTTATTATACAGTCTCATAAACCACACTGGAATGAGCACACCTGAAAAGCAAAACCAAGGGGACGTGCAGCAAAAACTACAGAGAAACTACATGTCTTTCCCTGAGTCACTCTGACTGAAGATGAGAAGTCAGAGCTGCTAGGAAGGTGGAAGTCAGTACGAGGCCTAAGTTCCATTCCCAGAAACCTCCTTAAAAAAAAAAAAAATTTCTAGAATCAAAGCTGATATTTTCTCAGAGCAGAGTAGGGGCCGGTGAAACCATACTTTCACATATAAGAAAGAAAAGCTGGGCCCTTATTTGATTTGTATATATGAATCCGAGCTCAGCGGCAGAGTGCCTGCCAAGCATGCACAAATCCTGGGGTTGATCTCCAGCACTGTATGACCCTAGTGTGATGGTGCTCAAAGATGGGGGAGGTGGGGTGGAGGGGTGGAGGGGAGCTAGGGGAACAGGAATAGAGGCAGAGGGGTTAGATATTCAAGGACAGCCTCTAATACACAGTGAGTCTGAAACTAGTCTCAGCTACATGAAATGCTTCCTCAAAGGGGGCTGGAGACACAGTGGTACATGCCTGCCATACTCAGGAAATTGAGGCATAAGAATTACCAGAGCTTGGGAATTCATCTGTTCTTGAGCAATATAGTTTAGGGCAGACCACACATAAAGACCAAACAAACACTTTACAGCATCAAAGGACACTGTAAAAAGTGAAAGATAAACCATGGAATAGGAGAAAATATTTGTAAATCATCTGATAAAGGCTTGCCATCTGCATTACATAAAAAATGCCTGAAATCCAACTCAATTAGCTGGGTATAGTGGCATAGGACTTTAATCCCAACACTTGGGAGTTAGAAATAGGAGGATCTCTGTGAGTTCAAGACCAGCCTGGTCTATATCGTAAGTTCTAGGACAGGTAGAGTTACATAGTGAGACCCTATCTTGAAAACAAACAATCAAACAAATCCCACTCAATTAACACACTGGGAATGGAGAGTACTGTCACTGTCACGTGTGAGGCCCTGAGGATGACCCTCAGTGCTACAGAAGGATGTGTGTGTGTGTGTGTGTGTGTGTGTGTGTGTGTGTGTGTGTGTCGGAGTGGACATGGTGGCACATGCCTGTAATTCCAGCACCCTCAGGCCAGCCTGGATTACATACACACAGCTAGTCAATGTCATCTTCCCTGGGAGAGAGAGAGAGGAAGAGAGAGAGAGAGAGAGAGAGAGAGGAAGAGAGAGAGAGAGAGAGAGAATATGCTGGGTAGGGGCAGGATTTGAATAGATATTTCTCCAGAGATATAAATGTCTAAAAAAAATTGAAAAAATGCTCAACATTATCATTAGTCATTAGAGAAATGCAAATTAAAACTATAATGAGATACCTCTTCACACCCATTAGGATGGTTAGTACCAAAAAAGAGGAAAATATAGCAAGAATGTGTAAAAATTAGAATGTAAAATAGTGCAGCCACTTTGAGAAATGGCTGGCAAGTTCTCCAAATGTTATACATAAATTATCATATGCTGTAGTAATTCTACTTCTGAATCAAGGTATTGAAGAGTTTATGTATAATTCTGTTCATATAAGCATCATTCACAGCATCCAAAATGTAGAAGCTCTTCGAACTAGCTCACCATGACAACAGAGTAACAAAATGTGACAGATGCAAACAATGGAATACTATTCTGCTCATAGAGGAAATTCTGACACACACTCCACATGCCAAAGCTTGAAGATGGTATATTACATGAACTAAGCCAGTCACAAAGGACAAATATGATTCCTCTGATATGAAGTTCAGGGTAGTCAAATCATAAAAATCAGAAAACAGAATGCTGACTGCCAGGTGCTAGAGGTTAGGGCTGTGGGGGTGCAGGGGAAGGAGGAATTTAATGAGTACCTAGCTTGGGTTAGGAATCTAGCTAAGTGGTAAGGAACATGTCTCATGTACAAGGCTCTACTTGAGTCCACAGCACCATTCATGAATACATAAAGTTCTGGAAATGGATGGTGGTAATGGGTGCACAACAATGTAAATATACTTAATGCCAAGGAGTTACAAGGTTAAAAGATAATTAAAATCTCAGCTGAAGACATGTCTCAGGGGCTGGAGAGATGGCTCAGAGGTTAAGAGCACTGACTGCTCTTCCAGAGGACCTGAGTTCAGTTCCCAACAACCACATGGTGGCTCACAACCATCTACAATGAGATCTGGCGCCCTCTTCTGGCCTGTAGGCAAAACACTGTGTGTGTGTGTATGTGTGTGTGTGTGTGTGTGTGTGTGTGTGTGTGTGTGTTAAGAGCACTGGCTGCTCTCCTAGAGGTTCTGAATTCAATTCCCAGCAACCACATGGTGGCTCACAACTGTGTTTAACAGTCCCAGGAAATCTGATGCCCTCTTCTGACCTCACATGATGGCAGAGACACACAAGACGGTGGACATGATGGTGTGCCAACAATGACAATGGTTGATGATGACACAGAGGGGACAAAGTGCAGAATTAGTCCCAGGGACCCAGGTAAAAACCTTGATATTCCATTACAAATACATGAATTTCCTAAACCAAGGTTCTTTTTTTTTTTTTTTTTTTTTTTTTTCCTGAGACAGGGTTTCTCTGTGTAGTCCTGGCTGTCCTGGATCTCTCTCTGTAGACCAGGCTGGCCTTGAACTCACAGAGGTCCGCCTGGCTCTGCCTCCGGGTGCTGGGATTAAAGGCGTGAGCTACCACTGCCCAGCTTCCTAAACCAAGATTCTTTTTTTTTTTTTTTAAAGATTTATGTATTTATTATGATTACAGTGTTCTGCCTGCATTTGTCCATGTGGGCCAGAAGAGGGCACCAGATCTCATTACAGATGGTTGTGAGCCACCATGTGGTTGCTGGGAACTGAACTCAGGTCCTCTGGAAGAGCAGTCAATGCCTTTAACCTCTGAGCCATCTCTCCAGCCCTCTTTTTTTTTTTTTTTTTTTTTCTAAACCAAGATTCTTAACTTGTTCTCCAGCCCTAGCTATGACCTTATGCAAATCTCACTTTGCAGTATAAACCAAGTCAGGGCAAGACAGATGATTAACCATGTGGGATTCAGTGCTTGGTTTGTTTCTAGCTGTAGTCTTAGAAGACTGGGAAACACTGACTATTAAAATAAATAAAGCTTCCAGTCACCAAGTAAACAATATTACTGTGGCTTCACTTTAGTGCTTTGTTGTAATGTGTGTAAAGCTTCTCATTCTAATGGAGTAGATCAGGATCTGATTAACAAAAGCAGGACTATTATTGATCAATTTTAACTCATGCAATAAGCTAAGCCTAAGGCAGACAACAAGAAGTTATGGTCACATATTCCCTGCTATTTACAAGCACCTCTGCTCATATCTTTCACGTCAGGATGTACTTATCCTATACTTTAGTCTCAGTAAACTAAGTTGCATCCTTCTGCTGAAGTGCATAAATATGGAACTGCAATTCATCAGGGTTCACTGTACTAAGAGAACCTCTAAACAGGAGGCCAATACTGAGGCCCCAACAGGTACATGAACAAAGAGAGCAGGGGAGACTTCAGAGGACTGAGATATCACATTTCCTTCTCCACTTTGAATTCTGCCTCCATTAACAGCGATTTCTAGGCTAGGGGTGGTGGTGTGCACCTGTAACCTCAGTACCAGAGATGTTTGGTAAGATCATATGTTTAAGACCAGCCTGGACTATGAAGGAAAATCAAAATCAGCATCAGCTACTAGTACTTGGCAGGTAGCAACATGAAGTTCAGGCATGGAAAACCAGCCTTGAGTACAAAACAAGTTCAAGGCCAGCCTAGGATACCGAGATCTGTCTCATATAAACAAAAATACCACAGAAATGTACAGGGAGAAAGGAGGCAAGCACTCTAAATAAACTTAAAGGTGCCATAGTGTATCTCACTCTTCTTATGAAAGGACACAACAGGTCCTATGGGAAAAACAAGCATGGGCTCTGTTTACTGGTGACATTAGGTGTTCCAATCAAAACAGCAGCTCTACACAGCTGCATTTTCAAAACCTGCTAAGGATCAAACAGGAAGAGAGGGTGGTTTAGACACAAATAACTTTGATACCTGAAGCAGCTGCATAACTAAGCTGTGGAAGACAGTGAGAAGCAGAGACTGATGGAACACCTGAAGCTCCAAGCTTGTGGAAGGACTTGAACCCCACTGTCACCACTGAAGCTCCGAAGAACAGAGAGGTTTGTGGTCCTTCTGCTGTTCTCCATCTGCTGAGGAGGCTCTAAGTGAGGGTAGTCATTAGACCTACCCCAGGCCAGGAGATCCAAAGACACAGTTTTACACTGTCATCGACTACTAGACACCTCCCAACCTGGACATCTGAAAGCTTCAACTCACCTCATCCTGGGGATGTCAAAGAGCAAACCCCAAAGGCAGGTGACCAGAGTTTGGTCATGATGCCTTGGAAACTCTTCTCACGTGCACATCAGCAAAATAACCTTTAGAAAGAGCTAACATAAACTGTGCATGCCACCACAATTTTCCTGCTAAGCCTTACCCCACAGTATCCCTCAGAGATTCAATGGTCAGATTTTCTGACACACGCTCTTGTTTTCTCAACCACTCTAAGCCACAGATACACAACACAAGCTTTAAGAGAAAGACAAAGAAGCAAAAGGAAGCCTGCCTCGGCCATGCCGTTTTTTCTCCTCAGGTGAGAGAGTACTGAATGCGACAACTGCCCTGATCACTCTCATCCAAAGCCAGCAGGGTCCATCTACAAGGAACACCAAAACATTTTAACTTCCACAGGACAGAAAAATACAAAGTAGCTAGGAATTACTAAGCAAGGCTCAAAATAATAACCCTAAAAATCAAGGCCAGGTGGAGGAGGACAGGCCATTAATCTCAGCACTCAACGGGAAAGGGCAAGTAGACCTAAGTTTGCGGCATGCCTGGTCTACTACTGAGTTCCAGGCCAGCCAAGAGCGGGTGGAGAAACAGCTCAGCAGTTAAAGGCACTTGTTTCTGCAGGGGCCCCAATTCTTAGCACCCATTTGGTGGTTCACAACTATCTGCAAGCCAGGTCCAAGGGATTCCATACCATCCTCTGCCCTCCAGGGTCAACACACACACACACACACACACACACACACACACACACACACACACACACACACAGTGTACATACGTGTAACATAAAATAAAGAAATAAAAAAATCTGCATAGCAATTCTTAAAAAAAAACAAAACAAGCAAACAAAACTAAACACAGAATTACTGTATGAGCCGGGCAGTGGTGACACACACCTTTAATCCCAGCACTTGGGAAGCAAAAGCAGATGGATCTCAGTTTCTCACTCAGTTCCATCCCAGCCTTCTAGCCCACGGGGAAAGGCAAAGAAGCACGAGGCATCTCTGTGAACCTGGAACACTACATCCTGAAAGAAAACTTGGGCTCAGAGCTTTGCCACACAACAAGAACAGGGTCTTCCAAAACTCACTATATCATTGAGAATTAGTTTCTTTGCTGGCAAAGTGTATTTTGAGGCAGGTGTGGTGACAAACACCTGTAATTCCAGTACTGCAGTAGGAGAAGCAGCAGGAACAGGAAACAGCAGTCCAAGGTCACGCTTGGCTACATACTGAGTTCAAAGCCAGCCTGTGCTATGACAATCTGCCTCAAGGTAGGAAAAACAAGGGTATTTTAAGAAGCATATAACATACTCTACAGAGTTTAAAGCTTAAAGCTGAGAGAAGATGGCATATGGACGAACACCCAAGCCTGACTCTTGGGAAGTGCAGAGACTTGGGAAGGAGCGAAGGCAAACCGTTCTTAGTAGCATCCGTTTGTGTCCCTGGTCTGGACTCAGTGTGGTAAGATCCAACACATCTTCCCAATAATGTCTTGAGGAAGTTGACTGGGCCCTTGCTTCTTCAGTCACATACTTAATTAGCCATGGTGAAGATGGTGTGCTTATTCTCTGCAGGAGGCCCCGTTTGAGAACTGAGAAGGAAAGGCCAGGTCTGGCAGTCACCGAAGGCAGGGGAGTGGCCACGGTGACTGCATTTTCTCAAGGCTCAGCCCATCTTTCACTTATTCAGAGAAGGCAGAGAAACTTACATCAGCTGCCTGAAGGCCCTTGGGACGAATAAGGACAGAGCCAAGGCAGAAACCATTGAAAGCAAAGGCAACCAAGTAGAAGAAGATAAAGCAAATAGGCCCCGGATGAAAAGGAGCTGCCTAGAAAGCCTGTGTAAATACACGATAAACAGACATAGCATGCATTATATTCTTAGGCACTTCACACTCCAGCCCCGAACCCGATGTTTCTTTCAGACACCCACGTCTGTCTTACTGCCCTTGGGTCACAAGGCAGAACTTGGGAGAAGAGTTTGTGATGCCAAACTCCTTTAGAAACTCACATTTATCGTAAGGACCCACACGGGTCTTGATTGCCCGTGAGGCGCACATATGAATTTATTGGTGAGGTTTATAAATGTGTTGGCTGCAAAATGTCTCTGGAGGCAGGTAAGCAGTCCGACCTTCACTGCAGTCTTGTTAGCACATCTCACCCCATGCTCCCTCGTCTGAGCCCACCCAACACACACATTTCACAGCTTTCCTCTTATTCCCAGATGTGACACACACTGTAGTAAATCATTTCAGAGACAAGACATTCTACTTTAAAAGAGAGAGAGAGAAGGATAGGAATAAACATCACCCCCTGCCCTCTCACACATCAGAATCTATACAAAGTTGTAAATATGCATTACTATTATTGGAGTGTCTGGCAAGGCTTACATCTGGAGCTAAATCAAGTTCCCCATCTGCTGGGTTTGCCTCTTTTAGTCAATGCTAACTTCTTGATTATTTGCAAAAACAATTCAATAACTGTTGAGAAAAGGGAAAATGATAGGCACAATGGGAGGAAACGAGAGAAAGTCAAGCTGAGACCTAACACGGAAGCCCCTTTCCTCTCCACTTACAGACCACTCCCCTCTGTGAGGACTGCTTCCTCATGACCCCGTGAACCCCATGGCTGACACAACTTTACCAAACACATACAGCATTCTTTTTTGCTATTTCATAAGGAACAAAAAATGACTTCGCCCCAGGGTTTTTGATTGCCTGTGTTTACCACAAATAGAAATACCTACTTACAGTCAAATGTGAAAGTTCTAGAACCCCACGAAGCTACCATGGTGCAGAGCAGAGGTAAGCCCCGGGGAGGCTCCAAGGTAGCTTATGCATAAAGAACGCTTTGGCAGCTAAGGTGCCGGCAAAGGGCGTGCAACCATTTCTTGGGTAGAAAATTCACAGAACAGCTAGCACTTGGAGCTATTTCAATATGACAAATGAAAGCCTCATGTACTCCTGCTTTTCTTGATCAAGGATGACAATTTCTTCCACTCCTCCAGACATCAGGGCTTAAAATAGCAGTGGTGCTCCGAGCATTCTCCTTGGGAAGGTGCAATAAACCTCGGGATGAGCGGGGCACTCCGAAAGAACTTCTCGGTCCTTACCTGATGTTAACCAGTGCGTGGGTCACCTTGCTGGCGGCCTCCTTCCACTGGCCTGCGTTGGTAGAAAGCCTAAGGACTGTGGAAGGAAAGAAGACAGACCTGTCAAGCCCTGACACACACACAGATATGAGGAACGGAGACACGGCTCGGGATAGCACTATTACGAAACCAAACAGAGCTTGTACCACCCTTCTACTGTAAGACTGTCCTCAAGTAAGGGCTTACACAACAGTGCAACTCCTTTCTCCAGGAATTGTTTTCTTTCTCTAACGTCTCCCTTGCCATAAAGTAGTCCCTTCTCCTTCCCTGTCTTGGGCTTTTCCTTTCCCCTGATAATGGACTCCAAAACTTAGTTTCTATAGTCATTTAATAAACAAAGATGAAGCAAGAGCTCAGCTGGCCACGAGTGCATGGCGACCTGAGATATGTCCTCAAAGCCCACGGAAAATGTCTAGTGTGGTGGCACACGCCTGTCACCCCAGTAAGGGTGAGTAGGAGACAGGTGGACCCTAGGGCTTGCTGCTGGCTGGCCAGCTGAGCCTTCTTGGTAAACCCCAGGCCAATGAGAGGCCCTGTCTAAAAGGATGAAGTGGACAGCTCCTGAGGAATGACCTGACACTGACATGCCTGTGCACAAGCACACCCACAAGCACCTATATAGGGGTGGCAATGTGAGAGCAACCTGGCTGCCATGTTTACCATTTCCCTACGAGCAAGGGTTACACTTGGGTGCCATGGAACTATGTAGACCAGGCTGGCCTCCACCTCACAGCACTCCTACTGGTTGAGGTGGCATCCCTTCTTGCTCCATGTGTATCTTTATAAACCTAAAACCATACACCCAGCCAAACAGGACAAATAATCTTTCCAGATAGCTGTGAACACTGTTTTCCTCTAAGATGCAGCAAGGACTCGATGTGGACCTAACAGTAGACTTGAGAGGTCATGATTTTACTCACTTCTCAGCAAGTACCAGACCTAGAACCATCCCTTCCAGGTTCAAACACCAGCTTGCAATAGAACATTCTTCCACGGTTCAGATACCAGCTCTCATAAACAGTTGTGAATGATGACGCTATTCATGGCGGTTCGTTCATACACATAACCCCACACTCAGGAGGCTACCTGAGGCAAGAAGATGGCCTGACTTTGAGGCCACCCTGGTCTGTATAATGAGCCCCACACCAGTCTGGACTATAGCGTGAGACCCTGTCTCACAACACGAACACTGGAGCTGGAGATGACTTGCGGGTAAGAACACCTGCTGTTCTTGCAGAGGACTGGGGTTTGTACCCCGGCACTTCCGTCACATGACTCACAACCACCTGGACCCTCCATCCCAGGCTTTGACCCTCTCTTTTAGCCTCCATGATCACTACACTCATGCTAATGTATGCACGTACACACAGACACAGACACACATTCTCATTCTCTCTCTCTCTCTCTCTCTCTCTCTCTCTCTCAAATGTTTGCAAACAAGCCAAAATTCTCCAACCAACACCCCACCCCCAACAACAACAACAGAACTTTGACTGATCACAGTTACTTGTTTTCTCTGATTCTGGGCTTCCTAGTCTTGTGTGACTAGACTTTTGCAGGGGTACAACACACATGTCTACTCAGCCCAGAGAGGGAACCCAGGATAGACCTAAGTACAGATATCACCAAAGTCCAGCTTGGTAGGTAAACCAGTGAGTTTTACCGGAGTCACTTACAAGAGTGTGGGTGAGGGGTCACTCATAGGAGCAGAAGTGACTCAGGCAGCTGTGTCACCAAAGGCCACCCCAGCACACGTGACAGCTCACAAAGCTGGAACCTGGAGCACACTGCAGAGCCTGTGGGCAGCTCAGCAGGTTGGAGAGCGTCCTTTCCAGTGACTCTCTGCTCTAAACCTCTTCCAGGCAGCTGAGCTGGTTTCGCTTCTTCTAGGCCGCTCGTCTGGCCTCTGGGTCTGGTCTCTGGGTCTGGTCTCTAGGTCTGGCCTCTGGGTCTGGCCTCTGGGTCTGGCCTCTGGGTCTGGCCTCTGGGTCTGGTCTCTGGGTCTGGCCTCTGGGTCTGGCCTCTGGGTCTGGCCTCTGGGTCTGGCCTCTGGGTCTGGCCTCTGGGTCTGGCCTCTGGGTCTGGTCTCTGGGTCTGGTCTCTGGGTCTGGCCTCTGGGTCTGGTCTCTGGGTCTGCTTTGTGGCTTGGCCCATCTAAGAGACCTTTTAGTAGTTTGGCTTCTTTACTGTTGCAGGGAGGGGCCTAGGGAATCTGGGCTCAGTTCAGTTTTAGGAACTTCCTGAAGCTATTTTGAGTTGTTTACCTTCTTGCTTAAGGTGCTTCCCTGCAGGATGGAACGTTTGAATCTCAGAGGGAACTGTTACACAACATCGATCTGCATGCTATATTATATATAACCTTTGTCCAGTGCCTGACACTTTGTAAACACTCCACACATTTATCTCTGTAACCAAGTGGTCTTTAAGAACACATTTGGGGCTGGGAAGTTGGTTCAGTGGGTAAAATGCTTGCTGCACAGCCTGAGACCAGAGTCAGCAGCAGCTGCATTATAAAGCCAGGTACGACTGCATGTGCTTGCAATCCCAGGCTGGGGAGATGGAGACAGCATCCAGAGACTTGTTTGCCATTAGTTTAGTCCACCAGTGCATTCCAGGCTTAGTAACAGACCCTATATCAAAAAAAAAATAAGGTGGAGGGGCCAGCTAGATGGCTCAGCAGGTAAAAATTGCCTGCCTCTAAGCTGATAACCTAAGTTCAATCCCTGGTAGAAGAAGAGAATCAGCTTCCACAAATTGTTCTCTGACTCCATAAGCATGCACTCAAACACTCACACATAAATTAGTAAAATTTTAAAAAAAAAGATGCTGAGCAATAGAGGAAGAAGTCCATCTCTGGTCTCTGTGTGCACATGCATGGCATATGTACTTGTACAAATGAGTGCACGTGTGTGTGCATATAAACACAGCAAAGACAAAAACATATGTGAGTGCCTGCCTTCTGTTGCTCACCCAGGGAGTACTTGTACTGCTCTGGCTCTTGTAATGGCATGATTACAGTACACTGGAGACCACAGCCGTCAGGGGGTGTGCTCACTGTGCATTCTGTAATCTTTTCTCCCCTGTGAGGGGTTTGTAACAGAGTTCGGTCAGGGAGCGAATGCTTTTCCTATTGGTTCACTGTGCAGGTCATTTAATGTAGGCTAGAGGAGCCAAACAGCTCAGTCCTAGACTGAGACGTGAACTGTGAACACTGAAGGAGCTGTGGAAAATGCTCACCACAGAGTAAAGGCTTTGGAAACTTTAGTAATCTCAACAACAAAAGGGTAGCCAGGGCCGGGGAGATGCCTCAGTGTGGAAAGCACTTGCCATACAAGGCTAAGGACTTGGAATCAAGTCCTCAAAACCTTCAAAAAGGCGGGCAGGATCACACATCTATAATCTCACTGACCTACAGGGAGGTAAGTAGAAACGGAGAATCTCCAGAAGCTCAAACAAAGGTCATCAAAAAGACCTTGTCTCAAACAAGGTAGAAGGTGAGGAATGGCACCCCAGTTTGTCTTCTGACCTCCACGTGCACACACTCCCACATGAATATGCGTGCATGTGCACACACTTACAATGTGTGACCAGTTTGCATAGGAACTTAACATCTGAGTATTACCACCATCTGTTTCAGACTCAGGATCCCTAAGCAAGAACAGTAGCAGTAATGTTTCCATTATGGGGTTTAAAACAACAACAACAACAACAACAACAACAACAACAACAACAAAACCCAACTTATCTGTTGGTTCCACATCTGCTCTTACAATATCTGGGTTTTATAAATAGGTGGAATTTTATGAAAGAGAAGATTAAGATGGAGACCTTAGCAAAGTGCTGTTTTTCTAATTGATAAGATTTAGCTAGTGTACAGTGACTTGGGATAGTTCCAAGTTTAGAGCTCTATAGCCTCAAATCGAGGATAACCAGTATATGTGCAAATTTATTTCCATAGTGAACAAAATAGTTTCAGCAGGCCAGACATATCTTTGTGTGTATATGTTTATGTATGTAAGAATGAGTAAATGTGGAGGCCAGAGGTCAACTTCAGCTATGGTTCCTCAGATACATCCATTTTGTTTTATAAAAATGTTCTTATTAGCATACATTAATACATGCATTTCATTAGGACATTTTCATACATGTACAGGAAGCATTCAATCATACTCACCCCTTTACCCTCTATTCCCCTCCCAACTGCTCATCCCCCTCCTCTTCCTAACTAGCTCAGCTTCTCCTTGGTTTTTGTATGTGTGACCTAGTTAGTTTCATCCGGGTTGTTTACAGGAACATGGACACCTTACCAGTAGTTAGAACCCAGCTTACAGATGCTCGGGAGGAGGAGAACCCCATGAGTACCTCTTCCTTACCTGACAGGATGTTAACGGCCCCAACTCTCTCTTTAAGACGGATCTCTGTGGCCTGGTGCTTACTGAGTAGACTAGGCTCGGGGAGCGGACGGCCCGCAAGCCCCATGGATTTTTCTTCTGCCTCCCCAGGGCTGAGACTACAGACACAAACCTGCAATAACGGCCGGCCAGGCTGGCTGGCTGGCTGGCTAAATGCCTGCCTGGCTTTCTTCCTTCCTTCCTTCCTTCTTCCTTCCTTCCTCCATCTTTCTAAATGGAAGTTGAACTCAGGTCTTCATACTTGTATGGCAAGCATATTACCAACTGATTTATCACCACACACCTCAATCTTTCATTGGTGGTTTTTTTTTTTGTTTTTTTTTTTAATGATTTTTTCGAGACAGGGTTTCTCTGTGTAGTTTTGGTGCCTGTCCTGGAACTCACTCTGTAGACCAGGCTGGCCTGGAACTCACAGAGATCCACTGGCTCTGCCTCTCAAGTGCTTTGATTAAAGGTGTGTGCCACCATTGCCTGGCTGATTTTTTTTAAATCTTGCTTTCTTTTTTTTTTTCAGAGCTGAGGACCGAACCCAGGGCCTTAGTGCTCTACCACTGAGCTAAATCCCCAACCCCCCCTTTTTTTTTAAAAAAAAAAAATATAGTAAAGCAAAGTTAGAAGTTTTATTAAAGACAAGGGCTGGAGAGATGGCTCAGTGGTTAAGAGCAGGTATCCCCCTTCCAGAGGACCTGGGTTCAGTTCCCAGCAGAATGTCAGGTGTCTCACAACCACCTATGACTCCAGTTCCAAAGGACTCAATGCCTCTGGCTTCCACGGGCACCCACACACATGGCATATATTCATACACACACAGCATACACTCACACAGACACAGACACAGACAGACACACACACACACACATGATTAAAAATAATGTCTTTCAAAATTTTTTAAAAATATATTTTAATATAGACGAGCATGAGGATCTCAGAAGTATTAAGACATACCCATCTGTGGGCACAAGCTTCTCAAGGAACAGTTGCCTACTGATCTACTGATGCTTTTTAAAAAGTTTTCTTTTTCTTTTTTTTTCTTTTCTTTTTTTTTTTTTTTTTTTTGTCTTTTTTTTGTTTTTTTTTTTGTTTCAGTTTTTTGAGACAGGGCTTCTCTGTGTAGCCCTGGCTATCCTAGAACTACTAACTCTGTAGACCAGGCTGGTCTTGAACTCATAGATTTGCCTGCCTCTGCCTTCTGAGTGCTGGGATTAAAGGTGCCCACCACCACTACCACCAGGGTAAAAAAGAATTTCCTAAAGATTGATTTTATTCATTTGTGTGTGTGTGTGTGTGTGTGTGTGTGTGTGTGTGTGTGTGTGTGTGTCTTGTATAATATTAGAAGGACCAGCCTCAATATTATACATCCCAGGGGCTCAGGAGAGAGAACTACTAATGGTGAGGACTGTTTTGGGAAATATAATCTCAGCACACCGAGCTCTATAGTCCACCTGCTTTAATTCCTCTGACATAACATCCTATTTACACAGCTTCAGTTCTGTTCTCATGCCTAGCTCCTTTCTTGCCTGATTTCTCTCTATATTTATCTACTGCTCCCTCTAAGTTCTATCTTAATTCTCTCGTCTTAATTCTGCCTCATCTAGGTCCTTTTCATCTTGTTCTTACCCAGCTAGGACTTCCCCATCTGACTCTTCCTCATCTTCCATCTCGTCCACACGTTCTCTCTGGTCAAAATCCTCTCTATCCCTTTCCATTCTCTGTCTCTCAGTTCTCCACGTTCCTCCTAAGTCTCCCAGGAATCCAGATATAAACCCAAGCAATAGCAATCCTCTGGCTGAGCAAGGTCACCAGGCTTGAATTCTACGGGGTCATAAAGGCAGGTAAGAATCTTCCTCAGGCAGTGACCATCAGGCTTCCAGGGTCAAACTGAAGGGTGATAAGAACCACATAGTGGGGCAGTAATTATTAATTATCATTTGCAACCCTAAAGGGAAGTGACTAATGAATTAACTAAAGGCTAAATTCGGGTAATATCTAAGAAGAGGGGTCTTATGTGCTCAACTATAATCTTAAATGTGATTGGTAGAAAATGTTAAGAATCTATAAGTTGCTAGGTCAATGGGAGAAAATAAAACTGCCTTTTTTTTTCCTATGGCTCCTATCTGTCCAAGCTATCTGCTGGTTTTTTTTTTTGTTTTGTTTTGTTTTGTTTTTTGTTTTTTGTTTTTTTCCTGCAGGATGGGGGAAAGTGTGCTCGGTCGCTAGGCAACCTGTGTACAGCTAGATGCCTCTGGTGATAGTTAAAGGGAGATCTGGAGCTGGAGGTAAGGTTTGGGAAAGGAGGAAGAAGAGCTTAATTGGCACATCCACCAGGCCTTCTCAAACTGGTAGTCTGGACACTTAATTCTGTTCTTAGAGAGTACAGAGGTATCTCTGATAAGGTACTTTCCTCCGTCCGGGGATAGACTTGGCCGGAAGCTGCCAATGACGATAATTACAGGGAGGCTTGAACTGAGGTTCTGGCTGTGCATAGCTGTCAGCACAAAAGGTTATCTAAATATTCCTTTAGTAGAGGGGAAATGGTGCCCAATCAATGATGGAAAAGCTACAATAGCACACAAGAAACTCATAGCAGGAAACAGCTGATAATCAAAGCCAATATCACCAAGGCTCCTTCAGCCTCAGCTTGACCTCTGGAAGGCCCTTGGCTTCTTCCAGGTATTAGCTTTGTCATAATCAGCTGAAATCCTACTTTGTATATTTTTGCAGCTTGCAGCGTGTGTGTGTGTGTGTGTGTGTGTGTGTGTGTGTGTGTGTGTGTGTGTGTGTGTGTGTGTACACTAAGTGCAGGTGATTGTGGAGATCCGAAGAGGACACTGGCTCAATGCTGAGGGTGTGTCCTACCATGTCTGGACTGCCTCAATGCTCGCAACTACGCATCGGCTCTAACACTTTAATTCTCTCCTAGTTTATGTGTAAACATGATTTTTATAGCATAGATTTTGGGTTTTGTTTTGTTATGTATTTTTTAATACAATGATTTGTAAATATAAATTTGAGCATTATTCTGAAGTATAGTATGTGAAATCAGTAGGATCTTTCCAGGATTGAGGGAAGAAAGTTCAGTAATTTCTCAGAGTCTGGAGAAATGGCTGAGCCTGGTTAAATACGATTGCTGTGCAATCGTGAAGACCAGAGCTGACCTCCCAGCATTCACATAACAGGCCAGGGTCTCACCAACACCTGTAACTCCAACTTCAAGGGATCTGATCTCCTCTTCTGGCCTCTATGCACATACCTGAGCACACACATGCATACATGCACAATAAACAAAATAAATTTTAAAAAACCTATCCCCTCAAAACAGTGTCTAATGTAACTCAGGCTGGCTTTGGATCTGCTGTGAAGCCATTGATGACCTCAAACTCCTGATCTTCCTGTCTCTATCACCTAGCTACTGGGATTACAGGTCTATGAAGTCCAAGGGATCAAACCCAAGTTTTCATGCATGTTAGGCAAGCACTCTACCAACTGATCTACATCTCCAAAGTGGCCCTGAACTCTAATCTCTCCTGATTTAACTTTCCAAGTGCTGGCTACACTGCCACTGTGTCGAGCAGCTGTGTTATGTGGTTCTGATGACGTTGGGTCTCCGTGTTTGCTAAGCAAGTACTTTAACAATGGAGGTGTGACCCAGCCAACCTACCCCTGCTTTAACAATGGAGGTATAACCCAGCCCATCTACCCCTGCTTTAACAATGGAGGTATAACCCAGCCCATCTACCCCTGCTTTAACAATGGAGGTGTGACCCAGCCCATCTACCCCTGCTTTAACAATGGAGGTGTGACCCAGCCCATCTACCCCTGCTTTAACAACAGAGGTGTGACCCAGCCCATCTACCCCTGCTTTTTGAGACAACATCTAATGTAGCCCAGGTTGGCCTAGGACTCTTTATGCTGATGAGGATGACCTTGAACTTCTGATTCTACAACTTCTACCTCCAGAGTGCTGAGGTTACAGCCATGTGCCAGCAACACACTCCTAATATGAAGTGGTGGAGATTGAACCCAGGGCTTCCTGCATGCTAGGCAAAGCACTCTACCAACTAAATTATGCCCTCAGCCTAAAATCACAATTTGGGGGTAAGTTTCTTCAGTTTTTCTTTTTTGTTTGTTTTTGTTTTTCAAGGCAGGGTTTCTCTGTGTAGCCCTGGCTGTGCTGGAACTTGCTCTGTAGACCAGGTTTGCCATGAACTCACAGAGATCCACCTGCCCCTGCCTCCCAGGTGCTGGGATTAAAGGTACTTGCCACCACCACCCAGTAGTACTTCTTTTATAACTCTAATGGTGTGTGACGTTTGTTTTCCATAATTTACTATATAATAATAACAGCTTTAGTCTGAAGTACAGCACAGTGTGGATGTGGGGTCAGAGGACAACTCGCGGACTTCCTTCCCCACGGGTTCCCAGGCCTGAACAGGTCGCCTGGACTGCACAAGCACTGTTGCTGCCGACTGAGCCGTCTCAGCCTGCAACACACCTTTAGAGACATGTGTGTGCACCTGCAGGAGTTTGTGTGCACCACGGGCATATGAGCATGTGCCAGCAGAGGCCAGAGGGCATTGGATCCCCTAAAACTGGAGTTAGAGGTGGTTTTGATCATTGATGTTTTGCTGGTAACTGAACCCAAGTTCTTGCAAGAAGAGTAAGTGCTCTTAATGGCTGAGCCTCTCTGGCCCTCGCTGGCCCTTTTAAAACATTTTATTATTTATTTTACCTCTTTTTTCCTACTATAGAAGTCCCAAGCAGAGGCAAGGCTTTTGTGTTTTTTTTTTTGTTTTTTTTTTAAGATTTATTTACTATGCATACAATGTTCTGCCTGCATGTATGCCTGCAAGCCAGAAGAGGGCACCAGATCTCATTACAGATGGTTGGGAGCCACCATGTGTTGCTGGGAATTGAACTCAGGACCTCTGGAAGAGCAGTCAGTGCTCTTAACCTCTGAGCCGTCTGTCCAGCCTGACTTTTGTTTTTTGTTTTTGTTTTTTGTTAAGAGTCAACAAGAGCCGGGCGGTGGTGGCGCACGCCTTTAATCCCAGCACTCGGGAGGCAGAGGCAGGCGGATCTCTGTGAGTTCGAGACCAGCCTGGGCTACCAAGTGAGTTCCAGGAAAAGGCACAAAGCTACACAGAGAAACCCTGACTCGAAAAACCAAAAAAAAAAAAAAAAAAAAAAAAAAGAGTCAACAAGAAAAGGATTATAAAGGGGAACAAAAGAGATGAGGCTATAGCTCAGCTGCTAAGAGAGCTCACTGGCCTAGCATGCAGGGAACCCTGGGACCAACAACCAGCCTGGACTCAGCCAGGCGCAATGGTTCCCACTGGTCAGCCCACACTCGTAGGTGGAGGCAGGAGGATCACAAGTTTAAGGTCATCACAAGTTTAAGGTCATTTGAATTGGAAGCCAGAATAAGCTATGAAACCTTGTCTCAAAAACAAACGAACAACAAAGTAAATAAATAAGGAGCTACAATGAAGCTCCGGGAAATAATGACCAGGTTCTTCCTCCTCCTCATCCTGATCACTGGGACAGCTTCACACACAGTATGTCAAAACTTATCCAAATCTGTTACAGTAAACCTCGATCAACCTAGTCAGCTGAGATTTTAAAAATAAAATGCTTTTTCTGAGTGGCTTTTATTTCTGTGCAACTTAGAAGGATCTTCTGTATCTTTCAAACTGTAATAGGATTCATTGGGTTTTTTTGTCCAAACTTTCAGAAATGTACCACCCTCTCTAGTAACAAGTTATACTCACAATGGATGTGGAGTAAACTTTTAGTGAGCTAATTATCAAAGTAATTTTATTTACCCTAAGTGATTTTATCTAATTCTCACTCTTTATGTAAGTTTTACTGAAAATACATAGGTGCACTAGACTTCTGAACAACCTGCACCTCTGGATACACACTCTTCAACTTGCTATTAATCCCTCCTTAGCTCTTTCCTTTGTGTGTGTACATGTTCACGGGTGTGCAGGTGAATGTGTGTGTGTGTGTGTGTGTGTGTGTGTACATGTTCACGGGTGTGCAGGTGAATGTGTGTGTGTGTGTGTGTGTGTGTGTGTACATGTTCACGGGTGTGCAGGTGAATGTGTGTGTGTGTACATGTTCACGGGTGTGCAGGTGAATGTGTGTGTGTGTGTGTGTGTGTGTGTGTACATGTCCATGGGTGTGCAGGTGAGTATGTGTGTGTGTGTACATGTTCACAGGTGTGCAGGTGAGTGTATGTGTGTAGAAATGTCATATCAAAGACAGAGTACAATCTCGGATGTCATTCCTTAAAGATGCTATCCACCTCATTTTTTTGGTTTTTTATGTTTTGTTTTTCAAGACAGGGTGTCTCTGTGTAACTCTGGCTGTCCTGGAACTCACTCTGTAGACCAGGCTGGCCTTGAACTCACAGAGATCCACCTGCCTCTGCTTCCCAAGTGCTGGGATTAAAGGCATGCGCCACCGCCGCCAGACTTCCACCTCCTATTTTGAGAGAGGGTCTTTGACTGGCCTGAAACTCACCCAGTAGGCTGGATGGACAGTAACCCCAGGACCCTGCCTGTTTCCACTTCTCCACAGCGCATGTCACCATGCCCAGCTTCGTATACATGTACTGGGGACCACTCAGTTTCATGTGCTGTAGGACAAGTACTCTGCTGACTGAGGGAATCTCCCAACTCCTCACTCACTCTTTCTCCACCATCTTACTGACACTCACTGAATCCGCCAGCTTTTCTCTAGCATATTCACCCTTCCTCTCTGTCTCTCTCTGTGTTCCTCTTTCCCTCCCTCCTCTCCATATCAACAAAGGGCTATACAGCTTTCCATGGAGATGAAATCTGAGTTCCTAAAGGCACAAGGCCCCCACAGATTTTCCTGTGGCCCGAGGAGAGGGACTTGCTTGTTTATTGTTTTTGAGAAAGGTATCTCTATACAGCTTTGGCTGTCCAAAAACTCACTATGCAGACCAGGCTAGCTTCAACTTTACAGAGATCTGTCTGCCTCTGCTAATGAGTGCTGGGGTTAATGTCACAAACTACCACGCCTGGCTATGATCTATTTATTTCTATACCATCCAACTAGAGAATCTTTCATACCGTTTTCCTGTTACACACCAGAGAGACAGATACAGAGAGAGAGAGAAGCATCCTTACCCATGGAGTGGAGGTTGTCAAAGCTCTGGTGCATGCGGATAATTTCATAGTAAAGCTCGTCATAGCTGCTGGGGGTCGGCAGGAATGTGTCACCGTATGTGATAAACATATTGAATAGGTTCACAATCTGAAAAGGAAGCAATAGCCCATATACAGGCATCAGGCTTGAAGATCAGAAAAGCATTACTAGTGGTATGCTATAGCCATCTCTTACTGGTTTGCAAAAATACAAAATTTGGGGGACTTTGTAAACTGACTACAAAGTAGTCATTTTTAAAAATTCACTGATATAAGCTGACAAATTATATTAAATAAAGATAATATCCAAAGCTTTGTATTTCTTACTTATTCTCTACCTTTATTCTTATCTATGCTCTGAAAACTAATTTATACACGTGTGGGAGGATTACACATAATAGGGTGCTACCATACATCTCAACCCACATGACTCTGTTGTCATGCCGAGAGCTGAAAATTGGCAGCTCTACGTATCTTGGACATAGTTCTACAATTAGCAGATACTAAAAATCAGGACTTTCATCCCTACCAAATACTGAACATTTACAAACTGGGTAGACAATTAAATGGTTCAGTGGCCTCTTTCTCGCCTAAATTACCAGCCAGATAAACATTTCTATGTACCCTTCAGAAGCCAAGTGCAGCGATGATTGAACATCTTATCTGGCTAGGGAGCCACACAGAGACTACAAGAGTACAGTCTAGTTTTTTGCTGGGACCAAGCTCAGTATTCATACAGAGATGTAATCTATATCCATGCCTCCCAGGCCAAATAAATGCCTAAGAGTGAGGATGCTCAGGTTTAAGACTCTGATCCATAAGGAAAACACAGCTGAGGCCCCAGACCTTGGTTCCTATCACAAACCATTCCATTTCTACCTTACTATATCGGCTTCAGAAAAACAAACGTTTTTATTAATACTCACCATAAGAGCCAATGTAAAAATGTTGTGTTTGGCCAAAAGTACAGTTTCATTTGACATAAGGAACTTCAGCAAGTTTATCAAGGCTTTAGAGGAAAAAAACAACAAATTATTCAAATTATAATCAATATAATCAATAAAAGTAAGGGCCATCAAGACGGCTCAGTGAGCAAAGGCATTTGCTACCAAGTGTGATGACCTCAGTGGTTCCAAAATGCACACAGTAGGAGAGAGCTGACTCCCACATGCTGTCATCTGACCTCCACACATGTCCACATAACACACACACACACACACACACACACACACACACACACACACACACGTAATAAAAAATTAAGTAAATAAAAGCAGAATAGCTCTGTAGAAATCCATAGGTACGAAGTGAGTCTCAGAAACTAAGGCCTTTTTTATTGTTAACAAGTATTTGTGTGTGTGTGTGTGTGTGTGTGTGTGTGTGTGTGTAAGACAGGCTGTTACAAAACACCACCAATAGCCGGGCAGTGGTGGCACATGCCTTTAATCCCAGTACTTGGGAGGCAGAACCAGGCAGATCTCTGTGAATTTCAGGCCAGCCTGGGCTACAGAGAGAGACAGATCCAGGACAGGCACCAAAACAACACAGAGAAATCCTGTCTTGAAAAACAAAACAAAACAAAAACAAAAGCAAAAAAACCCCACAAAAAACAAAAACATACCACCATTTCACTGTGGTATGTAACACTAGCACCTCCTTTTTTCTATCCAGCTGCAGCTGCCTTTTGGTACCTGTTACCCAACAGCTCCCCACCCTCCCCCAATTACCAGCATCTAGTAATCGCTACTCTACATCAAGATCAACATTTTTTTAACTTCCATGTCTGAGAGAGAATATGGTATTTGTCTTTCTGTGTCTGGCTTATCTAACTTGACATACATCCCCCCAATTCCATCCCACTTTCCATCTGGCTACAAATGACAGGATTTGGTTCTTTCTTGGGCTAATTTCCCACCGCTATGTATATAACTTTTCTTTTGGTGGGAATGGGGGAGCTGTTGTAGTTTGAATGAGAATTACCCCGCCCCCCATAGGCTCATATGTTGGAATACTTGGTCCCCAGTTGGTGAAACTGTTTGGGAAGGATTAGGAGGTGTGGTCGGTCTTGTTTGGAGAGGGTGTGTCACTAAGGGTAGGGTTTTTTTTTTTAAGATTTATTTATTTATTATGTACACAGAAGAGGGTGCCAGATCTCATTACAGATGGTTGTGAGCCACCATGTAGGTGCTGGGAATTGAACTCAGGACCTCTGGAAGAGCAGTCGTTGCTCTTAAACGCTGAGCCATCTCTTCAGCCCCCAAGGGTAGGTTTTTAAGGTTTCAAAATATTTACATCATTCCCTGTGTGCCTCTTCTCTGCTTCCAGCTTTTGGATCAAGATGTGAGCTCTCAGCTACTCCTGTCACTGTGCACTTGCTCAGCCCTCATGGACTCTTAGGATGGCTAGTTTTAAGCCAACCTGATACACACTAGAGTCATCTGAGCGAAGGGAACCTCAATTGAGAAAATGCCTCCATAAGATTGGGATACAAGCAAGTCTGTAGGACGTTTTCTTAATTAATGACTGATGTGGAAGGGCCCAGCCCATTATGGGTGGGGCCACCCCTGGGCTGTTGATCCTAGGTTCTTTAAGAAAGCAGGCTGAGCAAGCCATGGTGAGCAAGCCAGTAAACAGCATTTCTCCATGGCCTCTGCATCAGCTCCTGCCTCCAGGTTCCTGCCCTGTTTGAGTTTCTGTCCTGACTTCCTTTGATGATGAACAGTGATGTGGAAACATAAGGCAAATAAATAAACCCTTTCCTTTCCGAGGTATTTGATCATGGTGTTTCATCACAGCAACAGTAACTCTGACTAAGACAACTCTAAACTCTGAAACGATAAGAACAATTAAATGCTTTTATTTATTTATTTATTTATTTATTTATTTATTTATTTATTTATTTATTTATTTATTTATTTATTTAGGTACCCCCCCCCCAGACAAGGTTTCTCTGTGTAGCTTTGGAGCATTTCCTGGAACTCGCTCTGTAGACCAGGCTGGCCTCGAACTCATAGAGATCCGCCTGGCTCTGCCTCCCGAGTGCTGGGATTAAAGGTGTGCGCCACCACCGCCCGGCGATACTTTCTTTTATAAGTTGCCTTAGTTATGGTGTTTTGTCACAGCAATAGAAAGTAAGACAGGAACAGAAGACAGTTTGGCTCACGGCCCATGCTAGCCTCAAATTCAGAATCTTCCTGCTTCTGTCCCTGAGTGCTAGGATTGTAGACATGTATTACCATGCCTACTATACCATATAAATTTACGTGTGTGTATACACAAACACATACATGGGAGGATAGGCTGGCCTCCAACTCTCTATAGAGTTGGGAATGAAACAAGTTTTGAGTGAGCCCAGGGCCATGTAAATTCTAAGTATGTGTTCTACACCTCCAGACACCTGTCCATTTTTAACCACACTTCCTGCCCCTTTCCTCATCCATCTGTGAAAGAAAACCTCATGTAGCCCAGACCAGCCTCAAACTTGCTGTATATAGAGGATGGTATCGAACTCCTGATCCTTCTGCCTCCACCTCCCAAATGCTAGGATTACCACACCCGGCCCTTTTGCTCTCTTTCAAATTGTATTATTTTCTTGAGTTTTTGAGTCCATATCAATGCTGAGTATCAGTCTCTTGTCAGGGGCAGGAGAGCTGGCTCAGGAGTTAAGAGTCTATGCTGCTCTTGTGGAGGACCTAATTTGTCTCCCAGCACCCACTGGAAGGGAGGCTCTCACCACTTCCTGTAACTCCAGCTCCAACGGAATCCAACCCTCTGGCTTCTGCCATCACCTGCATTCATGTGCACAGACCACCACACATACACAGACATTTTTAATAAAAAAACAAATCTTTTTTGTTTGTTTGTTTTAAGACAGACTCTCACTATGTAGCCCGCGGGTGGCCTTGAACTCAGAAGATCCTCCTGTCTCTGCTCCCCCCCCCCCCCACTCCGTGCTGGGATTAAAGGCCTCTACAACCATACCCAGCTCAAAAAATAAATCTTTAAAACCAAGTCTTTAATCTTTTCTCAGCGAACAGTTTGATAATTTCTCTTCCATTTTATAGGTTGTCCATACTGCTTATATTGCTATGTATCGTCCAATATAATCCTGTTTGTCCCCTTTTTCTTTCACTGGATGCACTCTTGGGACCCTTGTCAAGGTGTTTTATTCATTTCCAGGAGTGGAGAGTGCAGTACTGAGGGCCTTGTCTCTACCACCCACTGAGCTACCGTCCTTTGTTTAGTGTGGGTGTGGGGTGTGTGTATATATGATGTTCAGGTTTGTTCATGTCGCGGCATGTGCGTGGAGCTCAGAGGACAATCTTGGGTGTCTGTTTCTTGACTGTCTGCCCCTGCATAAACCTTCTGGGGATTCTGCTGTCCCTGCATCTCATCCCACAGTCAGGACTGCAGACATGTGCCATCCTGCTAAACTTGTATCCGGGCCTGGGGATGCAGACTTAGTCCTCGCGCTTGCTTAGCAAGCACTCCAGGCACTGACACGTCCCCAACGCTGCATCTGCATTGCAAGACAGAGCTCCTAAGTGTCCACTCTGGCCTTGAACTTACTCTGCAGGATGCTTTAACTTGGCTTTTTGAAAGATGCACTAACAGGCCTGTGCCACCTGGCCCAAGGTCTTTTAAAAGCTGATTAAAGTGTGTAATGTAGCTCAATGCTAGACAGTTCGCCTGACGTAGACACAGCCCTGGCTCAATCTCCAGCACACATAAACTGGTAGATTTCAGGAAAGTGGGCCAGTGTGGTACCACACACATGTGACCTGAGCACTTGGATGGTAACGAAGGAGTGTTAGGGATTCAAGGCCAACTCTAGTTACACAGTGAGATCAAGGCTAGCCTGGGCTAAATGACACCATGTCTTTTAAAAAAAGAAAAAAGCAAAGCACTGATCTTCCAGGTGCATGTCTGCCTATCTACCCACCCATTTAAGGTTTTAAAAAAATCGACTTCTCTTTACCCCTTCTTACAAGCAATTAAGCTCAGAAATGTGACTGCTAAACTGACATCTTAGTGTTCCAAATTTCCTCCCACGTGGTGATTTCCCCATCAAACTTTCTCGATTTACAAGTGAAACTCAGGGCCCTTCCACCTCAGCCTGCCAGCATCCACTGTCAACAAGACTCAGCGGCACACCTGTTTCGAACATCACGGCTAGAAGGGCCGTGTACATATTTGAACGGTTCCAGCTGCGGCAGCTGTGCAGCAGAAGCCGCAGCTGTGCGACCCCGCCACGGAAAGACAGCTCAGGAGGAGATCGGAAGGGAGTTCTGCCTGGTGTGCGCGCACAGCTCCTCTGGAGGCCAGGGCCGAGGCAGGCTGATCCAAAGTTTAGGCCTAGAGAGCCAACTTAGGGAGACGCTGTATTCAAGGAGCTGGCCTTGGCGGGCACAGGCAGGAGAACTGTTGTAAGCTGTAGGCCACCTGGGCTATACAGTGAATTCCAGGTCAGCACAGGTTACTGAATGAGACCTTTTTCTCAACAACCCCACCCATGTTGGAGCAATAAAGCTCAACTGCAGAGCACGTACCTGTGTTCAATCCCCAGTACAACAAGAAAAAAAATGCTTTTTACTAAACTTTTTAAAGATTTTTTTTTCATCGTATATCAGTGCACATGAGCCCCCAATGGCCTTGGATCCCCTGTAGCTAGAGTTACAGGCAACTGTCCTGGAAACCAAATTCCAGTCCTCTACAAGAGAGTCAGCATTCCTAACCGAAGAGCGATATTCAGCCCCAGGGGGAGGAAATCTTAAGTGTTCTAGTTTTTCAGACGAAAGTGTAGCTAGCTCTGTTCACTCTGACAGCAACATCATTTACCTGAAAGATTTTTCTGTGCTTGACAGTCAGGGAAGAGACTGCCTAAACTGAAGCAATCTTGATAAACAGAAAGTCTGTAGGGTAACTCTGCAACTCTAAAGACCTTTTGGCAATGGAAATTTTCAGTTACCTTGTACTCATTCACATAGGACAGTGGCTCTCACCCTTCCTAACACTGCACCCTTTAACACAGGTCCTCATGTGTGCTGACCCCAACCATAAAGTTAGTTCGTTCCTACTTCATAACTGTGATTTTGTTACTGTTATGAATCATAATGTATTTTTGGTTGTGAGCCTAGCCTTTAACAGCTGAGCCATCTCTCCAGCCCAGTGAATCATAATGTAAATATCTGTGTTTCCCAACAGTCTTAGATGACCCCTGTGAAGAGGTCCTTTGATCACCAAAGGGGTCTTGACCCACAGGTTGAGAACTGCTGACCTAGGACATCTGTCTAGGGATCAAATCCAACCTCTGTGTCCACTACTACCCTTCTTGGTGGGAAAGAGGGCAGTTGGCTCTAGTCCACAGTCCTCTCCTGCCCTACACCTCCCTTGTTCCACCCACAAGGAAAGCCTTAGTCTTTTCTTCTGCCTGAACCTGACACTCCAGTTTTCTTGGCTAGGCTGAAAACAAGCACCAAGGATCCTCTTGTGCTGGGGGATGGTCTGTATGTCAAATCTGTTGCTCTGAATGGTCAATAAATAAAACACTAATTGGCCAGTGGCTAGGCAGGAAGTATAGGCAGGACTAACAGTGAGGAGAAAAGAGAGAACAGGAAGGCGAAAGGGAGACACTGCCAGCCGCCGCCATGACAAGAAGCAAGTGAAAACGCTGGTAAGCCACGAGCCACATGGCAGGGTATAGATTTATGGAAATGGATTAATTTAAGCTATAAGAACAGTTAGCAAGAAGCCTGCCACGGCCCTACAGTTTGTAAGCAATATAAGTCTCTGTGTTTACTTGGTTGGGTCTGAGCGGCTGTGGGACTGGCGGGTGACAAAGATTTGTCCTGACTGCGGGCCAGGCAGGAAAACTCTAGTTACACTCTTGTTTCCACCCACCCTCCCCTCCAGCCCCACCCTCAGGGTGGAGTTACAGGCGTGCACATGACTGTTCTGTGGATGCTGGGGTTTGAGCTCCTGATAGTACAGCAAGTCCTCTCTCTCTCTCTCTCTCTCTCTCTCTCTCTCTCTCTCTCTCCCCCTCTCTCCCTCTCTCCCTCTCTCCCTCTCTCCCTCTCTCTCTTCCCCGAGACAGGGTTTCTCTGTGTAGTTTGGAGCCTGTTCTGGATTTCACTCTGTAGACCAGGCTGGACTCACAGAGATCCACCTGGCTCTGCCTCCCGAGTGCTGGGATTAAAGGCATGTGCAAGTTCTCTTAAATGCTAAGCCATCTCTCTGTGCCCTAATTTAATTGGTTAATTTTTTGAGACAAGATCTCAAGGGAACCCAGGCCCACCTGGAATCCACGATCTTCCTGCCTCTGTCTCCCTACCAGGTATGAGGATTACGAGAGCACACCACCATGCCTAGCTTGGACTTACTTTCTAAACCACATCTTTTTGGTGAGCAAAGAAGTCTGTTCTCTTATGCTGCCAGCACTTTCTGTGACGTTTCCTGCTCTCCCAGAGGTCTGCGTGCTGCGATCTGGAGCAGCAGGGAGGAGGAGAAGAGACTGCGGAGGGCGGCTGCCTACCACACAGCACTCCTCCTGCAGTCAATCAATCCTCTTACGGCGCCGGAAAGAAACAGCAGGCAAGGGCAGAGCCAGAGCCGGCTGCACCGACGACGACGTTTGGTTCTAAAGGCTCACTATTCCCCTCGAAGAGCAAGGCAACAGAGACAGAGAAGACTGGCCCTGGGTTCACGTACTCTACTTCTGTCTCTAGAGTTCTGTGATGGAAAGGCAAATGACAGGAAGCTCTTTTGATGGTGTCTGTTGACAAGTGACCTACTGGACTGGACTCAAGCAGGGTAGTGCAGGGAGCTCCAGAGTCTTCTCAGCTCCTACTAGCAGCTCCAGGAATAACAGTGGCTGGGTAAGAGCCACATGAAAATGACGAACCTCAGCCCACACCTCTGTCCTTGCTGAAGTTCACCTTGCTCAGTTATTTGGGGCTGCCCGGTGCCCCAGTGTGAGATTACAGCTGACCCTGATCAGCATCCCAGAAAGGAACGGCTGTTGAGAAAACCTGTCTCCCAAGATAATCTGTCTGCCTTGAACAAACAATTTCAGAAAGGACAGACTGCAGACTCACCTAGCCCCTAGGGCCGTAACAAATTCCCTTGCTCCTCAGCCCCTCACCTTGCGCTCTGGCAGGCCTCTCAGTTTCCCCAGGAGAGAGGCTGATCCTCACCGTGTGCTCTGGCCTTCCATCTTCACACTGTCTCAGCAATCTAACACCTCCCCTCCCTCAATCCTAGCGCTCACACAGTACTATGACTGGACGGACGCCTAACAGACTCCATAAACTCCCAGAGGACAGGAGAAAGAGAAGAGAAGAGCATGAGGGTGGACAAAGACATGGCTTGGATGCACATCCAATCCACAAGGGCAAAGGTGTGTGGTAATTAAAGAGCAGGAATCTGGAGGACAGGAAGTGGGAATGATTTTGTTCCTGCAATGGATTACTACTAATTCAGAGTTAGGAATGACGGAGTGATAAAATGGGGAAGAGAGAAATTCTAGTACAAGCCAACAAGCAACTTCGTCCAAACTGCTGCAGATGCAGGCAGAGCTGAACAGTGTGGGGGGGTGTTCCCAGCACTGGGACGCTTTGGTGTGTGCTGCAGAGACTTGTTTACACTGATGATTCCGGTCAGATATCATTCTCCTGTCCCCCAAAGGCCACCAGAAAATAAAATAAACTCTTAGAGCAGCAGTTCTCAATCTGTGGGTCATGACCCTTAGGGAGTGGAATGACGCTTTCACGGGGGTGGCCTAAGACCATCAGAAAACCCAGATATTTACATTATGATTTAATAACAGCAGAAAAATTACAGTTATGAAGTAGCAATGAAAATAATCCTATGATTGGTGAAAACCACACCATGAGGAACTGTACTAAAGGGCCTCGGCTTTAGAAGGTTGAACCACTGCCCTAGAGGATATTTCTTTTTGTTTGTTGCAATGCTGGAAACTGAACCCAGGACGACTCACGTACTAGGCAAGTGGCTGAGCTACTGAGCCTAGTCTAGAGGGATTTTTCACAGGGAGCTAAGATGAACAAAGCAAGCTTAAACTTGGCTCCAAAAAGCCTGTCATTAAAGATCTTAACCTTCCAGAGACAGTGACCCTGATATCCTGTAAATACTGCTTTCTCCTTTATCATCTCACTGGCGTCATACACATCACACCAATTATGCAGACACCACTACACATACATTCTCTTCCTCCTTCTGCCTTACTATAAGGGAAGTTCTAAGTCTGAAAGGCTTTGACCTAGCGGAGAATCAATTTCCAGAATTAAGATTCTCAGAGGCCATTTAGTCCAATTTCTTATGTTTTAGAAAAAGCCCACCCCACCCCATTCTCACCCACTGGTGGTTAATCAAACTGACAAGGAGTCAATTGACTGCATTTAGAATCACCATGGAAACACACCTCTTGGTGTGTCTTATAAGGCGTTGTAAGGTAAAACTACAGAGGGACGGAACACACTGAATGTGGGTGGCAGCATTGGGGTGGGTCCTGAAGAAACTGGAGCTGAGCTTCACCTCTCTCCTTGACTACGACACACAGACCAGCTGCCCCCACTCCTGCCGCTGTGCCGCTCTGTCGTGAGGGGCTGTCCCCCGAGGGAAACCTTCCTCCCTGCAGCTGCTCCTCAGACAGTCACAGCAAAAGAAAACAACATGCACACCAAGTAGTGTGATAAAAGTGGACCAGAGGCCGGTCTCCAACTCAGTGTTCTCTGCATCACCAAAACAATGGCTGAGGCCAAGTGTAAAGGACAAAAACCCTTCACCATAAGTGCTGACTCCAACTTACTGGTTACACTGCTACCACACTTCTCTCGATTCTCACTGGTAATATTCTTTACAAGACGCTCCCGGGCACTGTCAGGCTTTCTGTCCCCATCTGCACTTGACCCTTGTGCTGGCTGGTTTTATGTCAACTTGACACAAGCTAAAGTCATCTAAGAGGAGGGAACCTCAATTAAGAAAATGCATTCTTGGTGGATCTCTGTGAGTTCAAGACCAGCCTGGGCTACAGACTGAGTTCCAGGACAGGCTCCAAAGTTACACAGAGAAACCCTGTCTCAAAAAACTAAAAAAGAGGGGCTGGAGAGATGGCTCAGAGGTTAAGAGCACTGATTGCTCTTCCAGAGGTCCTGAGTTCAATTCCCAGCAACCACATGGTGGCTCACAACCATCTGTAATGAGATCTGGTGCTCTGTTCTGGCCTGTAGGAATACAAGCAGGTAGAATGAATAAAGAAATAACAAAAAAAAAAACTAAAAAAGAAAAGAGAGAGGAAGGAAGGAAGGAAGGAAGGAAGGAAGGAAGGAAGGAAGGAAGGAAGGAAGGAAGGAAGGAAGAAAATGTGTCCAGCTGGATGGTGGTGGCGCACACCTTTAATCTTAGAACTCGGGAGGCAGAGCCAGGCAGATCTCTGTGAGTTCATGGCCAGCCTGAGCTACAGAGCAAGATCCAGGACAGGTACCAAAACTACACAGAGAAACCCTGTCTCGAAAAATCAAAAAAGAAAAAAAAATGTGTCTGTAAGATTGAGCTACAGGCAAGTGGTGTCGGGGCAGGGCCTGGCCCACTGTGGGGGCCATCTCTGGGCTGATTTTTGAGACAGGGTCTCATGTAACCCAAGTTGACCTTTAATTCACTACAAAGAAGAGACTAGCCTTGAATTCCTGATCCTCTGGCCTCCACTTCCCAAGTGCTGGGATTCCAGGCCTACACCACTGTACTCAGTACAGTGTCTGTGTCTGCCTCCCCCTGACTCCCTCTTTTGTGTGTGTATAGGTACAATGCACACAGGCATTCATACATATGTGGAGGTTCATGTGGGTACCAGAAGTCAGCCTTGGGCATGTATTCCTTAGGAGCTGTCCACCTCAATTTTTTGGGACAAAGTCCTTCCCTGGATCTGGAGCTTGTTGATTAGGTAAGGCCAGCTGGTCAGTGACCTCTGGGATCCTCCTGTCTCTGCCTCCGCAGTACTGGGATTACAAACTTGCACCATAACACCCAGCTTCTTACATGGGTGACTCATATATGTACTGATAAACTCATCTATCACAGACATAGTTATCAAGTGAAACTGTTGTATGTACTGATACACTCATCTATTACAGACATAGTTATCAAGTGAAACTGTTGTATGTACTGATACACTCATCTATCAGACATAGTTATCAAGTGAAACTGTTGTATGTACTGATACACTCATCTATTACAGACATAGCTATCAAGTGAAACTGTTGCTAATTTACTCGCTCAGAGTTGACTCTCAAAATTATGTCCAATACACACAATGATCGGATAATGGACTGTACAAGCCAGGGTAACCTTCATGCAAAATCAGAACCAAAACAAATAAAAGCTGGGCATAAACAATTAATAACCAAGTTTATTCATCTGCAATTAAGGCATAGACCTTTGCCCAGAGCTTAGACAGCAGGCCAAGGGAAAGCGTTACGTCAGGGCAGTTTCAAGGGCAATAGAGAATGGGCAATCAGGCTCTCAATGACAGCACACGAGCAGCATGGAGACTGTGCTGGCCGCTCCCAGCTCACCCTCTTCATCCGCATTCATTTTTAGAACACTGCCCTTCATCTACTTGTCCCCTGGATGCCAACTGGGCACATGACCAGCCAAACTGTTCTTAGGATAGCCACAAAAGTAGCAGTGCACGGAAGGAAAAATGAAGATAACCAGAAAAGACAAGGGGGTGATTGTATAAAATCAGTACTGTTAATTAGTGCTATGTCTGTAAGCATTTGCAATCAAGTACAGTACATGTTGTAGCCATTGAGAAGACACAAGGACCAGAATGTGCTTTTTATTCCTCTGTAGCTTAACCCTTTAACTGATCATGTTGCTCACTGTCAGATAATTCTTTAAAGGAAGCAGGGATGGGGGGGGGGGAGCACTAACACAGCCTCATCCTCCCAAAGGCCAGCACTTTTGATACCTGCTCTACAAGGTTTCCAAAGAACAACCTTATTCTACAGGGGCTCAAATGAGTTAAAAGTCTGGTCCAAGCCATGGGTGATAGCACATGTCTTTAATCTCAGCACTAAGGAGGCAGAGGTAGGAGGATCTCTGTGAGTTTGAGGCCAGCCTGGTCCACAGAGCAAGTTCTAGGACAGTCAGGGCTACACAGACAGACCCTGTCTCAAAAAATTTAAAAAAAGAAAGAGAGAAAGAGAGAGAGAGAGAGAGAGAGAGAGAGAGAGAGGGAGGGAGGGAGGGAGGGAGGGAGGGAGGGAGGAAGGAAGGAAGGAAGGAAGGAAGGAAGGAAGGAAGGAAGGAAGGAAGGAAAACAAAACCAAACCACCACCAGCAGCAGCAACAAGAGAAGTTTGGTCCAATGGGCGAGCAGTGAGTGAGCAATGTCTGCTCATCTCTCAGAAAGAATGGTGCAGCCTGTTGCAGATAATGTCCTTTTGAATAAGGACAACTTTGGTGGATACGACTGATTAAGCACCTGTTGATTTCCAGAAATCCTGTCGCGCACTGCATGCTCTCCACTTGCTGAGAAGCTGGTATTATTGTGCCCATTTTAAAGAAGCACACGCTGAAATTCAGGAACGTTGATGAATCCCTGGAGCCATACGGCTCGCTGGCGCTGAGCTGCACTGCGTCAGCATTATCTGGGCAAGATCTGTGACCCCTTCCCGCTAAGGCCTAGAAAACCACATCGGCTCCATCTGTATTTTAATTGAACTAACGTCTGTCTGGGGATGCAGCTCAGCTCACTGTGTTCTTGCCTACCACAGAGCGAGCCCTGAGTCTGCACCACACTAAGCAAATGCACTGGTGAATGCTGGTGACCCAGCTCTCAGGAGACAAGGCAGGCGGGCAGATATTCAAGGCCATCCTCAACTACACAGACAGCTTCAGTTGAACCCAGGCTGTAAGACTTTACTCAAAATGAGAACAACAAAAACACATTTGTTTAAGGGCCAGTGTCTATTTTTCTATTTAAAAAAAGCCCAGCACTTGTGGTGCATGTCTTTAATCCTACCACTTGGGAGGCAGAGGCAGACGGATCTCTGTGAATTTGAGGCCAGCCTGGTCTATGGAGTGAGTTCCAGGACAGCCAGGGCTATTTCTCAGAGAACTCTGCCTCGAAAAACCAACCAATCAATGCATAAACAAATACATAAATAAATGCATAAATGCATAAATGCATAAATGCATAAATAAATAAATAAATAAATAAATAAATAAATAAATAAATAAATAAATAAATAAATGCCAACCTCCTCTTCCTCTTGAGAGGTGGGAAGTGACCTGTGCAAATGGTCCTCTACTCTCCTGATATAGAAAATCATGGGGAAAAAAATCAATAGGTTCAGATCTTCATGGATTTCACTTTAAGAAAATTATGAGGCTGCCCAGGCCATCAAACATATGTTCCTCTGAAAAGCCACCATGTATCTGAAAGACATCACTTTAAAGAAGCAATGCATATCATTGAAGGAAGTGAGTGCTTCTAATACACTCATTTGTTCTTCAGAAAGTTGTTTTCTACCAAAGCCCTTGGAATTTTGGTTTCTGGGCTTTTGTCCAGAAACTGGTACCAACTGCTGCCTCTCTGACACTGCTGGAGGCAACTAGCTGTCTCATCCCTTGCGTCAGCCTATGTTCCCTTCTAGTGAGTTGTGTGCATCGTATTCCGTAAACAGTGCCATAGCATTGTGCAGAACATACAGCATGTCCAGGCTCTAGAACACTGAGCCAAGACTAAGTAATGTGGTAATTCCTTAAAGCCCTAGTCAATTCCTGGAGGCAGCAGCAACCAATCTAATATCCAAAAGAGGGTTCAGGACCACCCACCTGAGCATCCTAACACCTTCCACAGGCTCCCATTACTGAACGCAGAGAACAAGGCTCTCTATTTGCTGAGCTGTTCTTGGCTTTCATGTGCCCTACACAGAGAGGACTTCCCCAGATTTGTTTCTATCCTGCTCTGAATTCAGGGGGAGGGAAAGAAGATAGCAACAGACTGTGTTGCCATGTAGGAGTAAATGAATAATGGATACAGGAACTTGTTCAGGACTAAAACCTGTCCCCCACATGGAGGGCAAACCAGGTGCAAAAAAAAAAACACAAAACCACAAGCCAGCGCCAGGAGACTCAATTGAACAGTAGCTCAGCCACCTGCCTTAGAGAAGGAGAGGGGAGGGGAGGGGAGGCTTAATTGTAAAATCCAAGTGAATGCCATTTAAATAAAATTAAAAACAGGAAGGAGACAGACTCCAGCCCAGCACAAATAAGTGTTTCTAAAGAAACTGGCCAGATTTGGGGGATGGGGGGGGAGGTGTAGGATGTGTCACGTCTTTAATCCCAGCATTTGGGAGGCAGGGGCTGGTGGATCTCCAAGATCAAGGCCAGCCTGGGCTACAGAGTGAGTTCCAGGACAGCAAAGTAAAATAAAAAGAAAGAAACTAGTCAGAGAGAGCTGTCTGTTTGAGTTGCTTTTGCATACAATGAAGAGGAAAGATAAAATGGTAAGACAAGACTTAGACCCTACTGAACCCAAATCACAGCCTGTTCATTAGGGAGATGCATAATTTCACAGTGACCAATAGACAGGAAGTATTGGCATCTAACTTGCTTAAGAAAGAAGTCAAGGAAAAGCTAGAAATAACACTAGTGTAAACAAGCTAAAGCCACCAAATCCTTGGAGGCCCCATAAACTCCAGTCAATTGCAGCGTCCCGGAGAAAATCACCAATCACCCAGCAACACTGGCAGTGATCAGCAGGCTCACTGTCAATCAACAAAGTGGTTCAGAAAGACAGCTGCAAATGCAGCAGCAAAAGAATCAAAAATCAAATGAAATGGCTCTGTGCCTTTGGTTTTGCCCTAAGTACCACGGAGAACAGAAAACACAAGGCAGTAGCCTGTACTGCCGGAAGATTCCACAACCCTCTAGCTGAGCACAAAGTAGAGCCAGCCTTTCTTTAAATGGAGTCACATTTCTCCATTTCCCTGCTATGAATGTGTGTCTTCTGAAAGGGAGGAGAACGTTTGCAGTCATTTCCCATTCCCCTTTTACTTGGGTAAGATGCAGCCTTCCCATTACCACCCACCTCCTTCTTCATCATGAAAAGGAACCTTTTAAATTAAAACTTCCCAGACTCAGCCTATATGTACATCTAGAACTCTAGCACTAGGGAAGCTGAGGCAAGAGTTGCTTACCAATGGGGGATAGCTGGGCTATATACTGACTCCAGGCAGGCCTGGACCACCTAGCAAAACCCTGTCTCAAAAATAACTAAAGCGAGGCTGGAGAGAACACAGCCGTTATGAGCACAAGCTGCTCTTCCAGGGTTAGGTTTCATTCTCAATACCCACAGGGCAGCACACAACCTTCAGTAACTCCTATCCCAGAGGATCTGATGCCTTTTTCGGGGTCCACCAGCACTGCACACACACAGTGTACAAACTCACATGCAGGCAAAACTCTCACAGACATAAGAAAAAGTAAAGAAAAAATGTTAAACCCTTTAAAAACAAAAGAAGGAGAGGGAAAGAAAGAGGGGAGGAGCCGACAGGAAGAGAAAGTGTATCTGAGCCTAGACTTGGGAAATGTAGGGGCTCTGTGCAGCTACCCGTAACTAAGCAGGCTCAGGAACTACCTACCACCTACAGTTCCTGTTTCTTTTACCCAACACTGTCTAACTGAGTGGTACCCAAACTCACTCTATAAAATGTAACAGCCAATGTAACAGACCACGTCCACATTAACCATCTGCTCAGGGACCAAGGACTTGACTCCCTCCCAGACTACAGGAAGGCCACTATCAGATCTGTCCTGCTCAGGGGTGGAAGGATGACACCTTATCAAGCTCAACTCTGTCTCACTCTAGAACAAGTAATCTAGTGTAGTAAACTAGTGTAGTAAACTAGTGCAGTAAACTAGTGTAGTAAACTAGTGTAGTAAACTAGTGTAGTAAACTAGTGCAGTAAACTAGTGCAGGCAGAGCAACCAAAGCAGCTGCTCCTTCCCCCACCCCAGGACCTTGACAAGAAGCTGACTGGCATCCTGTGGAAGTTGACCTTCTCTCCATATGAAGAGACTTTCCTGCACAAAGAAAGGAACAAAGAGTAATTTTGGCTCTTTTGGACCTTTTATGTGAAAATCTTTTTCTCCTTTTTTTTCCCCTTTTCTTTTTTTGAGATAGGGTTCCTCTGCATATCCCTGGCCATCCTGGAAGTCACTCTGTAGACCAGGCTGGCCTTGAACTCAGAGATCTACCTGCCTCTGCCTCGCAAGCGCTGGGATGCCTTGCTTTCTCTTGACTCCTCTGGACACTGAGCCCCTGAATTCTGTCCTTCCTGCCTCCTCTTCCTGACCGCTGGGCTTAGATCATTTTGACAAGCGTGCTATATTCTTTCCCACTTGCATAACCTCTTCAAAACTAAAAGAGGCAATAGCTGTATAAGATGTTACCTTTAGAGGAAACTGGGTGAAAGGTATACTTTACTATTTTTGCAACTTCCTGTAAGTCTATAATTACATCAAATTACAGTTTAAAAAATAAACTAAACCAAAAGAAGCAGATAATTAAAGGTTCGAAGGTAAGTATCTACACATCAGGAAGGGCTGTCAAACTTCCAAAGCTATACCTACATCGGAATTGCCAGACAATGCTATACATCAAATCAGTTTTTCTCTTAAAAAAAAAAATCAGTCCTGTGTAACACCCACAATACAGCTTCCAACAGACTCTCAATTCCTACCCTCAAATTGTTCCTAACCATGAAGGCACAGGTTCTGCCAGTGATGAGAAAGCCAGCTGGATCTGGAAAACTGTGACACTCTCTGGGTGTTCCATGTTTCCCAGTAGTAGCTAAAAGGTCAGGCCATGTACAATTTCCCTTTGCAAAGCTGAAAATGCTTGGGATGCTATTTAGCACAGTGAAGCTGAACAGATTGTTTTGGGGGCTTTGGGACCTTTCTTCCTGCAGGGAGGCAAATGTTGCCTAGTGATCTACATCTGAACATAGAAGTCAGGAACTCTAAATTCCAACCATGGCTGTTTGGTGTCTGGCTCCACAATCCTTAGTAAGTTAGTTAATGCTCTGATCTCCACTCCCTTTCCCAATCAATAGAGACACAGGTAATGAAGGGCTTACCATCCTGCCACACGGCAGAGTACAGGGGTACGGACCGGGAGCTACAGGCAAATGCTGAGGAGAAAGTGCCAGCATAAATCTGCCTTTACAGCATGTTTTCAGACTGTGGAAGCCACATATTTAGATGCAAGCTGCTTTCCCACTGCCCCTTCTGCCCACAGTGGAAGTAAAATAAGCTGTCTCCAGGAGGCTCTGTTCAAGTAGCTCCCTTTCCAACAACGGCAAGCTTCTCTTTAAACACTCTGCTTATCCTTTGCTTAATGGCTTAGAAGTCATCAGAGTTTCCCTTTTTACTTGGTTAAAAGTAATCTGTTCATCTGAGGGTCAGGAAGAAATACACAAAAAGAAGAGAATATTCTGCATTCCCTTTGCACCTCGATGACTCAAATAAATCAAAGTCAGAGGGTTGATCCTATCCAAAGATACTGAGAGGCATCGCATCAGAAACATTATAGCAATCATGTTACAGAGTTCTATTATTATTGCTGTTGCTTTAAAATAGAAACACAACATTGTGCTGAAGTCTACACTGTCATTTGTGAATTTATTTATTTTTATTTATATATTCATTCAAATGTCTTCTAAGTCCCTATTAAAAGCCATGCAGTGTGGGCTGGAGAGCTAGCTCAGTGGTTAAGAATGCTTCTTCCAGAGGACCCAGGTTCAAGTCCCAGAACACACACAATGGACTACATGAAACTATAAATAAATAAATAAATAAATAAATAGCCCAAAGTAGCCAGGCATGGTGGCACACGCCTTTAATCCCAGCACTCGGGAGGCAGAGCCAAGTGGATTTCTGTGAGTTCGAGGCCAGCCTGATCTACAGAGTGAGTTCCAGGACAGGCTCCAAAGCTATAGAGAAACCCTGTCTCAAAAAACCAAAAATAAATAAATAAATAAATAAAATAAAATAAAAATTTGCTCAAAGTGCCACAGGGACAAACGGAAGTTAGAGACAATGAAAAATATTAGCCTCCATAAGCTGGGTGTTGTTGCGCATGCTTCTAATCCTAGAACTCAGGAGGCAGAGGCAAACTTCTGTGAGTTTGAGGCCTTTCTGGTCAACGTAGTGAGTTCCAGGTCATCCAGTACTACAAAGTGAAGCCCTTTTACCAAAAAAAAAAACAAAAGGTTCAGAGAGAAAGCGGTGCTACGAGTCCCCACAGGAAGAAGCAGCATGACCAGGAAAACAAGCTTCCCCAGACACTGGGCTACCCAGTGGGAAAAGAGTTCATTGGGAAGGTATGGAACATAAAGTCAGAGCAGTGATTGTTTTTTTCCATATGAGATCATGGCTAAGCCTCACAGGGTTCAGGAACTCCTTGAAACTGTATGTAGCATATACACACAAACGGACACTTTGTGAACACACAGAGCCCTGCTTTCATTTCAGTTTCAAAGATAAAGAACTGTCTCATTAGGAGCTCATCTCCAAACCTCGTTTTCTGTCTTCATCAGAGATGAGTTTCAGAAAAGCTCTTGCTCAGAGACTAGTATTTAAAGGTCAGAAGAGAGTTCCCAAGCTTTCTACATCTTGGGGGGAAATAATGGTTCCTAAAAATAAGGGCAAGCAGACAAACAGGACTTCCTTCTTCCATATTCCTTTGCAATGAGCTCAAACCTCCTCCTGCATACTCAGATACCATGGCAACAGTCACTGTACAAAGAGGTGGCAGCAGGGACCGGGTCAGGGCGTGTATGTGTAAAGCAGAAAAGGTACCAACTGGGACCGGGACCGCTAACACAGTGGCCTTTCCTCTCCAGCATCTACTCTTTTGGAAATTCATTTTAGGAATTTTGAAGACTTCTGGAAATTTTCCCCCTAAACAAAGAGCAACCCCAGAAATAAAAATCAGCACTCAAGGAGTACAGTGACACTGAATGCCCACAACCAAACACAGAAGGCGCCTGAACCCTATCTGAATGTCTTCTATAAGCTCAAGGGTTTCTGACTGTTCAGTTTAACCTTACACGCCTTACACTCTTATTTATAAATAAAATCCATTTATAATTCACAACACATATATGGGCAAGCATTTTCCATTGGTATATTTGCCACGATGAGTTTCACACACCTCCCTCAAATCCATAAATCTAGAAGGCAAAGAGAGAATGAAAACATGGGCATTCCGACATATGAGGGTAGTGCCAGCCAAGGAGTGGGTGGCTCCGGCTCAGCCACACTTGTATTCACTGAACGCAGTAGTATACATTACTGCGGGCGCTAACTGCACTGCATGGAGCGTCGGATTTTGCAGCTTTCCTTAACACCTGCCGCTCTTCATCTCACTGTGCACTCCATGTACAAACACACAGAACCACAGTTACAGGAGGGCTCAGAGGGTAAAGGCGCTTGCCACCAAGCCTGACAACTTGGGTTCTATCTCTGGGTCCCCCACAGTGGAAGGTGATAACTGATTCTAGTAAATTGTCCTCTTATCGTCACAAGGGTGATGTGCAGCAACAACAAATAAATAAATGAATGTGACTTTTACAAAAGAAAGGAAGGAATCTAGCCTCATTGGTAGAAGCCTCTAAGACAAACGTCCACACCTCAGGAACAAGCAGGCATCCAGGCCTCACTAATGATTCTGCAGCACACCTGTCTTTAACACGTCAGGACTGCAGACCATGCAGGATCACAGATGAACAGCACGTGATCACAGACCATGACACAAGTTCTCAAAGACATGAAGTCAACTAACGACACCGGATCAAGAATGGTTTTTCGCCGGCGGTGGCGGCTCACGCCTTTAGTCCCAGCACTCGGGAGGCAGAGGCAGGCGGAGCTCTGTGAGTTCAAAGCCAGCCTGGTCTACAGAAAGAGATCCAGAACAGCCAGGACTACACAGAGAAACCTTGTCTCAGAAAACCAAAAAAAAAAAAAAAAGAATGGTTTTTCTTCATAAGTTACTAACTAGGTTGGCAAAATGCTAAGAGTCCACCAGCTACAGTGGAATACTCAGGCAATGCCTGCACTTGGGAGGCAGACGCAGACAGTGAGGGCCTGCCGGACTCCATCTTAAGATTAGAAGCCATCTTTCTACGAGTCAATATAAGTTCATTCCTATTTTCTACAAAACTTAATTTGACCAGGTCTTGTTCCATGTTCTGGAATTTGGCATGTTCCACAGCCTACATCCTGACCTCTATCTGATAGAATAGATGTTCTGACAAATAAGTTTGAGATGTTCGATCAAGTTCCTACATAAACAAAACTTCACCGAGCCCTTGGAAATCCTCCAGCCCTGAGGTTTTGGAGGTCTCTCAGTCCACCTTCTCCTATGCTTAATGCGGTTCTTTCAAACCCCACTTTAGGGAGACAGCCCTGTCTGACAGAAAATAAAGCTTGCTTAATTATACTAAAAGAATTTGGGTAATGGTTTTTACCCTCCTTCCGTGGGATTAACAGCAGATCTCTGAGTTCAAGGCCAGCCTGGTTTATAGAGCGAGTTCCAGGACTACATAGAGAAACCCTGTCTCCAAAAACCAATAAATAAATAAATAAATAAATAAATAAATAAATAAATAAATAAATAAATGAATAATAAATAAAAAGAAAGTGGTGACAAGAAATATGAAATGGACGTTGGAGAACAATCAGGAGCCTGAGAGACGTGAGGAAAACGGGGAGGGAGAGAGAGCAGTGTGCAGTGCACAGTGAGACAGTGAGTGAGAGGACGGGGAGGAGAGAGCAGTGTGCAGTGCACAGTGAGACAGACAGTGAGTGAGAGGACGGGGAGGGGAGAGCAGTGTGCAGTGCACAGTGAGACAGTGAGTGAGAGGAGGGGGAGGAGAGAGCAGTGTGCAGTGCACAGGGAGACAGTGAGTGAGAGGACGGGGGAGGAGAGAGCAGTGTGCAGTGCACAGGGAGACAGACAGTGAGAGGAGGGGGAGGAGAGAGCAGTGTGCAGTGCACAGTGAGACAGACAGTGAGTGAGAGGACGGCGAGGGGAGAGCAGTATGCAGTGCACAGTGAGACAGTGAGTGAGAGGACGGGGGAGGAGAGAGCAGTGTGCAGTGCACAGTGAGACAGACAGTGAGAGGAGGGGGAGGAGAGAGCAGTGTGCAGTGCACAGTGAGACAGACAGTGAGTGAGAGGACGGGGAGGAGAGAGCAGTGTGCAGTGCACAGTGAGACAGTGAGTGAGAGGATGGGGGAGGGAAGAGCAGTGTGCAGTGCACAGTGAGACAGACAGTGAGTGAGAGGATGGGGGGGGAGGTAAAGATAGCCAGGCCACAGAGGCCAAGGTGAGAACGGTCAAGAAACTAAGAGAAGGAGGAGGAGGAGAAGAAGGGGAAGGGGAAGGGGAAGGGGAAGGGGAACAAGGGGAAGGGGAAGAAGAAGGGGAAGAAGAAGAAGGAGGAGGAGGAGGAGGAAGGAGGAGGAGGAGGAAGGAGGAGAAGAAGAAGGAAGAGGAGGAAGGAGGAGAAGAAGAAGGAGAAGGAGGAAGAGGAAGAGGAGGAGGAAGAGGAGGAGGAGGAGAACAACTTCCCGAGAACCACGCACCGGGGCCGCAGGCAGCTGCTGTCGCAGAACTGCTAACTGCTGCAGGTAACTCACCTCAGCTAAGATGCTAAGCGCCAGCCTCTGCTCTACAGCCCACAACTGCACCAAGTGCACACATTTGTGCTGTTTTGCATTTTCTTTTACATGCTAGGCTTTCAGAGCTCTATAATTCTATTATTATGTATATAAAATAATAAGAGTCCTTTCTGTTATTAAAAAAAGAATTACATTCAGCTAACTTGACAGGTATGGGTGGCACATGCCTATTAAGTCTAGCATTTGGGAGGCTGAGGCAGGAAGACTGCCTTGAGTTCAAGGATAGCCTGGGCTACATAGCAAGACCAGTATCAAACAAAATAGCGCTCGTGCACACAGACACACACACAGACACACACACAAAACCTAACTACCCCAGTCAGTTCAATCTCTTCCAATCTCTCCCGACATGCCCTCAGTTTCAAACTCTCATAACACCCTCTTCTTGCCTAAAAACTCCAACTCAACTTGCCACTGTTGCCCATTAGTGTGGTTCTCTTGCCCTCCCTTATACCATCATACACAGTACCTGCTGAAAACCTTGCTAATCCATTAATTAAAGATCTCTACTTCCCATTATGGAGGACTAAATTTAGAAAGCCAAATTCAGCTGGGAGGAAACCATGTGTCACAACAAGGGAGATGAATTCCATGGAAGGGGCTGGGCTCCTGGCCTGTTTCTTACAAAGGCTGACACTAACAACTCTCCTCTGTTCAGAATACAGAGGAACACCCCATGGGTAGGGCAGCCACTCATCTGTAATCATCTGGAGAAAACTATTACAGCCTCGGGTCACCAAAGCCACAGGACCTATCAGCAAGCAACTGCCTCAGAGAACAGTCTTTGCTTTCCCCAAACCTCCAATTTAGTCACACAAAAGAAAGGGTGGCAGGCTCACAGTAATTGTACCCTGAAGAAGAGACACTTCCCGCATGCAGGGGTGGCAGTGACTTTACTGGGTCACCAAATGAATATAAAGACAAAAGTAAACATTGTAATTTTCTGTTTTGTCTCTGGCACAGGGGGAGTGGTGCCATCTACACAGTCTGTAAACAGTAATAACCCAGATGTAACAAAAGAACAGGGTTCCCCCCATCTCTCCACCCCCATCCCCACCCCTCCTAATGCCATCCCCCCTGAGATTACTCATCTTGAGGAAACACACAGCCGCTTCCCTACAGTCCATATGCTGCTACCAAATGGAAGTGGGTGAGAATCCAAGTTTGCACTGATTCCTCCTTGCTGCTACACAAGCCAGAATCTTTGAGATTCAAGACATTTTTATTTGGTTGGTTTTGTTTTTTAAGGCAGGGTCTCACTACACAGCACAGGATGGTCTGGAACTCACTATATATCTCAGGCTGGCCTTGAAGTCACAGCGATCTACTTGCTTCTCCCTCCAGTGCTGGGATCACAGGTTTGTGACATTATGTCTGGCTAACAAATTATATCCTCTTCTTGGATTTTTTCTCCTTTTCCCTTTTTCTCAGGACTAGAGATCAAATCCAGAGCCTTATGCTTGCTAGGCAAGTACTCTACCAAGCTACATCTTTAGCCCTAGAACTCAAGGGAAAAAGGGGGCGGGGGGCAGAGAACGAGAAGGAACAGGAAAGAAACTGTGGACCACATAGCATGCTGAAGTCTAGATTCAAACAAGACTGAAATGTTAAAAATAAATAGTGTAAGTGAAAATAGAATCATCCTAACAAACTGCAAGGAGGAAAAGACTAGTCTGAGCGAAGCCTAGGAGTTCATATGAAGCACTGAGGAGGAGAACAATTTCAAGGAGGACCATTACCTGACCAGAGTTCCCGCCAGGTATAATGCAGGCGAACTCTACACTTCTTCTGGTAACACAGCAGTTTATGCACCACCTGGACACACCGCCTGTGGTAGAAAGAAAAGCCGGGTGAGCCTCAGAGTCCAGCACAGCTCACAGTACTCTCCCTTCGGGGAGGCAGCTTTGCTGGGGTCACTAAGACTGAAGGCAAATATACACACATACCAAAAAAGGACAATCCTGCCAAATTTTTGTCTGTCTGTCTCTCACACACACAACTCCACACTCCCCACACATACACACAATTTGTGATGTCCATGGGACTACAACTACTTAGAGGCCTAGAATGGGCACCACTGCTGCCTTTCCCTGAGTACTCTTCCAGGGAGGAAGAGACATCACAACTATTCCAATGACAGCAAGCGCAGAATGTGGCTGGGCATGGTGGTGAATTCCTGTAGTCTCAGCACTCAAGTGGCTGAGACAACCTGGGCTACACAGGGATACTCTAACTCAAATAAGGAAAAGGGTGGGGTGGGTAGGGCAGCGCAATGGCTCATTGATCAGTAAAGGCACTTGTTGCCAAGTCTGATAACTGAGTTTGATCCCTGCGTCCTACATGGTAGAAGGAGGGAACCAACTTCACATTATGTGCTCACATGCACGCGGGACAGCCACTGGGGACACACAGAGAAGAAAAAAGGTTTAAAAAATCATTTTTCTCAAGGGGCTAGAGATGGCTCTTCCCGAGGACCTGGGTTCAGTTCCCAGCACCCACATGGCAGCTCACTGCTGTCTGTAACTCCAGCTCCAGGGGACCAACATCTTCTGGCCTGTCTGGATACCAGGCATGCATGTGGTATACACGTGTACATGCAGGCAAGACAAATCTTAGGAAAGGACTGCACAGAACATAAAAAACATTTAGTCTCTAGCTCAAACTCAATTTTAGAAACTTAACTTGTAACTAACCTAATTTTTATTTACATTAAAATCAGGGCTAAAGAGATGGCTCAGCAGGTAACAAGGCTGGCTGTTCTTCCAAAGGGCCCTACTCAGTACCAGCACCCACACAGAGCAGCTTACAGCTGCCCACGACTCCAGCTCCAGGACCGACACCTTCTGGCCTCTAAATACACTCACACACATGATATACACTCATAAATAAAAATAAGTATTTTAAGTTGAGTTAAAAAAATCTGTTTGGAGGGGCTGGAGAGATGGCTTAGCCATTAAGAGTACTAACCACTCTTCCAGAGGACCTGGGTTCAATTCCCAGCACCCACATGACAGTTCACAACTGTCTGTAACTCCAAGATCTGACATACAGACATACAAGCAAACAAACACCAATGATAAATTAATTTAAAAAGAAAAAAAAAATCCATTTGGAGCTGGCAGTGGTGGTGCACACCTTTATCCATGCACTCGAGGCAGAGCCAGGCAGATCTGTGAGGTCGGGGCCAGCCTGGGCTACAGAGCGAGATCCAAGACAGGTACTAAAGCTACACGGAGAAACTCTGTCTCGGGAAAAAAAAAAAAATCCGTTTGAGGAGAGGGGCTCATGGGGAAGCACTCCTCCCTAAGGATTTATCTGAAGTTGATGAGAGACATTTTCTGCAACAGTATAGCCAATGGTCATGTAAACAGTCACCACCATGCCTGTAAACAGTCACCTACCATGCCTGTAAACAAGTCCAACGAAACTTGTCACCACCCTCCTGTAAACAGTCACCTACCATGCCTGTAAACAAGTCCAATGAAACTCTGAACCACTGTGATGGCTAATATTGTCAACAAGATCTGGAGTCAGCCTATAAAGGATCAGCTAGATTGGGTTAGCCTGTGGGCATCCCCGTGAAAGACTATCAAGATTAGTTTAATGGAGGTGGAAGATCTAACAGTGGGCTGCAGCACTCCACAGGCTGAGGTTCCGGAGAAAGGGAGCTGAGCACTGACATTCATCTCTGTGTGTCCTGACTGTGAATGCACCTGACTGATGAGCCTTGCTGCCATACATCTGGACCGCCTACATCTGGAACTGTAAGCCAAAAGACCTTAGGTCACTCTGTCAGAGAAGTTTGCCACAGCAACAAGACAAGTAACTTGCACAGCCACACACATAAGATATGAAATTAGAAGGAAAGGGCTGAGAAGAGGAAGGAGATTAGCAGGAATGGAAGGGACAGAGGAGAGTGGATACGATTGAAATATATTATGTACAAGTATGAAAGTATCATAATAAAACCCATTATTATATATATAACATAGGCTAATGGAAACACAAATTCTGAAACTAGGCATGGTGACTCATGCCTGTAATCTCAACACTCAAAAGGTGAAGGCAGGAGGGTCATAAAGTCAAGGTCATCCTTGGTGGCATGGCAAGTTCCAGGCCAGTAAGGCTGGGTTAGACGGCCGCAAATAAAAACGATGGCACCTGCCTTTGGTCCTGGCACTCAGGGAGCAGAGGCAGGTGGATATCTGTTAAGTTTGAGGCCAGCCTGGTCTACAAAGTGAGTTCCAGGACAGCCAGGGCTACACAGAGAAACCCTGTCTTGAAAAAAACAAAACAGAGTTCAAGATCATCCTCAGCTACAATAGTAAGTTTGAGGCCAACTTGTGCTACAAAACAAAGCAAAACAAAATACTGTGTTGCTGTGATATGCATAACTGAATAGCTTAGTAACTGGACTACTGACCACTAGTAGCTGCTGACACATAACTAGTTACTTGGTTGGTGCAACTAAGAACTGAACTTATGTGTACTCCCTGCACCCTTAGGCTAATTTTTGTTTTCATTCGTGTGGTGTGTGTGTGTGTGCGCGCGCGCGCATTGGGTTTTGTTGTTGATATTTTTTCGTTTTTTGAGACAGGGTTTCTCTGTGTAGCCCTGTCTGTCCTGGAACTCGCTCTGTAGACCAGGCTGGCCTCAAACCCAGAGATCTGTGGGGATTAAATGCGCATGCCACCTCGCTCAGCTGCTCTTAAGCTCTTGGTCCTCCTGTCTCCACCTCCCAAGCACTGGTATTACAGACAGTTCTTATGGGGTGCTGGAGATCAAAGCCAAGGCTTCATGTACGCCAAGCAAGTATTCTATCAAACAAACTATATCCCCAGCCTGTGTTGAAATAGGGTCTCATGTAGACCAAGGTAGTCTTGAACATGGTATGGAGCTAAGGGATAAGGCAGGGAAAAAATACAGAAAAAAAAAATATGGGGACATGGACAGGAAAGACAACTCCTACTCCAGATTCTGGTTAAAGCCTCACCCCAGCTGCGAAGCAAGTGGTTACTGACACAGATAATTCTAAAACATCAATTAAGCAGGATTAAGGCCTGAATGTGTATGACTCTGGGTAGGGCTACCTTTCACTCCAGATGTTCATTTTGTTTCAGTGGAGAACTTCTTTCTGCACTACATCCCTGTGCTCTAGAAGTGACCTTACCCATTGCAGGAAACACCTAGTATCTCATTTAGATTCCCAGCAACCCTTTGAAGAAAACTGCTTCAAAACCCACCATATGGCACCACTGACTACTCTGAGTTCAATGGTTGTCTCTAGGGAAGCTCAATCATGCACTCAGGCCTTTCTTAACGCCTTACCCAATTCTGTCTCTTTCTCTTAAATCTTGGGCTTAAAATCTATTTTATACAAACATTTCCAGAAGCTGGGCTGAAGTGCCTAGCTTGCCTAGCCTGAGTGCAGTCTGGGTTCAACACTTACTCCTGTAAAAGCTAGGCACACCAGCAACCGTCTGTAAACCCAACACTGTGGAGGTGGAGGCCGGATGAAAACTGGGAGTTAACCTGGAGCTTACATATGGAGGAAGTAAACACACTTCATTATGTTTGACTACAGTGCACTGTTAGGTGCTTTAATTTCTCCAGAGCAGTGGTTCTCAGCCTTCCTAATGCTGCAACCCTTTAATACAGCTCCACATGTTGAGGTGACCCCAACCATAAAATAATTTTTATTACTGCTTCATAACTAATTTTGCTACTGTTCTGAATTGTAATGTAAACATCTGCTTTCCAATGGCTCTGGGTGACCCCTGTGAAAGGGTAATTACACACACACACACACACACACACACACACACACACACACACACACCCGCCCCACCGAGGGTTGAGACTCACAGGATGAGAACCACTTCTCTGGGTGGTTACATTGGCTCTTACCTTTCATAGCGAAGTCAGTACTGTTTTGGTTTTTTTTTTTCTTTCCCCCTGCTTCTTGACTCCCCCCCACACACACACCCTTTGAGATGGTCTCACAATGTAGCCCTGGCTGGAACTCATTATACAGACTAGGCTGGCTTCAAACTCACAAAGATCCTCCTGCCTCTGCCTCTCAAGTGCTGGGATCAAAGGCGTGCACCATCATGCCTGGCCCTTTTTTCTACTTATTTTCCCTTTGCAAAGAGGTCCAAGAAATGACTCAAAGTGAGTTTAAGACCGACCTAAGATACTTGATATCCTGTTTCAAACACACAAACAAAGAAACAAAAAAACAAAAAATGGAAATAGTTTACTAAACTCCAAATCTACTATGTACTGGCTTGTCCTAAAATTCTTTTCTACAGCAAAGCCAAATATCTGATCTCACCTGAACTGAGGTTCCTAAAAGACTAGGGGACTCCTCAGGCTGCTCCAGGTGACATCTTGTCTTTGTCTGTCGGGTGAGGTTTGCTCTAGAGCCCAGGCAGACCCCATCCTCCCTAGAGCTGGGATTCGAAATCCAGGCCACTACACCCAGCTGAGGCCTACCCTGTGTCTTCGTTCATTCTCTAGAAACCGTTCCAACATGAAAGAATAAAGGAGAGAAGGGGAAAACAGAAGCACCAAATAAGCCAAGGGAAAACCTGCCAGGAGGGGGCTTCGTCCAACCTGTTTGATTTACAGAAGTTTTCTAATACATTCAAGAACACTGCAGCTGAAGGGCAGCTTCCAACCTGTTTGATTGACAGAAGTTTTCTAATACATTCAAGAACACTGCAGCTGAATGGCAGCTTCAAGTAGAGGATACTTCCTGAGGCAGAGGTGCAACTCTCAGATTCTGTGCCCTCAGTCTAAGGCAAGGATGTCTGAAATATTACTTGCATTTGTCTATGGGCCAATGCGATCACTGAATAAGCTGAATAAGGGTAGCTACTCTTTGGGGCCTCCTAGCAAAGGTGAAAAGAAACAGAACACCACTAACCTTCCTCTGAGAGGTGAGAGCCAAAGGGACCCGCTGGGGGCATTGCGGTGCCTAACAGCGCACCAAAGGCAAACGCTAAAGAGTTTACACTCAGTTCGTAAACTGACGTCCGAAATTTAAACCAGGTGTGGTGGCACATGCTGGTAATCCCAGCCTGAAGGAGGACTGTCAAGAGAGCAGGGCAGCCTGGACTACACAGAAAATACTAAGTGCGGGGCTGGAGATGTTTCATCAGTTAAGCGCACTGGCTGCTCTTCCAGAGGATTCAGGTTCAAATCCCAGCACCATCCATGGCTCCAGTTCCAAGGGGTCCAATGCCCTCTTCTGGCCCTCTTGGGTAGTACATGCAAGCAGATGAAACACACATACACATAAAATAAAAATAAATGTTTTAAAAAGAAAGTATTAGGCCATCCAAAGCTACACTGCAAGACTTCTGTCTCAAAACAACAAAGTATCAGTCCAGTGAGATGGCTCAGCAGTGAAAGCAGTTTCCATGAGGTCCTGCTGACCTGAACCCATGCAAGAAAGTGTGGATACAATGACACTGCTGCAGTCCCGACACTCCTACAGCATGCTGCTACGAGGTGAAGACAGAATTACCCAGAACCCTGTGAACCAGGAAGCCTCAAGTACACAGTACAGGGGAAACAACAAAGGAGATTCTGCCTCAACGAGGCAGGAGAAGCAACTCCCTAAAACTGTCTGATGATTTTCATATTTCACCATAACACATACATACCCACATAAAATGTTTAGCAATCAGAGAAATTAAAAAAAAAATCTAACCTGTTTTGAGACTGACTACCCAGGAATACAAATTCCAAGTAAACCATCCTTCCAGTTTCCAAACTATTTTTGTTTTTGTTTTTTCTTCTTGTTTTGGTTTTGAGTTGTTTTGTTTTTCAAGACAGGGTATCTCTATTTCTCAGTTCTGACTGCCCTGGAGCTCACTCTGTAGCCCAGGCTGGTCTCAAACTCACAGAGATCCGCCTGCCTCTGCCTCCTGAGTGCTGGGATTAAAGGTGTGCGCCACCACCGCCCGGCTTCATTTCCTTATTTTTTTTTTAAGAAATGGTGACATGATCTCATCCGATGGAGCTGCCATCTCCTGCAGTGTGACCTTGGTCACAGTGTCTGTGCTTTAAACTACTAGCAGCTGGGGAAAGGGGATTCCTGAGAGGATTCTGTTCTCCCGGACAATGGCAGTTGCTGTGGTTAAAGGTAGCTTTAACTAAATCTCTTTCTTTCTAATAAAACTCGAGATTCAAAGGCTAGGGTGAAAACCTGCTATCTCGGGGTTAGAGTAGCAACCAGCTAAACGTTCTCTCTTTACCGCCATCAGGAAGCTTCTCTCCTTTCACACCGCCTCAACTAAAAACCCACACGAAGCTCCTCCCTGCTACTTCCTGTCAACTAGTCGCTAAGCCAGTCTCTCTGAACTGAGGTTAATTTTATTTAATTAATGCAAATGCAACACATCTTTGCCTAGTTAAACAAATTTCCTACAACAATCTGCTAAATGATAGCCTCATCTGAGTCATGATTTGCCTTAGCCAATCTATAGAAGCTTCTATCAATATCTCCATACCTGAGTGATTGGGTCCCAGCTGTGAATGCTGCTGCTGCAGCTAAGAAGACAGCCACTCACACACACCATGGTCAGGAGTGCACGCCAGTGCCTCCCGCGTGGGCTGAACCTGGACAAACACACACCCTAGCTGCTGCGGACACTCCAGAGCAGTGCTGAGACACTTACTTCCTACAGCCCCGTTTATGCCCCTTATTGAAGGCTATGAAACAACACTCCAAAAAGGCTCTCCTGCTGTCTCACAGTCACCTAACAGGTATGCTGTTAGCCTTGTGCTCACAATGACTCAGACATTTACCAAGCATAATGATAATTTTAACAAGTGGCATATGCCAAGGAGGGCAAAACACTTTTTTTTTTCTTTTATTTAACTTTATTTTATGTGCATTGGTGTGAAGATATCAGATCCCCTGCAACTGGGGTTACAGACAGTTGTAAGCTGCCATGTGGGCGATGGGAATTGAACCCAGGTCCTTTGGAAAAACAAGCAGAGCTCTTAACTGCTGAGCCATCTCTCCAGCCCTGGTAAAACACTTATGATCCCAGCACTCAGGAAGCTGAGACAGGAGGCTGGACAGTTTGAGGCCAGCCTGGGTTACATTGCAAGACTGTTTAAAAAAGAAAAGAAAAGAAAATTAACAATTGCTACATCCTTAAAAACACACACTGGCAGAAGATTCCAAATTGACTGCTTCTTGCGTGTTTCTCCCACGCACATAGTGGTTTCCTAGTCTAAGGAAGCCAGCCCTGCCTTCTCCAACTTCTCCTGACTTCCCTCTTCCCCTGCATCGTTTGTGGAACCAGTCTCAAAAAAAAAGGGGAGTGGGCTTAAGTCTTCCACGGAAGAGTGAGTTAGGAAGATTGATTTTCCTGAATTCATTTCTCCTCAGTCTCAAACCCTGTGGTAACAACAGGGATGGCAACAGGAAGCGAGAAGAGCAGGAGCAGAAATGAACATTACACTCGGCGCCTTCTTCTACTGTTACAGCAAGACTCCTCTCCCCTGGGAGAGCCCCTTCCCCGTCACTGCCATCCCTACAGCATGCAGACACAAGGAAGAAACGTCTCACTGCGGCTCCAGGCTCTGACTCCACCATGGGGTTATAAACTTATCTGAAAGGGAGGAATTCATTGGCTTTCAAGCCCACTTGGTGCTGCTGAGCGGCTGTACATAATGAGAAGTGAGAACAGCAACCTGGCCTGCCGCCCAGCTGGGAGCAGACAAGTTCACCTAAAAAGGACGCCGCGATGGATGCTCCAAATACCAAAACTGAGGAAGGAAATGGAAGCGGGGGAGGGGAATCTGGAACACATCCGGGATACAGGCTTTGAGACAGTGAATTCTGCCTAACCTTCTTCTCTTCATTTTCACCATCTTCCATAACCTCAGAACGGTCAACCAGGGAGCAGGTGGAGAAGAAAGCAATACAGAAAGGTTCTGGGACAAAGCCGGGAAGCACAGGTTAGGTTTGGGGAGAACAGAACGTGCGCGGTACGCTGGTGCAGGTTCAGGTGACAGATGAACACTGTAACATACACCCCTCTGCAGCTCTTCCCCGCCTGAACTAGTCAAGCTGGCCCCATCTGATCCTCTTTCCCTACGCATGCACATAGAGAAAACTCCTAGGCTTCTTTATGGATTAGGTCAAATGGAGCTTCCCCCGAGGTCCTGCCAACGTGGTCACTCTCTATATATATACCTTTCTTTTGTTCCTTATTTTAAAAAAAATGCTGAGAATACAACCTTGAGATCAGAAGAAATGAGTATGCATCCTGCTTATGCAACTCATTAGCCATGCAACGGTGATACCGTTTGAAACATGATTCGTGGCAATCCTAGCCTCCTAGAACTCACATCCTCTGTCTCAGATGAAATAATTTACAAGGAAATGTGTTCCTTAGAAAGTCCAGTATCAAGGTGCTGGCACCTAGGAAGGGAGAATCTTCTATGCATCATTCATAGTGGAAGACAGAAGAAATAAGGACAATAAGCTTGCACACAGTTGTGCACACAAACATGCACCAGGAGCTGAAGGCCGGGAGGAAGGGAGGAAGAGAAGGTGCCCGTGAGCTCACAACCTCTAGTCCTTTTTCAGTTGCCACTGATCCATCCACTCAGGAGAGAGGCGCTCTCACTATCTAGATACCTCTCATTAGGCCACATCCCAACACTGCTGCACTGGAGTTTCCAAAACATGACTTAGAAGTAACAGTCAAACAAAGCACTCTTGAATAATTCCCCCCACATTATAACCATGTGACCAGAAGAAATGCAGAGTAACAGAGGCTGCCTCTTCCATCTAGAGCACTACACTCCTTTCTCTGTTGGATTACTCACTTTGAAGAAAGCTAACTGCCATATCCACCAACCTCTAAAGAGATCCAGGTGAAGAACTGCAGCCTGGGCCAGCAGGATGGCTCGGCCGGTAAAGATGCCTGCCACCAAGCCTGAGAACCAAGTTTGACCCCTCAGGACCCACATGGCAGAAGGAAAGAACTGAATGTTGCAAACTGTCCTCTGACCCCCCACCCACCCACCCACACACACACACACACACACACACACACACACACATCTAGAAAACACCTAAGCAAGACTTACCAATAACTATTAAGTGAGCATGGAAGCAAGTTCTCCAACCCAGGAAGAACTTCACTGGCCTTCAGCCCCAGCTAACACTTTTTCCACGGCCTTCTGAGGCAAACTGACACAGTTAGGCTGTACACAAGTTTCAGGCCAGGACAAGGAATGTAGTTCAGCTGGCAGTGCTTGCCTATATGCACAAAGACCTGGGTTCATGCCTAGCACCACATAAAAGATGCCTGGAAAGCATATGCTTACAACCCTACATTCAGTAAACAGAAGCTAAAGGATCAGAAGCTCAAGGTCATCCTTTGCTTCACAGCAAATGCCAGCCTGGAATACATGAGAATCAGTCTAAAATAAATAAATTGTAGATCCAGGAGAAGTCTTACGCTAAAAATATCCAGTTGAACTTTTCATAGATTGCTAAACCACAGAAGCTGTGAAATTATGAATATTCATCTTAAACTACTAGGTTCTGGAGTACTTTGGTACACTAATAGATAATACATCTATAAAGGACAGTGACAGCCCAAGATTTACAGTGAGAAATTTAGGAGCTAGGTCTGGTGGCGCACACCTTTAATCCCAGAACTCGGAAGGCAGAGGCAGGTGGATCTCTGAGTTTGAAGTTAGCCTGGTCTACAGAGTTCCAGGACACCCTGGGCTATACAAAGAAACCATGTCTCCAAAAAAAAAAAAAAGAAAAGAAAAGAAAAAAAAATAGAGAAAAATGTTTTTTATCTAGCATGATGGAGCACACTTGTAATCGCAGTACTTGGAAGACAGAAGCAGAAGGATAAGAAGTTAAAGTCATTTTTACTGATATGGTGTTCAAGGCCACCCTAGCTACATGAGACCCATCTTAAAAACAAAATGGGGGGGGGGACTGGATTCACGTGTAAAAGATAGTCTAAGAATGACCCCGAGAAAAGCACCTAAACTCAGCCTCAGTTTCCTTAGTTATAAAACAAGAAACTAAAACTACAGTGATTTATAATAGAAAAGTAAATAGTACATTTATATAACACATACACTACAGTGATTTATAATACAAAGTAAACGGTACATTAACATAACACACACACACATACACAAAGAGTTTTTTGTTTTTCAGACAGGTTTTCTCTGTTTAGCTCTGGCTGTTATGGAACTCACTCTGTAGACCAGGCTGTCCTTGAACTCATAGATGTGCCTGCCTCTGCCTCCGAAGTGCTGGGATTTAAGGTGTGTGCCACCATGGCCTGGCTAAATAGCATATTTTAAAATTAGGAAATACCTAGGAGTGATGATGCACACCCGTTATCCCAATACTTACAAGCTGAAGCAGGAGGATCACAGTTTGAGGTTAGCCTGGTTTGCACAGCAAGGTCTCACAACAACAACCCAGTTAATAACATGGCAGGGCTGGAGAGGGCTCAGAGGGTCAAGGCCCTTACACCAAGCCTAACAACTGAGTTCAATCCCAGGGCACTCCATGGTGGAAGGAGCCAACAAATTCTGTCAATTTGTCCTCTGTCCTGATGAAGCACATGTACGTACACACATACACACACACACACACACACACACACACACACACACACACAGATCATGAACATAAAGAATAATAACAAATAGAACTGGGTGTGGTGGACAGCCAGAGCAATATAGTAAAATTCTGTCTCAGGAAAACAAAAACAATAATAATAAATAAAATTCAAAAACAAATGAAGAAAGAAAGAAAAGAAAGTAACAAGTCAGAAAGTTTATAGTAAAAACATTTCTAATCCCTAAGGGTACTGCTTTCCAAAGGCTCTATCTAAAATAAGCAGAAATTCATCTGCTAAGTAGTATGAAAAGTAGTTTCATTGGTCTTTGAATTAAAGTCTAGCATCAGACTTCTAAACACCCAAAAAGTATGGCAAACTATAACTTATTAATCCAAAAGTAAAATTTATATTATTACACTAGACCTAGGAAACGAAGCATATACAATTTGTAAGCAATCTGAAGAGCTGACGGTCTGGTCTGTGTAAAGTTCTGTACATATCTATGTTGTAGAATATTATTTTAAGGTTATTATTTTTATTTGTTTAACGCTGTGAAGGTGTGTTACTGTACCTGTCTAAAACACCTGATGATATAATAATGAGATGAATGGCCAATAGTGAGGCAGGAGAGAGAAATAGGTGGGGCTGGAAGGCAGAGAGAATATATAGGAGAAATCTGGAAAAATAAGAAGTAGCCAGAGAAAGAGGAGGACTCCAGGGGCCAGCCACCCAGCAACACAGCCAGCCACGGAGTAAAAGTAAGATTTACAGAAGTAAGAGAACAGGAAAGGCCCAGAGGCAAACGACAGGTGGGTTAAGTTAAAGAAAGCTGGCAAGAAACAAGCCAAGCTAAGACCAGGAATTTATAATTAAGAATAAACCTCCGTGTGTGGTTTATCTGGGAGCTGGGTGGCGGGCTCCCCAAAAAAGCCAAAACAAGCAACATATCTACACCCCTGACACTGGGATAAAGTATGCCAAGTTAGCATACCAACTGCACGTTCAGGAGGAAAAAGGAAGGTATTAATTCTGTTGTCAGACTTAACTTGAGCTGTGTGTGTATGTGTGCACGCACATGCGTGTGCATACAAGGTCTCAAATGACTCAGCTTTACCTCAAAATGCTATGTACCTAAGAATGGCCTTGAACTTCTAATCCTTCTGCCTCCACCCCTCAAGCGCAAGGATTACAGGCCTGCACCAATATGCCTGTCCTGAGCTGCTTCTAAAGGAAGAAGACTAGACACACCTGGAGCGACATTAATGTGTCACAGCTGTTCAAAAGTGTCAAAGACAGCAAAAGCAGTAGGGAAAACGGGAAATTAAATGGCCTACCTAAACCTCATGAAAACATGATGACTTTCAGGAGCGTCTCATGCCCTCAAGTAAACAACGGCGATGGATAGTCAGACCTCGTTAGTTCAGCCTGGCCCCTGGAGACAGAGTCTGCCCCCTAGTAGGGATCTAGGTTATCAAGACAATGGGTGCTAAGAACAGATCTAAAGGTCTCTCCTGACCTCTAGCCACCCTCAAATTCTAGTGACTGCTTTGGTGCTAGCACAGAGAAAATGACATGGCATGCCAGTTCCACGTGTCTTCCGAATGTGACAGTCTCTGGTGATCTGCTTCAAGTCATCTATCCACATCTCCACGCAGTGAGCTTAAAAGTGATAATGAAGCCGGGCAGTAGTGGAGCACTCTTTTGACCCCAGCACTCGGGAGGCAGAGGCAGGCGGATCTCTGTGAGTTCGAGGTCAGCCTGGTCTACAGAGAGAGTTCCAGGGCAGTCAGAGCTACACAGAGAAACCATCTCTCAAAAAAACAAAAAACAATCCGGGTGGTGGTAGCGCACGCCTTTAATCCCAGCATTCGGGAGGCAGAGGCAGGTGGATCTCTGTGAGTTCGAGGTCAGCCTGGGCTACAGAGCTAGTCCAGGACAGGCTCCAAAGCTACAGAGAAACCCTGTCTCAAAAAACCAAAAAAAAAAAAAAAAAAAAAAAAAAAAATTAAAGTGATAATAAAGAGATATGCAGAACCCAAAATATAGTTTGTACTTTTCCCCTTCTAAAATGACTAACACAATGATTCTTGGTATTTCTTCACACACAAATGTTTCCTTCCTTTCCTTTTTTAAAGACTTAATTTTCTTTCTTAAAAGATTTGTTTTCTTTTCAATCACATGTATGTGTATTGGTATATACACATGAGTATGGGTTCCCAGAGAGGCTAGAGGTGTCAGAAAGCCTGGAAATAGAGTTAGAGGCTATTATGAGCTGCACCACATGGGTGCTGGGAATGGAACTTGGGTCCCATGGAACCGAACGGCATATGGAAGGGCAGCTTGCACTCTTAACCACTGAGTCATCTCTCAGACCAATGTGTTTTTCTTGAAGTCAAACAGACCATAAACTTTCTACCACTTGACTCTTTACAGTAAGTCTGCACATATAAAATGAACCATGGCACTTACACATACAGATCCATAGGGAACTCCTTCATCATGTGTGTTACAATGAACTCCACCATCAGGTCTAAAAGGGGAATGGAGAAAAATGGCTTCAGGCACGATGAAATCCACTCCTTACCTTTGAGTTGGGGGGGGAACGTTTCTCAAAGCTGTGAGTGCCTTGTTCTCACAATAAATGGCATCCCCAACCTTCACACTGAGTGACATCCCCTGCCAACATCTATCTGCATGAATCCAATTTATTTGCTATGCCATTTTTTTTTTAACACTTGCAATTTGGAAATTACAAGTAAAATGCTTCACGCACTAAGTTTCAGCAAAAGGTTCACTCTCTTGTAAGTTAACAAACTAAACATCTCACTCTCTTGTTTCTAGAAGGACCTGCCAATAACTTTAGATACAAGGGAAACTTCATTGTTCACGTATCTCATACCATAGCACAAATACAGAATGCTGGAGGGAAGTCTGAGACCAGAGCAGTGAGGCAAGCAAGGAGGGAAGTGTGGAGCTCACCCACACATGCGGAGACTCGGGCTCTCCAAACTCACTGTCACCCTGTTGGACAGAAGTGGACTAAAATGGTCTGTGGGGCTCTTGGTCAACAGAGCTTATTATATAGTCTTAATTACTGTTTCTAAATCAGGAACTGACGTTGAACAGCCAAGTGAAACTGAGATGAAGACTTCTACCAATTCCCCTGAGGAAAATGCATATTTGGGGGCGGACAGAAGGACCCGGGATGCAGCCCTATCTACCAGCTCAGCCCCATCTCAACTACATTTACTCAAGGGAAGTTCTCCATGTCTGAACCTCAAATTTAAACCTTCTGACATTTTGACACATCAATGCAGACCAAGAAAGAGAAGCAAGGATTTGAAATCAGGCTGGAGAGATGGCTCAGTGGTTAAGAGCACTGGCCGCTCTTCTAGAGGTCCTGAGTTCATTTCCCAGCAACCACATGGTGGCTCACAACCACCCATAATAAGGTCTGGTGCCCTCTTCTGGTCTGCAGGGATACATGCAGGCAGAACACTGTATACATATAAATACATAAATGTAAAAAGAAAAAAGAATTTGAAATCTTGGTGACAAGCGGTCATACTCATTTTCCTCCCAGGAGAGATTTTTTTTTTTTTTTTTTTTGAGCAACAGCATCCTTTCATTGAGCTCTCTAGTCATTGGGGTTGATATACAGGATACACGATAAACAAAATTTCTTATGTAACATGATGAGGAAAAAGCACATCATCCAAAACCTTCATCATGAAAGTCTGTCAATGCCTCCGAAAATGCCCTTCTGATACTCACTCACCCAGGACTGCACACACCAGGGGACGGCAAGGAAGGTTCTTGTCAGCTGCCTTCTTCCTGTGTCTCATCGGCTTCCAAAACACACAGGGAGAAGAAAGGGAATTAGCAGACACTTGAACGGAAACCCAATCTCTCTTACAGAGGTTTACTCTACAGAGTCTACCTTGTCTTGCTCCTTCTGGTGGCAGGGGGAAGGAGGGGAAGGTCAGAGAAGTGCTTCTGAGTTATCAGTGAAGGCCTCTGACAAAATACGATTTACAGGGCTGCAGAGATGGCTCAGCACCAAGAGCACTGGCTGCTCTTCCAAAGGACCCAGGTTCAATTCCCAGCACCCACATGGCTGTTCACAACTATCTGTAACTCCAGTTCCTCGGGATCTGACACCCTCTTCTGGCCTCCTCAGGCACCAGGAATGTAAGTGGTACACAGACATACATGTAAGCAAAGCACTCATACACATAGATAAAAAATAAATTTAAAAAGTAAAAACTAAATAAATAAAAAGAGGCGAGGATGGCTGCAGCTACACAGTCAGCAACTGTAGCAGGCGGGGGGGGGGGGGGGGTTCATACTGAAACCATACTGTGATCCTTTTAACTCAACTCTAGCCGAGCTTCATCTTCCATTCGCTCCACCTCTCGGGTGAGTAAAGCAGACTGTTGTCTTATTTAATAAAAACCATACTATATAGCTGGGCGTGGTGGGAGATACCTGTAACTCTAGCATGAAGGAGCTGGAAGCAAGAGAATCAGGAGTTCAAGGCCAGCTCACACTACATAGTGTGGCTGAGGCTAGTCTAGGCTACAAAAGACTCAGTATCCAGGGGGAACATGGCTTAAAAAGATGGCTCAACAGTTTAAGGCACTTGTCACCAAGCCTGACAACCTAAGTTCAAGTTCTGGGACCCATGTGATAGAGGGAGAGAACTAACTCCACTCCTGCAGGTCGTCCTGACACCACACTTCCTCTGTGCCACGTGCACATAGAGGCAGAGAGGTATAAGTGCATGTACACACACGCATGTGCACACGCACACTAAATGTAATTTTTAAAATAATGAAAAATTAAATAAATACTGCCTTTTGAAAATAAAAGGCTCGCCGGGCGGTGGTGGCACACGCCTTTAACCCCAGCACTCAGGAGGCAGAGGCAGGCGGATCTCTGTGAGTTCGAGGCCAGCCTGGGCTACCAAGTGAGTCCCAGGAAAGGCACAAAGCTACACAGAGAAACCCTGTCTCGGAAAACCAAAAAAAGAAAGAAAGAAAGAAAGAAAGGAAGGAAGGAAGGAAGGAAGGAAGGAAGGAAGGAAGGAAGGAAGGAAGGAAGGAAGGAAGGAAGGAAGGAAGGAAGGAAACAAAAGGCTCAGACTTGGATTTTTTTTAAACTCTATATTATTATATACTCCAGTATTACTATAGTAGCAATTTGGTTGTGGATATTTCTTTTTTCTTTTCTTTCTTTCTTTCTTTTCCCCCCTTCTGTTTCGTTTTGCTTTTGGAGACAGGGTTTCTCTATGTAGCCTGAGCTGTCCTGGAACTCACTCTGTAATCTAGGCTGGCCTTGAACTCAGAGATCTGCCTGCCTCTGCCTCCTGAGTGCTGGGATTAAAGGTGTGCACCACCATCATCCAGCTGGTTGTAGATCTTTCTATCCTCAGCTGAGCAAGAAACAGCTCTATGACAAACAAAAAAACCCAAGGACAGGCATGGCTCTGCTGAAAAGTCATCTTATCCAGCTACATTTGTTCTTGAGAATCAAGTTCATCCTAATTCAGTCAACACACAAAAACATGTCTATTAAAAATAAGAAGTAAAAAAAAAAAAAGGAAGTCACACTTACCATTCTATGTAAATTTACTCGGAAATTCATATTGTCATCATGTAAAAACGCATTGGCATACTGATCCTAGTAAAGATAGAAAAGGTGAGATGTGAGAACTGTGTTTAAGAAACTCGGCTGGGCATGTAGGCACACACCTCTAATAGTCAGCACTTGGCGGGTAGAGACAGGAGGATCAGAAATTCAAGGTCATCCTGAACTATACAGCCATTTTAATCCCAATTTAGGGTATATGAGACCCAGTGGAAAGACAGAAATACAATAAAGACAGAAAGAGCAAGAAAGACAGAAAGAAAGAAAGGGGCTAGTGAGGTGCTCAGTGGATAAAGACATTTGCCACCCAGCCTGATGGACTGAGTTTGATCCCTGCAACCCACATAGCTGCAATCCACGAAGTTGTCCTCTGATCTCTATATGTAAGCCTAGACATACGAGTACACATGTGCGCACACATGCATACACATACACACAAAAATAAATACATAAATAAATAAATAAATAATGTATTTTAAAAGAGAAGGAAGAGTAGGATGGAGGTGGGACGGAAGGGAGAGACAAGGAAGGCAGGAATAAAAGAAAGCAAGCAAGCAGGCAGACATGAACACAGGCATTTGTAATCTAGCATACAAACCCTCCCTCTCTCCTCCCCAAAAGCCCAGAACAAGGTCTCTAGCCTAGGCTGGCCTCGAACCCCCTCTGAAGCTAAGAATAGGCTTGAACTTCTGATCCTCCTGCCTTCACCTCTGCCTCTGAGTGCTGAGATTACAGGAATACCAGTATATGCAGAGGTAGAGATTGAACACCAGATTTGGTCATACTAAGCAAGTGTTTGGCCAATTGAATTACATTATCAGTTCAAATCTGTGGACCTTTATAAACTACTTTCAGGATCAGGAGGAGAGCTAATGTGATAATCCTAGAACCTTTACATCAATTCCTAACTTAAGCCATGAAATTGAATGTAATTTCCCAGTATGTCTTTAACGGGTCGAAGATCTCTGAGAAAATTAAATACAATAAAAATTAAAATCCAGGGACTTGAAACAAATGCTCAGAGGAATCTGTTTTCCTATTCTCTCTTCCCTCCCATCTGCCCAAGAAGTCAGCTGTGTTTGTGACAGCTTGCAGGCTCTCATCGGGGCAATGGATGCATGCGCAGCCTCCACAAGAGGCTCTAGGAACAAGGCAGGCCTGAGCTCTGCTGGGAATGAGCTCAGCACAGCAGGAAGAAACTGCTTCCCTGGCAGGCACTGAAGCAGACGGACCCGGCTCTCTGTCTTTTAGAGACTGAGGGAAAAATCAAACTCCTCTCACAGTGGATTGGAAATAAACACCCCTTGGCCCTTTCCCAACACCTTCCTGAGATCTGACATGCCCACAGACTCCAATTACGAGGAACTGTTACAATTGTGAAAAACAACTCCTTTAAAGATTTTCTCTGAAACATTTTTGAACAGCAATTATAGAAGGCCCACGGTTAATAAGCAGCTCTTCCCGAGCCAGCTTCCCCTAGCCTTGTGAAAAGAGCTCATCTTCCCACAGAGAATACAGGAAGGGGCCGTGTGAGAGACCACTGTGCCCTGTGGACTAGCTTGGCTATTTTCTTCAAGGACAAAGACAAGGGAAGGAGTTCCGACACAGAGGCAGAAGCTGTAGATCCAGCTCTAAACTAGCTCGAGCTCCACCATACTCGGGCATCACCCTAGTTAATCCAGCCAAAAGATTAACTAATCCTTCTTCTTAGGAAGAAGCCTCTTCCCACAGCTGCTCTTCACTGACAAGCTGACTGGCTTTCAAACCCCTGAGAAGTCCTCCTCCATGTGTGCCTACGAGGGTGTCATGCAGGGGATCACACTGCGGAACCAAAGACTCGTCCTCAATGTGTCTGGTACCACCCTATACGGTAAGGGCTCAATATGAACAAAAGGAGAAAAGGGGAAAAGGCTATTGATAAGCAGCAGCATTTGTCTCTCTGCTTCCTGGCCACAGACACACTATGAAAAGGATGCTGCAGGCGACCACAGTCCTGTGCCCACAGCCATGTCTTCCCTCTGTGCTGGACTACATCACCTCAAACCATGAGGGAAAAGAATTCCTCCGTAAGTCCCTCTTAAAAAAGTCACACTTAGTGTGTGTGTGTGTGTGTGTGTGTGTGTGTGTGTGTGCGCGCGCGCGTGCGCGCGCATGGGTGTGGAGGTCAGAGACAGCTTGCAAGAGTCCGTCAGCGCTCTCCTTCCAGCCTGTGGACCCCAGGGATGAAGCTCACGTCTTCAGGCTTGGTAGCGAGTGCCTTTACCAGCTCAACAATCTCCCCTACGTCCAAGTGAAATGAGAGAAGTGACTCATACACACCCCTTCCTCTCTCGGCTCTTGCTCACTACCACAATCAACCATCCTCCTCTGCTTTTCTTCTACTCCTCTACCCTCAAGGTACTTTAGCTCCTTTTTGGATTTACTAAATACAAAAGACACAACATGGGCAGCTCCAAGGGGAAAGAAAGGATGGGTTTTCTAGAAAGTTTTAAATCTTTTGGTTAGAACTGTTAAGGGCCAGAAGAATACATATGGGGGCACAGCTGAGTTGGTATAGTCTTGCCTAGCATGCATAAAGCCCTGGGTTCAATCCCAGCACCACATAAAACCAGGTATGGTGGGACACTGTGTGCCTGTAATTCCAACACTCAGAAGGTAGACACAAAAGGATCAGAAGTTCAAGGTTATCCACAACTACAAAGGAAGTTCAAGGGCACCCTGGACTATAACAGACCCTCTATCTTTAAAAAAGGGGGATGTTACCAGGTGGTGGTGGCACATGCCTTTAATCCCAGCACTTGGGAGACAGAGGCAGGTGGATCTCTGTGAGTCTGAGGCCAGCCTGATCTACAAAGAGAATTTCAGGACAGGTTCCAAAAGCTACACAGAGAAACCTTGTCTCAAAAAAAAAAAAAAAAAAAAAAGGAAGATGTTTGGAGATCCAGCCAGAACCATCCATCCTGTTCTCAACTACCATAATTACTACATCAGTTTTGTTTGAAATAGGGTCTCATGTATTCCCAGGCTAGCCTCAAAAGCACTATTATAGCCAAGGAAAGCCTTGAAAAAAATTTTTTCCAGTTTTTTTGAGACAGGGTTCCTGTGTGTAACTCTGGAGCCTATCCTGGATCTCGCTCGGTAGACCAGGCTGGCCTCGAACTCACAGAGATCTATCTGCCTGCCTCTGCCTCCTGAGTGCTGGGATTAAAGGTGTACACCACCACTTCCCAACAAGCCTTGAAATTCTAATCTTCCTACCTCCACCTCCAGAGTGCTGTACCATGCCAATTTTGGGGTTTTTGTTTTTTGTTTTTGTTTTTTTGTTTGTTTTGGGTTTTTTAAATGTGTTGTTGGGAATCAAAGCCAGGGTTCATAAATGATAGGCAAGCACTCCATCAAGAGTTACATTTCCCAGCCACCTAAAAGTTCATTACTAATTCATTTAATAAATGCTAAATGAGTCTATATTGTGTGCCAGATAATGAGAACACAGTAGCTATGAAAGCAAAGGCCCTGTTACCAAGGAGATGGACAACACAAAGGACCCAAGTCATGACAGGAGTGGGTGAGCAGGAAAAGAACATTCTGGAAGAAACCAACTCACACCCAAAGTCCACAGTAAGACCTACCTCTGCAATACATGTAAGGATAATCAGACAGAGTTTGCCACTGTGAAGCCTGTGTTCATCTGTAAAGAAAAAATAAAGTCTTCTCTATACATGATCCAAATCACATATCAGGAGAGAACAAAGATGCCCGTCCTAAAGAGGAGCACTCACAGAAGCCATGAAGGAAGGGGGGGAGACAGCCCATCAGTAATGCATGCCCTGCAAGCACGAGGGCTTCATTCAATCCTCTGTAAAGGTCTGTGATACAGGCTTGTAAGCCCAGCTCTCGGAGACAGAGCAACAGGATCCCTGAAGCTCACTGGCAGCCAGCTTAACTACTGGGTGAATTCTAAGCTAGTGAGAAACCTGTCTCAAAAAGAAGGTGGATAGTACCTGAGGAATGACACCCAAGGTTGCCTACACACACACACCAGATTCATGAATCAAAATCAAGGTGGTACTAAATTAAGTCTTGCTTCCCTCCCAGGCGAAGGAATTCTCCCAGAAAACTGTTCTCTATCCTGGTAGCCTGTAAAATATCTGTCTAAGATGTACCCTCGGAATCTCTCCTACCATCACGCCCGTGCCTGTCTTCCAGCTGAACCCGGGCCTTACACACGGGAAGCAAGAGCTCCACTACTGACCCATGCTCCCCAACCTTAGTGCCTATTTTAGAGATCAGACTTCTCTTTAAGGTAACAACACCAAAGACACAAGAACCAAAGATTTTTTAAAAGGTTTTAAAAGCAGAACCCACATAAGAGGATGAAAACATAAAATTCCAGAGAATAAATAGGAAGGAATGACGGAGGAAGCAGCTTCAACAACATAACATCTGTTTTTTAAAATTGAGAAGTAGGTTCACATTTATTTTACTACTATATTATTTACTTTTTGTGCTTCATAACATACAAACCAATACAGGGCACTGCAAAGATGACTCAGTGGTTAAGAGTGTCCTTCCAGAGGACTGAAGTTCAGTTTCTAACATATACATAAGGCAGCTCACGGCTATCTGTAATTCTGCCTCCAAAGGATCTGGCGCCCCCTTCTGGCACCCTCTTCTGGCACCCCCATGCAACTCACACATACACACAGACACACACACACACACACACACACACACACACCACAAAAAAAATGAACAAATAAACCCAAAGGAAAGAATTTTATAGATGTCAATTGATACATACATTAGGGAAAAAAAAAAAGAGCCAGGGATGGTGGTAAACACCTTTAATCCCAGCACTTTGATGGCAGAGGCAGATGGTTTTCTGTGAGTTCAAGGCCAGGCTAGTCTACATAGTGAGTTCCAGGCCAGTCAGAGATGCATAGTGAGAACCTTTCTCAAATAAAGGAAAAGAAAAAGATGTCTTGTCTGGGACAAAGAAAATGTTAGCTCTTCTGCTCGATCCTAAGATCATGTGAGCATGGGGTTGTGGTTTAGTGGTAGGGCATTTGGTTACCATGGGTAAGGCCCTAGGTTCCATCCCCAGAACCACAATATATATAATAATAATATTAACAATGATAATGAGATCCTATAGCCAGGACATGGTTCAGCAAGTCTTGGGCTAAGACACAGGAAGAGATGGGCAACTGAAGCCACAGAACAGCCCCCCCCCTTTTTTTTTTAAATTAACTATTCAGCATACATGACCTTGCCCTTGCCATATTTATAATGGCTGTTGGCAAAGATGTATTGCAGTCTATAATCATTTCGACCACTCATACTGGCTATTAATTAGTCTGTAATTTGGGCTTGTTTTATGAACCTGGAGTCACCAGGACAGAAGCTTATATAACTAGAGCTAAAAATGCATTCCAAGAGCCTCAATTCACCGTGTTATATCAAGCAAAGCAAAAAGTTCATTTTTCTGGGTCACATCCATGCAATTTCTTTCTGCTGTAGTTGTTGCAGTATTTGTAGAGAAAGGAACAGGCTACCTATTTCCATACAAAAGCAATAGCCTCAGGAAACTCAGATACACAAGAGTCTTGTTATCCTTGCCTGCCAGATCTCACTTGCCAAGTCTCAAAGAACCAACCACCTCAGCAGTTCCCAATGGACTGTTCTATGTTAGGAGTTGGTGACATGGAATATTTGCATGGAGTTATTCCCTGTGTGGCTCTTATTCTTGAAAGAGTAACTCGAGATATGAGAGGAAAAGCCCAGGTTTTCAAGATGGAAATCTCCAATAGCTAATGCACTGAACACAGCACAGTTTAGATTTACACAGCCAGGCCTCTTTCAGCTCTGGCAAGTCTTCATTTCTCTTACTGATCCTTCAGCTTTCCAACCTCTGTCTTTCCAGTGTTTTCTCCTCACTCCAGAGCCCCTGAACTTGGTCTTTCCTTCCTTTCGAGAGCTCTTGAAAACCCTCCTAACAGAAACCTGATCACTTGGCAAACAAAAAAGCCTTCTGAAGTACAAACCATGCTGAAAGGAGCCGCAGACTACTTCTGAAGCAGTACATTCTCCTCACAGAAAGCAAGGCAGCAAAAACAATTGATTTTAGAAATTTTTGGTTCTACAATAAAATTGGATTGTATGATATCTGGGAATCTGAAGTTATTCACAGACCATAGGTTAATAACTAAAGTGGGCATGATAGTACACATATGTAATTCCAGCAATGGTAAACAGACAGGAGGGTCAAGGGTTCAAGGCTAGCCTACAACAGAACAAGTGTGAGGCCAGCCTAGGATACTTGAGACAAAGAAAGAAATGGAGAGGGAGAGGGTGAGAAGCTTTCATCAGAAAAGCTTCTTATTGCAATATCCGGTGAGCGGTGGTCTGAATGAAAATGGCCCTCTAGGCCCATTGGGAGCAGCACTATTAGGAGGCGTGGCCTTGTTGGAGTGGGTGTGGCCTTGTTGGAGTGGGTGTGTCACTGGGGATGGGCTCTGAGGTCTCAGATGCTCACACCAGTCCCAGTGCCTCTTGCTCTCTTCCTGCTGCCTGTGGACCCATTTGGCACTCTCGACCACGCCTGCTGCAGGCCACCACACACTCCCACCATGATGACAACGGACTGAACCTCTCAACTGTCAGCCAGCCCCACTTAAATGCTTTCCTTTGTAAGATCTGCCGTGGTCATGGTGTCCCTTCACAGCAGTAGAAACCCTAACTCAAACACCATGGTTAATGCAGAAACGAGCAACTGCCAAAGCGTCAAAACTAAGTAATGGTAGAATACTTGACCTTAAATGGGACGGCTTTATCACCTGCTCCAAGGCTCAGGAAACGTCAGGGAAGAGGGAACAAGAAGAATGTAAGGGCCAGAAGATAGGGAGATATGCAGCAAAAAGGCATCTTCTGGATAGGATATAGAAATTGCATTCATCAACTCGCTGTAGTTATGGTTATATACACCAGACCTACACAAGACCGGGCGTCAACATTTCATCATGGATATGGAAGGGCCCGTGAGGAGGACCCATCCTTCCTTCTGGGACTACTGGCAATTAACAACTACTGAGGAAGGAATGCCATTTTCTCCAGTGGTGTAGCTATGGATAAATCACCCTTGCTCCAGAAAATAACCTCCCACCCACACTGAGCAAGAAACCTGTGATTAAACTCAGTGGGAGATGGGGGTGTGTGTGTGCTACAGATGGTCTCAACAATCATTGCTCCTTCAGAAGACATGACCTGGGTTCAGTTCCAGCACTGACAAGACAGCTCACAACTGTCTGTAACTCCAATTCCAGGAGATCCAACACCCTTTCCAACCTCCATAGGCTCCTGCACAACACATGTGGTACAAAAACATGCTCTCAGGCGCGCGTGCACACACACATGCACACATGCACGCACGCACGCAAGATCAAACAATATTTAAACTCAGTAGGAAGACATGAAGCAGGATGGGGGTGAAGGGTACATAGAGGAGAGATGGCTCAGAGGTTAAGAGCACTGACTGCTCTTCCAGAGGTCCTGAGTTCAATTCCCAGCAACCACACGGTGGCTTACAACCTTCTATAACTGTAGTCCCATGGGATATGATGCCCTTTTCTGGTGTGCATACAAGAAGACAAAACACTCCTATCCATAAATAAACCTTCAAAAAAAAAAAATCAGGATGGGGACTTGTTGAGAAGAGGCTTTTAGTGGGAGAAGGAAAAAGATCAAAATCAGGACCAAGCATGGTGGCACATGCTTTAGTCCCAGAACTATGGAGGCAGAGGCAGGTGGATTTTTATGAGTTCAAGGCCAGGCTGGTCCACATAGTGAGTGCCAGGCCACAGAGAGCTACACAGTGAGTCCCTGTGTCAAAATTAGAAAACAAATGAAGAAAATTTAAATCAGACTAAAAAACTACTAAAATTCATTATGTAAATGTATGAAACTGTCAATTTTATAAAAAGAAGAAAGAGAAAGATTTGAGGGATAACTGGAGAAACTTGAATATGAACTGAATTTTACACGCTACTAGAGAGCCATTGTTGGTTTTTTGTTTGTTTGTTTTGTTTTGTTTTAGATATAATGACATTTCAGATATCTAGGAAAATGTTCTTAATTTTTGGAGATTTGGGCCAAAGCACTTAATTGTGAACTAGAGTGATATCTGCAATGTCCTTTAAAGTGATACAGCCAAAATAACAGCAATTTAAAAGGAATTTAAGGCAGACCAGATACTGCAGAATGTCAGTGGGATACAGGTGGTCACTGTACAATTCTTTTAAGATGGGTGATAGATAGACAGACAGACAGACAGATAGATAGATAATCTCAATTTGTCTCAAAACAACAACAACAAAAAGGCAAAAAAAAAAAATCAAAACCAAAAAGAGAGAGGAAGCCACAGAAAAATGAAGGACAGAAGACCTGTACATGAGAAAGTATAAAGCACCCTTTCCAGCAGGCAGCTGGCATGATGGTCTTCTGCTGCAGTTCTGGAGAGGCTGTGCCCAGCATCTCAAAGGCCCTCAGCTCACAGGAAAACAATCCAACACTCAGTTCTCTCCCTCTTCCACACTATCTAGGATTAGTGACATTTCTATTTTAAGTGATAAGAAATACAGCCCTCTGAGTCTCCTCTACACAAGAGACCTCTAATTCACCCACAAGCTAATGCTTTTAGTGTGTGTCCTCAGAAGGAAATTCCCTGAAGCATGCTAATCCCCCTGCCCAACTTCCCACACAGAAGAGCAGGCATCCACATACCAAGACCTGCTAAGAACACTTAATGACTTTTGTGGGGGCCAACTTTCTTTCCTTTTCTATATTTAAGCACTCTCCTCCAACTTTATTTAGGTTTTCCCAACGCCACCTAATTGTCACCCAACAGTGAGAAATCACTGTTTTCCAGAGACCAGGTCTGTCACCTGCACAGGAGACCCCAACGGTTCATAGGTCAAAGCCTCAAAATACAGACGAGGCTCTTTAGGATGTTAGCCATACCTCCAAGGTAGCACGTCTTACCTTTAGTGTCCTGCATGACAATCGAGCTATACTTTAAGAAGGTTATCAGTAAATTACTGGTCTGTACATCTGCATCCAGTGAGAGTTCCACAGAACTTATAACTGGAATAGAACAAAGAAAACACTTAGCCCATAACATATTCCACCTAACACTTCTACCCACATAGCCAATTGCCAGCAGGCAAGAAAATGACTAAATAAGCTTTTCCCACAACAGAAGGAGGACCGAGTACTTTCCATAGAACTTCTATCTGCTCTCACCAGGCCGCTAGGGCCTCTATGCCCCATGTTCCCTCAAAATTGGTCAACCTTCTTTTTCATCTAGAGTCAATCCAGAAACAGTTTTTCTCCTAACATCCTAGAAATGGATGTTAATGCTATTCCAATCCCAAGTAATCAACAGTTGAAGGTCCTTCTTAGAGGTGCTGTTCTTTCTAACTAAAGGAAAAAATATATATTGACTATAAATGAGCCCTGCTTTGATGAGTCTCTTGTTAAAGGAAGAGTTCTCCCTAATAAGGAGAAATTTGCTCAATATTGAGAACAAGCCCTATACTAAAAGTACCCAAGCTGGCCGAGCAGCAGTGGCGCATGCCTTTAATCCCAAAACTCGGGAGGCAGAGCTAGGCGGATCTTTGTGAGTTCAAGGCCAGCCTGGTCTACAGACCGACATCCAGAACAGGCACCAAAACTACACAGAGAAACCTTGTCGGGGGGTTGGGGTGGGGAGGAAACCACGCTGAAAGCAAAAATTGAGGCAGAACTATATTCAAATTCTACCCTTTAATCTCTTCTCTGTGAAAAGGAACCTGAAATGCAGTTTCAGACAGAAAACAAGTAGATATTATTGACTAGCATCCTGGAGTTGGAATTTTACATATCTGGCCTCTGTTTCCAAGAGAAGAGCCTTTCATCTCCAGTTCTGGCCTCTCTGAGTCCTAGCCCCAATGAACAGTGGGGAATCAGACCAGAATTGACCCAATCACAGCAGCTTTAAACTTAGCGCTCCCAAGATTTAAAGACTTTAAATTAGAATTAGTCAACTTGTGATGTGCTTTAACAGTGTCTAAAACATAATATATTCACAAAAAGAGCCTCAAGATGGCCCAGGGACATGTGAAAATCTATAACACTCTGCTATATTTTAAACTATGAACACACTGCTAGGTTTGGGGTATTAGTCATAATATGTATTCATGGATCCCTCTGGAGTTATTACAATGCATGCAGAGGACATTTATTAACAATGGGAAACACTGTACATTATGGTTGCACAAGACACAGCAAAAAGCCTTATTAGAAGAAACTAGCATGCCCAACTCTTGGCTATTTCTCCATAATTTGGCCCCTTAAGAACAAATAAAAGATAAAATTATTTTTATACTGAAATACTGAAAGGTTTCCTGGACAGACTGGGCTATAGAGTGAGACCCTGTCTCAAAAACAACAAGCGAACCTAACAGGTCTTACAGGCTGTCATTTCAAACCACAGCCATTTTGAACTCAGAACCTGTAATCATTCCTTTGTTATCTAACTGGTAAGTGGAAGTTTTACCCCACTCACACACACAGCGATAACTAGAAAACTATCTTACATAATATGTAGAAATATAGAACTATATATATTTTTAGTTTACCAGAAAGTCCTCTCATGCCAAGGCGGAGTTGTCAAATGTCAAATCTGAGCTGCGAACAAATGTTACAGCTAACTGCTGGCTTTTAAAAATAATAGCACCAGTGACATACCTTTAAATATAACTGGGCTACAGAGCAGCACTATAATTAAAAACCAAAAATTGAAAATAAGCCTATAATACTTAGGACCCCTACAGAAAGGAAATGAGCAAGGAGAGAAGGAAAAAGAATAAAATAAAGGCAGAATCAAATCCTCACAAATTAAAATCTCCTTCCTAAGCAAGCATCATTCCTTAACTGTTGCCTTTCTAACTCTTCCCAGGAGCTTTTGTCAAGAGAGACCGTCATCTGAAAGTGGGCTGACTTGATCTTCCCACTAGAAGACTAAAAGCTCTGTGGTTGTAGGTAAGCACAGATCCTGCCATTGCATAATCAAGTGTGTGGGTGAAGTGTTCACAATCAACAGCTGAAAGGCAGTTCTCTGAAGCATCCAAACCCCAACATCACATGGAACTAAGACACACACACACACAAACACACACATATATGGCTTTGGATATCCATGGTAACGAGGCAAGCTTCATCCTTAAAGAGAAAGTACCGTGTTTCCATTGGCTTATCCAGTGACCTGAATAAACAGACAAGTAGGCAATCCTCACTATGCCTCTCATTAAGATATTTTGGAATTTGGCTTTCAATTCTAAACAGATGCAATTTGCTGTCATATATCTGAATATCAATGACAGTTCCTTGCCATACTTCTCTGCTGCTTATACTGCCTTAAAATTTGAATGCACAGTGCCATACAAAAATGTGGTGGCACACACCTTTAATCTCAGCACTGCGGAGGCAGAGGCAGGAGAATCTTTGTGAGTTCAAGGCCAGCCTAGTCTACAGAGCAAGTTCAAGGACAGACAGGACTACACAAAGCGACCCTGTCTTGAAAAGCCAACACACACACACACACACACACACACACACACACACACACACACACACGTAGAGGCTGGTCATCTACCACCTATGACCTGAAGGGACTGGTCCGGTGGAACCACGGCCACAGGACCTCCATGACTCAGGCAACAGCAGGACACCTGAGGGGAGTTTTGGTGAGGGTCCAGGATTGATGGTGTGCCAGAGCCAGCGGCTCTGAGCCAGGCGAACAACTCACTGCAATCAACATCTGCAAGCAAAGCTCTTTGGGCAAAAGGGTCGACTGTGTGACACACGGAAGCTCCCACTGTGACAACCAAGTATGTGATGCAGAGGCAGGCAAGACTGAAGACAAAAGTGGATTTCTGGCTTTTTGTTGGGGGGAGGGGAGGTGGCTACAAGGTGGAAGCAGCCATGAAGAACTGGGAAATGAGTGCAACTGGGGTACACGAGGTGAAATTCCCAAAGAGTCAACAACAAAAAAGGTTACATTTAAAAAAAAATGGGGGCTGGAGAGATGGCTCAAAGGTTAAGAGCACTGGCTGCTCTTCCAGAGGTCCTGAGTTCAATTCCCAGGAACCACATGGTGGCTCACAACCATCTGTAATGAGATCTGGTGCCCTCTTCTGTCTACATAATAAATAAATAAATTTAAAAAAAAAAAAAAAAGAAAGAAAGAAAGAAAATGTAGGGGCAGAACCAGGCACTGATGGCACAAACTCTTAATCCCAGCTCTTGGGAGGCAGAGGTAGGTGGATCCTGAGTTCAAGGCCAACCTGGTCTACAGATGAGATCCAAGACAGACAGGGATTCACAGAAACACTGTCTCAAAAAACAAAAACAACATAAGACAAAAAAATATATACAAGGGCTAGAGTAGAAAAAATCTTGATAACTATGTGCAAAGCACTAGTTGGGACTGACGGGAAAAATGTCAAAGAAACCAAGAGGGACTCTTCACATATGAACCAGACACATAAAGGACCAAACTTACTTCTCTATGCTTTAAAAACCATTATTAGCCAGGCGGTGGTGGCGCACGCCTTTAATCCCAGCACTCAGGAGGCAGAGCCAGGCGATCTCTGTGAGCTCAAGGCCACCCTGGTCTATAAAGCCAGAGCTGTTACACAGAGAAACCCTGTCACAAACAAAACAGAACAAAACAAACAAAAAACATTATCATTATTATTATTTATTATTATTGGAGGGCGCTCACATGCCATGACATGCACATGAAGGTCAGAGGGCATCTCTCTTTCCACCTTATGTGGATAACTACGAGATCCAATTCAGGTTACCAGCCTTCTACAGCAAGCACTTTTACTCACTGAACTATCTTAACAGTCCAAAGTTGGATATTTCTTACACCCATTTACACAAAATGAGCTCAACATTTGAAGTACAATACCAGGTATCAATGTTCATTTTTTTCATTTCAGACAGGGTCTCAAAAAGCCCAGGTTGGTCTCAAACTCACTATGTAGCTAAGGATGACTTTGAACTTATGATCCTCCTGCTTCAACCTCTATCACAGACATGTGCTGTAACGCTAGACTTCTGTAAGGTGCTGGCCATCAAATCCCGGGCCATGTGCATGCAAGGCAAGCACTCTACCATTGAGCAACATTCTCGGCCATATATTTAGATAATAAAGTATCTCCCTTGAGCCTCTCACGCACCCCAAGAATACTTGCCTCTGCCTCCCAAGAGCTGAGATTAAAGGTGTGCCGCGACCACAATGCTGGCTAGTAATTTTCTGAGATGTTTCACACAGCCAGGGCTGGCCTTGAACTGATCCTCCTCCCTCCAACTCCTCCAGCTGGATTACAGACATACACTATCACACGTGGTTTGAAATAAATTGCTTTTTTCCTTTTAAGATTTATTTTTACAATTTTTATTTATGTGGATGTGTGTGTCTGTGCCTAGAGAGCTGGAGTGTTAGGTTCCCTGCTAAGAACAAGCAGTTGAGAGCGGCCTGGTGTGGGCACCGGGAACCGAACTCAAGTCCTCTGCAACAGAAGTATCGCTCTTAGCCCCTACGCCACTCTCCAGCCCACATGCTGTTGCCTTACACGTGGAAGAAAACCTCCACTCAACTATCTTCCCAAATTTCACTCGGGAACTTCAGACAGACGGAAGGATAGCATCGTATGCTTTCTCTTCCGTCTTTCTTTCTTGTTTTTAAGATCGTCTTCGGTGTTACGGGCACCGGTCCCCGATCCCTGTGCTCAACGGCTCTTCCACCCCGGCTCCAAATGCTGGGACACTGGGCACATGACACAGTCCCCAGCTCAGACAAATTTCTTCCTTTTCTCTTTCCCTCCTTCCTCCTCCTCTGTCTTGAGGATTAACCCTAGTGTTCACGCATGCCAGGCCAGGACTCTAGCACTAAATTACATCCCCATCCCATTTTCAATTTTGAGACAGGGTCACAGTAAGTCCACCAGGTTGGCCTAGAACTCAATATGCAAACTAAGCAGGCCTTCTACCTCAGCCTCCAAGTAGCCAGGATTACAGATGTGTACTAACACTAATTACCCACTTAAACAAGTTAAAAGAATTATTGTTTAAAGAATTAACAAATGTATTATTTGCTCAATACAGCTGTGCTTAACATTGAAAGATCCAGAATCAGCCAGGCAATGGTGGTACACGCCTTTAATCCCAGCACTAGGGAGGTGAAAGCAGACAGATTTCTGAGTTTGAGGCCAGCCTGGTCTACAGAGGGAGTTTCAGGACAGCCAGAGCTACACAGAGAAACCTTGTCTCTAAAAACTAAAGGGAAAAAAAAAAAAAAGAAAGCTCTGAAATCGTATTAACCAAGAACACAATCAAAGTGGTGGCCTCACCATCAGAGGAGGGTGGAGTGGTCCCAAGTGGTGTAACTGGGGCTGCGGGAGCAGGGCTGACAGGGGTTGTCACTAACCCCATTTCTGGATGGCTCTGAAAGAGGAACAGATGCATAAGAAAACAGAAAATCTGGTTCTCTTTGAGTATCCCCGACTAAACATGCTTCCTGGCTTTCCAGGATCAAAATGAGACTAACAGCTCATGAGGACCTGCATTTAGTGCCCTGAATGTCCAATCCTATCGATGCCTGCTAAGCTCTAACAAGAAGCACTGTGGGCTAATTTTCATTATGAAATTTGGGTTCCATTACACAAGTTTTTCTGTAGAGCCATATATTAAATAAATGAATGAATGACTGATTCACATGTATGAACTATTTTCATGACCACAGAACTGACAAATAGATGTAAGTAAACTAAGGGGATAATAGGAACCATAAAAAGAGCTATGCTGATGGCCGCCTTACTGTTAAAAAAGGAAAAGAAAGAAAGAAAGAAAGAAAGAAAGGAAGGAAGGAAGGAAGGAAGGAAGGAAGGAAGGAAGGAAGAAAAAGAAAAAGAAAAGAATATGTGGGCTCGTAAGATGGCTCAGAGGGTAAGGTATTTGTTGCCAAGCTGATGAGCTAAATTTGGTCCCTAGGCCCCATATGGTAGAAGAATAGAATCAACTCCCAAAAGTTATCCTCCGACCTCCACATTAACAAAACACACACACACACACACACACACACACACACACACACACACACACACACACACACTAAATGTAAGGGAAAAACATGCAAGAATATGTGGAGTGTGAAGGCAGAGGCAAAATCTAGAGTGGACAACGTAGGTGGCCCTGTGTCTGTGGCTTTCCTCATACTGCCACATCAACTGGAAGAAGGAAGCTCGGGAGCAGATCTCTGATGTACGTCCCTGTGAGGACATCAGATCTTGGAGTTAAGAGACAGCTATGAGCCACCATGTGAGTGCTGGGAATTGAACCCGGGTCCTTTGGAAGAGCAGCCAGTGCTTTTAACCACTGAGCCATCTCTCCAGCCCCAATCCTTTCCCTTTCTCACCTCTTCTTCTTGAGTCAGTTATGATAGATAAGAAACTTGGTGAAAATAGTAGATAAACTTTCTTTCTTTCTTTCTTTTTTTTTTTTTTTGGTTTTTTGGAGACAGGGTTTCTCTGTGTAGCTTTGCGCCTTTCCTGGAGCTCACTTGGTAGTCCAGGCTGGCCTCGAACTCACAGAGATCCGCCTGCCTCTGCCTCCCAAGTGCTGGGATTAAAGGCATGAGCCACTACGCCCGGCTCTAGATAAACTTTCTTATATCATCTTATAAAAACTAGTAAGAGTCCAAACACAAACCAAAACAGCACATTGTTTTCAAAACATAGCCTTACTTTTTAGTTAAAATTCTACTAGTGAATTCCTTCAAAAGACACATAGACACAGGCATAGTGGCATATGATTTGCCATAATCCCAGAATTCAGGAAGCAGAAACAGGTGAGTGTCTGAGTTCAAGGACAGCCTGTAAGGTCTATACAAGTGAGATCTGTCTCACAAAAAAAAAAAAAAAGAGGGGGGGAATGAAGAAGGAAACTTACAGACATGTTTTAAACAGTGTGACATTAAGATAAAAACACTTCCGCTTTTTAAGATAGTTTCATGGCCACAGTGCCAGCGTGTTTAGCCCCCTCCTGTGCCAACCAGCCCCCAGGCGTGTGAGCGAGTACCCTGTATCTTCTTGGCTTCAAGGTGTGCGCACTACTTGTCTGTTAACAGCTAATACACCCTGGGGAGCAGGCTTTTTCACTTTTGTTCTCTGGTAAGAAAATGGCCTGAGTGACTTGGCCTAGTCTATCTCCACTTGTAATTCCATAGATTTAGAAAGAAGACAGCTTAATTGAAAAACCCAATAAATTCCATAGAGCAAACAATACCAGCAGATTCTGATAGGTAAAATGCAGTGATCTCAACTCTATTTTTACTTTTCATAGTTTCTGCATTTTTTTAATTTATTTATTTTAAATTTTACGTTCACTAGTGTTTTGCCTGTATGTATGTCTGTGTGAAGGTGTCAGATCTCCTGGAACTGGAGTTACAGACAGCTGTGAGTTTCCATGTGGGTGTTGGGAATTGAACCTGGGTCCTCTGGAAGAGCAACCGGCACTCTTAACTGCTGAGCCATCTCTCATGGACTTCTTAATGGAATAAAACTGTATGAAATTCAAGGAGAGGTCTGAGGATACAGCTCAGAAAAAGCATTTGCCTAATATGTACAAGGTTTTGGATTTGCTCCCACAACATCACAAAAACTAAAAACAAATAAATAAAATGAAATTCGAGGGAGGAAGGGATTGGGGAGGTGGGTGTGTCTCACTTTGCAGCCTGGTTGGCCTGGAACTGGACATATAGCCCAAGCTGTACTTGAACTCATAGAGATCCAGCGGCTTCTCTCCCCAGTGCTAGTATTAGGGTGCAGGCCACCACTCCCAGGCAGGATTGGGACTTTTGAGATAACCAACCTGAGCTAACACTGTGATGAAGTTTCTATTTAAGTGGACAGCTTCATAAAGTGCCAGAAGAATGGCCTCATTGGTTCTAAAAAAACAAAAGAGAGAGAGAAAAAGGTTCATTCTTAGAGAATAGAGAATATAAAACATTATAACTATGAAAAGCTCCTCACTGTCAATCCCTCTATTTACCCTTTGGGTATATGCAAAAGAGCACAGGTCGAGAATCTGAAGCCATGGAACCAGTTCTTCCCACCCCTACCCAGCTAAACCTGTAAGAGGCTCACACCCAGCCTTAGTCACTTCATTCCAAAGACAAAGCTAGTCAAGATGACCTAACACTCAAGAGGCAGAGGCAACAGGATTGCTACAAGTTCAAGGCCAGCCAGGACCTATACAGAGAGTTTCAGGGCAGCCAGGACTACACATAGCAAGATCACATCTCAAAAACTTTATTTTTTATTTATTTTTTATTTAAGACAGGGTTCTCATGTTGTCCAGACTGGCCTCAGCTCACCACATAGCAGAGGATGATGGTAAACTTCTGATCCTCCTATCTCTACCTCACGAGTGCTAGGATAACAGGCATATGCCAATCACACTCAGTTTATTTAATGTTGATGATCAAGCCGAGGACTTTATGCATGCTAAGCAAGCATTCTATCAATCCCAGCAGAGATCTCCAAGAATCCATTGTTGCTTAAAACCCAAGAAACACTTCAGAAACCATCAAAAAAAAAGTTTTAATCTGTAAAAGGTTGACAGGCGGTTACATTTTCTACTCTTTGCTCTCACATTCAGCAAGAGAGCCCACACAAAGTCCAAGTACTTACTGTACCGAGATCTTCTCAGGGGCATCTGCTATGAACATGCTGCCCACCTGTGGAAGGAAAGAGGAATCACAGATTTTATACAGGAGGCAGGAGAGAAGCTCTGTGCCTAAGAATTGAATCAGTGAAAAACAGAACAACCATCAGGACACACAAAACCAGCCCACTTTGAAAACTGTAAAAGACTTACAAATAATAAATGAAATAATGAGACTCCCCCTAAACCATCTAGACTTTCAATGTGTGAGTTTAGTAACAACATCAAGGTGGATAGCAACCTACATATTCTGACCGCTTCATGTTTCCTGGAAGCTGCAGTCAGAAACCAACTGACGAAGAACTTCAAGCTGGTCCTGACACCTACAACTACAATCCCAAACTCACAAGTTCAAGGTTAGCCTGGGCTACACAGGGAGTGGGGCCAACCTGAGCTACAGAGTCAGAACTTGTCTCAAAAGGGAAAAAAGAAAAAGGATTTTAAACTTCAGAGAAAGTAGGCTGCTGTCAACCAGCTAGAGCTGTGCCTGTGAAACCTGTCCTCTCAGAGCACAGGACTTCAGCTTACAACTGCCAAGGAAGGCAGCCAAGCTGCTTTAACACGTGGGGTCTGAGTCAGACGTGATGTGCACAATGGCAAGCTAAGTGCTTCAAAGGTAGAGGAAGGATCAGGAGTTCAAGGTCGACCTTGGCTATGTAACAAGTTCATTGCTAGCCTGGGTTTCATAAGACACAACCTTAAAAGAAAAAAAGTTAAAGATGTCCGAGAACATCATTATACCTAATTAATATCATCAAATATCAATATCAAATTCAAGCTTCCATAGCCTCTGAGACACTTCAGTGATTTGTGTCTCAGGTAGAGCATTTGTGAGAGTCTTTTGAAATTCGGCTCTAAGAAGAAAGGGGTAAGAATGCACAGGCACCAGGAGGAACCCGCCTGGGGTACACTGACCTCAAATCACTAGCTCAGCTCTAGAGCACCTGGGTACTACTGCCCCCAAAGACGGCTTCCAAATCTGCCTACATTTTAGGACTCAGTAGACTTATAGATCTCCTATCTCTTTTTTCCTTTACACTTTTTACGATTTTTATCTTTGTTAAGATTCTTTATTACCAGGAGGTGGTGGTGTATACCTTTAGTCCCAGCCTGTGCCTTCAGTGTTTGCCCAGCATTCCCAAAGCTCAGGTTCAATCCTCAGCACCATATCAACAGAGCATGGTAGTGACATGCCTGACCCAGCCACTAGGGATCACATGGCCACAGAAGACCACAAAAGAGCACCTGGGGAGGACTCCATGTATACCTTCTAATCTGTGTTCTACAGTCAACCTCCAAATGGAGCCAACTCATTCTTGAAATAGAGCGATGACTATGTTGCTCAAGTTGATCTTGAATATGTAGGCTCAAGTAATCCTCATCTTACCGAGTTGCTGGGACTGCAAGGCCAATTCTTTTGTTGCTGTTGTTTGAGACAGAGCCTCTCTACACAGCTTAGACTGGCTTAGAACTCACCGTATTGACCAGGCTGGCACCACACTCATAGAGATCTGCCTGTCTCAGCAAAAGTCTACATTAATGTGCACCTTTTCTATCTTTCTTTCATTTGGTTGGTTGGTTGTTTTTGAAACAGAGTCTCATTATGTAGCCCTGGCTGACCTGAAACTCAGAGTTTCCTGCCTCGCCCTCCTCCAAAGTGTTAGAATTAAAGTCATGCACCACCATGACAGTTTCCTTGTTTGTTTTTGAAACCAGATTTCTTTATGTAACCCAGGCTAGCCTCAAACTCATAATTTTCCTACCTCAGCCTTCCCAATTATGGGATCAATCCACTACTAAGCCCAGCTGTACTTTTTATTTACTAATTAGTCAGGAAAAAAAATCAGTCCTACAAAAATCAAAGCTATTTAACCTTGTTTTAGAATTTGATGAAAATGCTATGGTTCCAACCAGAGTCTGGTGACCCACAAGTGTAACCAGAAAGACTGTCATGAGTTCCAAGCCAGCCTACACTACAAACTGAGTTGGTCTCCAAAGAGTAAATAAATCAAGAAAATACCATTCTAAATCAAATCAAATCTGCCCTGAGTACCCACTCTCTCCTCCTCACAACATTACCTCAAAGATATCTGAACTGAGCCCAAATTTGCCCACCCCTGAAGGCTTCCTGTACTTTTTGACAGGAAGGGAAAAAAACACAAGCAGAACTTACCATATTTGTTAAGGCAGAGAAAAAACCACTCTGGTGTTCTTCTTCCTTGTCTTTATACTGCCTAAAAAGATAACTAAATTAAACTTCAGGATTTTTTTGTCAAGTATATATTCAACCCTGACATTCTAGGTAATCAGGGCAGAGTACCCTTAGAATGTCTGACTCCAGAACTAAGGCATGATGACGCTCTAGCCACGGCAGTCCCCCGCAAGCTGAGAGGCACCCATCTGCTCTTGAGGGAGTGTGTACCAAAATGCCTGGCTACTTTGGGAGAGACTTAGAAAGCAAGCTGCAAAAGTGTGAAATTCCTCTGGCATATGGCTGATCTAGTTATTTCCCAAACAGATGATTACTTGAAAAGTGTGGCAGCGAAAATTCTTTCGGGCTGTGACAGTGAAAACCTTGTCTGTTTGAAGGAGGAAGAAAGTTGAAGAGCTAAAACATTTGTGGAGATGGGACATAGGGGCTGGCCTTAGTGGGCTCACAGACACTTCTGGTTTCCATTCATGGAATGCCAAATCCTTCCCGATCCATTACCCATGGGATGAAGGAAAGCAAGCCTCATGTTAAGAGAGCCCAAAACTAAACAAGGCCTGTGGGAAGCTGAATCACTAATGAAAAAGAAACAATTGGTTCATGACTGTAGTTCCGTAACAGAGGTTGCTCTTAGCTTGCAGAAGGCCCTGGGTCAATCCCCGGGGGAAGGAAGGAACGCATTCACATCTGTCAAATGAGACCTAACTCAGTATGCTTTCGCTTCCTATTCTTTTAAGGAATTTTAGCAGAGGCAGAAGCAGGTGGATCTCAAGTTTCAAGGCCACCCTGGTCTTCAGAGCAAGTTCCAGGATGGCCAGGGCTACACAGAGAAACCCTGTTTGTTTGTTTGTTTAAAAAAAGAATTTTAAAGTGGTGTTTCATGAGCGTTCTTACATAGAAAATGGTATTTACATGACACACCGAATAAAATGGAAAAGCCTGCTTTGTAGCTATAGAGCTAGTGAAATGCTCTACAACAAATTACCAAGGCTGAAAAAGAATGTTCCTAATTGTTGAAAGGTGGACGCTAACTTGAGGGCGACTTTCCCCTGGCGTTAGAAAACAAAGCGGCTCGGACACCATCAGCAGAGCAGATGCAGCTGCATGCAGCCAGACCTCTAACTACGCTTTGGGAAGGATTAGGAATTTTTACCTAAGAATTCTAACAAACCTCTTCCCTACTCACCCAGTTCAAGTGGAAATGAGCCTCTCCCCGCGGAAAAGTAGACTCACCTGTTATACTCAGATAAGGCCTGAGTGATCACAAGCCCCATTCCCTGGAAGAGAACACAGTACAGCTGGGATAAGCGAGGAGCCGTTAGGTGTTGGTGCTGCTGTAGCTCAGCAGGGACATTAAACCCGGAAGTCCACACCCAAGAAGAGCTGCCAGGAAGCGGGCATCAGGAACAGAAATTCTAAGTACAATTTTTGTTTATTTGTTTTGTCAAAGCAGCAAAAATCCTAAACCAAGGAAGGTGAAAAGCATCCTCTTTGGAAAGATTGTTATCTAATTATTTTGCTTAATGTTCCCAAAGACCATTTAAAATTGAGTAACAAGAGGCAAAACAGAGCAGTTCCCAGGGATCCTTTTCACTTCTGAAGAGACGATGAAGCGAAAGATTCACACCAAAAGGCTCATATAGATCCCAACAGCCACACAAAGGGACAGTGAGTCTTGGATTAGATGGGGATGAATATAGGTAAGCCATTCTCAGGCTACAAGAAATCGAGAAAGGGGCTGTGAGAGGGCTCAGTGGGTGAAGGCTATTGCTGCCAAGCCTGAGGGCCTGAGTTCAATCCCCAGGACCCACAGAGTGAAAGACAAGAAGTGACTCCTGCAAGTCATCCACTGACTTACACACACACACACACACACACACACACACACACACACACACACACTAAAACAATAAATTTTTGATGGTGGTGGGTCCTTTGTTTTGTTTTGTTGGTTTATTTGTATTTGCTTTTGTTTTGTTTTGAGACAGGGCCTCACTACAAAACTAACCCTGGCTGTCCTGGAACTCACGACATAGACCAGGCTGGCCTTGAACTCACAGAGATCCACCTGCCTTTGCCTTCCAAGTGCTGATACTAATGTGGCCAGCATAATTTTAAAAAATTGAAGAAAAAAGGAAGGGAAAAGAAAGAAGCATAGAATAAATATTAAAATGGCTGCAGTAGTTTGAATGTAATTGGCCCCCATAAACCCATAGGGAGTGGCACTATTAGGAAGTGTGGCTTTGTTGGAGTAGGTGTGGCCTTGTTGGAGGAAGTGGGCCTTGAGGTCTTCTTTGTTCAAGCCTCTCTCAGTGTGACACTCAGTCTACTTCCTGTGGCCTGCAAGATGTAGAAATCTCAGGTACCTCTCTAGCACCGTGTCTGCCTGCATGCCACCATGTCCCACCATGACGATAATGTACTAACCTGCTGAACTATGAGAGAGCCATCCAATTAATTAAATGTTTTCCTTTATAAGAGTTGCCATGGTCATGGTGTCTCTTCACAGAAATAGAAAGCCTAACTAAGACAATCATAAAGATCTATTAAGGTCACAAAGATGAGGATTAAGGTCACAAGGACAAGACATGCACATACTTTTTTCATGAGGGAAATTAAAAGAAATAAAAAAGATAGGAAAGCTGAGCGGCAGTGGTGACACACACCTTTAGTCCCAGCACTGGGGAGGCAGAGGCAGGTGGATCACTGTGAGTGCAAGGCCAGCCTGGTCTACAGAGAGTAAGGAAATAAAGCCAAATACTTGGTCATCTTTTTCTCCCTATATCCAGAATGCAGACGTGATTTTGCAAAATTTTAAGGACACATACAGCAGATTTATATCATCCTTCATGTTTTAGCTTCCTAAAGCCAGGCTATAAATCGTTCCAAGCTATTTCTGTGAGCAGAAATGTCAGGGCTGGAGAGACGGCATGGCGGCAAAGAGCACTTGCTGATCAGGTTCAGCTTCCAGCACACACATGGAGCCTCAAAACCATTTCACTCCAGAGCCAGGGGGCCAATCCACCTCCTGATCTTTTCAGGCACCACGCAACACATCTGGTGGTGCATAACAGACATTGGTAATCCCAGCACTGAAGAAACTGGAACAGGAGGGCCCGCAGTTTAGGGCCAGCTTGAGCTACACAGTGAGACTGTCTGGAAAAACAAAAACCAAACTCATAATAAAGCACTCTGCTTTCTAGGATTTACTTATTTATTTATTTAGCTTTGGTTTTTGTTTATTTGCTTGGTTGGCTGGTTGTTTTTTTTGTTTGTTTGTTTGTTTTCCGGACTATCCTGGAACTCACTTTGTAGACCAGGCTGGTCTTGAACCCACAGAGATCTGCCTACCAGTGCTGGGATTAAAGGTGTGTGCCACCACTGCCCAGCTTGGGATTCATTTTCTATTTATTCATTGTATACTGGAAATTGAACCCAAAATTAGTAAGTTATATCCCCAGCACTTCTTCTTTTCTCTTGAGACAGGGTGGCACGAAGTGCCACAGGGTGGCCTTAACCTGCACTTTGCCTACCAGTTTCCAGTACAAGCACCAGTGACCCAGCTTCTCTCTTTTTATTCTGTTGTGTTGTTTTGAGACAGGGTTTCTCTGTGTAATGGTCCTGGCTGTCCTGGAACTTACGCTGTAGCCCAGGCTGGCCTCAGACTCACAGAGATCAGCCTGCCTCTGCCTCCCTAGTGCTGGGGTTAAAGGTGTGTGCCACTGCCACCCGGCCAGCTTCTCTCTTCTTAAATGTCCACAGAAAGTAAGGCCACTGCAAGCAAGACAGACCTCACCACAACTGCAGATACTCACATTCAATGTAGCCTCGTCGTCCACAATAGACAGCTTCACAATGTACGGATTCACAGACTATTAAACAAGAGAAAAGAGTGAGGGTAAGCAAGACCACATTAAGAAAGCCTTTAGCTAATTAAGAAAGAAATAACAAAAATGCTTCTGTAGGCCACCCTCTTTCCACGGTGATGCTCCCAATACCCAAACCCGAAGCACATTTCCAATGAATCTCTCATCTCACACCAGCATCTGTCAAGTGCACATGTGTGCATGTATGCACAAACACACTTCAGTTCTGTTCAACCTCTGGGTTGAATTAGCTCATGTTTATGTTCATCTACTTCTCCTGGTTTTCCTTCTTCTAAAAAGTGAATACTCTGAAAAACTCTGTCCTGTCCTATGAGTCCATAGAGACAGTTGTCATTTGGGAGAAATAAAATCTTCTTTCCCTTAAGACACATATTTGTAAGCTGCTAACTTACACTCTCATCCCAAAGGCTCCCTAACCATTTCAAAACTACATGCAAGGACTGATCCACCCACCCGTGAAACAAAGCCACCTCAGGGGTGTGAAGTAGCAGCTGCTTAACAGCCAGACAGGCCATTCACGGAGATCTGGTACCCAAATAACACCGCAGGGGGCACTGCAGAAAAGGATGTTATCACCCAAGCAACAATCTGGTCAGGACACTGGGATTTAATGACTGTCCCATCATTGACAGCACTGGAAGATGCTTGAGTTTTTCCAGCCCCAGCCTCAGCTGGGCACATATTTAAACTCATTAAAGATATGAAGACTTCTTAAGAGTGAGATGAGAGCCAATGACCTGCTCACCTTAAAAATATCCTACCCACAGGATGTGAGGAAAGTTCTCTTGAGGATCAAGCACCAATTGCAACCCAAGGAGGACTAGTAACAAAGTGTTCGGAAGACTGGCAATTCTTACAGCTACCAAGAAAACTCATTATTAAGAACCCTGAAACCAAAACTGAAAAGCTAATCCCCCTCAGACCTCATCTAATCAAGTTTCAGAGCACATCTTTCCATCAACTGGGGCCAGAAAAAGACAGTTTCGGTCTCTTAACAACCCAAATGTTTATTGTGTTTTACATTATTACGCTCCAGACTGTCAGGCCAGAGCCGATGCAGGTGACTCCTTGGAAAAGAAAAGTCAGCAGGTGGCTGACCCAGAGATGTCACCATGTTGACAGCAACCTTAGAAAAGCAAAGCATGGGGGTTTTGTTTGTTCTGTTTTCTGTTTTTGTTTTTGTTTTTTGAGACAGGGCCTCACTATGTAGCCTTGGCTTCCCTGAATCTTGCTACAGAGACCAGGCTGGCTCACAGAGATCTGCCTGCCTCTGCCTCTGTCTCCTAGGAGCAGGCACTAAGGTGTGCACCACTATCTGGCAAAACCACATTTTTTGACATTATTTCTGCAAGTAATAGTCACTTACCTTCCCGAGAGAGCACTGTGAGGTGACTGTAGGGACCCTCAAAACACCAAGACCAGCACGAGTCTGAGTCCAGTTGAGGAACAGGGAAGGTTTATGCTCTGGTCCCCTTATTAATTATGACACAACACAAAATTACCTACTTACCCTTCAGTCTCCCCTCCCCTGTGCGGTGAGGCTTAGTTAAGACAGGTAAAACCCTCAGCACAGCGTCGGACACACTGGAAGAACCTCTGTTTCTTTGCTCCATGACGTTATTACCATAGTTGAAGTTCATTTCTATTTAACTAGTGTGTGTGTGTGCACATGCACATGCACGAGTGTGCACACACACATGAAGGCCAGAGGCCATCCTCTGGTGTCACTCCTCAGGAGCCATCCACCTTGCCTTTTGACTGGGTTTCTCACTGGGACCAGAGACTTGAGGTTTGCCAACGAGGCAAAGCTGGCTGGCAGGCAAGCTCAAGGATCCTCCTGTCTCCACCTCCCGCACTGGGATTACAAGTGTGTGCCACCATGTCACCTTTGGGCAAGAGTGTTGTGGGCTGCAACCAGATTACCATGTTTATGTACAAGTGTTTAACCAACTGGGCCATCTCCCCAGCCCAGGAAAGACCTTTAGGAAAAAGAGGGAAAGGAAAACAAAAAGAATGAAAAAAGAGACTGGACGGACAGATGGACAGACGGACATGAGGGAGGGAGGGAGGGAGGGAGGGAGGGAGGGAGGGAGGGAGAGGGAGGGAGGGAGGGAGGGAGGGAGGGAGGGAGGGAGGGAGGGCGAGCTCACAAATAGATACAATTTGTCATTTTTAATTTAGGGAAACACCAGGCTCAGAGCAGCAGATGGGTTTTAGATCACTGCATCTCAGAAGGCCTGGCCAGCCTGAAAGCCAGGATCATAACCCTGTAGAAATTGCTTTTCTCTGCCAGGCAGTGGTGACACAAACCTTTAATCCCAGCACTCAGGAGGCAGAGATAGGCAGATCTCTATGAGTTCAAGGCTAACCTGATCTACAAAGCAGATGCCAGGACAGCCAGGACTGTTACACAAAGAAACCCTATCTTGTGAATAGGAATCTCAATTACACAACTTAAGTAAAACATAGCTCTCTGAACAGATGAAGATAGGTTTCTTCTGTATCCCAGAATCTAATCAATATTTATATGTATAATTCAGCTATTATTTGGCTTAAAAGGGCTTACTGGGAAATGTTGTTATTTTTACTATTTTCTACAGAGAAAATATTTTCCAGTTTCAAATAACCCTGGACTCTTGAATTATAACCTGTTTTTATGTTAAAGAAAAAAAGGGAGGAAGGAAGGAAGGGAGGGAGGGAGGGAGGGAGGGAGGGAGGGAGGAAGGAAGGAAGGAAGGAAGGAAGGAAGGAAGGAAGGAAGGAAGGAAGGAAGAAAAGAAACCCTATCTTGAAAAACCACAAACAACAACAACAAAACTCCTTTCTTTTAAAGACGAATTGCCCTACACTAAATACCTGGCCTGCTGGCTGCTGGAACAAGGGCAATCAATCTACTTCTCACCCACTAGACAGGGCTGCACACTCAGCAAGCACGCTACCAATATGCATGCAGCTCCCTCTTCTTTAACTGTTTTTAAAGTTTGGGGTCCTAGCTTTCTAAGTTTTACCTGTCACTTTTCATTCTTTGTCTCTAAAACAGAATACATTATTAAAATGAGGAAGAATTGTACATGCTATCCTTTCCTTATTTCTTTTTGGTTTTCTTTTCATCTGGTTTGGTTTTCCGAGACAGGGTTTCTCTGTGTTAGCCCTGGCTGTTATCCTGAAAGTTGCTCTGTAGACCAAGTTAGGACTTAGAAATCCATCTGCTCTGCCTCCCAAGTGCTAGGATTAAAGGCGTGCGCCAGAACACCCAGATCTTTTTTTTTTTTTTTTTTTTGAGACAGGGTCTCACACTGTGTAGCCCTGGCTGTCCTGAACTCACTCTGTAGACCAGTTTGGCCTTGAACTCACAGAGATCCATCTGCCTCTACTTCCTGAGTGCTGGAACTAAAGGTGTGTGCCACCACCACCACCACCACCTGGATCTTTACTTATTTCTTCTATCCGACATGTATCTGCCTTCTCTAGCTTCAGCTGGATAACTAGTCTCTTATACCATTACCCCTTTCTAGAAAGATTTACAATGTGCCTTACTGGTCATGAGACTGACTGCTGTGGTAGCTAAAATATTCTCCCTAGCACATCTTCTCCTTCTGGTTTGCATAAATTTCACTGGCTTTTAGTTTAGCTACGTTCACTTGGAATTCCTCATGCTCTTGTCAAAACCTTCCTGTTCCACTGTAACTGGGCTTCTTTAATGGCATCTGATGAGTGACTTATACCCAAAGCTGCAAATCCCAGAGAAAGTATGCCCCCCAGCTTGCCCCTGCCGGGTATATTCACTCTTCTGGGGTTTCTGACACAACAAAGATGCACACCTCACTCTAGAAATATGACTGTCTCCAGCTGTTGGCTGGCTCCCATTTTTCAGGCTGACATTTCAGGGCCCTCCTGGGCTAAGCCAGAGTTCAGCTTGCACTTACAGAAGGAAAGCCGCTGCCTCGGGATGGCCATAGCCACCACACGGTTGTGAGATCCTCATTAGTGACAATAGCGCCTTCCTGTCACACAGAACTCAACTTCCTTAGCTTCCTCAGCAGTTTTCCTCAGCTAATTTTCTTGCTGTTGTAATAAGGCCCCAGGGGCTTTTAGACAAGACAGAGATCATAATGGCTACCACACCAGCACCTCCAGATTGCCAGTAAAAACAGGTATTGGTGATAAATTACATGTTTACTTGTAGATCTACACCCCATTATCAGTTCCTTCAAGACAAAAAAAGTGACAAGCTCCTGGGATTTCTAGCATATCAACATTGTTCCACACACTCCAGTCTCTCCTAAGGACTCCCCTCTCACAGCCTCTCCTCATTACAATGAGCTACCCATCACTTTCAATCTGTCTGAATAAAATCAGTGATGCAGGCACGATGGCACATGCCTCTGGTCACAGGACCCTGGAGGCTGAGGCAGGAAGAGTCCAAGTCCAGACAGCTAGAGGCCAGCTTAGGCCACACAGCAAGTACAAGGGCAGTCAAGCCTGTGGCCTAAAAAATAAGTCTTGTCTCAAGGGAGAGAGAGAGGAGAGAGAGAGAGAGAGAGAGAGAGAGAGAGAGAGAGAGAGAGAGAGAGAAAGCGCGAGCGCGCCCCAAGAGCCAAAAACTCAAAAAAAAATTTTTTTGTGGTTTTTTGAGACAGGGTTTCTCTGTGTTGGTATTGTGCTGTGGATATCACTCTATATAAATAAAACACTGATGGCCAGTGACCAGGCAGGAAGTAGGTTGCCAAGCAGGAAGTAGGTGGGACAAGGAGAGAAGAGAATTCTGGGAAGCGGAAGGCTGAGGAGGGAGACACTGCAGCCACCGCCAGGACAAGCAGCATGTAAAGACTCTGGTAAGCCACCAGCCACGTGGCAAGGTATAGATTTATAAAAATGGGTTAATTTAAGATAAAAGAACAGTTAGCAAGAAGCCTGCCACGGCCATACAGTTTATAAGTGATATAAGCGTCTGAGTGATTATTTTATAAGTGGATTGTGGGACTGCGGGGCTTGGGGAACCTGGAGAGAAGCCCTCCAGCAACAGTATTGTGTTCCCCGAAATATTGTGCACCCTAATAAACTTATCTGGGGTCAGAGACAGAGCAGCCACAATATTAAACATAGAGGATAGGCAGTGGTAGCACACGCCTTTAATCCTAGCATTCCAGAGGCAGAGATCCATCTGTTCAAGGATACAGCCAAGCATGGTGACTCATGCCTTTAATCCCAGGGAGTGGTGGTAGAAAGCAGAAAGGTATATAAGGTGTGAAGACCAGAAACTAGAAGCATTTGGCCTGGTTAAGCATTCAAGCTTTTGAGCTGAGACCCATTCTGGATGAGGACTCAGAGGCCTCCAGTCTGAGGAAACAAGACCAGCTGAGGATCTGACGAGGTGAGGTAGCTGTGGCTTGTTCTGTCTCTCTGATCTTCCAGTGTTCACCCCAATAACTGCCTCAGGTTTGGTTTTATTAATAAGAACTTTTAAGATTCTTGCTACATTTCTCTGTGTAGCTTTGAGCCTTTCCTGGAACTCACGCTGTAGACCAGGCTGGCCTCAAACTCACAGAGATCCACCTGCCTCTGCCTCCCGAGTGCTGGGATTAAAGACGTGCACCACCACCGCCACCCAGCAAAGAAAATTTTTTTTTTTAAATCCTGTCACCAGCTGGCAAATTTTCCCCTGATCTTGTCCAGAAGGCTAAGAAGTGACCATATGTTCTCAGAGACCCACCACACTCATTCTTGAAGAAGGTTGCCCGAACACAGTAGTACCTGATTTCAAACAGTCGTTCTTAGTGTCTAGGACCCCTTTACAGGCTGCTTCCTACCCCTCAGGGCAAGCCCTCCTGAGGATCCGGGGCTTCCCGGAGCAGCCTCCTTCCATTCCTATGCACTCTGCCTTCAGAGAGGAGTAAGGCTCACATTATACCACTCTCTGACTTCTGCTTTTCATTTCAAAACCAGAAACCAAGGGCCTAGCTGGGAATGGTGGCACACACTTGTAACCCAACACTTGGGACACTGAGGCATGGCTCACCATCAATTGGGGGCCAGCCTGAGCTACAGAATGAAACTCTATGCTGAAGGGAGGGAGGGAAGTGGGGGGAACCACAGTGATAGACTGGGAAGGTGACTAGGTTAACTCCAGCCTGGGCTGCATGAGGTCCCGTCTTCAAACTAGAATTACAGCCGGTTTGATGGTATACACTGTAACTCAAGCAGTGAAGAACCTTGACGTAGGATTGCCAAGACCTGGAGGTCAGTGGGAAGAGGGGGTGGGAATAACCTCCAGTATTGTTAAAGATAAAGTAATATCTTCAACTAAAATCTTCACTAAAATCAGAGAGGTCAGCCGGATGGTGGTGACCCACGTCTTTAATTCCAGCGCTCAGAAGGCAGAAGCAGGGGGATCTCTGTGAGGCCAGCCTGGCCTACAAAGCAAGTGCCAGGACAATCAGGGCTGTTATACAGAGAAACTTTGTCTCAAAAAAAAAAAAAAAAAAAAATCAGGAAAAAAAAAAAAATTCAGGAAAAAAAAAAGCCAGAGAACTCTTAGACCAACAGTGATACTTACACGTCGACCACATTAAGGAATAAGACATATAAAACAAGTCTTGCCAGAAATAGTCACATAGGTCCACATATCATAGAACTGAGTCCAGGATAGGGAGGGAAGATTTACAGAGGCACAAGCATCATCCATGACTCCTAGATCAGCCTGCTCTACATACTGAATTCTAGGCTAGTCAGGGCTACACAGTACATGGCAGGATCCTATTTAAAAAAATAAAAAAAGCAGGAACTAGAGAAATGGCTGAGTGATTAAAAGCACCTGCTGTTCTTACAGGAGACTCTGGTTCAGTTCTCAGCACCCACGTCATGCCTGACAATACAACCAAATACAGTTAACTCCAGTTCCAGGGGAATCCAGTGCCCTCTTCTGGCCTCTAAGGGTAACTGCATGCACGTGGTACACATACATGCACTCAGTCACACACACATACAAGTAAAATAACCTTCCAAAGCACATGCAGGAGGCCTGTGATTTCCAATACTGGTTTATCTCATACAGGGAAATTCATTTCGTTTTGCTGGGTTGGTTTGTTTGTTTGGAGACAGGGTGTTACTTTGTACCCCAAGCTGGCACAGAATTCACTATGGAGCACAAACTGTCCTTGAATTTGTGGCAAGCCTCCTGTTTCAGCCAGCAAGGTGCTGAGATTAGAGGCAGGAGCAACCTTACTTAGCTTCAGATGGAGATCTTTTAAAAAATAAATGACCAGGCCCTCTCCCACAAATTCTGATTCAGTGTGAGACAACCAGAGTTAATCTAAACCCTTTTTTATTTTTAAAAAGGCCCTGCCAGTTGTGGGTGGCACACACCTTTAACCCAGCACTCAGGAGGCAGAGGCAGGCGGATCTCTGTGAGTTCAAGGCCAGTCTCATCTACAGAACAGTTAGGGCTAACAGAAAAACCCTGAAACCCTGTCTGGGGGAGAAAAAAGTTCCTAAGAGGTTGAGCATAGTGGCAATTGCTTTAATCCTAGCACTCAGGAGAGACAGGCAGGTCTATGTGAGTTCCAAACTAGCCAAGGATATGCAGTAAGACTGTCTCAAAAAAAAAAAAAAAAAAAGTAACAAAACAAAAATTCCTAGGTAAAAGCTAGGCATGGTGGTAAATGCCCATAATGCCAACACTCAGGAGGTAAAAGCAAATGGATCAGAAGTCAAGGTTATCCTCAGCTACAAAGTGAATGAGGCCAGCCTGAGCTACTTGAGACCTATCTCAGGAAAAAAAAATGGGGGTGGGGATGGCTCAGCAGTTAAGATCTCTTCCAGATGGTGTGGGTTCAATTCCAGCCCTCGCATGGTGGCTCACAATTATCTGTAACTCCAGTTCAAGGGGCTGTGATGCCCTCTTCTGGCCTTCATGGGCATAAGGCACATCCATGGTACAAAGATATACATGCAGGCAAAATAGCCATACACATAAAATAAAAATAAATAAAACTTCTTTTAAGGGAAGAAAAAGAAAAATACAGTTTACCAAGAACATGTCTTCTGCATTAAGCAGTCTTTTAAAATGGCTGCTGTGTCTGGCAAGATGATTATGAAAATAACAACTGTACAGTTGAACCCTACCTACCTCATATTTTCTGTAGTTTACCAGCAGAGCCAAGAGGACAACAGCATCATACCCATGCTCTCTACGACTTGGGGGATGAGACAGTATCTGTAAAAAGAGGCAGAGTGCTAAGTCCTGGTTCCAGGGAAGGCAGACTAAAAATTTGAAGAGCTTGTCTCTCCACAACAGAAAGGTCATCAAGAAGTTGGCATACCTGTAAAATTGCTTCAAATATGCTGTTGATCATTACATATTCCAGGATAGTGTTCTGACTGATGTTGTCTGTAACCTAAATGCAATAAAAAGCTTGAAGGTCTTTACCAAGGCACCTGACACCTCATGTGTATCTCCTATCCCACCATCTAAGTGAAACAAAAATGTCAAAGCAAAGAGCAGACAAAAATGTCCCAAGAATTAGAATCCCAAGATCCATTTTCAAGTGAGACTCAATGAAAAGGAAGAATGAGACAACCCAAAAGATGGTCGTTCCGCCAGAATAGCCCTTCCACCATGGTATGTACCAGCTGGGGAGAGGGCTCAGCAGGGAAAGGCATTGCCACCACGCCTGAGGACCTGAGTTCCATCCTGGGACCCACATGGTGGAAGGAAAGAACCAATCCTGAAAGTTGTCTTCTGACCAACATGGCTTTATGTATGGGGAAGGAGACACACACATACAAACTAAAAATGATTTTTAAGTAAAATAAAAAATAAAGTGGTATCACATAGCCTGCAGGCTAAAAATGCCAGCAGCTGCTCAAAGGTTGGTTTCCAAAAAGCACAACTCCATACAAGTCACTTCCTTCTATACATTCAGACAAAGGGAATGACGCAGCACCCCAGGGAAGAATTTCCCTTTTCCCTCTGGGAGGAAGTACTCCACTAGGCTTGACTCGGCTGTAATTAATACCCTGGACAAGCACACAGGTGGTCACTTACTGTCACTAAGCAAAGAAGAAGTTTCAGACACAAGCTCTTCAGACTTTCAGAACCTTCTGCACAGAGTAATGAATCCAAACTCTCCATCAAGTTCTGGGAAAGAAGCATAAACATGTTACACACACCAAGTACCACTCAGGCCCTCCTTACCCAGTGCGGTGTCCTGTTACGCAGAATAAAGTGAGTAACTGTGAATCAACCGTATCACTTCCCTAGTCCAGACTGTGCAAGATCAAAGAAAAGACTTCACAGTCCAGCTGCTCGGGGGAAGACGCTTGAGAACCACTACAGAGAACAGAGGGTATTCACTCCTGTACTACATGAGTGTTTGAAGCTTTACACAAATAAACCTTAAGATTAGAACAATGAGTAGTTTGAAAAGGGGAAACCTAATGGTTTACTAACGATACATAAATGTCATTACTTGTTAAAGAAAGTGCAACATGCAGGCACATGAACCACGGACAGACAGTGTCAACTCACTACTGGGCATCTCACAGAGCTGGCTGGGTTCATCGGGATCAACTCCAACTGACAATGTGACTGGAATGTCATGCTTGCACTACAAAAATAGCTTCTAGACATAAACTAATAAAAGGTAAAACCTTCATACTATAATAGAGGGAAGAAGAAAAAATGGTCTTACATTAAATAAAGGAAAAAAGCCAGAGACGGTGGTGGCGCACGCCTTTAATCCCAGCACTCGGGAGGCAGAGGCAGGTGGATCTTGTGAGTTTGAACCCAGCCTGGTCTACAAAGCGAGTTCCAGGACAGGCTCCAAAGCTACACAGAGAAACTCTGTCTTGAAAAACCAATGAATGAATGAATGAATGAATGAATGAATGAATGAATGAATGAATGAATGAATAAATAAATAAATAAATAAATAAATAAATAAATAAATAAATAAATGAAAAAATTCAAGGCTAAAGAAATGGCTCAGTGGTTAAGAGCACTTGTTCTTACAGAAAATGTGCATTTTTTGGTTCCCAGCAACCATATAGTACAGTTCAAAGCCAGCTATAACTCCAGTTCCAGGGGATGCAACACCCTCTAAATGAATCTCTATTAAAAAAAGAGAGAGAGTGGAATTAAGGATTCAGCATGTTGGAATTTCAAAATGAAGATTCAAAATAAAATGTTTGGGGAGCTGGAGAGATGGCTCAGAGGTTAAGAACACTGGCCGCTCTTCCAGAGGTCCTGAGTTCAATTCCCAGCAACCACGTGGTGGCTCACAACCATCTGTAATGAGATCTGGCACCCTCCTCTGTATACATAATAAATAAATAAATCTTAAAAAAAAAAAAAAGAAAAAAAACGTTTGAACTGGTTATGGTGACACATGTCTTTAATTCCAACACGGGAGGCAGGGGCAGGAGGATCTCTGTGAGTGTGAGGCCAGTCTAATACACACATTGAGTCTGTGAGTTCTAGGACAGCCAGGACTACAAAATAGAAAGACCCTGTCTCAAAAATAAAACAAGATGTTTCAGTTAAGTTGAACATGTGAGCATCTACCCTATACTTTCAAAGTAAGACCTTGAAACTTAAATGTGTTTTTAGTAAAGAGAAAGACAAAAGAGAGTAGTTTCAAGTCTTCTGGCTTCCACACATACACCAGGGCACGCTTGTGTACACACACACATAAATAAAATGTTGTAAATGTTTTTTATAATAAATTAATAACAAGACTCCTAACATTGACCCTTGACCTCATTCAACACACACAGGCACTTTTTTGAGAAGGAGGAGGAGGAGGAAAGGGATACCAGATAGACCTTAGAATGACCAAAGGTACATGAGGAGGCCTGAGAGTGTAGCTCATTGATAGAGTGCTTGCCTAGCTTTCATAAGGCCCTGTGTTCAATCCTGAATGTAAACCAGGCATGGTCTATAATTCCAGCACTCAGAAGGATCGTGATTTTTCTTTTAGGGGGGGCAATTAAAACTAGTTTTTAAATTAAAAAGTGGTGATGTTTGTTCAATTTAAGGATCAACTATACAATATATGAATTACAAAAGTGTTATTATAAAGATAGTGTTGTATGATATTTTGTTTGTGTTCTGACAAAGCTTGCCTGGAGATCAGAGGGTGGAGCTAACCACTAGTTAACCACAGAGATCAGGCAGTGGTGGCACATACCTTTAATCCCAGCACTTGTGAGGAGGAGCAGGAAGCAGGAGTTCAAGGCCACCCTGGGCTACACAAGATTAATCCAGTCTAAAAGAGAAACAGAGCCAGACTGTGGTGGTGTATGCCTTTACTCCCCGCACTGGGCAGATGGAGACAGGATCTAAGGATGTGAGGATCCAGAGAGATAAGAACTCTCTGGTGGCTGCTGCCCTGCTTCTCTGATCTTTGAGATAATGACCCTGACATCTGACTCCTGGTTTTAATTGATAGGACTAATTAGGATCACTCTTCAAGATAGTGCCTTAGTGTTAAAATCCTGTCACCGGGGGATGGTGGTGCATGCCTTTAATCCCAGCACTCGGGAGGCAGAGGCAGGTGGATCTCTGTGAGTTCGAGGCCAGCCTGGGCTACAGAGTGAGTTCCAGGAAAGGCGCAAAGCTACACAGAGAAACCCTGTCTCGGGGAAAAAAAAAGTCCTGTCTATCATGTACCATGCACAAAACTTTTGGTCTGACGCCCGGTTTGTGGGGGGACGACAAGAGGAAGAGGAGAAGGCAGAAGAAAAAATGAGTTTCAAACAGTGAATATAAAAACTCAAAGGACGTGAGGCTGGAGAGATGGCTCAGCAGTTGGAGAACCGGCAGCTCTTGCACAGGACCCAGGCTGGAGTCCAGACACCCACATGATGGTTCACAACCACCCGTAACTCCAGATCCAGGGGTCAGATGCCCTCCTCTGACTTCCAAGGGCATCAAGCACACACATGCGCAGGCGAAACACTCACACACAAAAGAACATGAATAAATCCAACTGAAAAAAGTTCAAAGGGAAGCAAGTGGATAAAGGCACTTGCCTAACAACCTAAGTTCAATCGCCAAGACCCACATGGTGGAAGGAGAGAATTAACTCCTGAAAGTTGTTCTTTGACCTCCACACACCCACTATTCCACACACACAGAAATGTGCAAATAAATACATAAGCATACACATAAGCATACATTTTTAATTTAATTCAAGCCAAGCATGGTGGTATGTGCCAACAGTCCCAGCCTACTCAAGAGGCTGAAGCAGGAAGAATTACTTGAACGCATAGGTTCAAGAGTCCAGCCTAGGCAAGATAAGTAGACCTATCTAAAAATAAAAATTAAAAAAAAAACTATTGTGGGCACAGTGGTGTATGCCTGTAATCCCAACAGCTGGGAGATGGAAAGCAAGAAAATCAAGAATTTAATCATGACATCTACCATGTTTCAGGCCTCATGCTCCTTCTTGCCTCTTAAGAATAGAACTTAAAGCCAGCAGTGGTGGCGCACGCCTTTAATCCCAGCACTCTCGAGGCAGAAACAGGTGGATCTCTGTGAGTTCAAGACCAGCCTGGTCTACAAAGTGAATTCCAGGACAGGCTCCAAAGCTACACAGAGAAACCCTGTCCCAAAAAAACCAAACCAAAAAAAAAAAAAAAAATGTCATACTGAAAAAAGGTATGAAGACACATGGCTAAACATAGATAAGAATTATGGGTTAATTTAAGTGTAAGAGCTAGTTAGTAATAAGTCTAAGCTATGGACAAGCATTTATCATTAATATAGGCCTCTGTGTGGTAATTTGGAAACAGCTGCCAGGTATTTGGGAATAGGTGGGTGGGAGAAAAACATCTGTTTACAACTAAAAGTTGTTTTTAAAAAGTTCTATCCTCTATAATTTAAGTTTGAAGTCAGCCTCAGCTACGTAAGATTCTACATCAAAGAGCCAAAAGCGAACAAGGCTTCTGGGCAGCAGAGCACTTGCCTGAATGCAGAACAGCATGGTTTCATTACTAGCACCACAAAATAGCTGATCTTGTAACTTTTCATATTTTATCTAAGTTCATAAATGTCATAAAAGGCTGGGCAGTGGTGGTTCATGCCTTTAAACTCAGGAGGCAGAGGTAAGTGGATCTCTGTGAGTTTGAGGCCAGCCTGATCTAAAAAGCAAGTTCCAGGACACCCAGGGCTGGCTGTTACACAGAGAAATCCTGTCTTGAAAAACAAAAACCAAAACAAAACAAAAGCCCAAAAGAGAAGAAAGAAAAATCCAAATCTTCTAGTGTGTCTGTCAGCAGGTGGCATCACAAGCCGCAGTCGAGAACAGCTGGTCAGAGCCACGCACATCGTATACCTCACCTTCATGCACAGCTCCGCTTTGTCAAAGCCCATCAGCATGTTAATAATGTCAAATCCAGATGTAGATTTATTCTTCTGGTGGACTCCTCGAATTAGTGCACACAAGGTCTGCAGAGATGAGAAAAAGAACTCTTTCTAGAGAGAGGAAACTAGGTGTACACCAAATCTACAGCTTCCTCCTGCAACTTCAGAACTATGTCTGGACAAGGCTGACTTTCAATTTCTGTTACTCTGAGTTTGAAAACAGCTTAAATGTTAACATGAAAAATCCAGAAACTAAGAAACAGCAGCATCCCTGTAATCCCAGCACTGGGGAGATGGAGGCAGAAGAATCTAGTTCAAGGTCAGGGCCAGAGAGCTAGCTCAGCAGGTAAAGGTACTCGCTGCCAAGTCTGACAAAAGAACCAACTCCTGGGTTTGGGATTTAGCTCAGTGGCAGAGCGCTTGCCAAGGCCCTGGGTTCGGTCCTCAGCTGGGGGGGGGGGTGAGGGGGACGGGATGGGGCCCAACTCCTACAAGTTGTTCTCTGACTCCACAGGTACCCGAGACATGAGCGTGCGCGCGCGCACACACACACACACACACACACACATACACACACATACACACACAAGGACTGCTGGGCTTGCTGGCCTCCAGCCTAGCTAAACCATGATGAGCTCCAGGTTCAGTGACCCTGTCTCCAGGGAATAAGGAAGGCAGTAATAAAGAAAGACATACCACTTCCTCCTCTGGAGAAAAAAAAAAGTGAAGAGCCAGAGAGACACTCAGACGGTGAAGTGCGTCCTGCAAGCATGGTGACCCAGGTTTGGTGGCAGAGCCACACACAGGTGGAAGCAAATAAGCAACTTCACACAGGTGTCCTCCAGTCTCTAGGCGCACTGTGGCATGTACACTCCCACACACACCACACACAGTGAATTCGTGGTTTGTTTTGAGACAGGATCTTACCGTAGAGCCCTGACTGGCCTGGAACTCCCTATATATATCAAGCTGATCTCCAACTCACAAAAATCCACCTGCCTCAACCTTCCAAATGCCGGACTTAAAGGTGTACACCACCACACCTGGCCCCATAATAAAAATACTCTAGAGATTTATTTTTTTAGTTTATGTGTATGAAGGTTCTGCCTGCATGTATGACTATAAAACCACTATGTAAGGAAGCCAGAAAAGGGCACTGGATCCTTAGGAACTGGAGTTCCAAACAGCTGTCAGCTGCCAAGTGAATGCTGGAAACTAAACCAAGATTCTCTGCAAAAGCAACAAGTGTTACTAACTGTTAAGCTATCTCTAGAGACCCTCAATAAGCACTTTTTTTAAAAAAATTAAAACATAAAAAATAACAGCTGGGCAGTGGTGGTGCATGCCTTTAATCCCAGAATTCCAGAGACAGAGACAGGCAGACCTATGCGAGTTAGAGGCCAGTTTAGTCCACAGGACAGTCAAGGCTACACAGGAAACTCTATCTCAAAAAACCTTAAAAAGAAAAAAAAAGGAAGAAGAAAATAAACAAAAATAAAAATGACAAGGTACAAAGTAGCTGGGAAGATACCCAGTTTCCATCTCGGCCTACACACACACACACACACACACACAAAATATACACACCAAAAACAAACAAACAAACAAACAAAACAACAACAAAAAATAAGCCCGTAAGTACCAAAATGGTGGTGGCGCAAACCTTTGATCCCAGCACTCAGGAGGCAGAGCCAGGTGGATCTCTGTGAGTTCGAGGCCAGCCTGGGCTACAGAGTGAGCTCCAGGACAGGCTCCAAAACTACACAGAGAAACCCTGTCTAGAAAAAAACCAAAAATGAATAAATAAATAAAAACAGAAAAACATTTAAGTTAGACTGCAGAGTGGCTTAGCGGTTAAGATTACATGCTGCTCCTCTAGAAGACCACAGATTGAGTCCCAGCACCCATGTTAGGTGCTCACAACCACCTGTAATTCTAGCACCAGAGGATTCTATACCCTCTCTGGTTTCCATAGATGCCTGTACTCATGCAACACAGAGACACATAGCTAAAAATAATAGTAAAAATGTTTTAAGTATTTTTTAATTCATTTGTATGTGTATGGCTGTTTTACCTGCATGTATGTCTGTGTGCCGTATGTATGCCATGTGTCCACAGAGGCCAGAAGAGGGCAGTGATTGGATCCCCTAGGACTGGAGTTACAGATGGTTCTGAACTGCCACATGAGTGCTGGGAGCAGCCAGAGCTCTTTGATAGATACAGATATATATGTGTATAATTTATTTATTTTTACTTTATGTGCATTGGTGTTTTGCTTGCATGTATGTCTATGTGAGGGTGTCAGATCCCCTAGAATAGGAGTTACAGACAGTGGTGAGCTGCCATGTGGGTGCTGGGAATTAAACCCGGGTCCTCTAGAAGAGCAGCTAGTGGTCTTAACCACTGAGCCATCTCTCTAACCCATAATAAATGTTTTTTTAAAAACTAAATAAAATAGAAAGATAGCTAAACATGACAGATGTTTTATTTAAAAAATTAAAAATGAAAAGGAAAGAAAACCAAACCAAACCAAACCTGACAGCTAAAGGCAATTCTAGGTTCCTTGGTACCTAACAGATGAGCTTCAATTCCATGCTCCTGTTAACCAAGACTTCAGTCTCCCAGCCTATACCTGCAATGCATTGACAACTCGGATTGGATGCTCCTCTCCTAGAGCCTGGATACAGTGTTGAAATAAACAGTTAATATTGTCCTTGATCTTCATTAACTCTTCACCATCCAGAGACTCCAGCTTGCCTTCTAGATACTCTAAATTCACCTGCCAAAAGAACAGTAAGGGCCTGAGCAGACTTTAGCACAGCACTTAGAATATGTAAGACAATGTTACTTACCCAAGAACTCCAACATGCCACCCAATCTCACCTTCATGAGGAAGAGCTCTTCCCAAAACCGAGGACTACACTTACTGGGGTCCTCTGTCTGAAATCAGAAAATAAGCATGTTCATTGCCAGCTCAAAAAGCATCAAAAACATTGTCAATTTTACCTGTCAAATTTAACTTTGAAAACGTTTTCTTATCTTAAACTATAATAGGGAAAGAAAACAAAGTTTTTATAGGCATTGTATATGGATACATATTGTTCACATCAAAAGTAAAACAATGCTCAAAAATTTCCTTTAAAGACTTTCCATTAAAAGAAAGAAAGAGAGAAAGAAAAGAAAGGAAAAAATGAAAAGGAAAGGAAAGGAGAGGAGAGGAGAGGAGAGGAGAGGAGAGGAGAGGAGAGGAGAGGAGAGGAGAGGAGAGGAGAGGAGAGGAAAGAAAGGTTAGGCCAACCACGCATAGCAGCACTTGGAAGGCAGAGGCAGTTGTGTCTCTTGTGAGTTCAAGGCCAGCCTGATCTACATATCAAATTCCAGAACAGTAAGGAATACAAAGACACTGTCTTAAAAAAGAAAATAAAGGGGAGTGGGGGGGTATTCTGGAAAGAACACAGGCTATGCTTCCAGAGGACATGGGTTCAATTCCCAGCACTCACATGGCAGCTAACAAAAGTCCGTAACTCCAGTTCCAGAAAATCCAAACGCCCTCTTCTGGCCTCCTCAGGCACGAGACATACATGATACACAGACATACATGTAGGCAAAATAACCACACACATAAAACAAAAATAAATCTTTAAAATAAACACACACACACACATACACACACACACACACACACACACACACACACACACACACACACACACACACTCCCTTACTCTCATCTATAAAACAAGGCCAGTCTAGGACATATGAGACCCTATCTCAAAATAAGAAATAGTCCCAGGGCTGGGCAGTGGTAGTGCACGCCTTTAATCCCAGCACTTAGGAGGCAGAGGCAGGTGGATCTCTGTGAGCTCAAGGCCAGCCTGGTCTGCAGAGTGAGTTCCAGGACAGCCAGGGCTACCCAGAGTTCCTGTTTCAAAAAAACAAAAAAAGGGAGGCTAGCCTGTTCTACAGAGCTAGCTCTAGGACAGCCAAGCTTAGGCAGTGAAGGAGACAAAGTGGGTGAAGGTATAATTGAACAAGGCGGCCATGTTCCAGCCCCAACAAGCAGTAGAATTTGGCAGCTTCAGCCACATGGTTTTGGCTTTAGAATCAAGGATAGAAGAAAGGTATTATGGAACCTCCCTCTGTGACTAAGAAAAGCCATTGAGGCCAGGCACGTGTCAGGGGTGTCCCTGTATGGAGGCCCAGAAAGGCCATTGTGTGAAGCTGTGAAGGAGAAGCCTGGATTGCCTTGGAGATCCCAAAATGTTAAGGATGATGGAGTCTGGGAACATTCCAAGAAAAGCTGCTTACAGGGAATGGAACCAGCCCAAGAGAGAGAAGTATGTTTTAGTCAACAAAGCTGAAAGGAGTTGGAAATGTGAAGAGTGAAGAGCACTTTGACATCAGACATGGAGATGCAGAGTCTGGAGTTTGCCCAGCTGGTTCTTGGTCTTGCTTTGGTCCGGTATTCATTCCATCACTATGCTCCCTTCCCTGTTTTGATATGGTAATGTATATCCTGTGCCATTATATAAGTATGTGATCTGCTTTTTTATTTTTATTTTACAGGGGATTACAGTTAAGAGATTGCATGAATCTCAGAAGAGACTTTGAACTTTAGACCTTTAAATACAATGATGTTTTTATAAGCTTTTGGGGGCCAGGGAATGGAATGTGGTGGTTTGAAAGAAAATGCCCCCCAAAGGGAGTGGCACTATTAAGAGGTGTGGTCTTGTTGGAGTAGGTGTGATCTTGTTGGAGGAAGTGTGTCACTATGGAGGCAGGCTTTGAGGTCTCATATATGCTCAAGATACTACCCAGTGTCTCAGTTCACTTCCTGTTGCCTGTGAGTCAAGAAGCAAGAACTCGCAGCTCTTTCTCTAACACCATGCCTGCTGCCTGCTGCCTTGCTTCCCACAATGATGAAAATGGACTAAACTTCTGAACCGTAAGCCAGCCCCAATTAAGTGTTTTCCTTTGTAAGAGTTTCGGTGGAGAGATGACTCAGAGGTTAAGAACACTAGTTGCTCTTCCAGAGATCCTGAGTTCAATTCCAAGCAGTTGCATGGTGGCTCACAACCATCTATAATGAGATCTGGTGCCTTCTTCTAGCCTGCAGGTATACATGCAGGCAAAACACTGTATACATAATAAATAAATAAATAAATAAATAAATAAATAAATCTTAAAAAAGAAAAAACAAACAAACAAACAAAAGAAATAGTGTAGCATGAATTCATAACACGAACGTTGGGCGCCAGATGTAGCTAGAATTTTCCTGCCTTGCCCACAGTCAGGACAAATCTCTGTCACCCGCCAGTCCCACAGCCGCTCAGACCCAACCAAGTAAACACAGAGACTTATATTGCTTACAAACTGTATGGCCGTGGCAGGCTTCTTGTTAACTATTCTTATATCTTAAAGTAACGCATTTCTACAAATCTATATCTTGCTACGTGGCTCGTGGCTTACCAGCATCTTCACATGCTGCTTGTCCTGGCGGTGGCTGGCAGCGTCTCCTTCTGCCTTCCTGTTCTTTTATTTCTCCTCTGTTAGTCCCGCCTATACTTCCTGCCTAGCCACGACCAATCAGGTTTTATTTATTGACCAATCAGAGCAACTTGACATACAGACCATCCCCCAGTACAGCCAAGTGCAGACCATCTCAGACACCTGCACTCAGGCCCATGGTCCTAATCATCCTCTATGCAAACCTGCTGGGTAATGCCACAAGGAACCCAAGAAGGGCTCCCACAGGACATACATTAACATCCCACAGCAAAATAGTCCTAATAGGATTCCACTATCTACTTACTTTCATTTTCTCTGTATAGCCAGTTATACTGACCAGGGTAATTCTGTATTGATTTTCAATAAACCAGACATGGTAGCACAGACCTGCAATCCAAGCACCCCAGATGCTGAGACAGGACTACCATTAAGTCCCAAGCCAGATTAACAAGATCCTGCTTCAAAACACACACAAAAAAGAAAAAGAAATTCTGTTTCTAAGGCTTGCCAATAATTAGAATTGTTTTATCTGAGTGCAGTTTATTCAGCTGTGGCAAAGCTGAAAGAATAAGCCTCTGGAGTGAGGTACAAGCCGAGCTGGACCTCCAACTCTCTGATGTGAAACAAGTTACTTCATCTATGAAATGACAGTATAATGGCCAGCAACATGGCCCAGAGGTAAAGGTCCTTGTCACCAAGCCCAGTGACCTGAGTTTGATCCCTAGGAACCACATGACAGGAGGAGAAAACAGCTGTCCTGACACTTCCACCACCAACCACACAAACAGTAAATAAATAAATCATTGTCTAAAGGGTTTTGGTTGGTTTTAGTTTTTTTGAAATAGGATTTCACTGACTGGCCTGGAAGATAGACAGACAGACAGATAGATAGATAGACAGACAGATGATAGGTAGATAGATGAAAGAGAGAGAGAAGAAAGGGATGGATGGATGGATGGATGGATGGATGGATGGATGGATGGATGGATGGATGGATGGATGGATGGATGAGTGGATGGATGGATGGATGGGTGGGTGGATGGATGGGTACGTAGGTACATAGCTATCAGGCTGACCTCCTCCAACTCCAACAGAGATCCACCTGCCTCTGCCTCCCAAGTGCTGGGATTAAAGCCGTGTTGCACCACCACACCTGGCCTTAAAGACTTCTTTTAATAAGGATATTATCAGCACCAATAAAGATTTCTTGTCAGGAATTAGAACTGATGTGTTTAGTAACATATGGAAAAGTGCCAGGCCTACATTAGAAAGTCAGTATACGTTCTTTGTAAGTATTATTCCAGTTTATATTTGAAGACTGAAATCAATCTCCACTCCAATTCATAGTAATTCTGTAGTCACCTCATATAACCAGAGAATGAGTTGTCTAATCATTTATTCTACCAACAACCTGAGATGCATCTTTTAAAAAAATATCTGAAATTGAAATTGTAGAATTCAAGGTACAAAAAGAAATTCATAAGACATCTTTTATAAAAAAAAGTCTTTAAATTAGGTAAGAAAATAAATAAATGAAAATAAGATCATAAAAAAACAAGGCATGGGACTGAAGAGATGGCTCAGCAAATAAAACCATTTGCTGCTCTTCCAGAGGACCAGGGTTCAATTCCAAGCACCAACATCAAGTGGCTCACAGCCACATGTAACCCCTGCTGCAAGTATCTGATTCCTTCTTCTGACATTTGTGAATGAACACACACACACACACACACACACACACACACACACACCTCTTTTTACAAAAGAAAAAAAGTTGGGCCAGTAAGATAGCCAGTGAAAGTGAATACCTCAAAAACTCTGTGAATTCAAGGCCAGCCTGGACTACCAAGTGAGTTCCAGGAAAAGGCGCAAAGCTACACAGAGAAATCTTGTCTCAAAAAACCAAAAAAAAAAAAAAAAAATTGTTTTGTTTTGTTTTGGTTTTTCGAGACAGGGTTTCTCTGTATAGCTTTGCGCCTTTCCTGGATCTCACTCTGTAGACCAGGCTGGCCTCGAACACACAGAGATCCACCTGGCTCTGCCTCCCTAGTGCTGGGATTAAAGGTGTGTGCCACCACTGCCCGGAAAGTGTCTTTTTCAGTCACTCTCTATTTACTTACTGAGGCAGGGTCTTCAGCTAAGCCCAGAGATCACTAATTTGACTAGTCCAGCTAGCCATCTTGCCCAGGAGATCCCTCGTCTCCGTCTCTAAGCACTGGGATTACAGGTGGGCTGCCGTACCCATCCAGATTTTTAAATGGGTGCTGGGGCTCTGAACTCTGGTCTGCATGAGTGCACAGCAAGCAGTTTATCCACTGAGCCGTCTCTATAGCCCCAATAAGATTATTTCTAATTAAGAGTTTTTGGACCAGGGCTGGAGAGATGGCTCAGCAGTTAAGAGCACTGACTGCTCTTCCAGAAAACCCAGGTTCAATTCCCAGCACCTACATGGCAGCTCACACCTGTCTGTAATTACAAGATCTGATACACTCACACAGACATACATGTAGACAAAACACCAATGTACATAAAATAAATAAATTTTAAAAAGGACTGTTTGGACTAAACTCGAGAGTCAGGCTTAGGTGTGGTAGTTCACGCTATAATTGCAGCACCCAAGAGGCTGCGGCAAGATGGTCACCGTGACTTGGAGGACAACTTGATCTACATAGTGAGTTCCAAGCCTGCCTGAACTCTTTGTCTAAAAACAAAGGGGCAGGCAGAAGACTTAGTGAGTAAAGGAACTTGCCACCGAGCCTGATGGTCTGAGTTCAATCCTCAGGACCAAATAACAGGAGGACTGCTGCAAGCTGTCCTCTGACGTCCATATACCCCACGGCTGTGTTCTCTTGCACTCCTGCTCAAGCACGTATGTGTACACCCACAGAAATAAACAGATAAACACAACTTTACATTTTCTAAACAAGAGTCACTCTAGCTGTGCAGTACACCAGGCTTACCATGAAGATCTCATCATACATCAGCACCACTTTCTCCTTCAGTGGCTTTTTGGAGGCTGAAGATTTCCGGAGCAAGCCTCCTCGTTTCTCTACTTGTGCCATGGCTAGAGAACCTGTTGGGGAGGGTGAGACACCTTTTAGGACAGTGAAAGTGTGATACCATAACAGAAGAACTATGTCGAGATGCATTTGTTCAAACCCACACAACACCCAGCACCAAGGACACGCCTAATGCAAACATGGGCTCCGGGTGGTAACGATGTATCTAAGTCAGCGTAGACTCGTTACTGTAACGAATATGTACTGGGACAGGCTGTGATGTGCGGAATCACAGGACTACTGCCACCTTCCTGTCATTTACTTCACTATCACAGGACTACTGCCACCTTCCTGTCATTTATTTCACTACGAATCTAAAAGGCTTCTAAAAAACAAAACTCATCTAAAAAGTCAGAGCACCTGCCTATAATCTGAGAGTTTGGGGTGGCGGGGGAGGCAAGAGGATTAAAGGTTCAAGGTCATCCTTTAACTGCACAGAGTTCAAGGCCAGCCTGAGCTACATGAAACCCTGCCTTTAAAAACAAAACAGAAGGAAGGCCAGGCCGGTGGTGACGCAACCTTTAATCCCAGCACTCAGGAGGCAGAGGCAGGTGGATCTCTGTGAGTTCGAGGCCAGCCTGGTCTACAAAGCGAGATCCAGGACAGACACCAAAACTACACAGAGAAAACCCTGTCAGTGCCAGAACACTCTAGGATACTACAGAGTCTACTGAAATATCTCTCAATGGGAAATATTTTAGGAGGAATAAATGATAAATAACTATGTTATAGATCTTGTACATTAGTTCAATACCCCTTCCCCAGACCACATAATGCCAAGACTTAAAATATTACTTGACCTACACCACAATACATTTTAAATCCTTACAATATGCCCGTGGCTAAAGCTGAAAGCCAATCTAAAACCAGACAGGAAAGTGTAACTAGCTCATCTATAATAAGTCTGGCCACACATCTGAGGTGATAGAAGGAAGGGTGGGAGGCGCACAGAGCCCTCAGAACGATGGTGAAGTTAAATCTCAACTATTGATCGAGCTCGGGACCATTAGGGCAGGAAGTGTGCTACAGGCTGATGGGCTTCATCGATCCCCGGTAAGCGGCGGGCCTCATCACCGCAGAGCTCTCGGCCTTCACTGCCTCATAAATCACACTGCACTTGACTGTCTTCAGAATTCCTCTGGAAAGGGACTATATAAGCAGAAAACAGCAGTTAAGAAGCCAAGACTCAATCTGATTTCAAAATGATAATATACTACCTATCAAACTTAATTGTATATCTTTATAATACTATTCTAGATCAAACTTCAGCCTATTTCTCAGTTCTATGTAAAAGCTGTTCTGGCATCATGCCCAAGTCTTTACATCTTATTTCAAGGAACTCTCAATATTTTTCAACAGACACTTGAAATCCTCCAGGTCTCCAGTGCTGATTTACACACATTCCCTCGCCTCCCTGATTTATTTTTATTATTAACCAAGTTCCCTTGCTCTTAAACCATGAGCTCTGTGTATGAAATCTAACCCATACAATGGCAAGTAGCAGGATACTAGAGAAAGGCCTGATTTTCCTTCCAGATAAATCCAAAGCAACTGAACTAACGTTGTAAAATGAATTTTGAAAATATTCACTACCGCCAGGCGGTGGTGGCGCACGCCTTTAATCCCAGCACTCGGGAGGCAGAGCCACATGGATCTCTGTAAGTTGGAGGCCAGCCTGGTCTACAAAGTGAGATCCAGGACAGGCACCAAAGCTACACAGAGAAACCCTGTCTCAAAAAACAATAAACAAACAACCCCCCCAAAAAGAGAAGATATACATTATCTCTCAAATCAAAACCAAAATTTTACATAAATAAAAGATGCACCCAAAAGTACAAAAGATTTTATCTTAGATAGCATCTTGCCCTAATACATACAAGCAAAAAAGGGAAATTCCTACCTCTGAACATGTACCAAGGACAGATAACTTCTCCAAGCAGGTATTAAATACCTTTAGCATAAGGACTGTATCATATACTTCTTCTCTTAAAAACATTTGGCTCATGGGAAATGCTAGGCAGAGGTTGCTTACCAATTCTGAAATAAAAAGGAAAACTTCTCAAAAGTTGTAGGTCTGGTCAGACATGGTGGTGGTGCACGCCTGTAATCCAGTTCAGCCTGGGCTATATGCAGAGAGTCCCAGGCTAGCCTAAACTACACAGGGAGAGTCTGTCTCAAAACCCTGCTCAGATGGGCAGGTGACATGGCTCAGCGGGTAAAGGCACTTGCTACCAAGCCTGACAACCTTACTTTCATCTCAGGACCCCACATGGTAGAAGGAAAGAACCAACTCCCAAGGTGTCCTCTGACCTGCACACACATCACATGTCACACGCACCTACACAAATAAATTAATGTAATAAAGATATTTAAACTTTGATCAGGTGTGATCACCTGTAAACCTACCTCTCAAAGGCTGACAGGAGGACTATTAAGAGTTCAAGGCCAGAGTTGGAAAGATGTCTCATCAGTTAAGAGAACCTGGGTTTGATTTCCAGCACCCACATGCAGCTCACAGCCATCTGTAACTCCAGTTCCAGGGGATCTGATGGCGTCCTCTGGCCTCTGAAAGCACCAAGCACACACTTGGTGCATAGACATACTTTCACACAAAGCACCCATATACATAAAATAAAAACAAACCTTGAAAATAAAATTCAAAACCAGCTTGGACTACAGAGTGAGATTCTGTCTCAACAAACAAAACAACCCAAGAACCCCAGGCATGGTGATACACATAAGAATTCCAACACTAGGGAGACAGCAATAGAAAAATCAAGAACTTGCGATCCTTCTCAGTTACATGTAAGTTAAAGGCCAGCCTGACACACACAGGCTGAGTTTGACAGTCCCAACAACAATAAATGTCCTAGGTCAGACCTCAAACTTTAGTTAAGACCTCTCTCCGTCATTTCACCAAGTTCACTGTAATATAGAGAAAACGGAAAAAAGAAAAAGAAGATTCAAACAATTCCACTATATTGATCATGGTTTTGTCTTAAAGCATGAAATGCAGCTCCTGCTCAAAACAGTCCTGTGTGGCTTAAACAGGTTGTCAAGAGGGGGACGTCCTTATCTAGGGAAAATAAATTGGAAATCAAGCAAATCCTATTTAAATAAATCACGCACAATGCAATTCTACTTGAAGTGGATATAGATCTCATATGTGCTCAGCTTGATTAGCAGGGACATCAAGAACCACAAACTCCTAAGACATAAAAAGCACATGTTTACAAACATCTCCCTATGAGGATCAATAATTGGGTTACAGCTAATCAATGTCCACTCCAAACCTAATAAACTCTCTCTATTTCAGGATCAATACTTTCTAATAAGCAAAAGGGAATGAAAGAGGAGGGGAAAACTAATTCTGATCCAATCTACCAAATTTCCAAAGAAATTAAATTATTTTCAGCGTTCATCTTCCACTTGAGGCGAGAAGGAATGCAGTCAAGGGTCTCAGCTCAGCACCCTCCGTCATCATCACAGCAGCTGGAATCTGCCACCCAAACTGCCCAATAAGTGACTTGAAACTGAGATCACAAAACCTGCTCCTACCAGAACTCCATCCACGGAATTCAGCAAAATAGGGTTTCTACGGTGGGAGACCATAAGAAGTGTAAAATTCTCACAAGTTTTTCTTTGGATCTCAGAAACTAAAATTAAACTTGTAATACCCTACCTAGGGGCTGGAGAGATGGCTCAGCAGTTAGCAACATTGGCTGCTCTTCCAGATGACCCAGGTTCAATTCCCAACACCCACATGGCAGCTCACAACTGTCTCAGAGAATCCTATGCCTTCTTCTGGACTCCTCAGGCACCAGGAACACACATGATTCACAAATATACACTTAAAAATAAACAAATAAGGTCGGGCAGTAGTGGCGCATGCCTTTAATCCCAGCACTCGGGAGGCAGAAGCAGGCAGATCTCTGTAAGTTCGAGGCCAGCCTGGGCTACGGGAGTGAGTTCCAGGAAAGGCGCAAAGCTACACAGAAACCCTGTCTCAAAAAAAAAAACCAGAAAAAAAAATAATAAAAATAAATAAGCTGGGCACGGTGCCCATGCATTTAATCCTAGGACTTGGGGGGCGGGGGGAGAGACAGGCAAATCTCTGTGAGTTCGAGGCCAGCCTGGTCTACAGAGCAAATTCCAGGATACCAGGGCTACGCAGAGAAACCCTGTCTTTTTTTTTTTTTTTTTTTTTTCTTTCTGGAGCTGAGGACCCAGGGCCACAAATGTTCTACCACTGAGCTAAATCCCCAACCCAAACCCTGTCTTAAAAAATCTAAAATAATAATAATAATAATAATAATAATAATAATAATAATAATAAATTTAAACAAACAAACAAAAAAAACCAAGTAAACCGAGACAATTATAGTACCTTGAAGAAAAGTTTCCTGAGGGACTACTTTAGAAGATTAAAGTAAGTCTCAATGAGAAAGTGACACTAGGCTTAAATAACAGAAAGAAACCAGTTTCCTGAACTGAATCTCTTGGGGAAAGTGTTAGAGACGGAGGAAAAGTATGGTGGAAAGACCCCAACCAAGATCTGAACACATTGACATGTTCAGACAGAAATGTCAGGCCCCTAGGTAAAGTTTATTGATGAGGTTATTTTGTGTTTCTGAATTTTGTTTGTTTGGATTTGCCATGTTTTACGAGGCTAGCAATTGAACCCAGGGCCTTGCACATTAAAGTCAAGTACTCTACCACCAACTTATATTCCCAGCCCCCGCTTGTCAAACAGAAAGAGAATTCAAGGGCTGGCAAGGCCGCTCAGAAGGAAAAGGTGCTTGCCACTAACCCTGACAACCTGAGTTTGATCTCGGGGATCCACGTGGTGGAAGAAGAGAACCAATTCCTGCAAGCTATCATCTGACCTACACACACACACACACACACACACACACACACACACACACACGAACAATAAATTACTAGTGAATTAAGTGTAACAATTTTTAAAAATGTTTTAGGGACTGGAGAAACTGCTGGGTCGTTAGGAGAGCTGGCTGTTCTTGCAGAGTCTGGTTCCCACTACCTGGGCAGGAGGCTCACAATAGCCTACAACTCCAGTTTCAGAAGATCTGATGCTGTCTTCTGGCTTCCATATACTCTTCTGGCCTCAGCGAGTAACTATTCATGTGTGCACATACACACTCATAGACACGCATACTTATACATAATAATTATTTAATATTCTTTAAAAAGAGTATTGACATACTTATGAGAGGCTTAAGAGATGAGCTCAGTGGTTAAGAACGTGTACTGCTCTTGCAGATGTCCTGAGTTCAGGTCCCAGCACCCAAACTGCTTGGTGTGCAACTGCATATGACTACTGAGGATCCAACAACCTCTTCCGGCCTCTGAGGGAACTTCCCTCACATGGACAAACCCACACTCAGACATACAAGCATACATATATTTAAAACTAAAAAGAAAGATTTTTTTGTTATGTTTTTGTTTGTTTGGTTTTTTGAGACAGAGTTTCTCGGTGTAGCCCTGACTGTCCTGGAACTCACCGGCTTCAGACTCACAGAGATTCACCTGCCTCTGCCTCCCTCTTATGACAACATACTTCATTTTACATCTGAACATCATTTTGATTTTAAAGCAGCAGCATGATACTGACACTTTGTAGACGTAGTCTGACTCTTCCTATATGTATCCATTTATTGATGAGGATCATACTTTCTTAGTATAATTAGTACAGCTGACTTCCAATCAGCTAGATCAATAATCTAGAAGCAAGTAGAGTGCTGGGATTAAAGGCGTACACCACCATGCCCAGGGTAAAAAATAAATAAAACTTAAAAGTATATCAGCAGAATGGAACAATTATAGTACAGTCACACAATTGAATGCATGCATACATTTAAGAGAATACATTAATGATACATGAAACATGGAGGCTGGAGAGATGGCTCAGAGGTTAAGAGCACTGGCTGCTCTTCTAGAGGACACAGGTTCAATTCCCAGCACCCACATGGCAGCTCACAACTGTCGGTCTGTAACTCCAGTTCCAGGAGATCTGACACTCCCATACAAACATGTAGACAAAACACCAAAAACAAAACAAAGATACATGGCCAGCGATGGTGGCGCACACCTTTAGTCCCTGAACTCAGAAAGTAGAGCCAGGCGGATCTCTGTGAGTTCAAGGCCAGCCTGGTCTACAGAGATAGTTCAGGACAGCCAAGGCTCAGGACAATGTTGCTCACTAGCTTGCTCCCCATGGTTTGCTCAGCCTGCTTTCTTGTTCAACCTAGGGGAGGGTGGACAGCTCACTGCTACTATGTTAATTGAGCATATTTAGTCTCTGTGCATAATTCTCCACCAAAACTTGATTATAAATGGAAAGAGTCTTAGTTAGGGTCACTACTGCCATGATCAACACCATGACCAAAAGCAAGTTAGGGAGGAAAGAGTTTATTTGACATGCACTTCCACATCACAGTTCATCACCAAGGAAATCAGGACAGGAACTCAAAGAGAAACCTGGAGACAGGAGCTGAGGCAGAGGCCATGGAGGGGTGCTGCTTATTGACTTGCTCATCATGGCCTGCTCATCCCGGTATCTTATGGAACCCAGGACCACCAGTCCAAGGATGGCCCCACCCACGTGGCTGGGCCCTCCCCCCTCGATCACTAATTAAGAAAATGCCCTACAACTGAACCTTATGGAGGCATTTTCTCAACTGAGGTTCCCCCCTTTCAGTTAACTCGTTTATGTCATGTTGACATAAAACTGAACAGCACACTGTTCAGCAAAGAGGAGGAGCTGGGGAACAACTCAAGCACGGCTCTGAGAGGATGCAGTACTGCAGCGCTGTGATTTCCTGCGTCAGGTCATCCTCAGGAACCTCCTAGCTATGTAGACTCCTACCCTTGCCACTACTGAATCACACTTTTTTAGGATATGGGTCTACTGTTGCGGGATATTTGTACACTGTGTTAAAATGTGTGGTTATGATTGGTTTAACAAAAAGCTGAATGGCCAACAGCTATGCAGGAGAGGTTAGGTGGGACTTCCCAGCAGAGAGAGGAACTTAGGGGAGTGAATCTAGACGCATGGAAGACACCAGTAAGAAACAGAAGAAGTTGGACACACAGAATGGAGAAGAGGAAAAAGCCACATGGCAGAACGTAGATTAATAGAAACAGGTTAATTGAAGTTATAAGAGCTAGTTGGGAACCAGCCTCAGCTAAAGACCAAGCTTTCATAATTAATGGTGAGTCTCCATGTCATTATTTGGGGGCAGGTAGTCCAAAGAAAGTCCAAAGACAACAACTGGTGCCCAAATGGGGCACATATATCCACATAGGGCCTGAGAAAGCTGAAATAAAAATGTTTCAAACACAGACTTGGACAGCTTCCTGGTGGCTGCAGTCTTTAGTGCAGGCTCGGTGATTGCATCACACAGAGGTGCAGGTCCTTGAAGACGCCCTGCTGTGCAGCAGAGCATTTAAGATGGCAGCCACCAGCAGGAGACTAGTTAGAAACCCTGCCACAGCCTGGGCCCAGACACTTCCCAGAGCTGGGGTGTAGAGATGCAGCTCCAAGCCGGGGCACAGGCAGAGGTTCGGCTGTCACTGACCACCACCAGAAGCGGAAGTGGATGGAGCCAAGCTCAGCTCTCACCAACCCAAAGCGGGTGGAGCCATGCTAGGCTCTCACTGACCCCAAGAGGGCAGAGCCAGCTGCCAGCACCATGTGCTAAGTGGAGCTGTAAAGTGGTGGCCTAGCTGTCATCTTTGTTTGTTTGTTTTTGGGGTTTGGGGGTTTTTTTGTTTTTGTTTTTGTTTTTTTTGGTTTTTGTTTTTTTTTGTTGTTGTTTTTGGTTTTTTTTTGGTGTTGTTTTGTTTTGTTTTGGTTCGGTTTGTTTTGGTTTGGTTTGGTTTGGTTTGGTTTGGTTTGGTTTTTCGAGACAGGGTTTCTCTGTGTACTCCTGGCTGTCCTGGAACTCGCTTTGTAGACCAGGTTGGCCTTGAACTCACTGAGATCCACCTGCCTTTGGCCTCCCAAGGGCTGGGATTAAAGGCGTGCGCTACCACCCCATGCTGCCCAGCTGTCATCTAACAGGTTAAGGTTTGGCTCACGTGGTCAGAAAAACTCTGGGGGGGATGAGGGGGACAACAAAGGTCCAGGCCAAGAAAACCTCTGAACAGTTACAGTGTGCTTGAGATGTGCTTAGGTGCTGAAGAAAGAAAATGGGTATAGATGGTCGGTCTGTCAGATAGGTAGATAGATAGATAGATAGATAGATAGATAGATAGATAGATAGATAGATAGATAGATAGATAAGATAGATAGATAGTTTAAAAATAATAAAAGTCAAGTCTTTAAAGAAAGTAAATATAAAAAGAATAAGCCACAAAATGATGGGTATACACAAGGCATATGTATCCTGTGCTTTGTTGACTTTTAGTTTTTAAAATGTTAATAAAAAAAATGGAGCCGGGCGGTGGTGGCGCACGCCTTTAATCCCAGCACTCGGGAGGCAGAGCCAGGCGGATCTTTGTGAGTTCGAGGCCAGCCTGGGCTACCAAGTGAGTTCCAGGGAAGGCGCAAAGCTACACAGAGAAACCCTGTCTCGAAAAACCAAAAAAAAAAAAAAAAAAAAAATGGCAGCTGCTTAGAGATATTGGATTGTGGAATAAAAAAAATACTGAATTAAACCAGCATATGCATATATATATGGGGTTTTTTTTGGAGGCAGGGTTTCTCTGTGTAGTTTTAGTGCCTGTCCTGACTCTCGCTCTGTAGACCAGGCTGGCCTTGAACTCACAGAGATCAGCTTGGCTCTGCCTCCCGAGTGCTGGGACTAAAGGCGTGCACCACCACCACCACCACCACCACCACCACCACCACCACCACCACCTGGCCACCAGCCTATATAGTTTAAGGATGTCTTAATTTTAGAATGGAAGTCAGAAAATGTGTTGTGTTGGGGAAGAGTTTATGCCTTTGTTTCCACAGGAAACAAAAAGTTACGGATTCCTTCAAAATTAATAAAGATGAGAAATAAAGATGAGATTTGATCAGGGAAGAGCTCCCAAAAATCTTGGATGCAGACATGAAGGAAGAGACAATGAAAAACAAAACAGGTAACACAGATGCTGATCCCTCTACTATGGGTACAGCTCTGAGACTGGATGAGACATGGTAAATCTTGTTGGCTACAGAGTCCTCATGACTTATTATTACATGCCATCCTTTCACATGGTATGGATGGAGATTTATATTACAGTTTGGTTATGCAGTCCAAATGGACTTACAAAGTTGACAGATGCCTTTTACCTACTCAAAACATGTAACAAAAAAAATCTTTAACTGACTTGTGCACACTGCACATTCCATACTTGTGTTAATGCAGGTATGTATGTCACCTTTAAAAGTTTGTGTGAGCTAGGCAGTGGTGGCGCACGCATTTAATCCCAGCACTCGGGAGGCAGAGGCAGGCGGATCTCTGTGAGTTCGAGGCCAGCCTGGTCTACAGAGTGAGATCCAGGACAGGCACCAAAAAAAACGACACAGAGAAACCCTGTCTTGAAAAAAAACAAAACAAAGCCAAAAAAAACAAAAAGGAGCAGACACCAAAGAAGACAAGTAGCCCAGGTGATCCAGCCCCAAAGAATGCCTCTGTTGCAGTTTCCTCAAAAATCTGCATCCAGAACAACTTCAAAGCTACTAAATGAGACGGTCCAGCCTCACAGACTAGTCCAGCCAGGACTTCAGTTAAGCCCTGCACCTTCCCACTACACAGAGACTGGACAACAAACAATACAGCTAGCTGTCCCAGGACTTGACCATTATCTGAATTTTCTCAGGACCCCCTAAAGATGTCATTGCCTCCAAACATCAGGAAGTAATTTTAAGAACATGATACCTACATTCCAAAGAGGTAGGGTGGGTAGTTTTTGGTCATTCAATGGGTTATGGATGTTTATCATCATTTAGTTGGGTTGGCTGCAAATTGTTACTGGACACAGTAAGGGAGGAAACTAGGCAAAGGAGATTGGATTCAAGGATCTCTTTCTGAAAAGAAAAAGGAGGGTATGGGAAAGATAAATAAAAGGGTAGATTACTGAATGTACTTTTAAACTAAAAAGAAACTATTAATCTCAAATATTTTATATTAGTATGGATTTTTGTATTGATACAAATTTAAGTTTGTTTTTGGTACAACATACTGTAAGGTATTGTACCTATGCAATTCACTTAAAAAATGTAATGTAAAGTTCTAGTCCTTGAAAGCTATTATTATAAACTATTAAGGATAATTAAGGGGGCCAGAGAGATGGCTCAGCGATTAAGAGCACGGGCTGCTCTTCCAGAGAACCCAGGTTCAATTCCCAGCACCCACATGCAGCTAACAACTGTCTGTAACTCCAGTTCCCTGGGATCTGACATCTTCACACCAATGCACATTAAATAAAGTTAAATAAATTATTAAAAAAAATAATAAAGGCGTGCAAAACCACCACCCAGCGAAATGGAAGACTCTTGATGCTCTGGGTTCTACATCACTCTGACCCTCTTTAAAAAAAAAAAAAAAAAAAGGGATAATTAAGAAACACATATTAGGGGGCTGGAGAGATGGCTCAGAGGTTAAGAACACTGATTGCTCTTCCAAAGGTCCTGAGTTCAATTCCCAGCAACCACATGGTGGCTCACAACCATCTGTAATGAGCTCTGGTGCCCTCTTCTGGCCTGCAGGGATATGTGCAGGTAGAACACTGTATACATAATAATAAATAAATAAACCTTTAAAAAAAAGTAAAAAAAAAAAGTTAAAAAAAAAAGAAACACATATTAAAATTTTAAAATAAAATACAGGTGCTGGCTAGATGGCTTAATGGTTAAGAGCACTGGCTGCTCTTCTAGAGGACTTGGGTTCAAGTTCCAGAACCCACATGGCAGCTGACAACTGTCTGTAACTCCTGTCACAGGGGACCCAACATCCTCACACAGATATACATGCAAACACCAATGTACATAAAATAAAAATAAATTAATTAAAAAAAAAAAGAAATACAGGTTAGTAGTTAGTCATCTATAGTAATCAAACATCTTAGGTATGTTTCCAAGGTCAAACAGAGATATATTTTAGATAAATAGGTGGTCTTCAACCACTTCAGAGACCTACAAAATATGGAATCTAAGTTGTTTTAATAGCATAGGCTTCTCATGACAGTGGGATACTTCTGCTTCTGGCAGCACCAATCTACTTCAAAGAAGATGATGGGCACTGAAAAACCTCTGTATGGAGTTTGTTTTTGCTTATGGCAAAGTTAGCCATTGGGTAAGTAACTGCCCTTGCCTCTACTGCTGACAGTATGCTGTCCAAATTGGACAAGCAGGACACAAAAGGCTACTGCCAAAACTTTGCCAAGACAAGGTAGGACAGTCCTCCAAAATTCCTGCTTCACAGATACATCTATCAGATATTCTGGGCCTGCAGGCCAAAGATGGATCCTCCAACGCTGCAGAGGGACCTTTGGGGACTGTCCAGGCAACCAGATGTCTGTGATTTCTATAGCTTTGGAAGTTGCTTGCTCTGCACTTCTGTTTACTCAGGTAACAGTTTATCCATCTTGAGTCTCTGATGAGGTTGAAGACCAGATAATTATACCGTTTTCTTTGCTACCAACATCAGAAAAGAAACTTACAAAAGATGTCAAGTTTATAAAGTTAAGAGACATAAAAGTTAAAGTTGTTTAATCTAAGAAAATGTTTTAAGGCCAAAAAAGGTATTTTTAGGGTGATAATATGATAGATCCAGGAAAGGTGCAAAGCTATACAGAGAAACCCTGTCTTGAAAAAAACAAACAAACAAACAAAAACACTCTGAACTTATCAAGATAGGATATATATAGTAATTCTTTGAATTTGCCAAATACAAATGGACTGGATGCTGTGAATGTAATCCTTACTTGATACTTTGATACTTGTTCTTTTTTTTTTTTTTTTTTTTGGTTTTTCGAGACAGGGTTTCTCTGTGTAGCTTTGCGCCTTTCCTGGATCTTGCTCTGTAGCCCAGGTTGGCCTCGAACTCGCAGATATCCGCCTGCCTCTGCCTCCGGAGTACTGGGATTAAAGGCGTGTGCCACCGCCACCCAGCGATACTTGGTCTTATCTTATATAGTTTTACTATCTTAAAGTTAAACCCTTTCTTTTTTATTTAGCAAAAATGGGGAAATGTTGCAGGATATTTGTACATTGTATAAAGATGTGTCACTACAATTGGTTTAATAAAAAGCTGAACAGCCAATAGCTAGGCAGCAGGAGAGGTCAAGTGGGAATTCTGGGCAGAAAGAGGATGGGCGGGGGGGGGGGGGGGGGGGGGGGGGGGGGGGGGGGGGGAGCAGTAATCTAGGCATGCAGGATACTCCAAGACATAAAGGAAGTTGGACACACAGAATGGAGAAGAGGTAAAAAGCCAAATGGCAGAACACAGATTAATAGAAACAGGTTAATTTAAGTTATAAGAGCTAGTTGGGACCTGCCTAAGCTAAAGGCCAAACTTTCATAATTAATAAGACTCTGTGTCATTATTTTGTGGCAGGCAGTCCAAAGAACGTCTGACTACAGTCTACATTTTTTGTTTGTTTGTTGAAATAGGGTCTCTCTATGCAGTCCTGGCTATCCTGAACTTTACTACATAAACCAGGCTGGCCTAGAACTCACAGAGGTCCACCTGCTTCTGTCTCCCAAGTTTTGGGATTAAAGGCATGGGACACCACACCCAGCTGGGCGTGAAGGTCCTAGGTTTTTAACAATCACTTCAGGTCAGTAGTTTCTAACTGCCCCCACAGGACATTTGTCGATGTCTAGAGACATTTTTGGTTGTTCCAACCAGGAGAAATACCAATAAAATCCACCAGGTAGAGGCCAGGGGTACTGCTAAGCATCCTACAATGTACAGGAAACCTCCAACAAAGAAGTACCCACCCCAATACGCCAACAATAACAGAGTTAACCAATCCTACTCGAAGCAATTCTAAAGCTTGAGAACCACTCTTCTACCTGGCCTTTGGGGCACATGCTTGTAATCCCAGCATTAATGAGGTGGGGGGCAAGAAAATCAAGAGTTCAGGATCATCCTCAGCTACATAATGAGCTTAAGCATCTGTACTCCCAACATTGGGAGGTTAACAGCCAGCCAGCGAAGCTCATCACTAAATTTCACATTCAGTGGGTGCTGCGGGCCGCAGGAATCGATCATAAGAACTCAGCTGGTTATGGCAAAGTCACTACCTGGAGGGATCAAGGAATTCCTCCAGAGGAAGCCAAATCCCAAGGAGTTTTTGGTGTTACTTGGCTTGTTATATATCAGCTGTATTCTGTTATGGAAATCATGTGTGCCTTCATAGTTTTCCCAATTGATTTTTCCCTAAGAAGGGCTAACAATGTGGACTGATCACTCTCTAGACATACACATTCCAGGCATTTGGAGAACAGCCTCAGGAAAGGCTTTCTCTGGAATCAGATATCCCCCCTAGCCACTTTCAAGGACTAAGGAAATTTCACCCAATTTCCGAGGATTAACAGTGATAACAACCCACAGGCGAGTCTCCTGACTTAAGGTAAATTCCACAAGGGGACACCGCCTAGGTCAGGTAGACATTAAGTAATAGCTTTACACAATTTAGCTCAGACCCCTCCTTTCTTACAGCCTTACTAACTTTATAGACCTCTAACTACTTACCTAACCACTTCTAGGAATATTTAGATAACCTTCTGTGCTAACAGCTATGCTCATCCAGAACTCCCAGTTCAAGCCTCCCTGTAATTATCACTATTGGTAGCATCCGGCCAGGTCCATCACCGGAGTACCTTATCAGAGATACCTCTGTACTCTATAGAACAGACTTAAGCATCCAGGCTACCTGTTTGAGAAGGCCTGGTGGATGTGCCAATTAAGCTTAACTTCCTCCTTTCCCAAATCTTACCTCCAGTTCCAGATCTCCCTTTAACTATCACCAGAGGCATCTATCTACCTGTACACAGGTTGCCTAGAGACTGAGCACACTTTCCCCCACCCTGCAGAAAAATGGCAAACAACTTGGACAGACAGGAGCCACAGGAAAAAATAAGACAGTTTTATTTTCTCCCATTGACCTAGCAACTTATAGATTTTTAACATCTTTTACCAAACACATTTAAGATTATAGTTGTGCACATAAGATCCCTCTTCTTAGATATTACCTGTATTTAGCCTTTAGTTAATTCATTAGTCACTTCCCCTTTGGGTCGCAAATGGTAATTAACAACTAGTGCCCCTCTTTGTGATTCTTATCACCCCTCCATTTGATCCTGATAGTGGACAATCACTGCCTGAGGAAGTTCAGGCTGAGTGTCCTGGGTGGAGGGGAGGATTGTGATTCATGGGAGATATATAACTGTAAAGCAAGGGACGAGAGAGAGGATTAAAGCGAATGGACCAAAGAACTCTGCGTGCGTAGATTGATTTGCCGACCTTAAAGAATAGATTCTCAGCTGGTTGATAGATTCTTCTGTGGACCCTGGAAAGGAGACTATTAGGGGCTGGACCCCAATAGTCCCCGACAAGTGGTAGGGAGACCTATATCAAAAAGTATCAAAATCAATGTCTGGCATCCACACCTGCACACACGGGCACATGTACACAGAACACCAGGTGTTATAGCGTGTGTCTATAATGGCAACATTCAGGAGGCAGAAACAGGAGGGTCAGTCACTTGCCAGGTCAAGACCAACCTGAGCTACGTGTCAAGACCCTGTCTCAAAACACAAACAAAACAAAGTTCAGCAAATTTAACTTTTCGTGGCCATTTTTAACAATCACTCCAAGTCAGTGGATCTCACGGAAGACAATTTTGCCATGAGCCATTCACCCAATACCTAAGAAAGAGAGCACATTTATAACAAGCCAAAAACAAACTCCTAACCTGGCTCTCAAAAAAGCTTCCTGGTTACTACAGATAAAAGGGTTTAAAAATTGTGTGTGTGTGTGTGTGTGTGTGTGTGTGTGTGTGTGTGTGTGTGTATTTAGGCAGAGCCAGGGGTGTAGACTTTGCCTGGCTACATCCCATTCCAAAGAGGCCCTGGGTTCTGTCCCTAACTAAGACTAAAGAAAGGTCTGGTTACCTGCTTCCTCCACCCTTCTGTAGGACCTACCACACTCACTGGCCTATATCACTAAGAAAATGGAAGCTTTTCTACCTGGGCATGCAACTCTTCCTTCTCAAGCTACCTTCTTCCATGGGAAAGCCTAAGGCCTCGGCTAGCTTTCGCGTGACTCCTTGGCACAGGCTCTCTTACTATCATGGACAACAGGTCCCCCCTTGTAGCCCAAAGGCTGGAAACAAGTATGGAACCTCTTCTGTTCTACTCCATCTCTAATGCTATCTGCACCACACTAACCAGATGAGCTAACCAGCCAGCTCTTTACTGCTGGTTACTGCAAGTCTTTCTTCAAACTGAAGGCAGAGCAGGCCTGCATTCCCGAAGCGTCTCCCTGACGCCCTTCACAGAGCCCAGGACAGAACTCCTCTTCACTGTCACTGTTCTTCTTTTAACTCATCCTCAGTCACCCTCATCCTCAGCGCTGCTTCCACTCGGTGGGAGGAGATATACCCCGGCACACAACACTACTGAGAACTTACTGTGCACTTGCCTCTACTCTCCACGCTTTAAATACTCTGCATTTATGCTTCACAATCATCAGATAACACAGGTACTACTGCCAGAATTTTATATGAATTTTACTTTGCCTAAAATAGCAGAGCTGGCCAATGGTAAAGACACTAGACGTTCTCTATCAGAATGTCTTGTGCGTGGTCAAGCGATGGCTCAGTGAGGAAGGGACCTGCAGTAGAGCCTGACGCCGAGCTGGATGCCCAACATCCACATGGGGGTCCTGACTCCACAAGTACCCTACAGCATGAGTGCAGCCAGAGACACACACAAATATAATGAATAAATAAAATATAGGTAAGAATGTGTTGTGAGAATGGCTGAAAGACATTTAAAGAAATGCTCAACATCCTTAATCATCAGAGAAATGCAAATCAAAACGACTCTGAGATACCACCTTACACCTGTTAGAATGGCTACGATCAAAAACACCAATGACAACCAATGTTGGAGAGGATGTGGAGCAAAGGGAACACTCCTCCACTGTTGGTGGGAATGCAAGCTTGTACAACCACTGTGGAAATCAGTATGGCGGTTTCTCAGAAAACTAGGAATTGAACTACCTCAAGACCCAGCCATCCCACTCTTGGGCATATACCCAAGGAATGCTGATTTATACCATAAAGATACATGCTCAGCTATGTTCATAGCAGCACTATTTGTAATAGCCAGAACCTGGAAACAACCTAGATGCCCATCAACGGAAGAATGGATGAAAAAAATGTGGTACATATACACAATGGAATACTACTCAGCAGAGAAAAACAATGAAAGCATGAAATTTGCAGGCAAATGGATGGAACTAGAAAAAATCATCCTGAGTGAGGTAACCCAAACCCAGAAAGACAGTTATGGTATGTACTCACTCATAGGTGGATTCTAGATATAAAATAAAGAACAATCAGACCACAACCCATAGAACCATAGAGGCTATATATATAGCATGGAGGTCCCTAGGACGACTGTGGCTTATAATAAATTTCAGTTTTACTCAATTATTGAAAAAAAATAGCCAAATGAATGGAAACACATGAACTATGAACCAAAGGCTGAGGGGCCCCCAGCTGGATCAGGCCCTCTGAATAGGTGAGACAGTTGATTGGCTTGATCAGTTTGGGAGGCAACTAGGCAGTGGGACCAAGTCCTGTGCTCATTGCATGAGTTGGCTGTTTGAAACCTGGAGCTTATGCAGGGACACTTGGCTCAGTCTGGGAGGAAGGGACTGGACCTCCCTGGACTGAGTCTACCAGGTTGATCGAAGTCCTCGGGGGAGGACTTGTCCTGGAGGAGGTGGGAATGGAGGGTAGGCTGGGGGTAAGGGGAGGGGTGGGAGGGGGGAGAATAGGGGAACCCATAGCTGATATGTAGAACTGAATGGCATTGTAAAATAAAATATATATATATAAAAAAAAGAATGTGTTGTGAGTACAGAAAATCAGATGCTAGGATCTAGTAAATTATTAAAAACCAGACTGAGTGAGTTACAACCTTACAGAATGGGCATTGCCTAAAACTGAACACAGAAGCCAGGTGGTGGTGGTGAACAACTTTAAACCAAGCACTTGGGGAGCAGAGGCAGGCAGATCTCTGTGAGTTCAAAGCCAGCCTGGTCTACAGAGTGAGCGCCAGGACAGCCAGGACTGTTATATAGAGAAACCTTGCCTCTGAAAACCAAAAAACGAAACAAAACTGAATACAGGACTTTGAATACACACAAGCACTCTACAACTGAGCAGCATCTTCAGCCCTTAAAGTTATAATTCTAAGTCCAAACTAATCTACAATATCAACATTCCCACTTTATCCAAAATCTACCAGCTCAAGAAGCACTTGAAAACTGTCATCTCTGTTTTCTAGATTAGGACAGAAGCAGATTAAGAAAGCACAGGAACCAATATATGCCAATGTCCAAATTTCATGTGTGCTAAAAGCATTACTTACCTCAGACTGTGTTTAGTCTGTATTTAAAAGCAAAAGTATAGGATAGCAAGAGGGCTCAGTGGGGTAATTGTGCCTCCTGCCAATCAACTCCTGAGGGCCTGAGTTCAATCCCAGGGACTCCCCATGGTAGGAAGAAAAAAACCAATCCCAGAAAGTTGTCCTCTGACCTCCACATGCAAGCCATGGCACGTGAGTACCCACACACATACACACATCAAGTAAATAAAAGCAGAAGTAACAGAGAGATTGTCCCAAGAGCAGCTAACAACAGCAAAACCTATGACTTACTACACCTCTATCAGGCACAGTCTACACTTACCACGGGTGGACTATCTAAAAAGAAGTGAATTACGGCTATAGATTTAGCTCAGTGGTAAGATGTTGTGTCCAAGACTCAGACACACACACACACACACACACACACACACACACACACACACACACACACAAATCTGATCTCCATCATACTTATTAAACTGTCTGGTCCCACAATGCAGATAAAGAGGTTTATATATAAGCTGGGCATTTATCCCAGCACTTGGGAGACAGAAGCAGTAGGATCCAAGTTCCAGGACAGCAAGGGCTATGAAGAAAAACCTTGTCTCAAAAAACAAAAACAAGGCTGGGCGGTGGTGGTGCACAGCTTTGATCCCAGCACTTGGGAGGCAGAGGCAAGATCTCTGTGAGGTCAAAGCCAGCCTAGTCTACAGAGTGAGTTCCAGGACAATGAGGGCTACACAGAGAAACCCTGTCTCAAAAAAAATCAAAACAAGAGCTGGGCAGTGGTGGTGCACTCCTTTAGTTCCAGCACTGAGGAGGCAGAGCCAGATGGATATTTGTGAGTTCGAGGGCAGGCTGGGCTACAGAGTGAATTCCAAGAAAGGCTCCAAAGCTATACAGAGAAACCCTGTCTTGAAAAACCAAAAAAAAAAAGAAAAAGAAAAAGAAAAGGGGTGGTGGTGGTGGTGGTGGTGGTGGTCGTGGTGGTGGTGGTGGTGGTGGTGGTGGTGGTGGTGGTGGTGGTGGTGGTGGTGGTGGTGGTGGTGGTGGTGATTATATAACCATAACCACCTCCTAATCTCTTTCAAGTTATCCTACACAAGAAGCGATGCTGACCTTCATAAGACCTGACTTAACAATGATTTCCTAAGTGCAGAACCTCTGTTTTGTGTGATGGAAAGGCCCCACAAACAGACAGTAGTATCAAGATATAATATCATGAATGTAATAAATCAATACAATTAATGTAATTAATGAATATCATATAGTTATTGAGTGAATACTGCGAATGTAATCAATGAATACCACAAATATAATTAATATCATGAGTGTAATTTTTAAATAAATAAATAAAAGACCTGACTCCCCCCCCCCAAAAAAAAGACACCTATACCTTCAAAAGGAGGAACAAACTCCAAATTGACAGCATTTCAGGAAATTCTGACTGAAAACTACACTTTTCTGCCGTCTCGCATACTGAAAATCATCTTGAAATGCTCTTCTTAAGCAGGCACCTCTTGTAAATTAAAACTGTGATCTCCTGCTCAAACTCTGAACTTCCTCAAACATTACAATGCCACTCTTCTTTTTTTTTAAAGATTTATTTATTTATTTATTATGTATACAGCATGTATGACTGCAGGCCAGAAGAGGGCACCAGATCTCATTACAGATGGTTGGGAGCCACCATGTGGTTGCTGAGAACTGAACTCAGGACCTCTGGAAGAGTAGCCAGTGCTCTTAACCTCTGAGCCATCTCTCCAGCCATATATATATATATATATATATATATATATATATATAGAGAGAGAGAGAGAGAGAGAGAGAGAGAGAGAGAGAGTTTGTTTTGTTTTGTTTTTCAAGACAGGGTTTCTCTGTGTAGCTTTGCGCCTTTCCTGGAATTCACTCTGTAGACCAGGCTGACCTCGACACTCACAGAGATCCGCCTGCCTCTGCCTCCCTAGTGCTGGGATTAAAAGCATGCGCCACCATCGCCCGGCCCACTACTCTTCTCATTTCCTTTCTGTTGAACAGTATAAGTTCCTGAAGAGCAGCCACCTAGAGATAACATGAAAACTACAGGGCTGAGGATGCAGCTGCATGGAAATGTTCCTGCCTAGTATGCATCAGGCCCTGGGTTCCATCTCTGACGCTGGGGGCCGGGGTGGGGGATGAAAGAAAGGAGCTCACAACTACCTGGAGTTCCAGCTTCAGGGAGCCAACACCTCTCTCACCTCCTAGGGCACATACATACACATAAATAAAAAATAAAAATAATTTTTAAAGAAGTTCAAGGTCTATATCCTTATGTAACAAGTTTCACCAGCAATCTAGGAAACATGAGGCCCTGCTTCAGAAAACAAACAAACAAGATTTCAAAAGGTGGAGGTCCCTGGAAAGATGGTTCAGTGGGCATGAGAATCTGAGTTCAAATCCCCAGCACTCAAATAAAAATCATGAGGCCACACATACACACATACAACCCCAGCACTGTGAAGGACAAAGTCAGAAGGATCACTGAGACTTGCCGGCTGCCAACCTAGTTCTACATTCAATGAAAGACCCTGTCTCAAGTGCTGTGGATGTCGCTCTGTTTGCTGTGAATGTGAGTTGCTCTGGTTGGTTGATAAATAAAAGGCTGATTGGCCAATAGCCAGGCAGGAAGTATAGGCGGGATAAACAGACAAGGAGAATTCTGGGAAGGGGAAGGCTGAGTCAGGAGACACCAGCCCACCGTTGAGGGAGCAGCATGTAATGGCACACAGGTAAAGCTATGGAACAGGTGGTAACATACAGATGAACAGAAACGGGCTGAGTTTAAATATATAAAGAGCTAAGCCAGGCGGTGGTGGCGCATGCCTTTAATCCCAGCACTTGGGAGGCAGAGCCAGGCGGATCTCTGTGAGTTCGAGGCCAGCCTGGTCTACAGAGTGAGTTCCAGGAAAGGCGCAAAGCTACACAGAGAAACCCTATCTCGAAAAAAAAAAAAAAAAAAAAAATTAATAAATAAGAGCTAGTCAGTGGTAGACCTGAGCTAATGGCTGAGCATTTTTAATTAATATAAGCTTCTGAGTGATTATTTTATAAGCGCTGTGCCAGGGCCTGTGGGGCTGGGCAGGACCAGAGAAAACTTCAGCTACACTCAAGGGAATAGGGCAGTGACAGAGCAGGACAGGCAACATCCTCTTCCGGCCTCCATTAGGCACACAAGTGCACATAACGATAATAAATAAACACAATGAACTTGAAGAGGCTCTCAGAGGATGGCTCTGATAGAAAGGGTTTGCCTTGCAAGTGTGAGGCCCCAAGTTTATTGGCCAGAACCTTACATCAAAACAACAACAAGCTGGGCTTAGTGATTCTCCACACTGAGGAAGGCAGTGCGGATGCCAAGGCTCATTCGGCTAGTTCCAGGCCAGTGAGAGAGACTAGGTCTTATTTAAAAAAAAAAAAAAAAAAAAAAGCCAGGTGTGGTGGTTCAAGCCTTTAATCTCAACACTCAGGAGGCAAAAGCAAGTGGATCTCTGAGTTTGAGACCACCCTGGTCTAACAGAATGAGTTCCAGGACAACCAGGGCTACACAGAGAACCCCTGTCTCAGAAAAACAAAAACAAACAAACCAACCAAAAAAAAGATAGACTTTACTCTAATACAAGTACAGTATAAGACAAAAGATACCAAAACATCACAAAATTATCTCTGCCTTGGGAACCTACCTTACATTATGTAGAAAAAGATACATATTGGGCTGGGCACTCTTTAAATCTGGCACTTGGAAGGTAGAGGCAAGCAGGTTTCTGTGAGTTCGAAACTAGCCTGAACTACACAGTGAGTTCCAGGACAGCCAAGGCTACACAGTGAGATCCTGCCTCAAAAAACAAAGCCAAACAAACAAAAGCTACACATACTGATACTTCCTAATAAACAAGTAGTTCCCCGTCATGATTTATTTCCCACAAATGTCTTCTTCACTCAAGGCTATTGCCAAGTTATTTAGCATCTATATAGCAGCTGCCTACGAACCCTACCCCTGTACACCCCACAAGCAGCCTGACCTCAATACCAGGCCCAACTAATTTCTTCCATAGCCATCCAATTTTTTCTTTAAAGATTTGTTTCTTTATCATGTACACAGTGTTCTGTCTGCAGGCCAGCAGAGGGCACCAGATCCCATTACAGATGGTTGTGAGCCACCATGTGGTTGCTGGGAATTGAACCTGGGACCTCTGGAAGAGCAGCCAGGGCTCTTAACCTCTGAGCCATCTCTCCAGCTCCCCTTTTCATAATGTCTATGTGTTAGTATCTTCCTTTTGCTCGTGCATTTCCTTTAGCTGTCAATGGCTTCCTGTGTTTTTTAGAGTGGTTAGATTGATATAACATCTTTCAGTAATAATCATATTGTTTGGGCTTCTTCATAGATGGTTTTTGTCTTGTTTCTCTAGATGTTTTTATAATTTGTTGTTGAGAATTAGACATTCTGGGGACTATGTTAAATCTGTTTCTCCCATTTCTTAGCACTTGCTGATTTTTTGTTTTCTGAAGGCTGGCATTTATTTTTACAAGCTACTTTTGCAAAATGTATTATTTTTTTTACTGTGGCTACAGGTTTCTGTTCTGTTAGTTCTATGGTCAGGTTTTCCTTACACCTCTGGCTCCAAAAGGGGGAATCAAAGGTTCTTGACTTCTTTAGAGTTTGGAAAGACATCCTTGTAAACTGCTGTGGTGAGAACTGAGACTGGGGCTGATGATGTCTGTGCCAGGGCCCAAGGGCACTACCAGACCAACCAAGTGCACAGGGCCATGCTTTGAAGGCTGTCACTCCACTGTTTGCCCTGGTACTCATAGCCACCCAATTTTTATAAGTCTGTTCTGTTCAGGAATATATACCATAGTGGTGAAGCATTTGCCCCTTATAAACAAGGTCCTGGGTTTGAAAGCCAGAACGGGAGAGAATAACGTTTTCTGTATCCTAAAATACAGACTGCTGGTCATATCCAATTCCTAGTAAATGAAATCTCATCCACAGCATCCCTGGAGTTAAAAAACCTTAGTCCACTCTCTTCCTGGTCACACTGCATCTGTCTCAGAACTATTTCTAAAATCCATTCTGTTCTCTTCCTTACCACAGCCAAGTTAGTCTAATTCTTACTCAACTGTAACAACTCTGGTCTTGTCTTTCATTGTCTGTCCTTCTAATCTGCACTTCCGTTATTCTCTAGACATGTTACAGGGCTGGAGAGATGGCTCAGCTGGTAAGAATTGAGTCCTCTTGCAGAGGACCAGGCCTCAATTCCCAGTACCCACGTGGCAGCTCACAGCCATCTATAGCTCCAGTTACAAGGGATGTGATGCCCTCTTCTGGCCTATGCAAGCAGCAGGTACACATGAGGTACATACACATGAAATAATAAATTAATTTTTAAAGTGTCAGTGGCTTCCCCACCCTCCTCAATCTCACCTGCAGGCAATTCCCCAACATACATCCTGTCCTGGATGATTTTGATCCCCACATAAACACCGTGTTGGGTTTTTCCCCTTCACACTTTACAAAGGCTCTTTTCGCCAACTCAAAAGCGTTATTGTGCAAGCTCCTACTTAACCTTCAGCACACAGTTCATTACCTTCCTACAAAGGTCTCCTGACTTTCTGAGGCAATGACAGGCTTCCCTTCATGCTGTGCAAATGCCTTTTCACAGATCTGTAACACATACCTCCAGGGAACTTTGTCCAAATATGTCTGGTTGTTCTTTAAAAAATGGTTCAGGCTGTGGTGGCAGACACCTTAAGTCCCAGCACTCATGAGGCAGAGTCAGGCAGATCTCTGAGTTCAGGGCCAGCCTGGTCTACAGATCCAGGACAACCAGGGCTACACAGAGAAACCCTGTCTTGGAAAAAAAATACCATTCCAAGCTGTCAGTTTAAGCCAATGCTCAGTAATGTGTGCTGAATCAACAGCTCATCCTCACATACCCTGAATCAATTTATTTGGTCATAGTTTCCAAATTTTATGAATTCCTAAACTGTGCTGTGTGGACCCCCAAATTCTGGCCTGGTTTTGTTATTTTTCCTCACTTTCATGTTACTGTTTTGTTTGCTTATGTGTCTGCGTGTTTTACCTGCATGTGTATCTGTGCAGCGTGTGCATACTGTACCTGCAGTCCAGACCCTGGAACTGGAGTTACAGGCAGTTGTAGCTGCCATGTGGGTGCTGGGAATTGAACCCAGGTCCTCTAGAAGAGCAACCAGTGCTCTTAGCCACTGAGCCATCTCTGCAGCCCATATTTCTTAACATGTGTGTTTGTGTCTGTGCATTGTATGTGTTCAAGAGTGCCAGTGTCCTCAAAAGCCAAAGATGTCAGATCCTGGGGACCTGGAGTTACAAGTGGCTATGTGCTATGAGCTGCCTAGTGTGAGAGCTGGGAACCAATGTGGGAGCAAGAAACTGAACGAGGGTCCCCTGAAAGAGCAGTAAATGCTCAGCCTCTGAGCCGTCTCTCCATCCCAAATTCTGAGCTTTGAGTTGTTGTCTGGAGTTTGTTTTCACTTTTGGTAACTCTTGGGACTAAGCTTCTCAGGCTTGCCTTGAACTCAATGTGTATCTCAGACTGGCCTCAAATTCTCAGCAATCATCCTGTTTCAACCTCCTAAGTGCTGAGAGTAATATTAAACACGACAAGGCACAATGACTGTCATAATAAAACCATGCTAAAGGCTTGTTTATTCATTAAGAAAAGAATAAGAACTCCCTTGTTTGATCTGCTATCTTGAAAGCCTTCATATGAAAATGACTATGCATACATATCCAATCGAAAACGTACCAAAGATAATTCCAAGGAACTCTTTGCTAAGTCATGGACAATCGAGAAGCCTAGCACGGTGGGGTACACTGAAATCACAGCATTTGGAAGGGAAACACAAAAGGACCTCTACAAGTTGGAGGTTAGGTTGGTCTACATAGCTAGTTTCGAACCAGCCAGAGATACAGGGCTACATATGGTGGCTTTAACACAAACCATGTTTAAACACTATGCTTGCCCTGTTTTACCAGGAAAATGCTCTTAAGTTTGAAACATGTTCTGAAAACGAGCTGTGGAGGTCCCGATAGTCCAGGAACATGTATTAGGACATGGCTCAAGTGTCCACCCACTGTCCCATTCGCCAGGGACAGCGGTCCTCCACTTCCCCGGTCACTCTTCTCCTTCTTCGCCACACCCGCCAGGGAAGAGGTGGGTTTCCCGGCTTGCACCCACTTATCCCATGACAGCAAAGTGGGTTATTAACTCTGCGTGAAGTGGGTGCTGAAGACCGTCGGGCGCAGAAAGAAGAGCGCAGGACCCGACCCATCCTGGGCGTCGGAACACTTCGCAGGGACCCGCCCCCCTAGGAGGAGCGGCTCTCCCCCGGGAGCCGACCCGGTTAGGGTCAGCCCCGCGCTGGGGTCAAAGGTCAGCGCCCCGCCCGCCCGGAGGCCTCGGCGCGACCTCCGACGGGAAGGACCAGGCCGGTAGCAGGCGTTCGAAAGCAGCGGGGAGCGAAGCCACTCCGGTCCGCGGCCCCAGGCCCGACCCACCCGCCGCGAGCAGCCCCGGCAGCTGCAGCCCTCCCCCGGCCCCGGCCCCCCGGTGTCCCCGCGGCAGGTACAGGCCCCGCCCCCGGGTCCAGGCCTACTAGGGCGGACCCGCGGGGGCTGGCCAGGGTCCGGGAGCCGGCTGGGCCCGCGCCGCTTACCGGGCCCCCCGCTCCTCCTCCGGCACCCCAGCTGCTCGCAAACCTGCTCGCTCCCGACTCCGGCAATGCCGCCACTGCTCCGGAATCGCGGGCGCGCTCCCGACCTCCCCGACCCTTAGCCCTAGTCCGCCGTGCCCTGCCGGGTCCTAAAACCCTCCTCTCCTCAGGTTGGTCCACGCCCGCTTCCTGAAACAGATTCAGACCACGATTCCCAGCAAGCATCGCAAAGACTACAACTCCCAAAAGACATCGCGAGCAAACTAGCCCTCGCTTAAGGCCGCTGGCTTTAAGTCGGCTCTCTCAGGGTTTTGTTTTTTTGTTTTTGTTTTAAATAGGGAAGACTCTGAACTCAGCAGTTCTCTCTAGAAATGAATGTATCCTCTAAAAATACTGGCAAAGCTTGGAAAGATATATGTTGCGAAATGTTTGCTTCAATTTTTTTTTTTTTTAAACAAACTTCCACTGTGTAACCTTGGCTGGCCTGGAACAGGCAATTTAAACCAGGCTGTCCTCAAAATCACAACGGAGATCCGCCTGTCTTTGCCTTCTGAGTGTGAAATTAAAGGCCTGTGCCACCACCACAGCATATTGCAGCGGTTTAAGTGAAATATTGGAAACTCTTGTATTAAATAAAGAGTATGGCCAAGGGGTGGTGCCACACGACTTTAATCTCAGCACTTGGGAGGCAGGTGGATCTCTGTGAGTTCCAGGACACCCTGGTGTACAGAGCAAATTCCAGGACAGCCAGGGCTACACACAGAGAAATCCTGTCTTGAAGAAATATACTACTACTACTAATAATAATAATAATAATAATAATAGTTGTTGTTGTTGTTGTAGAATATTATTTTAAGATGTGTTACTTTTGTTTGTATTGCATTTGTTTAACTCTGAAGCTGTGTTACTGGGCCTGTCTAACACACCTGATGGTCTAATAAGAGATTAATGGCCAACAGCAAGGCAAGAGAAAGGATAGGCGGGGCTGGCAGGCAAAGAAAATATATAGAAGCTGCTAGAGAGATGGCTTAGTGGTTAAGAGCATTGGCTGTGCTTCCAGAGGTCCTGAGTTCAATTCCCAGCAACCACATGGTGGCTCACAACCATCTGTAATGGGATCAGATTCCTTATTCTGGTGTATATATAAAATACATGAGTAAATAAATCGAAAGAAAAAGAAAATATACAATAGGAGAAATCTAGGAGCAAGAGAAGGAGGACATCTGAGGCCAGCCACCCAGCCACACAACCAACAATGGAGTAAGAAAGAAAGGTATACAAAAATAGAGAAAGGGAAAAGCCCAAAGGCAAAAGACAGATGAGTTAATTTAAGAAAAGCTGGCAAGAAACAAGCCAAGCTAAGGATGGGCACTTATAAATAATAAAACTCCAAGTATATTTGGGAGCTAGGTGACGGAGCCTCCCAAAAGACCAAAAAACAAATAACAACAACTAATAATAATAATAATGTGTAAATATATGCGAAGCACCATGTAAAGTTGTTACTGTAACAAGGAACCTGAGTCTCACTTTCGTTTTTTTGTTGTTGTTTTTTTTTTTTTTTTTTTTTTTGGTTTTTTGAGACAGGGTTTCTCTGTGTAGCTTTGCGCCTTTCCTGGGACTCACTCTGTAGCCCAGGCTGGCCTCGAACTCACAGATATCCACCTGGCTCTGCCTCTCGAGTGCTGGGATTAAAGGCGTGCGCCACCACCGCCGGCTTCACTTTTGTTTTTTGAGACAGATCTCACTGTATCCTTGGCTGGACTGGAACAGACTATGCAGAGCAGACTGACATCATGCTTGTTGCAGTCCTGTCCTTATCTGAACATGCTGGAGCTGCTGGCCTGCTTGTGAGCACTCCCAGGTAGAGTCCCAGTTTTATAATATGCAAATGAGGCTTTCACAAGATTGGCTTCTGATGTATGAGAGAGAGCCTGCTTAGCTTTTGGGAACCCCAGGATTCATTATCTCGCTCTACCCCCACCCTGCCAGCTTGTGCATATTTGGATATTTCAATGTTACAACTATGAAATGGTGTTAAGAGAAAACAAAAGTTCTGAATGACTACTTTGTCTAAAGTTCTAGTTAGTAAGAGAGAATTTGAACTCAGACCAGGTGAAAGTGTGTGCATGTATGCCAAAAAAATTTTTGAGACAGAGTCTCTCTTTGTAGACCAGACTGGCATTGAACTTGGTCTGTACACCAGGTGGCCTCAAATCACAGAGTTCTGCCTGCCTCTGGGATTACAGGCTGGCATCAGCACACTCAGACCTAGATTGGTAGATTTTTATTTTTCTCATCTGCTTACATTTGGGGTATTAGAGGTATGGTTAGTTGGTTTGAGTATTTGTGTCTTATTTTCTGTAGCCTTGGCTGGCTTAGTACTCTGTGTTTCACTTAAGACATTGGTAATTCAGATATTCCTATTCCATGTAACCCAACTGCCTCAGCCTCCTAAGAGATTACAGGCATTTACCACCACACCTAGCTCAACAGTAGTGTTAAGACATGATTAGGGTGCCTTACTTTGGGTTTCTATTGCTGTGATGAAACACCACAACCAAAAACAAGCTGGGGAGGAAAGGGTTTATTTGACATACTCTCCCACATCATAGTCCATCACTGAAGGAAGTCAGGACAGGAACTCAAACAGGGCAAGAACCTGGAGACAAGAGCTGATGCAGAGGCCATGAAGGTGCTGCTTAACCAACTCGCTCCCCATGGCTTGCTCAGCCTGCTTTCTTGTTGAAACAGCCCCAGGGTGACCCCACCCACAATATGCTGGACCAGCCCACAACAATCACTAATTTAAAAAATGCTCTACAGGCTTGCCTACAGCCCATTTTGTTGTTTTTGAAACAGAGTTTCTCTGTGTAGTCCTGGCACTCACTCTGTAGCCCAGCTGGCTTTGAACTCACAGAGATTCACCTATCTCTGATTCCTGAGTGCTGGGTTTAAAGGCGTGTGCCACCACCGCCTGGCTCCTACAGCCCAATCTTATGGAGGCATTTTCTCAACTGGGGCTCCCTCCTCTCAGATGACTCTACCTGTGTCAAGTTGACATAAAATGAGCCAGGGAGGGAGAGACTGAGAGTGAAGCTGCACACCTCGTGGGAACAGAGAGAAGGGGAGGGGAGTTCTCTCTCTCTCTCTCTCTCTCTCTCTCTCTCTCTCTCTCTCTCTCTCTTTCTCTCTCTCTCTCTCTCAAGATTTATTTATTTATTATGAATACAGCATGTATGACTGCAGGCCAGAAAAGAGCACCAGATCTCATTACAGATGGTTGTGAGTCACCATGTGGTTGCTGGGAATTGAACTTAGGACCTTGGGAAGAGCAGACAGTGCTCCTAACCTCTGAGCCATCTCTCCAGCCCTCTTTTTTTTTCTAACTTTTTTATTTTTATTTTATGTGCATTGGTGTTTTGCCATGGGTGTCCGGTCCCCTGGAACCTCAGTTACAGACAGTTAGGAGCTGCCATGTGGGTGCTGGGAATTGAACCCAAGTCCTCTGGGAGAGCAGTCAGTGCTCTTAACCACTGAGCCATCCCTCCAGCCCAGGAGTTTTCTCTTAAAGTGGGCTTTATGTAAGATGACATCAGGACTCTGGGGCCAGGGTATTATCTGCTTATTGGCCAGGATTCCAAGAAGTGGGTCTGAATGCTAACACACATACACATTTAAAAAACAAGAAAGAAGGGAAGGGAAAGAGGGAAATAGGTGGGAGGGAGGGAGGGAAATGAAGCAAAGGAAGGAACCATGCCTTGAGTAATCAGGGCAGATGAAGACACATGACTTGAATTTAGTGACTAGGTTCAGTTTCAAATGGCTTTAACTCTTGGTGAAGGAAGGCTAAGGTAGCCCAGCAGTGGTGGTGCACACCTTTGGTCCCAGCACTCAGGAGGCAGAGGCAGGCTGATTTCTGAGTTCAAGGCCAGCCTGGTCTACAGAGTTCCAGGACAGCCAGCGAGAAACCGTCTTGAAAAAAAAAAATTTTAACCGAACAATCAAAAAGATTAAAAGAGACCTATGGCAACAAAAGCCACTGGAGGAAAAATAATTGGGAGTGGGAAGATGACATTAATGGCATGTTAAGATCAAAATGTCTGTGAGATGTCTAGACAGACATATCTAGTGGATATGTAGATGCCCTTATTGTACTCAGCCAAGCTATCAGACTGTAGCTAAATACTTTAGAGCCATTGACTTGGAAGTAATAATTCAAGCCAAGAGGAGGAAGATGGCCTGGGAAAGGAGAAGATGAGCCAAAGACAAGACAAAACATTGAAGATAATGATATCTAAAAGCAAAATCCAAACAAACAGCAGAACACAGCATGTACAGACTGAGTGGAGCTGTCAGATGCCTCCGAAGAAACAGGAAATACAAATATCTTTGAAGCTGTGAGTGGCATCACAGGCCTACAATACCAATCCTGGGGAGGCTGAGGCAAGACAATGGAGAGTTCAAGGCACACAGTCTCCAAAGTTCAAGGTCAGCCTGAGTTACATAAGAAGACTGGAAGGTTGGCTCAGACATTAAGAATACTTGATGAGCCGGGTGGTGGTGGCGGCGGCGGCGCACGACTTTAATCCCAGCACTCAGGAGACAGAGCCAGGTGGATTTCTGTGAGTTCAAGGCCAGCCTGATCGAGAGAGTTCCAGGACAGAGAGACCCTGCCTCAAAAAAAAAAATCACAGATAGGTTTGCCTTGTTCACAGGCTTCATAGTAAAGGATAAACAGGTTTCAGCTGTAACTTTCTACTAAAGGAACACAGAAAATGATTTAAAATGTATAAATGCACGTTATGAAGGTGTAAGTAAATGATTTAAGGTGTATAAAGATGTTCTGGACTTCTGTCCCTTTCTGTGCTGTTGTTACACTGGAAGTTTGGAGGCTCAGAGTTTTAGCATTGATAAATGGAGCTCTGAAAAACTGATAGAGCGCTGACTGTTTACTATTCAGCCACAAGCTCAAGATTTTACATTTCCTCTGATTGTCTTCTAAGCATAGACCTAAAAAGGTGTGGTTCATCGGGCTAAAACCAGGCTCTCTAGTTACAGAAAAAAGGTTCGTGCCTTTTAGCCCAAAGCCATAGCCTTTGCTATGACACCAAGGGGTGAAGCTGCTCCAGCTGTTTAACAGACATCTGCATGTGTCTGGGGAAAGAGTGCTGCCACTGTGTCCAGGAATCTGGCCTGGTGGCAACAGTCACTCCACAAATTAAAGAACTCCGTCCATAGAACCAGCGCACATCTCCGCTCCACTCTTTCTGGCGTCTTCACTCTCCTGTGGCTAACCCCGTCCATAGGGCTGGTGTTAATAACCTACTTTTTTTTTCTCCTAGCAACTTATCTTCTCCACTTCCTCAAGGAACTGATTCCTGAGGTCTTCAGGACAGCAGTTAACCGAATGCTTCTTCACCCACACCTCCCACTGAGTGTGAGCCCACAAACTCCCTACTCCCCTCCCCATGTTGGCCCATGCCAACAGGAAGTAGCCAGATTCGAACTGCCACCCATATATCCAAGAAGGTTGGGATGTTTGGCTGGAATCTCCAGCTTGGCCCGGTTCTCTGTCTCCAAACCCGGCCCTCTCAGAAAAGCCTCCGGGTGTCCAGTTCCTCATTCCTGGAGGTGGCAGTGGTTCCTCTCCTAAGGATGCAAGCTGCTCAAGCCCCTCCTACCATGGGGTACAGCCCAGCTTGTGGAGGACACATCACTACCCTCATGCCTACAGGGTGTTTAAGCTCCCTCCTTCAGAGTGCCAAGAGATTTCTCCCCTGTCCCCTCCCTCCCCACCTCATCTATATCTGGTCTTTTGCTTTTTTATTTTCCTTGATCTGACTTACTGAGTCAGTGGAGAAACCTATTTTGGGGTATAGAAACCTATCACACACCTTTAACCCCAGCACTCAGGGAGGCAGAGCCAGGTGGATCTCTCTGAGTTTGAGGCCAGCCTGGTCTACAGAGCGAGTTCCAGGATGGGCTCCAAAACTACACAGAGAAACCCTGTCTCAAAAAAACAAATAAGTAAATAAAATAAGTTTTTTAAAAAAACAAAACAAAAACCAAAGCTAGAGAGATGGCTCAGTAATTAAGAGCACTTGTTGCTAACTGAATTCACTTTCCAGCATCCACTATCAGATGGCTGTCTGACAACCAGATGTAACTCCAGCTCCAGGGGGCATGATGTCCTGTAGCAGGCTTTCTTGGACCACCGGCCCCCAAATCATGACACAGAGACTTATTATTAGTTATGAAAGCTTGGCCTTAGCTTTGGCTTGTTTCTAACTAACTCTTATAACTTACATTAACCCAATTCTGTTAATCTACCTGCTGTCACATGGCTCGTGGCTTTTACCTCTCCTCCTGCAACAACTTCTCCAAGATCTTTCTGTCCCCAGAAGTCCTGCCTATTCCTGTCTAGCTATTGGCCATTCAGCTCTTTATTTTTTAATTAATTAATTAAATTTATTTATTTATTTATTTATTTATTTATTTATTTATTTATTATGTGTACAGCATGTATGACTGCAGGCTAGAAGAGGGCACCAGATCTCATTACAGATGGTTGTGAGCCACCATGTGGTTGCTGGGAATTGAACTCAGAACCTCTGGAAGAACAGTCAGTGCTCCTAACCTCTGAGCCATCTCTCCAGCCCCATTCAGCTCTTTATTAAACCAATCACAGTGACACATTTTCACACAGTGTAAAGGTATATTCTGCAACGATGTCCTCTACTGGCCTAGTTGAGCACACTAAAATAAATCTTTAAGATTTTAATTTCTAATTTTATATGTGTCGTCTGGCTGCCTACAGAGGCATAAAGAGAGTGTCTGATTTCCTATAACTGGAGTTGCAGGCAGTTGTAAGTTGCCTGATGGGGATACTAGGAACCAAACTTGGGTCCCTTGAAAAGCAGAAAGTGCTCTTAATGGCTTAACCATCTATTCAAACCCCCAAACTAAAAATTAAGGGAAAAAATGACTCCAATTCTTTTTTTGTTTGTTTGGTTTTTTGTTTGTTTGTTTGGTTGGTTGGTTGGTTGGTTGGTTGGTTTGGTTGGTTGGTTGGTTTCTGGTTTTTTGAGACAGGGTTTCTCTGTGTAGTTTTGGTGCCTGTCCTGGACTTCACTCTGTAGACCAGGCTGGCCTCAAACTCACAGAGATCCACCCGCCTCTGCCTCCTGAGTGATGGGATTAAAGGCATGCACCACTACTGCCTGGCCAGAGTGAGACTTTGTCTCAAAAAGTAGTAATAAAGAGCTGAGGAGATGACTCGGTGGGACTTTCAGGAATGCTGATGAACCTGAGTGTTTACCACTCTAGATGGAAGGGCAGACTTTGGAGAGTGGGACCTAAAAATGAGGTGGCCTAAAGTCTCATGCAATAGCCAGCTTTATTCAGAGCATCAGACAGTTTACACCCTGAGGGTTAAGAAGAGTCACCTGAGTGAAGTACAAAATCACAAGGACAAGCTGCTTCCATAGAGGCATGTAAACAAGTAACAATAGCCAGCTGTAACAAATAAAAATACACTCCTATCCGATACATAATCCAAGAACCCAGGTCATAGAGGAACAGAGGTCACAAGACTCTTGTTTACTTGGAGTTTTCTCACAAGGTCTCAGAAATCTCCTCACACAGCTTCATTCATGGACCGTGTCCTAACACCTGAGTTTGAGTCTTGGGACTTGTTTTAGTCATTCTGTTGCTGTGAAGAGACACCACAACCACAGCAACTATGATAAAAGAAAACATTTAATTGGGGGCTTGCTCACAGTTTCAGAGTCAGTCCATCATCATCATGGTGGAGAGCCTGGGGACACACATGGCGCTGAACCAGTAGCTCAGAGCTAGTTACATCCTGACCCACAGGCAGAGAGTGAGAGGCTGGGCCTGGCGTGGGTTTTGAAATCTCGAAGCCCACCACCAGTGACATACTTCCTCCAACAAGGCCACACCTCCTAATCCTTCTAATCCTTATCAAACAGTGCCACTCACTAATGACTAAGCATTCAAATATATGAGCCTATGAGGGCCATTCTAATTCAAACCAAAACAGGACCAATCGTGGTAGAAGGAAATAACCAACTCTTAAAGTTGTTCTCTGCCTCCAAGTGGGTGTTGCAGCATACACTCACACTCACACATACACACACAAAATAAATTTAATTAAAAAATATAATGAGGTCTGGGTGGTGATGGCACACACCTTTGATCCCAGCACTCAAGAGGCAGAGGCAGGTGAATATCTATGAGTTCAAGGCCAGCCTGGTCTACAGAGTGAGTTCCAGGACAGCCAGGGCTACACAGAGAAACCCTGTCTCGAAAAACCAAAAGGAAAAAAAAATTAATGAGGGAAGGAATGCACAGGAACAACGTATAATGATATGTAGGTAATGCCATAATCAGGAAGTGTGGTGGTAGCTCCATCAATAAAATGTGTACCACAAATGCATGAAAACCACCAGGAGGTGACACACGCCATTAATCCCAGGGCTCAGGAGGCAGAGTCAGGCAAATCTCTGAGTTTGAGGCCAGCCTGGTCTACATGGTGAGATCTAGGCCAACCAGGGATACACGGAGAAACCCTGTCTAAAAAAACCAAAATAGAAAAAAAAAAAAAAAAAGCATGAAAACCCTCGTTCTACCCCAGGTCTTGATAGAGTGACTTGAGCCTGTAATCTCAGCGTGGGAGGCAGAGGCGGGAGGCTCCCTCAAGCTCGTTGGCTGGCTAGCACAACCCAGTGGGTGAGAGGTCCTTGTGAATGGAGCTGTCTCAAAACAATGTGGACAGATGGCTTCTGAGGAAAGACACTGAGGCTGACCTCTAGCCTCCACAGGTGCACACAAGAATAAGCATATGAAGGAAGGGGACGCTATAAGAATTCATTACCTTGTGTGCTAACATAAAAATATGTATAAAGACCAGGGGTGGGGGTGGCGCACGCCTTTAATCCCAGCACCCGAGAGGCAGAGCCAGGCGGATCTCTTGTGAGTTCGAGGCCAGCCTGGACCACAGAGTGAGTGAAGCATTAACCTTCCTGTTCTCCACTAGATTGCCAGGCTGCGGTTTTTCTATGTTGCTCGGGGATGACGCAGTGTCAGTACTCCAGACGGATGGACGGCTAAGTTACGGGTGAAAGAAAGGGCGAGGTCTGGAAAGAAGGGACGCTTTCCGAGTCCCTCTCAGCGCCTAGGACTCGGGAGGTCCGAGGTCTGAGACCCTTGGGTGCTGCGGAGGCTCCTCCCCCGACGAGCTTCCCGAAGCTCCGCCCACGGCGTGCGGCGCTCGCTAGGCGTGCCCCGGGGCGATCCGGACCGGCCTGCCGGGGCGGGGCGGGGCGGGGCGGAGTCGACTCTTCGGCCAGGGTTCGGCTCACCTCATCCACCAGGGACGGAAGTGCACTCCCCCCGGCACCCCGGACTAGCGGGCCGGGCCTCGCCCCAGCGGGCGATCAGGCCTTGGGGAGCTCCTGCGCCCGAGGCATCATGAAGCGGGCAGGAACTCTGCGCCTGCTTTCGGATTTGAGCAACTTTACCGGCGCGGCCCGGCTCCGAGAGCTGTTGGCCGGGGACCCAGATGTCCGAGTCCGCTGCAGCCCCGATGGCCGCCACCTGCTGCTGTTAAGACCCCCCGGGTCGCCTGCCCCGCAGCTTCTCGTGGCTGTGCGTGGGCCGGGCCTGGCGCTCGAGCGTGCCTGGCCGGAGGGCCACCCCTCGCCGCTGGACGCCTTCTTCGTTCCGTGGCTGGCGCGACCCGCGCTGATCCTGGTGTGGGAGAGTGGCCTGGCAGAGGTGTGGGGCGCGGGGATGGAGCCTGGCTGGAAGCTCCTCCAGAGCACCGAGTTGTGTCCGGATGGTGGAGCCCGCCTGGTGGCCGTGGCAGCAACTCGAGGCCGCCTAGTTTGGTGTGAGGAGCGTCAGCTGGGCGTTGAGGACCAGCCAGAGCGGCTTTCAGTGGCTTTCAGCCACTGTGTGTGCATCAAGGCCCTGGAGACCGGCGGGGAGGCTGGCACCAAACTGGGCCGCACACACATCCTGCTGCACCACTGCCCCCCTTTTGCACTGATAGCCTCCCGCAAGGACCTCTTCCTGGTGCCCACGACCGCCACTTGGCCTGGTGTGGCCCATGTTCTGCTCATCTGGAGCCCCAGCAAGGGCAAGGTGACAGCTGCCGCCCCATCTCTTGGTCTCTCTAACAGTAAAAGCCTGAATCCCAGACAGGGAGATACCTGGGACTTTCGGACCCTGCTGCGAGGCCTTCCTGGGTTCCTGTCCCCCAGGGAGCCATTGGCTGTCCACACCTGGGCCCCATCCTCCCATGGCCTATTACTGCTTGACTTCAAAGGCAAGGTGAGCCTAGTGCAGTGCCATGGTGGGACTCGAACTGTGGGAACCCTACAGGAGGCCCCCGTCGGCCCAGAGGGGTCTGCAGCCCTGGGGACATTTCATGGCACGTTAGCCTGCGTCCTGGGCTCCACGTTGGAACTACTGGACATGAGCAGCGGGCAGCTGTTGGAAAGGAAGGTCCTAAGTACAGACCGAGTCCATCTGCTGGACCCGCCAGCCCCTGGCGTGAAGAACGAGGACGAGCTGGAGACCCGGGGAGCGCTCTGTTTGCTTTCAGCCTTGGGGCTCTTCTGCGTGGGCTGGGAAGCTCCCCAAGGCCTGGAGCTGCCCTCCGACAAGGACATCGTGTTTGAGGAGGCCTGTGGCTACTACCAGCGACGGAGCCTGCGAGGTACCCAGCTTACCCCGGAAGAACTGAGACACAACAGCACATTTCGGGCGCCTCAGGCCTTGGCCTCCATCCTTCAGGGCCACCTGCCCCCATCTACACTCTTGGCTATGCTGAGGGCCGAGCTTCGCGATTACCGGGGTCTAGAGCGCCTCAAGGCCCAGCTGGTGGCTGGGGACGAGGAGGAGGCTGGCTGGACTGAGTTGGCAGAGCACGAGGTGGCCCGCCTGCTGAGGACCCAGCTGACCGGGGACCAGCTGGCCCAATTCAACACCATTTTCCAAGCCCTTCCTGCAGCAGCTTGGAGTGCCACCCTCCAGGCCCTGCAGCTCCAGCCGGATAGGACTGGCAGGCTGAGGTCCCAGGCACCCCCTGACGTATGGAAGAAGGTCCTGAGGGGTCCGACAGCCGGAAAGGAGCACCCCAATGGGGTATTGCCTCCCTTTGAACTCCTGTGTCGGTGTCTTTGCCAGCTGGAGCCTCAGTGGCTCCCCCCATTTGTGGAACTGGCACAGCAGCAGGGTGGGCCCGGCTGGGGGGCTGAGGGCCCCGGTCTGCCCCTTTATCGGCGAGCCCTAGCGGTGCTGGGGGAGGAAGGGAAGAGACCCGAGGCCCTGGAACTGGAGCTGCTTCTGGGCAGTGGGCGGCCCAAGGCGGTGCTGCAAGCTGTGAGGCGCCTCATAGAGAAGGAGCAGTGGGAGAGGGCCCTGGAGGCCGGCCTGGCCCTCGGCTCCTCCAGCCCCCTGCTTCGGAGTGAGATCTTCAAGCTCCTGCTGGCCGAGTTCGCCCGGCACCGCCGCCTCGACGCCCACCTCCCCCTCCTTTGCCGCCTGTGCCCACCGGACGTGGCTCCCGATGAGCTCCTGCTCTTACTGAGGACACATCTCCCAGATGATGTGGGCACCTCCGACCCTTTCCCTGAGCCTGGGGCGGAGCCCCCTCTCACGGTGGGCTTGGTCAGAGCCCTCCTAGAACAGACTGGGGCTCAGGGACGGCCCTCTGGCCCAGTTCAAAGCAAATACGAGGACATCCTATGGGATCCGGGCACTCCACCTCCTACCCCACCTCGTGGGCCTGTCTCTGCTCCGCAGGCATCGGAGCACCCAGGACCCGAAGCGTGGGCGCCCTCTGGACAGGGACTCTGCGCAACTGACGTGGGAGGTCATCTGTAGACCACAGGGATGGGGAAGGGTGCCGGGGGTTGGAGAGGACAGAAGTGGAATTTTCGTGTGCAATACTGTCTGTTGTGGAAGAATTTTTATAATATATGCAAATACCAAATATAGTCACAGTTCTTTGTATTATTTGAACAGCTAAGGGTTGCGGCTTTATAGAGGGAATGGTTGAATCTGTATCTCTTTCATAAAGCCACCCCTGGTTATGAAAACAACAGTCAATAATGTTTCCTATGTGCTAGGTAACCGTGGATCTTTATAGAAACCTCGTCTAATGTGTCTCATAACCCCACTGGGAAAATATCAGTGTTATCTCCATTTTCTAGATGGAAGAAATAGCTGTCCAGGAAGATTAAATAGCTTGGCCAAGTATGTCAGCTAGAACATAGAGGCTTTAACACATGAACCATCTCATTATATAGCCCAGTGGCTCCTGCCTATCTGGGCCTGCTCATGGTCCTCATCCAGTGCTGGCTTTCTCTATTGCTACAAGGAGAGAATTCCATGGAGCTACAGCTTTCTTTCCCCAGGTCTCTTCTGCCCCTGAGTAGGAGCTGTGGTGGGCCCTGGGCCCAGGTTTCCTCGAGTAGACCCTGGTTTCTACAGACAGGTGAACTACCAGTGATGAGTCACAGAGCAGGCCTCTTTGGAGGGCCTCACACCTCTACTCACGCCCTAAGCCAAGAGACAGGAGCAGAAGCAGCAGCCAAGTTCTTGTTTTTCTGGACCCCTCTGAAGACGCTGTGCTTTCTGCCCACTTCCACCCAAGTGGCCTCCCTCCCTGCTTGTGGCTTAGTTAGGACCCTGATGCTACTCATCATCCCTGGTGCCAACTACTCCTTGCCCAGGAGGGTAGGAACTGTCTGTCACTCACCAGGCGGTGATGTTGCACGCCTTTAATCCCAGCACTCAGGAGGCAGAGGTAGGTGGATCTCTACAAGTCCCAGGTCAGCCTGGTCTACAGAGTGAGTTCCAGGACAGCCAGGGCTACACAGAAAGACCCTGTCTCGAAAAGGCAAAAAATAAAACAAAAACTGTCACTCAGCTTTGTCCTCAGACAGAACCTGCAGCTTTGATCCCATTCAGCCTCAGCCTAGGATTAAATGAGACTTAGGATCATAATGGTCTAAGGACAGTTCCTCAGAGCTTCTCCTTTGGTTGATATTAGCTCCCCAGTCTCACGGAGATCGCAGGGCAACTCATGTGCATAGCCAGCTTGGAGAGAGTTTCTCAGCCTCGGTACAGTCTTAGGATAACACTTTGATCCAAGGTTTGGCTGGCTCTTGTCCTGACCTGACAGCCAGGCTGTCCACCGGACCCTGGAGTCAAGCTGCTGGACTTTGTTTTTCCTTCCAGAGACCTAGGGCTAGGAACAGTTCCCTCGTTTTCCATACCAGATCTTTCCTAGTCTGGCAAGGGTTCCTCCTCTTGGTCTTGAGCTGGGCCCATTTTGTCTCCTCAGTGGGAAGCTGCTCCCTGCTCATGAGCCTATTGAGTTCAAGTCTTCACAGTCTTTGAGATTTGGTTTGAGCCTCCTTCTGTGCCTAAGAAAAGAAGGAATTATACTTGGTGGCTCCAGGGAACACACAGAAAGACAGCCAAATTTTTCCTTAGAGTTGTATGACTTGAGGAAGTCCCTCAGGGCTAGTAAGGTTTCTATGTATGTAGCTTCCTGTGAGGACAGTAGGCAGACTTAGCTGAGAATTCTTACCTGCTTTTACAGACTGGATGCTTGGGTTATATTCACGCTCCAAAGTGAACGGTGCAAGCCATCCCAAGCTGCATTTCAAGACCCTGGAGAACATTCCAAGGATGTGAATGTCCACTGTGTTTTAGTGGAGTATGTGAGAGGGCCCTCAGAGCAGTGACCAAGTGCTTGGGAATCAGGATGTGAGCTCTCAGCCACTGCTCCAGTGCCTGCCTGCCTGCCTGCTGCCACGCTCCCCGATTTGATGGTCATTGACTCTAGCCCTGTGGAATGATCGGCCCTAAATTAAATGCTTTCATTTATAAGTTAGTCATGGTGTCTTATCACAGCAATAGAAAAGTAACCAAGACACATGCATGGCCACCTGTCATTGCACCTGGTAGCTCTGTGTCCTTACATCTCATCTTCTTGGTTGGTTGGTTTGAAGTGGGGTCTCTCTACATAGTCCTGGCTGTCCTGGAACTCATAGAGATCTGTCTGCCTCTGCCTCCTGAGTTTGGGGGTTAAAGGTGTGAACCACCACACCTGGGTAATCTTGATCTCCCAGAACCAGAACATAAAAATTAAAAAAAAAAAAAAAAAAAAAAAAAAAAAAAAATCTGATGGAGTCACACCTGTTGCTTTAATCAATATGAAAGCCAAAGTCTTGACAGATACCATCTTCCTTCAAGCCTGGCCCCGCCTCCTCCTTCCCCTCTTCCCTCCAGCCTTTCTTCTTTGATGTTCCAGGTATTTGTCTCCCTAGTTAGTATTCAAGTTTCTGGGAGGCTGACACCATGGTTATCTGTAATTCTGTAACCTCGTCATTGGATGCAGGATCTCACGGGTAGAAAGAGCTTTCTTCCCATTTCTCCACAGGCCAGACTGACAGTCGAGACAAAAATACAGGGCAGCCTAAAGGAAGGAATAGACGGTCTGGGCAGTGTTAGGGCCAGCGCAGCAGCTAAGCCAGAAGCATCTTGGGGGATGGGGGACAGAAGGAAATGGTCGTACATATTAGCACTACTCAGGGCTTCAAGTCCCCAAGCCAGAAGAGGAGACAGGAAAGCCTGAGTCAGTGGACATCCAGGACAGATGTGCATCTGTGTGAGTGGGAGCTGCAGGCTGAACTCCAGAGTGCGGAAAGGTTGATCCCCGTGTATTCAGTGTGGGCCATGAGATAACCAGTCCTTAAATATTCTGCAGTACGAAGATGCACTGGAGTTTGGTTCCTACTGACCTAAGTGGTCAGGAAGAAAGGGAGAGTAGAGGCGGGCAGGGAGGGGGGAGTGGGGAGGGTGTAAGGGGGCGGTGCGTAACTAGACTCTCAGCTCTATGTAACCACCCCAAGTTTGAATAATTGTCATACTTACTGTGGGGGAGGGATGGTGGGGAGGTGGAGGAACCAAAAAGTCTTGAGTGGCTCCCCCAGGCTCTTTTTTTTTTTTTTTTTTAAATTGTTTTCTGGTTCTCTCTCCTTTCCCCTTCCAGATAGATCTTGTTATAAAGACGAGGATGATCTTGAACTTCTGATCCTCCTGCCTCTCTGGGTTGTAGGATGCTCCACCACAACCTGTATCTGGCTTATTGAGACAGTGTCTCAAGTACCAAGGTCAGCCTCAAACTTTGTATCTGAGACTGCCCTTAAACTAGTGACCTTCCTGCCTCTGCCTGGTAAATGCTAGAGTTTCAGGTCTGAGCCTGACTTGTTTTGTTCTGGAGTTTTTTGCTTTTATTTGATTTTATTTTTGTGGGTTTCTTTTTAACATTTATTTATTTTGTGCACGTTTGTGTGGGGGCACCCAGAATAGGGTATGGAGGTCAGAGAACAATTTGGACAATTTGCCAAAGTCGATGCCTTCCTTCCAGGATGTGCGTTCTGGGAATCCAACTCAGCTCCTCAGCCTTGGTAGCAGGGACCTTACCTGATAAGCCATTCCCAGTCCAATTCCTGGTGTTTTGTCTTTTTCAAATATTTATTTCTTTTTATTTTATATGTATGAGTGTTTGACCTCATGTATGTATGTGCACCATGTGTCTGATGCCTTCTGAGTTCAGATGAGTCATATTCCTGGGAACTGGAGTTACAGGAGGTTATGACCCAGCCAACATGGGTTCTGGGAACTCAACCCAGGAGCTCTGTAGGAAGCTCATATCTGAGGGGCTCTCTCTCCAATCCCAAGACTTTTCCACCTCCTTTTCTTTCTTTTAGTGGATATCTTAAGATTATTTGTGTGTGTGTGTGTGTGTGTGTGTGTGTGTGTGTGTGTGAGTGTGTCATGTATTCAAATGTCCTCAGAGGCCAGAGGAGGGATTGGGATTCTCAGGAGCTGGAGTTATAATCAATTGCGAGCTTCCAGACATACAACTCAGATTCTCTGCAAGAACAGCAACATTCTTAGCCACTGAGCCATCTCTTGCTTTGTAGCCCAGGCTGGCCTGGAACTCACTATATAGTCCAAGTTGGCTTCAAACTTAGGGTCATTCCTGCTCAGCCTCCGGAGGAGCAGGACTCCAGGCAGGAGCCTCCATGCGGGGCTTCAGCATCTTCTTAGGCACTGGCTCCCCCTGCTGGACTTCCATGTCACTGCAGCTTCACTCATCATGTGCCCAAGCAGGGGTTTCTCAACCCAGGAAGCCTTTAAAAGAGGGAGCAAAATCAAGGTTCTATAGGCCAAGAGAAAAGAAGGAAGAGAAGATGTCAGAAGAAAACTCAGGAGTTGAGTCATGGCAAGAGGGAAGGGTCCTGGAATTGAACCCGGAGGTGAACCCAGAGGAAAAGGAACCTGAGCCACCAGAATTCTCTTTGGTATTGGAACTGGGGAGTTGACCATAGTTGTTTCCAAAGAGGTCAGGGTAAGGTCACATTTTCCATGAATTTTTGTTTGTTTCTTGAGACAGCACCACAACCTCCTGGCTTCTATGAATTTAAAATACAAGAATGTCAGACTTTGTGTTTAAAATTAATATAGTCTCACTTTTATACACAAAATGTGAAATAGAGGTGGACCTACTTCTGAAAAAGGAACCAACAAAGAACCTTGGGAGGTGGTAACACCATGGTGGTAATTACAGAAATCTGGGGGTAGAGGCAAGAGGATCAGGATTTAGGGCAATCCTCAGTTACATAGCAAGATCAAGGTCAGCCTGGGCTATATGAGGCCCTGCCTCAAAAGGAAAGAAATGTGAGGGAGAGACGGCACATCTGTGGCTCCCCATGGTTCGGCCAGAGCACACTGCCCCCTTCACAGGTTCCAGAGGGTTCTCAGGCATCTGCAGTTCGCAGCCATTCGTATCCCAGGGCAACATGCTGTCTTGATATGTAGTCTTCTGAAATGTGTCATCTCTGTTTTGTTCTGAGGAGAAGTGGGGAGATGAGCACTCCCCCATTTCTAACAGCCCTGGTAAAGTTCTAGGAACAGCCTGGAACCTCAGATTTGAGAGCTGGGTCTTCCTAAAAGGTGGGCAGCCCCTAATGCTGGGAGCTGGGGAGTCTGGAGTGAGGTTCTGAGTCACAGTGAGGAACAAGACTGAGGGGAAGCTGTTGGGACCCAGAGGTCGGTCTCCAGGCCAGGCCCTGGGCCACAGCTGGGACACTGACCTGGACTTTACTGAGAGCCATTCTTTGGAAATCAGGCAACTGCTCACCGCTGCTGGTGGCCTGCTGTTCTCAGCCCCCTAAGAGTTACAGAACTTGAGAACGCTAGGGGTTGGGGATGGACACATCGGTAACCACGCCCACCTCTAACCCACTGCTCAGACCCTGGGAAGCTTCCTAATGTGTAAAAGTCCCCTGTAAATGTAGAAAGGAAAGATACAGTGTGGCCTTTGCTGCTTTGAAAGAGTAGATAAGAAGGCATTGGGGGAGCAGCTGGAACTAGACAGTCAGGAGGCAGGAAACCAGGACATGAAGGCAGGTGGCAGCACACATCCAATCCCAGGACTCAGGAGGGAAACAGGAAGATCACCTGCAGTTTGGATCAGCCTCAACTACAGAGTGAACTCCAAGCTCCCTAAATGCAGAGATTATGGGCTCGATCTCCTCAATCTGTGTCTTCTCTCCTATGAAGGCTGTACTTTATTTATTTGGTTTTTCTTCCTTCATTCATTTATTTTGGTTTTTAGAAACAGGGTTTCTCTGTGTAGCCCTGGTTGTCCTGGAACTCCCTCTGTAGACTAGGCTGGCCTGGAACTCACAGAGATCCCCCTGCCTCTGCCTCCTGAGTGCTGGGATTAATGTAGCACCACCACCCAGCTATGTTTTGTTTTTGTTTTCTTTTTTGAGACCGTGTTTTATGTAATCCAGGCCAGCCTTGAGCTCACTATGAAATGGAGGATGACCGTCAGTCTCTGGTCCTCTGGCTCCCACCTCCTAAGGCTGGGTGTGGGACACCACACCACACCACACCACACCACACCACACCACACCACACCACACCACACCACACCACACCACACCCAGTTCATGATATGCTAGAGCTCAAAGCCAGGCTGCATGTATGCCACACAAGCTCTGCTCAAAGCTATCACCCTAAATGTCTTTTTGGTCTTTTAACACTGTGTGTGTGTGTGTGTGTGTGTGTGTGTGTGTGAGAGAGAGAGAGAGAGAGAGAGAGAGAGAGAGAGAGAGAGAGAGAGAGAGAGAGAGAGAGAACTTACGACAGTAAAATTGGAACTTCCCTTCTACTATGAGGGTCCCAGAGATCTCACTCAAGTTGCCAGCTTCAATGGTAAGCTCTTCTGTTCACAGAGTAATCTTGCTCCACCTTGCTGATCCTTGCTGATGCTTTTTTTTTTTTTTTTTTGAGATAGGGGCTTATATACACCTGCCCCAAACTCCTTATCTTTCTGTCTCTATTTTCCAAACACTGATATTATGGGTGAAGGCCATCATACCCAGCAAAAACCAATTGTAAAGTAAGTAAATATTCCCTCTCTCCTTTTTAATAATTTATTTTTATTTTATGTGCATTAGTGTTTGGTCTACATGTATGTCCATGTGAGGGTGTCGAATCCCCTGGAACAGGAGCTGCAGACAGTTGTGAGCAGCCATGTGGGTGCAGGGAATTGAACTTGGGTCCTCTGGAAGAGCAGCCAGTGTTCTTAACTGCTTAGCCATCTCTCCAGCTCCCCTTCCGCCCCCCACCAACAGGTCCTCATGTAGCCCAGGCTGGCCTGGAGCTTGCCAAACAGCCAAGAATGACCTTGAGCTTGTTATACCCCTGCTCCATGTCTCGCTCGAGTGCTGTGGTTACAGGTGTACACCACTGTGCCTGGTTACGTATGGGGCTGGGGACTGAACCACATACTAGAAGCACTAACTAAGCTACCTACTCAAGCATCCCTCCCTCCCTCCCTCCCTCCCTCCCTCCCTCCCTCCCTCCCTTCCTCCCTCCCCCCCACCCTCCCCATCTCTTCATCTATTCTCTGTCTATTCTCCTTCTCCCTTCTGTTTTCTTTTTAATTTTTTTTTATTACATGTATGGTATTTTGTCTGCAAGAGAGTTCAAGATTCTCCTGCCCCGGCCCCACAAGAACTGGGGTTGCAGGTATGTTTTGCCTTACCTAGCTAAAGGGACATTTACAAGTAGGGGTGATTTTTCTATGCCAAAATTCAGGGAGTCTACAGGAATGGAGTCGGTTTCCACCATCAAACTGAAACCTACATGGTGGAGACAGTTCAGTGGCTGAGCGTGTGCTTGGTGGGGGTGACACCATCAGTGGGGTATTGCACCACCAAAAAAAAAAAGTCACCAGAACCTTCTTATAGAGGTTGTGATTCCCAAACCTCAGAATGTGTGTGATCTTATTTAAAATAAGTGTCCTTGAAGAGGTGATTAAAGACCTAAAGAGGAGATTATCCTGTATTAAGGTGAGCCCTAAATCCAATAATGAACATCTTTATAAAGCTGGAGAGGAGGAAATCCAAAAGAAACTGTATGAAGACACAGGCAGAGACTGGATTGATGGTCTCATCCCAGCACTTGGGAAGCCAAGGAAAGAGGATGGTTGTAAGTCTCAGGCCATCTTGGACTATATTATGAGTTCTAGGCCATCCTGGGCTACAGGGTAAGACCCTGTCTTAAAAAACAAGGGGATAGGCCGGGCGGTGGTGGCACACGCCTTTAATCCCAGCACTCGGGAGGCAGAGCCAGGTGGATCTCTGTGAGTTCGAGGCCAGCCTGGGCTACCAAGTGAGCTCCAGGAAAGGCGCAAAACTACACAGAGAAACCCTGTCTCGGGGGAGAAAAAAGAAAGAAAGAAACCAAGGGGCTGATGAGGTGGTTCTGTGAGTAAAGCTACATGCTTCTGGCCCAAATCTGATCCCCAGAACCCACGTGGTGAAAGGAAAGAACTAACTCCACAAAGTTGTCCTTTTATTTCTACATATACACTACAGCAGGTGCACGCACACACACACACACACACACACACACACACACACAAAATCACATAGAATAAATGAAAATGTAATTTAAGAGACAAACTAAACAGAGGTACCATAGAAGACCCACCAAGGGGTGCTGGTGGACGCTAGAAACTGGGAAAGCTTCCTGGTGTGGGTTCTCCCCTGGTTGCCTCCATAGTCAGCCAACACTGTTGACAGCTTCAGTTTTGGACTTCCGGTCTCCAAAACTATGAGTGAGTGATGGGGGATGCAGCTGAGTGACAAAGCACTTGCCTAGCATCCTCAAGGCCTTGGGTTCAGTGCCCAGCAATGCAGAGCTATGAGGGAGTAAACTTCTGTGGTGGGTCACCAAATTTGTGGTAATTTGTTATGTCAGCTCTAGTCAACTAGTGCACTGCACAAGAGTGAAGAGGCCTCCTTGCTTGGCTGTCCTTCCTCGTCTGTCTTTTCAGGCCACTTTTACAATAAAGAGCTGAGAGTCTGATGAGGTCCCTTACCAGGGTTAGGATGTGGCTAAGCTTTAGGCTGTGAACTTAAACTTGCAGACAGGGCTCCTGTACTTGCCCAGGGTCTAGACAATGCTCTCCAGGATCTGAAGCTCTGGGATCAATTGATCCCCAAGGGGCAAGGTCTCCATGCTCTGAAGAACCTTCTTCAAAGCTGTAGAACCTGGGTGTGGCGATGTACTCCTTTAATCCCAGCACTACTGAGAGGCAGGCAGATCTCTCTGAGTTCCAGGCCAGCCTGGTACATAGTGAGTTCCATGGCATTCAGAGCTACATAGTGAGACCTTTTCTCAAATATATATATATATATATATATATATATAGAGAGAGAGAGAGAGAGAGAGAGCTGGGTAATAGTGGCGCACACCTTTAACCCCAGCACTTGGGAGGCAGAGGCAAGCCGATCTCTGTGAGTTCGAGGCCAGCCTGGGCTACAAAGTGAGTTCCAGGAAAGATTCCAAAGCTACACAGAGAAACCCTGTCTCCAAAAAAAAAAAAAAAACCAAACAAACAAAAAGAAGCCTGTAGCAACTGAAAAGGAGGCAATAGCGATAATCTGAACAAAGAAACAGAAAGGGAGGCTGTAGAGATGGCTCAGTGGTTAGGAGCACAATGCTTTTGCAAAGGACCTGAGTTTGGCTTCCAGCACCCACATCCCAAAGCTTGAACTGCCTGTAACTGCAGCTCCAGGGGGAGTCAATGCCTCTGGCCTCCAAAAGCACCTTCACTCATGTGCACACCCCCCCACACACACACAATTAAAAATAATAAAACTAAACTGAACGAGCCGGGGCGGTGGTAGCGCATGCCTGTAATCCCAGCACTCAGGAGGCAGAGCCAGGCGGATCTCTGTGAGTTCGAGGCCAGCCTGGGTTACCGAGTTACTTCCAGGAAAAAGGCGCAAAGCTACACAGGGAAACCCTGTCTCGAAAAACAAACAAACAAACAAACAAACAAACAAAAAAACTAAACTGAACGAAAGAAACACAGGAACACAGGGATGGTGGTGCACATCTATAACACCAGCCCCCTCTGGAGATGGAGAAGGCAAGGAGGATCAGGAGTTAAAGGCTATCCTGGGCTACATTAGACCTTTCAAGAAAAAGAGAGACAGTTGGGCGGTGGTGGCACACACCTTTAGTCTCAGGACTTGGGAGGCAGAGGCAGGTGGATTTCTGTGAGTTCGAGGCCAGTCTGGTTACAGAGTGAGTTCCAGGACAGCTACAGCTACACAGAGAAACTCTGTATCAAAAAGAAAGGAAAAAACGAAGGAAGAAGGAAGGAAGGAAGAAAGGAAGGAAGGAAGGAAAAGAAAGGAGAGAAAGAAAAGAAAAGAGAGGCTAGAAGAGAAAGAAAAAGAGAAAAGAAAAGCAACTGAGCATAGATTCTGGAATTGACAGCGGGAAGGACCCGGGGGCTCAGAGGATAAATGTGCTCACTGTAAAGCCCGATGACCTGAGTTCAGTGCCTGGAACCCACACTAAGGTGGCAGAAGAGAACTGAACCACAAAGGTGTCCTCTGATCTCCACACACAAATAAGTTCGTGGACCGCCACACACTGTCATACACAGAGAAAGAGAGCCACTAAAAAGAATTAATTACATTTATAAATGAATAAATAAGGAGCAGGGCCTGGTTTTGATTTCAGCCCAGAGCAACACTTTTCTTGCAGGCAGGGTGTGCCCATAATCCTGGGCGTCTTTGGACAATTTTCCTCTTCTCTCTGTCCCTATTTGTACTGCATTTTAAATTGCCAGGGGTGTTCCTGGAGACTCACTGGATAATATTTTAGCTGTTGTCTGGTACTAGGGCTTGAATCCAGGACCTCCTGTATACTAGTAACAGGCTCTACTGAGCTAACCCCCAGCCTCAGAGCACTTGCCTTCACGACCTACTGGTTTCATAACCCTGAGTGTGCTTCCCAACCCTAAGCCTGTGAGGTAGTATTGACCTTTCAAAGACACTTTCGAGTTTGAAGAGAGAGAAAATTTGGAGGACATTATTTGAAAACTGTAAATTCCTTTTTTGGGGGGCGGGGAAGGGGTTATTGAGAAAGGGTCTCACTATGTAGCTCTGGCTGTCTTGAAAGACATTATAGCTGGGCGGTGGTGGCGCACACCTTTAATCCCAGCACTCTTGAAGCAGAGGCAGGTGGATCTCTGTGAGTTCGAGGCCAGCCTGCTCTACAGAGTGAGTTCCAGGAAAGGCACAAAGAAACCTTGTCTCAAAAAAATCAAAAAAAAAAAAAAAAGAAAGAAAAAAAAGAAAAAGAAAAGTCATTATATAGACCAGGCTGGCCTGGAATGAACAGAAATCCACCTGCCCCCGCCTCCCGAGTGTTGGTATTAAACGTGTGTGCCTCCCATATCCAGCCTGCAAACTGTAAATTCTTTTTGTTGTTGTTTTGAGACAGGGACTAACTTAAGTTGGGACTGGTCTGGAACTCACAGGAATGCTCCTGTTTTAGCCTCCTAATTGCTAGGATTACAGGCCTGAGTCATCATACCTGGCTGGAGATTTTTATGTAACATTTGAAGGACGCTACTAATCATAAATGTTAGCGATCTTGGGGCTGGAGAGATGACTTAACAATTAAGAGGAAGTACTGCCCTTGTAGAGGACCTGGGTTAGGTTCCCAGTATCAACACCAGGTGGTTCATCTTAGATGAGGGAATAGGCCATCTTCTAGCCTCTGTGGGCACAAGTTTGTGCTTATCACAGCACACACACACACACACACACACACACACACACGCACACGCACACGCACACACACGCGCACACACACGCGCACACACACGCACACACGAACACACACACACACACACACACACACACACACACACACACACACACGGCAGGGCTAGGTGGTGCTCTCACAGTTAATCCTTTGATCCCAGCAGGAGACAGAGGCAGGCTGTGAGTTTGAGGCCAGTCTGATTATAACACAAGTTCCAGGCCAGATAGGGCTACCTTGACAAAAAAAAAAAAAAAGCTCTAGAAAAGCAGTCAGTGCTCTTAACCATTGAGCCATCTCTCCAGACCCCAAAAAAAGTATTTTAAGAATTTATTTGGGGGAGCTGGAGACATGGTTCAGTTAAGAGCACTGGCTGCTCTTGCAGAGGACCAAGAGGACCAAGGTTCAATTCCCAGCATCCACATGGCTGCTCACAACCACCTGCAACTCCAGTTCCAGGGAATCCGATGCCTCCTTCTGACTTCCACAAGCATCAGGTACACATATGGCAAACAGATATACATGCAGACAAAGCATCCATACACACGCAAAATAAATATTAAAAAAAGTAAAAGGCCGAGCGGTGGTGGTGCACGCCTTGAATCCCAGCACTTGGGAGGCAGAGGCAGGTGGATCTCTGTGAGTTCGAGGCCACTCTGAACTCAGAGTGAGTTTCAGGACACCCAGAGCTGTTATATAGAGAAATATGTTGTATTATAGGAAGAGCTGAGGTTCTAAAGTGAGTGCTCATAGAACAATTTAATATTGCCAAAATTAACTGTGGGAATTCCTTATTATCCACTCAGTAAGTCCAATTGATCCTTTTTCCTTCATTTGGAGACACTTCAGTGGTTAAGTACTGGTATTCAGTTGACTTGCTTTTGGGGTCCACATTATAACTAATGCTTGTTTTTGGCTTTTGAGACAGGCTCTCACTATGTAGCACTGGATGGGCTGGAATTTAAATGTAAGTCAGGCTGGTCTTGAGTTCACAGACCCATCTGCCTCTACCCCAAAGTGCTGGCATTAGAGAAATGATTCACTACATCCCGTGTGAATAATACTTCAATCAGTAAACCCACCACATCACCGAGTTCCTGCCTCCCTGTACTCTGCCTGCAATTTAGAGCAGAATTCCCTTTACTGAGTACACACAGCTGTACCGGCCCCAGTTTAAATGTGCCACACAGAGAAACCCTGTTTGGATTGGTCACCTCCAGCCTTTTCCCAACCCATCACAGTTAGAGGCAACCTTATTCAGTCCCTCCTTGGTTTTTACTTTTGTTTTGCCACATTTGGCCGGGGGGGGGGGGGGGGGGATTTGAGTTTACTGAGACCAAGTCTCTTGTAGCTCAGGCTGGCTTTCGATTCATTATGTAACTGAAGACAACTTTGAAAGTCATTAATCTTCCTCTTCTGTCTTTCCTTTCTTGTGTATGTAGTGTGTGTGTGTGTGTGTGTGTGTGTGTGTGTGTGTGTGTGTGTACATGAGTGTGTGGAGTACCATGTTGGGATCTTACTCTATTGTTCTCCACCTTATTTTATATATATTTACATTTTTTTGACATTTATTTTTTTGGTCTGTATGTGGGGAAATGCCATGTCCCTTGAGTGGAGGTCAAGGACAATCTATAGGAGCTGGTTCTCACCTCCAATCATGTGATCCCAAGAATCCAACTCGGGTGCCAACTAGGCATCTTGTTGCACCACCTTTTTTTTTTTTTCTTTTTATTAAGGGTCTCTCACTGAACCTGGCGCTTACTAATCAGACTGGCTGGCCATTGAGCTTAGGTATTTACCCATTTCTGCCTGGGGTTCTACACCGGCCGAAGGAATCTGAACTGGGCCCTTAGGCTTACAGAGCAGGCCCCTAGCCCTGAACCACTGATCTTTCTGTTAGGTTCGTTTTACTCAAAGATTTATTTATTTTTATTTTATGTGTAAGTATGAGTGCTTGCATGTGTATGTATGTGCACCACATGCATGCTGGTGCCCTTGAAGAGCAGAAGAGGGCACTGGATCCCTAGAACTGGAGCCACAGGGGCTGTGACAGCAAGGGAGCCATCTCTCCGCCCCAGTGCCTGACCTCTCTGCCTCTCCCTCCTAAGCGCTAGGATGACGGTTGTGTGCCACCAAACTCCTGGGGGTGGGAGGTTGCTTGTTTGTTTGGGTTTTTGGTTATTTTTTTTTTTTTTTAATCAGGATTTTTGGCTATTCTGGAGCTTGCTAAATAGACCAAGCTGGGATTAAAGGATCACTATAGTTGCACGTTTCTGTTTTTGTTGTTGTTTTGTTTTGTTTTACAAGACATGGTTTCTCTGTCTTGGCTGTCCTCGAACTCAGAGATCCACCTGCCTCTGCCTCCCAAGTGCTGTGATTAAAGGTGTGTGCTGCTTGGGCTGGAGAGATGGCTCGGTGGTTGAGAGCACTGGCTGCTCTTCCAGAGGTCCCGAGTTCAATTCCCAGCACCCACATGGTGGCTCACAACCATCTATAATAGGATCTGATGCCCTCATCTGGCCTGCAGACAGAGGTACCAAAAAAAAAGGGGGGGTGTGCTGCCAGCGGGCGGTGTCGATGCCCACCTTTGATCCCTGTACTCGGGAGGCAGAGGCAGGCAGATCTCAGTGAGTTTGAGCCCAGCCTGGTCTACAGAGTGAGATCCAGGACAACCAGGACTGTTACACATAGAAACCCTGTCTCGAAAATAACAACAAAAAAAAGGTGTGTGCTGCCACCACCTGGCCATTTTTGTTTCTTAGACAGTCTCTTGCTCTGTATTCCAGACTGGCTTTGAACTTGTAGCAATCATCCTGCCTCAGCATCCCAACGCAGGCCAGACCCTTCTTGACTACTATTTTTCTTCCTTTTTAAAGTATTATTTTAGGGCTGGAGAGATGGCTCAGAGGTTGAGAGCACTGGTTGCTCTTCCAGAGGTCCTGAGTTCAATTCCCAGCAACCACATGGTGGCTCACAATCATCTATAATGAGATCTGATGCCCTCTTCTGGTGTGCAGACATACAGGCAAGCAGAACACTTTATTAAGTATTATTTTATTTTTAACCATGTGTTTGTGTGTGTCACATGTGTATGGGTTCTGTGGAAGCCACAGGAGGCAGATCCCATGGAGCTGGAGCTACAGACAGTTGTGAGCTGCCTGATGTGGGTGCAGAAATTGAACTTGGGTCCTTCGGGAATAATATACATTCAACCACTGGTCCATCTCTCCAGCCCTGACTACTGATCCTTAATCCAGCTCAGCCAAGGATTCCAGCCCGAGCTTTGATGCCCATGAAGAACAATCCACATGTTGATCAGAGTCTGGAGAAAATAAGAGGACAAAAGACGCCTGCGTGCCCCACCCTCCAGTTCTGCAGGCTGTCTACCTCACTCAACAGGTTGGGCTGGATTTTTCTGATGGGCACCCATCCATACACAAGAGTATGGGAAAGTTTGATGGAAATGATGCCTTCTGAGAAGGGACAGAAATGAGACTGCGAAAGCCAGTGTCACAACTCTGGGGTCAGGATACCCAGAATTGAGGGCCCAATCTAGGTGGACCCAGATGCTCTGGAGAAGAGGCCCAGAGAGAAAGTTCTAGACAAAAGAAAGTTAAACCCTTATGTGAAACCATGCCTATAATCTCAGGGGGGTCTGAGGCTGGAAGCAGTCCAAAAATTTGAGGCCAGCCTAGGCTACATAGTGAAATCTTAGTCTTGAGAACAACAACAAAAACAGAAAAGAGGGCAGGCTTGCTGGGTAAAGATGCTTGCTGCCAAGCCTGATGACTTCATTAAGTCCTCAGGACCTACAGTGGAATAGAGAGCCAGCTCCCACAGGTTCCGACCTCCATGAATGCACCTGTGTGTGTGGTGGGGGAGAGGGTGAGTGGGTGTATGCACCCACCCCACACACGATGGATAAACACAATTAAACAAACAACAACAAAACCATTGGTGGTACATAGTAACATCAATCCCAGCGTTCAGTCAGGAAAGAGAAACATCAAGATCAGGAGTTCAAGGTCAGCCTCCAGATATAATGAGTTGGGAGGCCAGCCGGGTCTATCTGAGATTCTGTCATAATCAAACAATCCCTCAGAGCTCGAAGGACAGATTTAGAGGAGCAGTATAAGTCAGGCATAGTGACACACGTCAGTCATCCGGGCCATTCAGAAGGCTGAGGCAAGATCACCATGAGCTCAAAGCCAGCCTGGACTACATAATGAATAGTGAGTTCCAGGCCAAGCTGGACTACAGTGTGAAATTGTCTCAAAAAAACAAAAACAAAAACTTAAAGAGAGGGACTGGAGGGAGGGAGGGAGGGAGGGAGGGAGAGAGAGAGAGAGAGATGACATCTCAACAGATAAGGGCCTTTGAATTCAGTCCTCAGAACTGGTGGAAGGAGAGAAAAAATGGACTCCTATGTCTTCGGACCTCTGCAGGTGCACTGTACCAGGTGGGCACCCTACCCCAACCTAACTAAATAAAATGTTGTTGTTGTTGTTGTTGTTGACAGGGTTTCTCTGTGTAGCTTTGGAGCCTGTCCTGGAACTCTCTGTAGCCCAGGCTGGCCTCGAACTCACAGAGATCCACCTGCCTCTACCTCCGGAGTGCTGGGATTAAAGGTGTGCGCCACCACTGCCCGGCTAATAAATACCATTTTAAAGCTGGACATGCAGCCAGGCATGGTGGCACACGCCTTTAATCCCAGTGCTCCAGAGGCAGAGGCAGGTGGATCTCTGTGAGTTTGAGGCCAGCCTGGTCTACAGAGCTCGCTGTAGGGAACTGATGGAGTGGAGCGGGTCTGGTCACAGATGACTGGTGAATGTGGGAGTCGGACTGAGGAAGGAAGAGCAGATATGGTCAGGAGTCGGCCTGGAGAAGTTCTTACTAATGAACTGTACAACTCCAATCCCAGCACTCAGGAAACCGAGGAGGGGAAGCATTGAGTTTGAGGCGTGGCTGGACTACAGAATGAGTTCCAGGCCAATCTCAGCTACACAGATCCTGTTTTGAGAAAGAAGAGACAGTTCAACCACAGAGTGAGTTAAGGTGTGGAGGAGTACCAGCTTAGAGTGTGATCTCCTGAGGAGACCGGAGGTGGCTCCTGCCTTGAGAGATCAGAGATGAGGAGAGGATGCGGGTCAGGGGAAGGGGACATCCAGGGATCGTTATGGCCAGCAGGAAGTAAATAGTGGGTGTGCTTCAACTGCACTGAGGGAAAGAAGTCTCAACAGAACCCCATGGTGGCAGCCTAACAGACTAAGCCTAAACCGGCCCCACACCAGGAAGAGTCCCAGGCCCACATCAGGCATGGTGTGTAGTCAGCTGTGATGGCTAGTGTTAATTGTCAACTTACAGAGTCTATAATCCCCTAGGCGACGGGCCTCTGGGCATGCCTGTTGGGCACCGTCTTGACGGCACTGAGGTGGGAAGACGCACCCATTGTGGGCAGTGCCATTACTTGGTTGGAACCCTGGACTGTGTAAGCGAAGAGAAAAAGGACACACATGCATTGCTCTGTTTCACTCTGGCTACAATGTGACCAGCTGCCCAGAGCTCTGACCTGACTTTCCCACAGTGGTGGACCGTAGCCTTGAACTTGTGAGCTGCAATCAATCCTTCCTTAATTGCTTCCGTTGGCATTCCGTCACAGGAACGAAACAGATAACTAAGAGAGTCTGTAATCCCAGTGAAGGGGGGACAGCAGCAAATGGAGCCCTGGCATTCACTGGACAACCAGCCTAGCCAAGTCAGTAAACTGCAGGTTCAGTGAGAGACCCAGCCTCAAAAACAAGGCAGAGGGGTTGAGAATATAGCTCAGTGTTACAGTGCTCCCTAGCAAGTGAGTTTAGTCCTGAGTTCCAAAAAAAAAGAGAGAGACAAGCCGGGCGGTGGTGGCACATGCCTTTAATCCCAGCACTCAGGAGGCAGAGTCAGATGGGATCTCTGTGAATTCGAGGCCAGCCTGGTCTACAGAGTGAGTTCCAGGACAGGCATCAAAACTACAGAGGGGCTGGAGAGATGGCTCAGTGGTTAAGAGCACTGACTGCTCTTCCAGAGGTCCTGAGTTCAATTCTAACAACCACGAGGTGGCTCACAACCATCTGTAATGAGATCTGGTGCCCTCTTCTGGCCTGCAGGTGTACATGCAGACAGAATAATACATGGCATAAACTGGGTGCAGACTTGTTATCCCAGTACTTGGCTGGTAAAGGCAGGAAGATCAGAAGTTCAAGGTTATCCTCAACTACATAATTTCCGGCCATCCTCAAATATTCGAGACCATCTCGGAATAAATATATACATTTCAAAAGCCCATTTCCTAGGCTGGAGATGAACCTTGAGGTGTGGTCATCTCTGTTCTGAGTTTCCTGCTCTTCCCAGGCTGAGCAATGCAATGTATGAGCAATGCAATGGATACACTTCTCTGTAGGTTTCATGGAAGACAGGAAAGTGGGGTGGAGAGAAGCCCCCGAGATGGGCGTCTTGGGAAGATGGGCCACATTGATGACTGTCAGTAGATAACTGTAACATTGAGTTCTTGGAAGTCAGGACTAGCAAGGACAAAGGCGACATCTTTGAAATCTGGCTGATAACTAGAGGGCCACTGACCCAAAACTTCTTGTTTTTTAATAGCCATGAATTCAGTCCTCTCAGCATCCCAAATACTGTTGAAAGTCCCATTTGGGGTTGCCCTTCCTTTAAGCCTGATCCAGAACGCACCACCTCTGATCCCTCATCTCCTAACCTTCCCCCTCCCAGGTATAATTCCTGACCCTTCACTGTCCACCAATCTCCTAGATAAAACTGAACTTGGATAAAGAGGGCTTTTTGTTTAGGAAAAGGAGCTTGAGATCTGATTGAAAGGGTGTAGACTGGCTGGCCAGGGTCCACATTTATTTATTTATTTGTTTGTTTGTTTATTTATTTACTAATTTTCTTTGGTTTTTCCAGACAGGGTCTCTTTGTGTAGTCTTGGTGCCTGTCCTGGACCAGTAGACTGGGCTGTCCTGGACTCTGTAGACCAGACTGGCCTCGAACTCAGAGATCCACCTGGCTCTGCCTCCCAAGTGCCAGGATTAAAGGCGTGTGCCACTGCCCCCAGGCCAGGTCCTCCTTTTTTAAACATTTATTTTATTTTATGTGTGTAGGTCTTAGCTTACATTTCTGTTACATGAACTGCATACATGCCTGGAGCCCTTGGAGTCAGAAGAGGGGGCGCCAGAACCTTTGGAACTGGAGTTCACTGGTGGTTCTAAGGAGCCATGTAGGTGCTGGGGAGTGAACGCTGACCCTCTTCAGAGCAGAAAATGTTCTTGACTGTTGAGCCATCTTTCCAGCCCTACTCTTCCCTTTGAAAAGGTGGAGGCCAACCTAGCTTGGGGGTGCTATAGGTTGTGAAAGACTAGACAGGGGTCTGAAGAAAGGGGTTAGAGCTCCGGTTTGACGGATCCAGGCCAGGAACTGTGGGAAAGGAGCTAAGGGCAGTGGGTTGTCGGGGTCGGCTTCACAGCTGGAAGAGACTAAGACAAGCTCTTCAGCGGCATGCTGGAGCCCGGGACTAAGCACACCTGGAGCTTTAACAGAGGGCCTTGGAGGAACTCTCCCTTCCTTTACCGGGGAAAATGCTCTCACCAGGGACCTTCCTCACAGGGGCTGCTGGGGGACAATGAGGAGGAGCCAGATCTAGGACTCCAGAGGAAACTGCTGACAACTGTTTCCCAAGTTCAAATAGTGAGTTCCTCTGTCTCTTGGGCCTACCCCTTTTGGCCCAGCAGGGGAGAGCAGGGCACAGTCTGCACCTGGCTAGCTTTCTTTCACTGATACACACACACACACACACACACACACACACACACACACACACACACACACTAGCAAATGTTCAATTCAGTCTTACAACTACTGTCCCAGGACCCAATAACACAACCTCATTGCTAAGCCATGCATTCGGTATCAACACATTCCCATTTTATACTTAGAGCCTCCATGCACACCCAAATGCCATGTTTTCTTTGCCTCCTTTGGTTCTACTCCTGGTGCCTAGAATTGGGACTGGTAGCTGAGAGGACTCAATAGTAGCTGAATGAATTTTCCAACCCATACGTAAACATCTATACACATGTCCACATCCACATTAATATACTACTCTACAGACATTTATACACACACCAGGGCCTCCTCAGTTCAGCAGTCACATGCATAAACACACTGGCACACATTCAGGCTAAAAAGGCCAGATGTGCACTCTGCACCAGACATACACCATCTGCAGGTACTACATAGGACTCCAAATGAGAAAGTGGCTGGCCAATGTCCTTGTCAGGCCATGTGAAGCCTGTGCGTCTGTGTGTCCATGTCCATGCGTGAGCACAGCCCTAAGCTGTCAATGGGGCAGATTAACTGTGGAGGGGGAGAGGGAGGTATCAGTCAGCTAGTTCTTCTGTTATCTTCCTGTGAGGCAGAAGCCCAGGTCTATCAGGGTTAACTGAAGATCTACAGAGCTCAGTAGGGGGAGGGTCTGTGACTTCCTGTTAGGATACACTGGGTAGGAGAGGGGCATCATGGGCGCTAAGACCCAAGCTCCAACCCACAGTAGGTTCTCTTCAACGGTGGGGAGGTTAGCAGCTAACTGGGAAGAAACCTGAAGGGGTCCTGTTTCTATCTCCCTATGGAACTTAGGAGCCCCTAACAAAGCTGACATAAGACAAATAATTCTGCCCCTCTCTTAATCCCTCATCAGGGGTCTTAGGCCCAGGGGAGACTGATTCAGGCCTCATCTGGGATGGGGGGATGGGCTCTGTTGGTTTTTTGTTTGCTTTCTTTTTTTTTTAGCAATGTCCCAGAAAACAGCAGAGAGTGTCACAGACATTCTAACTGCCCCAAGGTCCCACAACCCAAGTCCTTTCCAAGGACCCCGTCCCCAAAAGCTTTCCAACATCTTCACCCAAGTCTCTCTCCCAGGATCCCTGCTTCAGAGCACAGGAACCTTGTAACAACTCGAGTTAAGGGGCAGCAGTTGGGAGTGGGGGTGTCTGTGAGAAAAGATACCACCTAAGATACTGGGGCCAGGATAGGGTACCTAGGAAGAAAGACTGGGGCCTGGAGTGAAAGGCATGACTCAGAAGAGCTCCACTGAGGAAAATGAGGAGATTCCTGAGAAAGCCTGTCTTGAACTGGGGGATTTTGTTTTTCAGACAAGACGAACTCCCTATACAGACCAGGCTGGTTTTGAACTCAGAGATCCTTTTGCCTCTGAGTGCTGGGACTAAAGACGTATGCCAGCATGCCTGACAACTTTGCACCAATGACTAACCAGGACACTCTCAAACCAAAAAGTCTCTTTATTGATTGGTACCATACATGACTCAAATGGCCAAAAATAGGAAAAAAAAAAAAAGGAAAAAAAAAGAAAAAAAGTAAAGAAAAAATAGAAGAAAAAACCATTACAGTAGGGATGGGACCTCCACCTCCTCACCCTTTCCTTTGGCTCCTGACAGCATCCTCCCAAAAGTGGCTGGCGTGGAGGAAGCAGGGCACAAGGGACCCCATAATCCAAAAGGGAGAACAGGGAGAGAGGAGGTACCCATACACTCTGGGACTGGCCACAGGAAAAGGCAGCAGAGCCATGAGCCACAGAACCACAGAACCACAGAACCCTGCTCTTGGCCTCTCCGCACCCTGACCACATGCTCCGACTAGGAAACGGAGCTGAGGATACTGACTGCCCCCTCCCTTCTATGAGGGAGAGGACACGGGGAGAGGAATGTCTACCTCAGCTTGGGAGAGGACAGAGGCCTGTTCCCCTGGTGGGCATAAGCTCCTTTCCCTCAGTGAAAGAGGCTAGGACTAACTACACAGTTTGAGGGGCTGGGAGAGGAGGAGGGTTCTGGAATCAAGCGGATAAGGTCCTCTCACCCTATTCCTGACACACTGAGACAAGAAAGCACAGTGACAAACTAAGCGGCCCTTCCCTCTGTCCTCCCCACCCATCCAAGACAGCTGCTCGGGTAGGACTGTAAAAATACACACCGTGGTGGGATGGAGCTAGACTCCGGGCACTAAGAGGCCAGGCCAGCGCCCCGGAGCCTGGGGAGACATCCCATAGGGGTTGTCAAAAGATGTGGTCATCAACGATCCCATCCCTAAGCGATGGCATGCTGCCCCCAACTCCAGTCACCCCAGGGGAAGAGAAGAGAGATGGCAATGTGTCTCCTTGGTCTGAAGCTCCTCAAACTGTATAAAAAGGTAGGCATACTCCCCCGCCCCAACTCTCACCCCCACCTGGGCCCGGGCCCTCCATCAGCCGGAAGGAGGGAGGTAGCTGGATTTGCAACAGGGGAATAGGGGACATGAGTGACTTTTTTTTTTTTTTAATTTACATTTTTAATAATATTATTTTTTTTAAAAACTTGGAGCTGGGTAAGTGGCAGAAGGGAAGAGCCCAGAATTTTACCCTCTATTAACAGCCACTTAGGGGAAAGGCATTCGACCAAGCCCCGTAACTTTAAGCCCCTAAGGGCTGTGGGTATAAACACCAGGCTCAGAGGGACAAATCAGGAGGCTGGGACACCCAGAACCTGGGGTGAGAATGGGGGCAAATGCCCTGGGGAGAGGAGGGTCAGGACATTCCTCCGAGGCCCAGGGTCCACACAGGCATCCACATGAGTACCCCCTTCCCCCAAAAGGCTCTGCAGGGGCCAGGCCCAGCCCAGGGCAACTGGGGGGCAAATCTTGGCACCTGCCCCAGTGAGTCCAGTTCCTCCCTGAAGTGGGTGGATGGAGGTTGCCCATTTCAGATGCTCAGTCTCTTATTCCATCTTCTGCTCCCTGGGGCCTTGAGGGGTGGGGGCAGGCGGAGCACTGGGTGGCCATGGCAGGGCCTTTACTGGGAGGCCTGTGACGTGGGGTTCTCCGATTTGCTCTCTTGGCTGGATGGGGGCTTGCTGTTCCAGGGGCTGTTGGCGCCCAGTGCAGGGGAGTTGTTAAAGCTGTCCTCGTCGTCAATGCCGTTGGCCGCGTCAAACTGCGTGTTCTCCAGCCGAGTGATGAGCCTCTCGTCCTCGTCCCCGAACTCCCCGCCCATCAGGGTGGGCTCCCCCACCACCATCACATCCTGAGAGTGGCGGAGGTCCCCAAACATAATCGGGGCAGGGGCTCGCCCGACCCAGGGCGGCACATATCCCCAGAGCCCCCATACCCTCCCCAGAAGCTCAACACCCCGCCCCCGCTTCATACCCAAGCTTAAAACCCCAGCTCCAGACACCCTCGGCTCCTGGAGTCCTTCCTTCCCACTAAGGGATGCCGGAGCATCACAGCTTTTGGCCCCTACCCATCCGATTCTGGAAAGAAGGATCATTTTACTCCCCTAGCTCCCTAATCCATCTCCCTCTGGTTTTAGGGGCCTCCTAAACTTCTGTCCACATGTTAAGAGAGTTGAGATCAAAACTATGAGGGAGGAAATGTGTATGTTCACAAATGTGCGTGTCGTCTACATATGCAACATTCACGCCTGCACACCTGTCCATCAGTGTGAGTGTATTCTGAGGGTGTGCGCCTCACGCTATCTGCTCTGAACGTGTGTCTATTCTCCCAGCTGATCCTGTCCCATGCTCTATGCGCCTATGGCTGAGTGTGTGTGACCACAACCATGCATGTGTGTGCCTGGCCACCAGGGCTCTCTCATCAGTGAAAGGGGTCAGGCCGTGCTGGCTCTAGCGTACACGGGGGAAACTGTCTTGGCGTCTATGCCTGTGGGTCAGCTCAGGTCAGACAGGGGGCAGCCCAGAAGAGAAGAAAGCTGAGATGCTTACAGGTACCTGGCTGGAGAGCGCGAAGGTGCTGGCCGGGCTCTTCTTCTTGCTGTTGCTGTTGTTGGTGTTGCCGCCCCCCGAGCTCATGGTGCTACCCCCTGACATCTTCCGTTTCCGCCGCTTGCTGGGCTGCTGCCGCGCGGGTTCCGCTGTGCCAGGGAAAGGACAGGCAGGTGGCAGAGGGCCCTGCATTCCCACTCCTCAGGGGCCTGTGTCCACCCTGTCCTCCTCAGTCTTGTAGCCCCAGGAGCAAGAAACAGAGCAGAGGGAACTTCACGGAGATAAAAGATACAACCTCGGGGTATCCCATCAGAGCCTGGTGAGGGCAGGGCCAAGGCACTCACCAGGAGGTGCTACCATGCGCTGCCACTTCTGGAAAAGGCAGGTCTTGAGGCAGTCTCGGGGGCTGAGGCTGTAGGTCTTGTGGCGGGACATGAGTTCCTGCATGGGCTCGAGTATCACACAGAGCTGCGGGTAGACCAGAGGATGGATCGGATTGTTAGGGGAGAGGCATGCAGCTCAAACGAGAGAGGCTGGGCAGAACTGCGATCATCACACTCACTCGGAGGTAGTTGAGAGTGGAATTGGAAAGCCCACACCGGGTGATGTTTTTGGAGAGCTGATCCAGCATCTGGGGGTCCTGGGCCTGGAGACAGAGGAAGAGCATTGGAATCTGGTTGCATCCGTTCACCTGAGCATGGGACATACTGAGAAAGGGGCTAGCACTAAACCCAGCTATCTCCCCTCTACTAAGTTCGTCAGGGAATGGCACAGCCTGCTCAACCCCGCCACTGCTAGCCCTTCCCCTTCCCTTAGGGCCTGCTCACAACTCACGTGCATGGCCAGGATGCTCCTGGGGATGAGTTCTCGGTGCTGCCGGATACTGAAGTGCCACGTCTTTATCCGCATCATGTCGTCAAACATGAACTCCAGGTACAACCGGCCCTCCACACACACCTGGGGATAGGCTCGTCATACCGCTGCCCTCTTCCCCACGCACACAAAAATGTGCCTGGTACAAGCTCTCCCCTCGACTCATGACTCTCCCCCTGGATAGACTTCTGCTACCTGTGCAAGTGTCTGGGTGCATAACTGTTGCAGCACGCCCCCTCCCCATATACCTGTCATACCTGGCCTTTACACACTCACAAATACTTACACACACATAGTAGGAAAGCTTAACAGATCCTCGTCCTTTTCCCAAGTAGCCAGAGAAAAACCCATCTGCTACAAGCTCTATGAGGTCAGGCTCTCGTTCACCGTATACCTCGGGGCCCAGAAAACTGACATGAATAAACCAAGTAAATATCTGCTGAACACTAGGCTGCCCTCCCTTCTCATTCGGCCACTTCCCATTATGCCTCCTTGGGGAACAGCTGTAGTGCGTGTCGGGAAAGAGGAAATCAAAGCCAGGTGCCCTCGGTGTTCCATATCCTGTCGGTTTGCTGACCTGGGTGAACATGGGTTTGCCGTGCTGGGTCACCATGCTGCCCTGGTCACAGTCGAGGGACACAAAGTTGCTGTGGAATGCCTCCTTGGGGTGCTTAAGTACGTAATACAGCTCCGTAGCGCCCCCCTCAAAAATGCTGCGGAAGTATCGTGGGATCAGGGTCCGGCCAATGGCTACAGAGACAGAACAATTTTTTCAGGACAGAGGTACTTGAAAAAGGACCAAGGCGGATCTCTTAATGCTTCTGGACTCAACAGAGTGCAGGGAAAGTGTGACACTCTCCCAGAGGCCACTCACTGTATCTCTTTGGTCCATCCTCCAAGCAGAAAGTAATGGTCAGCATGGCATCATCCTCGAAGAACTCAGTCGTGAAAGCATCCCACCAGAGATTGTCACACTCCTGAAGGAGACAGAAATGAGTAGGTGTGTACAATGAAACATGCCGTAGGGTGCTCCCCTGGACCTCCCCCTCCTAGTCTCTCCTTCCTCGGCCATACCTCTGTCCAGTTCTGTAGCCGTTTGTTAAGCTCGAATATTCTATAGTCGGTTTGGTTACCGTATGGTGTATGCCTCCTGGGGAAGGGAAGAGGTGAGGTCAGGAGCGGACTCGACCTGTCTACCCCACTTCTGCTCAGGTGCATGCAGAGGGAAGCTTCCGACTGGCTGACTCCACTTACCCTATCCCAGGCTCCAGGTATGTAGGTGGGTACATAGGAGTCGGGCTGTGTAAGGGAAGAGACTGAGAATCAGGGTGGAAGACAGCAATCACTGGAGAGGGGGAGAGGCCAGTCCCTTCCCTCTCCAGGCAAGTCAGCCTCTGATGAGGGCTGGGAAGGAGGAAGGCGACTCACCCCACATCCCGATCCAGCATGGTGCCGGGATGAAAGGGAGGGAAGGCGTTGCCGTTCGGGGGCTCCTTCGGCGAGTACAGCTTGAAGGACTTTGAGGAGCAACCTAGGAGGGAATGGCACAGCCCTAAGCTTCCCGGGAGCTCCGCTGGAAGCCTGCCAGGCCGCCTGGGTGAGAGGCTGGTCTGCTGCTGTCTCCAGTCCGGTTACCAAAGAGTGGTGACCTAGAGAAGCGGACTAGTCCAAGGACCACCTACCACCCCTTCAAAATCTAGCTCCCATCTTATTTAAGAGACGGGAGCAGGGCTGGAGAGCTGGCGCGGGAGTAAGAGCACGGAGTACTCACTCTTCCAGAGGACCCGGGTTTGGTTCCCAGCACACTGGGCTGCTCACAACCTCCTGGAACCCCAGCTCCCGGGGACATAACACCCTCCTCTTGCTTCTGTGAGCACCTGCAATTGTGTGCACCCTCCCATGTCCCCTCCCCCATAATTAAAAATACAGTAAAACTAGAAAGAAAGAAGCAAGCAAGGAGTATTGAGCCCTAAACCTAGTCTATCCTCAAGATCTTTTTTTTTTTTTTTTTTTTGCTGAGACTAATGAAGGATGAACCGAAACAAGGAAGAAAAGCCAGTATCACAAGCCGGGAGGTGGTGGCGCGCGCGTGCATGCACGCGCACGCCTTTAATCCCAGCACTTGGGAGGCAGAGGCAGGCGGATCTCTGTCAGTTCGAGGCCAGCCTGGTGTACAGAGCAAGTTCCAGGACAGCTAGGGCTACATAGTGAGACTCTGTCTCAGAGAAACCCTGTCTTGAAAAACCCAAAAAAAAAAAGCCAGTACCACAGAAAAAAGATCAAAACATGACAATTCTGCAAACCTCCTTTTTATCTGCATGGTTTCATTCAATTTTGTGAGGCAGCGGAACCAACAGTAACATTCCCATTTTTAAGATGCGGCAACTGAGGAAGGAACTTGCCAAGAGCACACCATTAGTAAGCAGCAAAAGTGGGATCTGCACCTAGCTACTCTAATTCCCATTCCATTCCATTTCCATCCTTTGACCCTTCACTGTGCACCCTGGTGACCAAGGTGGGGGGAAGACAGAGGGAATTAGGGAATTCTCTGCTCTTCCTCCACCCCGCAGGGTCTCAGGAGGGTAAGGGATAGAAAGATAAGGGGGGCTGGTGTGCCTGTTGGGTGCGGCCCACCAGATAAACAGTTGAGCTTTTGGCCTCCCCCACCAACAGCCAGTCCCTTATCAGCCCTGCCCCCATACCCACACCTACAATGGGTAGAGCATTGTTTCCAGACCAGAAACTCAAAGTCTAGCCCTTTTTGAGCCTTGAGGTGGGAAGGAGGCAGACGGGCTTCTAGTACATTCTACTCACAAACGGTAAAGAGCCTCCATTCCAGGGGCAGACACTAACTAGAAAGGGGTCTCTGTTGTACACATGGGCATGTGCCGGGGTGCCCCCTCCCCCACTTCGTGAAGCGGCATGTATATCCCTGCACACTAGTTTCTAACTGCCACAGTTAGATTCATACTTGGATAGGAGCCAGTTACCCAGGCAACTCTAGTCTTCCCCTCCCCACCAGAAAAGAGGGGAAACTGAGGCATGTTCTTGAAGGTTCTAGTCCGGTTGTTCTCACTTCCTTGGCCCCTAAAACTTGACTGCACCCAAAAGGCTACCTGCTTTGGCTATATCTGAGCCCTGTCCCTTAATTTAGACATAAAATTTATTTTGCTCCTGGGGGGGGGGAGACAAAGGAAGACCCTGTGCCAACATTGTGCCACTTAATTTTCTCCCCAGGGGCCCCATATTACAATGTGGGTAAAGGGGGGGTCCCCAGAGGGGCCCAGACTACAATCTCTAAAGGTGCCAAGAGTCAGAGCTTGTGTGTGCCTGCACACGCGTGTGCCTCATCCTGCCTAGCAGGCTTCTACCCTCAGCTCGCCTGAACACGCCTACCGAGGGCTGGAACCCAGCAGCCCCAGGCAGTATGGGGTGCCCACAAAAAGCCCTCATCTTGTGCAGGAGCTCTCTCACAGGACCAGGTCCACACACTCTAAGCACTGCCCACATTACTTTCCCACTAGTCCTGGCCTGGCCCTGTGCTTCAGGAACTGACAGTCTCCACTCAGCCTCGAAGACGCTCCACTCCACAGACAAGCAGACGAAAGCCACACAGAAAGTTGGAACTCATGTAGGCCACCAAAGGCCAGGCCTAGGCAATGAATCCAAGAGTCTGGTTTCTCAGAACTGGCCCTCATCCCCTCTTTTCCTAAAAAGCAGAGCTACCTCTGCCCCAATGAATTTCTGGCCTCCTGAAGAAATGTATCAGCTCAAGAACTGGAGAGGGGAAAACAAGACAGCTGAGTTCCTCACTGGTATGGTTTGGGGCGAGCCTCAAAGTTCTGGGGAGCTAAAGGCCAAACTCTGTGGCCTCTATTTACATCTCAAGTGAATGGACTCAAACAAATCCAGCATCTCTCGGTACTGGGAGAGCCATAGCAATTCCCAGTAGCCCCAGCACAAGGGGCTGGGGATGAGGAGGGGAGGGACATCACCCTGACCATCTGTCCCTGTTGCCGCCTGTCCACAGGAGGAGGAATACAGGGACCAAGGTGGGGGTGGGAGTGAAGAAGGAAACGTGTCATCCAGCCCTGGAGTCAACACCTGCCCCTCAACAATCTGGAAGCTTTGAGGAAGGGGGTTGAAAGGAAGAGCTCAGAACTAGCAAAGTTTGCTCAGGTTGGAAGCGACGTCCCGGAGGCTGAGACGGTACCTCCAGCTGGGCATTTCCATGGTAACCAGACTGACCTGAAGGCAGGCCGCCTCCCTTTCGGGGCTGACCACAGGTCAGCACGCTCGCAGCCCCCACGCTGGGCGCCGGGGCACTTCTCCCCCGGTCAGCACAGCAGGCCCGGGCTAGACAGAGGGCCTTCTGCCCACCCCGACAAGCTCTCGAGGTACCCAGACTTACCTGGGAGAACTGAGGGGGTCGGGGAAGGTGCGGGGAGCGCCTGGAAGCCCTCGGGGCCCCTGGCGAGGGTGAGGACTTAGGTGGAGGCAACTTCAGCGGCTCATGTCCCTAGTGGGACCGGCCGGTCTGGCGGGGACCTCCACTCCGCAGGCCGCACAAAGACTCGCATGCACAGCCTCCGCCCGCCCCGCGGCGTCCGCAGCCCGGGGGGAAAGTTACAATGGCCACCGGGCCGGGGACTGGGGGCCGGGGGGCCGGCCTGGGGGGCGGGGGGCCGCGGGGAGTCCGGAGCCTTCTTTGTTTGCAAGGTTTCCCTCAACAATGGCTGCTCGGCTCTTTCCTCTCTCCTCCTCCTCGGCTCTGCCCGCCGCCGCCTCTCGCTGCCTCTGCCTCCAAGCAGCCCGCCCGCCCGCCCGCCCGCCCGCGGCCACCGGGCCCCTCTGCTGGGGAGGCGGGAGCGGCAGGGCCCGGCACTCACACTCACTCACTCACACTGGCACACTCAGACACACGCAGCGCCCGCCTGCTCCTTCCTTTCTCCCTTTCTCTCCCTCCTCCCTCCTCCTCCTCCTCCCCGCTCGCTCGCTCGCTCGCTCTCCGAGCCTCCCTCCGAAGGAGGCCCCAGGGCGGGCGGAGGGTGGAGCTGCCCCGCCGGCCCCGCCCCCTCCCCGCCAGCGAGGAGGAAGAGCGGAGGGAGGGAGGGAGGAGGGAGGGAGGGAGGGAGGGAGGGACTGCTGAGAAAAACAAAAGAGATTGAGACCCGGAGACCGGGGACTGAACGGACTGGGCCAGGGGAAGACCTGGGCCGAGAGGAGGCCGAGGGAGGCCAGCGGCGAAACGCACCCTGCAGAGCCACAGGCTGGGGTGACGGGCGGTGCTGGCCTTTGCAGACTCCTAGGTCTTCCCCCAGCCAGCCAAACCTCCCACAGACCTCTCGGGTAAAGGCCGGCCTGCACTGCCACTCTGGGCTCCTCGGGAGAAATCCAGGAGCGGCTGGGGGGGAGGAGGCTGTGGTGGTGGTGGGGGCTGGGGGGGGGTGAGTTTTTGTACTTCTGACGGACCCACATTCTGAGTGCAGCGTGCAAATACTAGAGAGAAATGGACAGTCCAGGCTTCCCAAACCCAGCCAAGTCCCAAGTCCTGGGTTAGATAGATCCCCTTTACAGAACACCCTTCCGGGACACCACCCCTGAAACCACGTGGACGCTAGGGAAAGAGGCGCAGGGGCGTTGTCAGGGTAAGCAAGGCAAACTTGCCTATCCAATGGTCCTTAAGAGGGGCCCTTGAAGCCTTCCCACTACCCCAGGGCTTAAGAAAGGCACTTGGCTTTGGGAAACTGCTTCATATGAAAAGGGCCTTCCTAGGGGAAGAGATACTTCAGAAACTTGGGTGGTGGTCCAGGCCCTCCTACTTCCACAGGAAACACACGCACGGGCACCCACTCAAAAAGGAGCACCTACTTTCATCCCCTGCAGTTGGAGGGTGTCGTGTACGGCCCTCCTTCCCCCAACTATATTCACAAACAATCCAAGGCCAGCGAGAAAATGATAATATTGCACCTGGCTCTGTAAACATGCTCCACACATAAATTACACCTCTCACTTCCACGGAAATCAGTATCTGATACACACTCCTTAAACCCTAAACACACTCACAGCCTGGACAGACACACAGCCTGAGTTAGACCCTGACATCTATTTATAGGGGGGCTGGGACCATGCATGAATCCTGACCCCAACATACACCCCAAACCTGTGTTATTACTTGCTAAATCCGGAACACACTGTAACATGAATATCTTGGTCAGTTTTATGCATGGACTCTCTCCATAGCCCATCTTCCTGGAACCTGGACTCCAGTCTCTCATACCTTGCTCATATGCTGCTCTACCCCAGCTTCCACAAACACTGAAATCTGTGCCGTTTATCCAGAGCCTGCAATATACAGCCCACCACTAGGATAAAAGGCATTTCTTGTAGCTTGAAGATTTAGATCCCGACTCTGAAATAAGAAACACTCTTCCACTACCAACAGAACAATGCCTGTCGTCTGTGCCTTTCAACTTTCCAAAGTGATCTGGACAGAGTGGAACACACCTGTAATCCCAGAACTTGGGAAGCTGAAGTAGGGATTTCAACAAGTCTGAGGACGGTCTGGGATACACTGAGTCCCATGGCCAGGCTCAGCCACATGGAGAGACTACTTCAAAAATAAATACATGGTTCTGGATGTGGTGGTGCACGCCTTTAATTCCAGCACTTGGAAGCAGAGGTAGGCAGATCTCTGTGAGTTCAAGGCCAGCCTGGTCTAAATAACAAGTTCCAGGCCATACAGGGCTACATAGTGAGACCCTGTCTTTACATGGGGCATGTGGGCCTGGTGGAACACACCCGTAATCCCAACACTCAGAAGGCAGAGGCAGGAAGAAGGATCGAGGAGTTCAAAAACAGCCTCAGCAAAGAACCAAATTAACTTTCCAAAGCATGTTTATAGGCATTGCCTGAAGTGTGCACACAGACACACAGACACACATGGACATTCATACAGGGAATCAAATACACAAATTTCACCAGAACAAGGGGGCTTGAGGTTGGAAACCTGGACTTTTAACTCCACTCGATACAAACCCAGTCCTGGAGCAAGGCAGCCCTTCCCAGCCCCATTCCCTTCCCCCTGCAGGCTTCAAATGCCTGTCCACGTAGGGATGGGGGAGGAGCGCATGCTCTGGCTTTTGCCCCCAGCCCCCAGCCCAGAACTGCCTAGTCAGACAGGAGCCACAAGGGGCCTCCCCTCTCACTGTGAGGGGCCCTTAGGCACCAAGATGTACCAAGACTCCGACCTATCATTCAAAAGGCTCTTAGTTCCTTTTCTGTGGCCAGTCTACTCCTGCTCTGATCCAGTTCCCCCCAGCGCACAGGGCAGGAAAGGTCCCGCCAAAGGCAGCAAGTCTATGTCAGAAGGCCCTAAACACTGGTGCGTGGGGACAGCACAGAATGACAAAGGTGGTGAGGGAGAGAAGCCTACAGTACTCCTGGAGGTGGGGGCTCCGAGGAAAGCAGCCCACAGTATGAGGTACCAGCACTGCCCCCTGCCCGGGCCCCTGACCCAGGCCTCCAGTGTGCCTGCCCCCATTCCTTTGTCTGTGCCCGGCCTCCCGTTGGCCTGGCGCTCTGCCATCCTCCTCTCCTGGCTCCCAGCCGCCACCACTGCTGCCTCCTCCCCTCCCCCTACTTCTCCCTGCCTTAACCCTTCCGAGCCACATGCTGCCCCAGACAGGCCTTAGCCCCTTAGCATCCTGCCCAGGGAGATGCTCCTGAGCAAGGCTTGTACCTGCCTCTGGTAATTTAACCCAAGCTGTTTCTCCACCCCAGGAGCACCAGGAGGGCCGGAGGGGTGTGTACATGTGTATCTTGTGGTGTTTCCGCGTGTGCATTTGTGAGGCTGTGTGTGCTCTGGCTTCCCTCAGTCACATGTGTGGGGCATGTGCTGTCTCTGTCGGGCTGGGGGAGGAGGAGCCCAGAGACACAGCAGAGCACAAAGGAGAGACTCAAGCAGGCAGGCAGGCAGGCAGCCCGGGCGCCTAGGCCCCAGGGCTGCTCAGGGTGATGGTGGTCCTCAGGCCTGAACTGCTATATGCAGCCAGAATGCCCCTGGCTGAATGAAGCATGTGCTGTCCTCACCCACCCATGCAAGCCTGGTCCCCTCTCCTACCCCACCTCCTACCGTTCTCCACTCCAAGGCCTCTCCTTAAGCCCCTCCCACGGGGCTCTCTTGAGTCTCGCGTCCATCCACTCACTGTGACATCAGTCCATCAGAGAAAGACCCTCTCCCCTTAGCCATCCTTTGCTCCTTCCCTCTCAGCCCAGCCACCAGACATCAAGAATGTGAGTGAAAATGCACTGACTGAAAATGCTCATACTCATCCCTGGGCATGGGTCCTCTTCCTGTCTCCATGCTAGTCAGTGACTCTGAGGAGGACCTGTTTGTTCTCTTCCCACTGACACAGGTACCCTGCCCCAATCCCAGGACCAACCTCCCATCCCCCCCCCCCCCCAGGCTGACCACCTCTCCACATACAAACCCTACCTACTGTTTTTGTAGGAACTAAGGATAAAAACTTAAGTTTCAGCCGAGTGGTGGTGGCGCACGCCTTTAGTCCCAGCACTCAGGAGGCAGAGGCAGGTGGATCTGAGTTCGAGCTCTGCAGCGCCCAGTCAGTCAGGGCTGTTACCCAGAGAAACCCTGTCTTGGGAGGAAATCTTTTAAATTTCAGCCTACCAGCTTGTTTAGAGGCTTACCTTACTTTGGGCTCTCAAGCATGAGGTTGGAGGGAAAAGTCCCGAGGGAGGGCTGAGAGCATGAACTAACTACCCCTTGTCTAGCATGGGCCAATTGCAAATGAGAAAATACACACACAAACATACACATCAAACTTGTGGGATGGAGAGGAGGCTAGGCAGGAGTCCAGCTTGGCGGGCTCTTCCCTCTCTCCTCCTCTCCACCCTCTGCAGCGGGAGCCAGGAGTTCCCACACCCAGATATTCCAGGATCCTCAGGCTCTCCTAACCCTCCTCCTGGGCCCTATGCCCCTAAAATGTCAGCCTCAGCAGGCACTTGAAGTGTGTGCCCAACCCAGTCCAACTTGGCTAGGGTCACATGATTTCCAAGGAAGTTTCTGCACTGGCAGCTTCCCTTGGGGGAGTGTGTGTTTGTGAGTGCTGGGGGGGGGGGGTCCTAGTTATGAAGTAGAGGCTTCTCAAAATACAGGACATCTGGAGGGGCAAGGGATCCAGACCAGACTAGACCCAGGACACTGACCACTGACTTCTAGAGGAAGCTGACTCCCTCCTGGAAGGAAGGCCAATGGGAAAACCCAGAGTTATAAGGAAGGGGACAGACTATATTCTCCTGTCACGTGGCTCTACGTTTTCCTCCTGGCACACTTGTAGAGCAGAGCCTACACCCCAACCCTATGAGAAAACACTCAAACACAAACATCATGCCTGGCATGACGTGATACGTTTGGGGGGAGGTTGTGATTTGAATTTGGGTCCTCCAGTTTTAACTTCGGGGGTCAAGCGTTGCTCCCCCTAACTCAACTCTGCAAACCACTCTTACTTCATAGCCTACCTGGAATTGATACATTTCCCCTCCCACGAAGGGAGATGGCTGACCCAAGGGCCCAATTATCTGACACCCCCTAGGAGTGCTTTCAGTCCCTTAGGAGGGCCAACCTTCCCTGGCAACCGACAGGAAAAGTTAGAGGGGGGCAAGATGGGCCCCAATCAACTCCTCCCCCAAACAGCATCCTCAGAAACAGCCCGGGGGGGGGGATGTCACAAAATATGTAAGAGGCAATAGGCAGCAGGGAAGGGGGGGAACCCAAACCATCCAATCACAACTCTACGATGACCTGAGGGGGGGGTCAAAAGTCCAAAGTCACTTCTGATTGGCTAACACCCTGGAATTCTGGGAATTTCAGTGCCCCCATCCCTCCCCAGTTAGCCTTCCCCCCCCCTTTAAAAAAATACAAGCCATCCTCAGCACCCCCTCCCCGTGCCTCTGGCTGCAGCGCATTTATACAGATGAGCAAACCCTCCCCCGACTGAGGCCCCGCTAACTCTATTCCGCCCTCGACCCCACCATGCCTTCGACGCCCCCCACATACAAATTATCACCAAACCCGGGGTGAGGGAGCCGACAGGGAGGGAGGGGCCAGGCGGCCTCGAGATCCACTCACCAGGACAGGCACAGCCCACTGACATCTTCACATCGCCCGCCGCTGGGGGCCCAGCCGAGTCACGGTGCCCGCCCCTCGCAGGGACAGGCCGGGCATGAGCCGCTGCCGCCGCCCGCGGCCCCCGATGCCCTCGCCGCCGGCCCGGCCCGGCCTCTGCCCGGTGCGGGCGGCCCCTGCCTGCAGCGAGGGGCCTGTCAGGCGCGGAGCAGACAGGAAGGAAGCCAGGCAGGAAGGCGAGCCGCTTCTGCGTGTGTACGCGCGGGTGTGCGTCCCCGGAGTGTGTGTCCGTGTGTGCGCGTGTGCGTGTGCGTGTCTGTGCGCTCCCGCCGCCCTCGCCGTCGCCGCCCTCGCGCTCGCTCCCGCTCGCGCGTCCTCTCCCTCTCGCCGGCGCCGGCTCTCCGGCCCTCGTCGGGCTGGGCCGGGCTTTATTAATATGCTAATTGTCCTGCTAGTGGGAGGGGACAGCCGTGTCAAAGTGACCCGGGCGAGCGCGCCGCGAGCGACGACGTGCGTGCGCCGCGCGGCGAGGGGCAGGGAGCGTCCCCGGGAACGGCATGCATGTGACGCAGCTCTTAAAAAACGAGACGGAGGCAGAGACCCCGGCGAGGGCGGGCGGGCGCTGGGGTGCGGGAGGAGACGAAGCCTCCCGCTCGGCGTCCGTCCTCCTCCGGGTGCGCGGGGTTGGGAGCGTGGCGGCGCGGGAGCGGGAGCGGGGCTTGGGGGAGGCGGAGCCTGGGTGGGCAGTGAGGTGTAGCCCTCTCTCCACCCCCGGGAGGGATGGGGCACTGACCCCTGCCTGTGCTCTCTGCCGAGACCCTAGCCTTATTCTACAGCCCCTGTGTTGCGCGCTCCACCCCGCAGCGGGGTGGGAAAGGAAGCACGATCCTAATGCTCAGAGCAAGCCCTGGACTCATCCCTTCTCCAAATTAACCAGCCCTTGCCTGCTAAACCAGTTGGGACTAGAGCTAAAAGGGTTAATTAAATAGGGTCCCCACCCTCCCTCGCCTGAGGGCCTGAGATCCGTGTTTTGCCAGGGACACAGGGGCTGTGCAATGACCACTAGGTTTGAATAGGGGGGACGGGGGACGGACTACGAAGGCCATCCTTTCCTCTTGCAGGCTCTGACGCACCAGTTGAGACACTTCCCATCCCCCCACTTTCTCCTTCCAGCCCTGGAGCCTTCTAACCACCCACCCCCATCCTCCGCCCCCTGGAAACAGCTCTCCGTTGAGGGTTTTGGAGGTGGAGAACAGGAAGCCGACTCCTCCTGTGCCCCCTACCCGTAGGGGCAGAGGCCACGGCGTGGGTGGGGGTGGGGCATCCTGGGCAGTCTATGTAAGAAACACTCTTCCATAGGGAGAAGCCTCCCAACCTTCAGGCAGTCCTCAAGGACTCCCCAACCCAACCCTAAGAGGGGAAGAACTCCTCCATCCCTTCCCCAAAGCCCAGCCCTTGCTGCCTCATAAACAGGAAATACCTATTAGCGGGGAGGAGGGGAGCTGCCTGGAGAACAGAGTTCCAGGGGTCCCCAAGCCCTAGCTACTCTTTCTTAAGCTTCAGGGTGTGATCCACGGGTAGAGGCTGGGAATCTGGGCTAGTGTCCCTTCCATAAGGTGTCTGGACTAAATTGACTGGAGAGTGGCTCCCCTTTGTTGCTAAAAGGGGGATTGGTTAAGAAAGGTGTTTGATTTCGCTACCCGGACTTAGAGTTTGTACAGCTGCCTTGACTGGCCAGGGGGAGGTTACAGATGTGGAGACTGAAGTGCTAGGAGACCCCTTCTCCCAACCTTAAGTTTTTTTGCTAAGGAGCAAGAAACTCTGGAAGGAGAGTCTGGGGGATTGGAAGGAGGGCGTGCCTAGGACTGAGAGCACCCCTCCCCCATGTTTAGAATAAGGGGAGCTCCTCACACTGGATAACACCGCCAGCAGCCTTTCCCGTCTCCACCCCCCACCAAGGGCATTGAGGGACTTGACTGAAACCATCCGCACACGACCATTTCCTTGGCGGCATCCTCTGCCAGAGTCCATCTCCTTCCCAGTTTCTCTCAGAGGTCAGCACTAGAGGGAGCAGAGAGACCCTAAGGGAACAAATGGCCAAGTTCGGGATGCTTGTATTTGAAAGCCAGCCGCAACCCCTCACGAGCTGAATGACCAGGACAACCGACAGCCCCGCCCCGAACTCCAGCACTACCTCCTGTAATTGGCACCTGCGGCTGGATGAGATGTAAACCAGACAATGTATACCTAGATGCTAGAGAGCCCTCCTCCCCAGGCAGCCCGTGCTGGTTTAGACATTAGCACTGGCATGCTTTTTTTTTTTTTCTTAGATTATTTCAAGGATAACATGAGAGTGCTGAATGTATGCGGTACAGAGGAAGGGGAGTATTTTTCAGCCTTAACAACTCCCTATCGCCACCATCCATGAATGTGCCTTCTCCCAGTCCTGTGACCACTTGTCCCTAAGGCCACTCATTCCATACAACTAGCTAGACCAGATTCCATGGTGATCCTGATCGCCTAGTGGGTAATGGGGGATTCCAACCCACCCTACAGAGGTCTCCCTGCCTTTTGAATCAAAGAGTCTTTTAGATTGGAGATGGGGAAGGTGAAATGCAAGGAAGGAGAAAAAACAAAAACAAAACAAAACAAAGCCCTGAAATAGCAGGCAAGCACCAGGCTCTGTGCTCGGCATTTCATACCTGTGGTCTCCTTTATAGGGACATTTTATATGTGGGTGTATGTGCCTGTGCACATATGTGTATAGGTTCGTGTGTGCATGTGGAGGCCAGAGGTCAACCTCTGGTGTAGTGGCTCAAGAGCCATCTTATTTTTGAGACAGGGTCTCCCCCTGAGCTCTGGGGCTCCCAGATCAGGCCAGGCTGGCCGGCCACCGTGGAGCCCCAGAGGTGTGCTCCTCTCCACCTCCCAGTGTTGGGATGACAAGCGTTTATCACCATAGCAGCACTTTTTATGTCGGTGCTGGGAATCGAACTCAAGTCCTCATGCTTTGGAAGCAAACATTTACCGACTTTGCTCCTCCCCTGCCTGGAACTACTGATCCTTCTGCTTCTGCTTCCCAAGTGATGGGGCCCCACAGCTGGATTTCAGGAGGACCTTTGGAAGGTGCTGTTTTATTGGCTGCATTGAATGAGCAAGCAAACTGAGGTTCAGGGTTGGGCCACTGCTCAGTGGTAGAGAGCACATGCCAAAACGTGTCTTCAGCTCGGCGACACTGGGGTTCAGACAGCTTAATACATTTTATTTAGAGGGGAGGAAGAAATTTTAGGAGAGGGAAAAGGGCCGGGCAGTGGTGGTGCAAACCTTCAATCCCAGCACTTAGGAAGCAGAGACAAGTGGAGGTTCGAGGCTAGCCTGGTCTACAGAGCAAGTTTCAGGAGAGCCAGGGCTACACAGAGGAAGCCTGTCTTAAAACAAAACAAAAGGGCGGGGGAGATGGACCAGCAAGAGGAGGCATGGGGGAGAAGAGAAAAAGCGGGGTGAATAAAAAATAAAGGATAAGGCTGGAGAGATGGCTCAGTGGTTAAAGGCACAGGCTGTTCCTTTTTGTTTTTTGTTTGTTTTTATAAACAGTTTCTCTGTGTAGCTCTGGCTGAACTAGAACTTGCTCTATAGACCGGGCTGACCCTGCACTCAAAAATCAGAGATCTGCCTGCCTCTGCCTCCCAAGTTCTGGGATAAAAGGCGTGGACCACCACCACCTGGCTCACACAGGCTGCTCTTGCAGGAGACCAGGATTCAATTGCCAGCACCAGCTCGTAACCATAAGTAAATACAATTCCAGGAGATCACACATCCTCTTCTGGCTTCCAAGGACACCGAATGCACATGGTACAAGGCCAAACACGCATAGTCATAAAATACACTAAAAAAAGAATAAAGTTTAGAGCATATATGAAAAGGCCATCATGAGTTAGGGGATGGAACCCAGAGCCTCTTGCATGCTAGACAAGCACTCTACCACTCAACTATGTCACCAGCCCTGAAAACGTCGTAATGAAACCTATTTCTTCATACAAACATATGAACTAACTCAGAAATAGTTTTGTGTGGCTGGTAAAATGCTCAGGAGGTAAAACACGTGCCACACAGGCCTGAGTACTTGAGTTCCATACCCAGGATCTACAGTGGAAGAAGAGATGACCACCAGAAGCTGTCTATTGACCGCCAGACATACAGCATGGCACTTAAACCACCACATTCACATGTACACATATTACACATGAAACACACACACATTATACAATCTTATCAAGCTGGGCGGTGGTACGCACACCTTTGATCTCCACACTTGGGAGGCAGAAGTGGGTGAATCACTGAGAGTTCAAGGCCAGCCTGGTCTACAAAGTGAGTTCTAGGACAGCCTGGACTGTTTTACAGAGAAACCCTGTCTTGGAAAAAAATAATAATAATAAAAATAAGTAAATAAATAATATATATATATATATATTAAAAACATAATGCATACTTTTCTTTTTTCCAGTGTTCAGGATTGAACCCAAGGCCATGCACATGCAAAACAAGGACTGTTCTAGCTGGGTTTATACCTGTAAACCCAACAGGATTGTAAGTGCCAGTCTATCTTGGGCTACATAGTGAAACCCTATCTTATAAAACAAAATACAAAATCAATGTTCTGCCACTGATCCACAGCCCTTAGCCCAGGAAGACATTTGAACTTTCTCCTAAAACACTTCTCCCTTGCCAGGTAGGGGCAGCAAACATCTTTCATCTCAGGAGGCAGAGGCAGGCAGGTCTCTGTGAGTTTGAGGCTAGCCTGGTCGACGGAGTAAGTTCGAGGACAGACAGGGCTACACAGAGAAACCCTCTCTTGGAAAACCAAACAAAAGAAAACAACCACTTCTCCCTCTTCTCTGCCTTCTACCTAGTAAATGCTTCCTGAATGCCTCAATTCTACTTCCACTATGGATTAACTTGCCCGTTCTCACTTCCACTCCTACCCTTGGTGACTTATGGTCCCTTTTGTTTTTGTTTATTTCTCTGTGTATCTTTGGCTGTCCTAGAACTCACTCTGTAGACCAGGCTGGCCTTGAACTCAACAGAGATCCGCCTGCCTCTGCCTCCTGGTTGCTGGCATTAAAGGCATGCGCCACCACACCCGGCTTTTTTTTTTTTTTTTTTTTTTTTAAGGAAATACCTCAATAGTGTTGAATGAGTGGTTAAGGTAAGATTTCTACTGCCAGAGGAAGCATGCCTCAGGAATTTCTTCCTTCTCAGCAGGGATCAGATACGCAAAGGAAGAAGAAAACATCTTTGGAGCCGCTCTGGGTGAGAACTGCGGTGCAGACAGAACGGATGAGACTGTCTTTCTTGGTTGATACACTTCCTTCTCACTGAGAACTGTGATGGGGTCTGTGGCGTCTAGGGCTGTACTGCCCTGCAAATGCTTACTTACCGACAAAGCTAAACAGGGTCAGGCCTGACTGGAACTTAGATAGGAAAGTTATCATGGAGGCTGTAGACGTAGTTAGTTCAGTGGTTAAGTAGAGCACATGCTTAGCATGGAGTGGGTCTCCCTTTAGTTTCTACTATTGGGGTGGGGACTGGAGAGGTGGCGGCTTAGGGTTAGAGGTTAAGAACACCAGCCCTCTTCCAGAGGACAGGGATTCGGTTCCTAGCACCCACACTGGGCAATCCATAGCTACTCTACTTGTTACTCCAGGTCCAGGGTATCCAAAGGCACCAGGCACTCAGGTGGTGCACACACAAACATGCAGGAAAACACCCACACACATAAATAAATCTTTTTAAAAAGTGGGTGTAATGCCAGGTGGTGGTGGCGCACGCCTTTTATCCCAGCACTCGAGAGGCAGAGGCAGGCGGATCTCTGTGAGTTCGAGGCCAGCCTGGGCTACAGAGTGAGTTCCAGGATAGGCTCCAAAACTACGCAAAGAAACCCTGTCTTGAAAAACCAAAACCAAAACCAAAAAAAAAAAAAAAAAAAAGTGGGTGTGTTGACACACACCTGGAGTCCCAGACCCGGGAAGCTATTCCAGTATGCTTGCAAGTTCCAGACCAATTGGGGCATAGCATGCAATCCTACTTAGAAAAAAAAAAAAAAATCAATATAACCAGGTAAGTCTTCAGAGGGCATGGACCCAAACCAAGACAAATAATGATAAGTTCCCAGGGTTTGGTGATCTGTGAGGTTTTCCTTCACAGTCTTTAGGAACGTGCTTGGAGACAAACCCATGTTTGGCACTGTTCTTACACCTGCGTGACTTTAGGGACTGCCCTAACTGGAGTGATAAAATGAAGAAGCAGACACACACAGAAAAGCTGGGATTGGGTGAACTGTGCACTCTGATGAAGACCAACAAGCAGCCAGGAAACTCAGCTGATTTATTACACACAGCTAAACCTGAACCACGCAGTAGCTGAACTATTTTGGCAGAGTATCTCTGTAGGGGAGTCTCAGGCTGCAGTCATCTCGGAGCAGCAAGCTGTGGCTGATACTTTCTGTGCACACTATCAACATGTTCTGGGGGACTGGGAAGGACCTGCCATTCCTATGGGTTTGGGGCATTGGAGTCCCTGACATAGCTGTACTCATGTCCACAATAAACATTCACTCAGGACGTCATGTCGTTTCTTCCCTACACACTGGAGACTCAGGTTTGTTTTTCCCCCCCGGATTTTTTTTTTTTTTCTTTTGAGACAAATTTCACTGTGTTGCCAAGGCTGGACCCGAACCCTTGGACTCAGGCAAGTCTTGCTCTTCAGTCTCTGAGCAGCTGAGCCTTTAGGAAGCACCTGGCCAGAACATCTTTGTCTTTTTAAGCGATGGTGCTCAAACTGTGGGCTTTGAACATGCTAGGCAAGTACTCTGTCACTGAGCTCCATCTTCAGCCCATCCCTGCCTTTTGGGGAGGAAAGGAAGTCTCACTGTGTAGCCCAGGCTCTCCTCTAACATTAGCCTAAGCCTCCTGAGCGCTAGGAATACAAGTGAGTGTATTTGATCACACCCTGATCAAAATGTCCCTTAGAATGTCTCTCCCACAGCAGAACACTGTCTTATTTTTTACTAGTTTCTCACCAACAGTTTTACTTAAATGTGCAAACTATTTGTTTTTTGCTTTGTTTTGTTTTTTGAGACAGGGTCTTGCTGTCTATTCCTGAATGGCCTAGAGCTTTGTAGCCCAGGCTAGCCTGGAATTCATGGACTACTCTGTCTCTGCCTCCCAAGTGCTGGGATTTGTCATGTGCCCCCACACTCAGCTAAACTTTACTTTTTTCTAATGGAGCAAAGTTGGAGGTTTTTTTTTTTGTTTTTTTTTTTTTTTTTTTTTTAATTGAGACAGCGTCTTGCTCCATAGCCCAGGTAGTCCTGGAACTGACTCTGCACCCAGTTTGATCTTTAATTCAAGATGATGCTTTTGGTAATCTTCCCTCCCCCTTTCTGAGTTCTGGGATTATAGACATGCACTACCATTCCTGGACAAGAAAGGTTTGTTTGTTTGTCTTTTTCAAGACAGGGTTTCTCTGTGTAGCTTTGGTGCCTGTCCTGGATCTCACTCTGTAGACCAGGCTAGCCTCAAACTCACAGAGATCTGCCTGCCTCTGCCTCCCGAGTGCTGGGATTAAAGGCCTGCACTACTACTGCCCAGCATCTAAGAAAGGTTTTTAGCACATATTTAAGCATGCCTTTAATCCCAGAGGCAGGCAGATAGTCCATGAATTCCAGGCCAGTCTGAGCTAAAAAGCTCTAGGCCAGTCAGAAATACAGAGCAAAAACAAACAAACAAACCCAAAGTTTCCATGTTTAAATAAAACTGTTCATGAGAGCCCAGCAATGATGGCGCACGCCTTTAATCCCAGCACTCAGGAGGCAGAGGCAGGCAGATCTCTGTGAGTTCAAGGCCAGCCTGGTCTACTGAGTGAGTTCCAGGACTACATAGAGAAACCCTGTCTCAAAAAAGAAAACAACAACAACAAAAACTGTTCATGAGAATCTAGTAAGAATGATATAAATTCAAGGCCAGCATGGTCCCAGGAGAGCCAGAACTACGTGGTAAGATGCTATCTCTTAAACCCAAATCAAAACCAAGTCAACAAAACAGAAATAGAGTTAGGCATAGTGGCAAACACCTGTAATCCTAGAAATTGGGATATGAAGTTAGGGAGAAAAGGTGTTGTGGGATATTTGTACTCTGTGTGAAGATGTTTTTGCTGTGATTGGTGTAATAAAGAGCTGAACAGCACATACCTAGGCAGGAGAGATAGGCGGGATTCCTGGGAAGCAAAAGGAAACAGAGGAGTCTAGGTGCACGAGAGGTACAAGACGGACGAGAGGTAACGCCATAGAACGTGGATTAATACAAGCAGGTTAACTGAAGTTAGAAGAACTAGTTAGGAACAAGCCTAAGTTATAGGCTGAGCTTTCATAATTAGTGTCTCGGGGTTGGGGATTTAGCTCAGTGGTAGAGCGCTTGCCTAGCATGCACAAGGCCCTGGGTTCGATCCTCAGCTCCAAAAAAAAAAAAAAAAAGAAGTCTCTGTGTCATTATTTGGGAGCTGGCTGGCTAGTGGGATAGAGAAAGACTCGTTACAAAAAGGAACTCAAGGTCATATTTGGCTATAGATAAAGTTGGAGGCCAACCTGGGCTACATGAAACCCAATGTCAACCTATCTACTCCTCCCAACCCCCCCCACTCCAATAGCCAGGCATGGTGACACATGCCACCTCAGCACGTGGGGGCAAAGACAGGATTGTACCAAGCTAGCTTCAGCTACATAGTACACGTGCAATGATGTCTGTGATAATTTGTAATAGTGAAAAACTGGAAATAATGAAAACATCTAAATAATTATACATTCATGTAATAGAACTAGTTTTCATTAATAGTTCAGGAAGCATTTGCCTGGTGACTTAATTAACACATTGCTACATTAAAAAAGCAAATTGTGAAAATATTACATATAGAACGTTGCCACTGTTAAATGAATATGGAATCAACATGGTGGCTCATTCCCTGTAATCCCACACTCAGGAGGCTAAGGCAGGATTGTTGCAGGTTAAGACCACCCTGGATACATAATTCAAAGCTAGCCTAAGCTACAGAGTAAGACACTGTCTCAAAAAACCCATCCCCCAAATAAAAATATCTCAAAAAACCCCATCCCCCAAATAAAAAGACCAGTATGTGTTGCTGTACTTTCTTCTTATTGTTGAGACAGGGTTTAACATGGGTTGGTTGGTCTCAGACTTGCTATATGGTGGAGAATGGTCTTGAATTCTTAATTTTTTTCTTTCTTTTACATTTGTTAATTTTGTGTTTGCAAATGTGCATGCATGGGCACACACTATGTATGTGTGTGTGTGTGTGTGCGCGCGTGCGTGCGTGCGTGCACGTGTGTGTGTGTGTGTGTGTGTGTGTGTGGTGTGTATGTGTGTAGGTAAGAAAACAACTTGTGGAGGTCAGTCCTTCCTCTCCTTCCACTATGTAAGTTCCAGGGATCAAACTCAGGTCCTCAGGTGCCTTTATGGGTTGAGCCATGTGATAGGCTTCAATAGTTGATCCTCTTGCCTCCCCCCCCCCAGCTGGTGTTATAGTCATGTGCCACCACACCTAGTTTGTTATACTTTTTGATATCTGTATGTGTGTGCTTTCATGTATGTGGAGGTTAGAGGTAGATGTTGATAGGGGTGAAGTGTAAAAATACAGAAAAGGATTGTGGCTGGCTGGGATAATCAGAAAAGCTTTCTTACATTAAATAAGGTTTGAAGGCATAATAACGTTCCATGCAGAGACACAAAAGCAAGAAGAATACTTGTCTTTGGAGGATGGCACGGATTTCTGGAGCAGTAACAAAGAAGCTTGATAAAGAGAAACCAACGTAGTTTTCTGAGTAACTGTAAAGAAAGAGTGGAAAATGCGGTATTCTAAGAGAAAAATTTGCTCTAGTGCCGCAGTATGAGATCGGGGGAGTGTTAGTGTCTAGACTGCGAATGTCCACTTGGGGGTGCTGTTTCAAAACAGCGGCCGACGTGAACTAAGGTGAAAGCAAAGTATAGCAGGTAGAACGTCAAACAAAGAAAGCGGTCTAACATTTGGACAAATTAACAAAAATAAAGTGATAGGCGAATACTAATTCTCTTCCTTACTACTGCGTACTCAACGACTTGGTCTCCGATAGTGCCACAACACTGAGCCCCACCATACTCCTAGGGCTCCTACTAGCTCGTCTTCTTTAGAGACTACTATTCCCAGGAACCCTAGAGGAAGGTCAGGGTCCTCGCCCTCTTCCAGGGTGCAAGAGTGGCTCGCCGCATGGCCTGCTGGGATTCGCAGTCTTGCAGTGTCCTTCGGGAGATGTAGTTCCCTCCCCACAATCGGCTGGGCGAGGCGGCGCCGGCGATCAGAGCAGTGCTGGGTGTTCAGGGGCCAAGATGGCGGCGCGCCGGGGACGGAGAGACCGAGCCGCGCCGCCTCCGACTGGGGGCCCAGGTCCCGACCCTGGCGGTGGAGTTCGCGGCGGCGGTTGGGCGAGTTGGAGCCAAGCGCCGCATGGGACCGTGGGCGCCGTGAGCGCTGCGGAGCAGGTGAGAGGGTGGCGGGCGGCCCGCGGCTGGCAGCAAAGCGGCGTGTGCCGGGCGGTGACACGTGGACGCCACAGGAAAGGGAGGAAGCACTCGCGTGCTGATGCTGCGGGAGCTGGGCAGGGCGGAGGGGACCTGGGTCGTTTTCTGGGGGTCACGCCAGCAGAGGTAGGAACCCTGCGGCGATTGCTGGGGACGCCCGCGGGACGGCGTCGGGCGTCGGAAACGTGGCCCTCGCCGGGGCGGCGGGGGCTCGGGCTTGGAGTCGAAGGCTAAGGCTGCTTTCTAAGGATGCCGAGGGGAGCGCCACCAGCTTGGCGCCGTAGTTCCTTTTTCGGAGCACGTGGGGTGTTGGGGGGGACGATTTTCCCGGGAGAACTTGTCTGCCTCCCCCTCCCCCTAGGCGGCGCGGGCGCCCACGTGGGTAGGGCTTGCCGGCGGGGCGGGGGGGGGGAGCGCGGGGCGCGGGTCCACGTGGGGGCGGGGAAGGGATGTCCACGTGGCTCCTGTCCCAGGCTGTCGGGCATCTCGGATCGGCGCTGGAGCCGCACTGCCGGGAACTGGGTGTGTCTCGGCCGCTCCCGCCATCTCTGGTCTGTGCCGGGGACCTCTGGCCTGGAGGTAGGGGCTGCTCGAGGCAACTTTTCTCCGAGCGTAGAAGAGTTCATTCCCTCTTGCATGCGTCTGCCACGCTTTCCGTCGGTGCATGGTGGACTTGCCAGATGTTCCCAAAGGCAGCTTTCTAGAAACGTCAGGGTGTGAGGCGAGGGTTAGAGCACTGAGGCTGAAGGACCGTGGAGGAATGAGTTCGTGGACGCTTCTGTCTGACCGACTTAAGAGTGGGTTGTGAGTCACAAGACACTGGCCTTTTCGGTTGCCCGAAGTTCTTCGTAAGTGATTCAAGGGCCATGGGAGTGTCAGTTTACCTGGGACTAGTTTAATTTTTTCCCCTTACTTTTTCCCTAGCATCTTTTTGGGAGGAGATAGTTAAGGCATTCGCCGGTGAGCTCACAGACGCAACTGTTTGTGAGTTGTGGCTGTGTGAGGCTTTCTGAAATTTTTGATGAGATAGGAAAAGTTGGAGGTGGTTTGAAAACTATTCAACGCTAGTTGAACATTTAATGGGTCAGGGAGAATTCTTTGTGCCGAAATAGTGTGTGTGTCCGTCCGTCCTTCAGTTCTCCTTACTTAAAAGTGTTTTTAGCCTACTGTTCATTGCTGGGATTCCAAAAATGCTCAACCAGGTTGGGAGTGAGTGAGCAGGAACTAGTTGTGTTCTTGAAGCAATTTAAGCGGAGTCCTTGACAGCATCCCGCCCCCCAAGTGAAGTTGGGCTACAGGCTTCCCAGTAATACAAGGTCCAACAGAACAGCCTAGGGGATGATGACTTGGGGATCAACTACCCTTTTCCTCCGACTTATAAGCGGTTACATCTTTTGTGGCCAGTGCTGTTCACATCACCATCTGGGAGATATGATATGGATCCAAGATCCTGTTCTAATATGTTAGATGGTCAGTCAGCCCAGGAGTTATCGGGGTGCCATATGTTTACGTACAGGTGGATTACTAAAGCACACAAATGTGATCCGTGCATTCTTAGGTGTAGCTCAGGATAGACAGACCGTGAATGGTGGTGAGATAGAAGACAAGGGCAGGCTGATGAGGGTTATGTAGTCATCAGTAGTATAACTTGAAGAATCTGTGAATGGAAGAGACATTTTAAATTGAGACCCCCCCAAGACTAAACTGAAAAAACTTCTCAGAAGGATAAAAACTTTTTTCAGTGTGAAAAACAAAGACATGAGAAGAACTCAGGTGGACTTGGAGAGGACATGCTGGCGAAGAGGCTGGCTGGAAGACCAGGGCATAAGCCATTATAAGGAGTTTAGATCCATTGCTAAGAGCAGTAAGATACCATTGAAGGGATTTGCTAGGGTTTTTTTTTTTTTTTTCTTCGAGACAGGGTTTCTCTGTAGTCCTGGCTATCTTGGAACTCGCTGGGTAGGCCAGGCTGGCCTCAAACTCGGGTATCAGCCTGCATGCTGAGAATAAAAAGGCGGCACCACTCCCCTCCCCCACTCCCCATGCCTTTTGAAAGGATTTATGATGGTCCTAGGAATGGCCTGTTTTTGCTTCTGGAGCTCAACTAGTTACATATTTTATAGTGTCTAGAAAAAGTTTCTGGGCTGGGCTTAGAGGTAGGAGAACCTAGAGTTTAATGGTATAGCTGGGCCCCAGCACTCAGGAGACAAAGACAGGTTGATCTCTGAGTTCACGGCCAACCTGGTCTACAAAGTGAGTTCCAGAACAGCCAGAGCTGTTCAACAGACAAACCCTGTCTGGGGGCAAAGGAGGGAGGAGGAGTTTAAGGATAGCCTGGGTTACATAGCAAGTGCAAGACCAGCCTGGGCTACATGAGATTTTGTCTCAAAAAAACTGAAATTAAAGTTGGCTTTGAATTCCGAATGAGCAGACTTGATGTGAGAAAGCCAATTAAGAGGCTGCTGGAGTTTAGATCTAGTGGTGAGCTCACTTTTGGCTTGGACTTAGCCTTGGATGATCTGGACCCCCTGGGAACTCTTAACTGGGGGTTGTGAGGAGTATAGGTGAAGTGGTGTAAAGGGAGACAGATGTCTCTGTCTTAGCCTCCAGCATCTGCCCAGAGGAGGTAGAGATGATGGTTTATAGGGCTGGACCGGTCTGGCCTAGTGACCTGGGCTGTAGAAGGGAGGAGGCAGGCCAGCTGGAGATGCAGGCTCCTTGCTCACCTGTGACTGTTTGCTGAGCCAGGCACTATTCAGCTTCTGGTTGTAATTACAGGATTGTGAAGGCCTGGGTGGGAGGGGTTAGTCCCTGAACCTGCTGCCTTTCCACTTCAGCTCTGGGCCCAGACTCCTAAAGTGTCTAAACCAGCCTTTCCTCCCCGGGCCCTCCCTGCAACTCCACCTCTGTAGAGGATTGGGGTGTGGAGGGATATTCACGCCTGTAGCTTTTTTCTGTTGGGAGAGTCCAAGTGCTCCATCTCCCTCTGCTGCAGAAGGGTGTCTGGTTTGTTGATTCTGTCCTCAGGCCTTTACACCGTACTTCAGAGCAGATGTGCGTAGCTGGGGCTCTGGCCTCACCAGTTCCACTTTGGGCCTTGCCCATGCCCTGCCCATGACACTTGACAGGTCTGGGCGGGCCTGCCTCATGACGCGGCTGAAGACACTGCTAGTTCACAGAAGTGTTCGAGGCAGGTCCTCTCCATCTGCGGAGTCAGGCTTTCTCTCTAGCTCCCATTTGGTAGGGGTGGTGAAGAGACTCTTCCCTTCCCTTAGAACTACCGTTGATATTCTGTTGCTCATCGTTGGGTCTAACAGTGTAACTCAGGTGTAGAGTCTTAGAGTGGGTTTAGTCTCCAGCACAAAGAACAGGGAGTGTGGCTATTGAATATAAGATACTGTAAGGCATAATGGATAACTTGGGTATAGGCACATATAAATTCTGATGCACAGAAGAATATAAACGAATATATGAATACAATCCTAAGTATTATTTGCACCAAAAGAATTGGAGTCTATTATTTTCCTCTTTTAAAAAGTAATTTGTTGAGGTTGGAGAGATGGCTCAGAAGTTAAGAGCACTGAGTAGCTGCTCTTCAGGAGGTCCCAAGTTCAAGTCTCAGCAACCACATGGTGGCTCACAACCGTCTGAGATCTGGCGCCCTCTTCTGTTGTGCAGACATACATGCAGGCAGAACACTGCATACATAATAAATACATCTTTTTAAAAAGTAATTTGTTATACAGAGAAACCCTGTCTCAGAAAGAAAGAGAGAGAGAGAGAAAGTGATTGCTTTTTGCATTTCTTGTTTGTTTTGTGTTTGTCTCAAAAACATTATGTCTCATTATGTAGTGCTGATTGGCCTGGTACTTGCCATATTGACCAGGCAGGTTTTGAACTCAAGAGATCTGTTTGCTTCTGCCTCTCAAGTGCTGGGACTAAAGGCTTATAACATCACTTGTTTTTTGTTTTTGAGACAGGGTTTTTTGTTTTTGAGACAGCAGATCTAGCTGTCCTGGAACTTGCTCTGTAGACCAGAGATCCACCTGCCTCTGCCTCCTGAGCGCTGGGACTAAAAGCGTGCAGCACCACCACCTAGTGTAGCACCACTATTGTTGTACCACATTTGCTTGTATTTGCTTGTTTATTGGGATTAAAGGCTTAAGCCTTGGTTTGGTGTGGCCGGTTTGGGGCCTTTGTTCCTTCCCTGGGTGTGTGAGAGATTGTAGCTGGAGGGATCAGTTCTCTGCCTAGTGAGTACAGAGGACTGGACTGAGAAGCTGAGCCATCTTTGTGGCCCAGGGTTCTGTTAGGGATTTGACAGGATAGGCAGGGAGAGAAAGGTTGAGAACAGTGTTTGAGCTGGTGTGAGAGGAGATCAGCATGGGCTAGGGAGGCCCAAGAAGTCCTCTTGGAAGTGAGGATTGGCGCTCAGTACAGAACAGAGGCCTAAGGGGGACCTGGGGTGGGTCGTGAGTTAGAAGCCTAACTTCCCCTGACTGACTTTTTCTTCGGTATTTCTCTCCATCTGGTACCTTTCCCACTACAGCAGATGACTTTTTGAGACAGCGTTTCTCTTGTATTTCTGGTTGCCTTGAAACTCACTCTGTAGACCAGGCTGACCTTGAACTCAGACACAACTGCCTCTTGTCTCCCAAGTGCTGGGATTAAAGCAGTGTACCACCACTGCCCAGCTAGCAGATGATTTATAATCCCAGCACTTGGGAGGCAGAAACAGGAGGATCTCTGAGTCTGAGCGCTGGGATTAAAGGCGTGTGCCGCCGCCGCCGCCGCCGCCGCCGCCGCCGCCGCCGCCGCCACCACCACCACCACCACCACCACCACCACCACCACCACCCAGCAGGCACACCTTCAAACCCAGCACTTGGGAGGCAGAGGGAGGCAGATCTTTGAGTTTGAGGCTCACCTGCTCTACAAAGAAAGTTCTAGGACCTCCAGGATTACATACTGTCTCCAAAAAAATCCCCAAACCAAACCTTTATTATCATCACCATTATCATAGTATATGCACATTTGTTATGTGTTTCTTTGAGTGTGGGTTAACATGTCCTGGCATACATGTGGGTCAGTGAGAGGACAACTTTGCGGAGTTGGTTCTCTCCTATACTTACGTTGGTTCTGGGGATTCAACTCTGGTCATCAGGCTTTTGAAGTAACTACTTCTACCTGCTGAGCCGTTTTATCAGCCACTTGTGTTCTTTCTGATGTTTGATAATGTCTCATGGCTCCAGCTGTTTGTGGGTGGAGTCTAGACTCTGTTCTGCCCAGAGCACTGCCATCCTAGTTGGTGCTTTGCTTTTGGCTTATACTTTTTTTTTTTAAACTATTTATTTGTTATGTATAATAGCCAGAAGAGGGCACCAGATCTCATTACAGATGGTTGTGAGCCACCATGTGGTTGCTGGGAATTGAACTCAGGACCTCTGGAAGAGCAGTTGGTACTCTTAACCTCTGAGCCATCTCTCCAGCCCCTTGGCTTATACTTCTTTGCCTAGCTAGTCCAGACCTTAGGCCATGGTGGCAATGTTGCTGTTCAAGCCCATTGGTGGAGGGCTGGATTCCTGATTTTAATGAAGTTATTAAATAGCTGCCCTCCAAAGGTCTTTCTGACTTACCCTCTCCCTCTTTTGCCTCAGGTCCATGAGGAGGGGGATGACTCTAGCTTTGTCAATCTTTCTCGACTGGGCTCCTCTCTGAGGGATAAAGACCTGGAAATGGAGGAGCTGATACTGCAGGATGAGACACTACTGGAGACCATGCAGAACTACATGGATGCTTCCCTCATCTCCCTCATTGAGGATTTTGGGAGTCTTGGAGAGGTAAGCTAGGGCAAGGCTTGGAGTTCTTGAGACAGGATCTTGGCATGGGATGGTGTGACTCAAACCTTTGGAGTTGTTTTAGACATGGCTTTGTTCTCCCAGATCATGGCCTCTTGGATGCCCAACCTGAGTCCTTGAAAGATATTTTTGTGGGGTTGGGGATTTACCTCAGTGGTAGAGCGCTTCTGGGTTCGGTCCTCAGCTCTAGGGGGAAAAAAAAGATGTTTTTATATGTAGGTAGAGTTAGACTACAGAATGTCTGACTGGCCCATGAAGGGGTGCCTTCAGCTTGGACTATGCTCTAAAGCTTATCTCCTTTCAGGGTCTTTGACCTACATGTTCAGGAAGTTCTGGTCTGCTTTTGGGCCTAATACCAGTCTAGCCCTGGATGGTTTCCTGAGCATCTTACATCTTACTTGAATGTGTAAGAGTGTGAAATCCAAGCTAAGACTCAGCCTAACAGGTCTCCTTTAGCACTAGAGAGTGGGTAGGTAGTAAAAGATGGGAACCCATCCTACCCGGGACTCAGATCCTTCTTGCTGGGAGATTAATTCTCTTGGCATCCAGTTCTTTGTATGGCTTGGTATGTTATTAGAGATCTTGGGGGAACCTCTTGTCTCTCTGGAGCAGAACAGGCTATCTCTGGAGGACCAGAACGAAATGTCGCTGCTCACAGCTCTGACAGAGATCCTGGACAACGCAGATTCTGAAAACCTGTCCCCATTTGACAGCATTCCTGATTCAGAGCTGCTTGTGTCTCCTCGGGAGAGCTCCTCTGTGAGTATGGGGGTGGGTGGGATGTGGCCAGTACAGAGGTCACAGCCACATCTGTGAGCCTGTTCATATAAATCTGCACAAACTGATCGGGGGTCTCTTTTCTTCTTAGCTCCACAAGCTACTCACTCTCTCTCGGACACCCCCAGAACGTGACCTCATCACCCCAATTGATCCTGGCACAGGCGGTAGCAGGGTGAGTGGAGTGAGCCTTACCTGGGGACCCTCATGAACTCACAGTTTGGGGAGGCCTTAGGGATCGTCTGGAAAGCACTTCTTGAGGAATGCCTTTGAATCTGCTCTTTCTCCTGTAGGTTGAGATGTCCCTTGCAGATTCTCCTTGGGACTTCTCTCCACCTCCTTTCTTGGAAACTTCTTCCCCGAGGCTGCCTAGTTGGAGACCCTCAAGACCAAGACCTCGATGGGGTCAGTCCCCTCCCCCCCAGCAGCGCAGTGATGGAGAAGAGGAGGAGGAGGTCGCCAGCTTCAGTGGTCAGATGCTTGCTGGAGAACTGGACACCTCTGTGAACAGCGTGGACTTCCCCATGCACCTGGCATGCCCAGAGGAGGAAGACAAGCCAACAGCAGCAAAGGTGGCAGTGGCAGCACCTGGCGATGAGAGCATCTCCTCATTGAGTGAGCTGGTACGCGCCATGCATCCATACTGCTTGCCCAACCTCACCCACTTGGCGTCACTTGAGGGTGAGCTTCCGGAACAGGCGGACGATTTGACACTGCCGGAGGGTTGCGTAGTGCTGGAGATAGTGGGCCAGGCCGCCACAGCTGGTGATGACCTGGAGATCCCAGTTGTGGTGCGGCAGATTCCTTCTGGATCCCAGTCTGTACTCTTGGATGAGTCTGTAGGGACCAGTCCTGCCTTGCAGCTACTCATGCCCACCATGGAGGCTGGGACGGAAGCTGTGCCTAAGGTTGACCCTTGCCCTGATCAAGAAGAAGTATCATTGAACTCTGCCTGCTTATTGGAGCCCAAGGAAATCATGGAGTCATTGTCGCCCAAGGAGCCTCAGAACCCACCCACTAATGCAATTCAGGCTTCTCAGAGAGTTCCCAGAAAGGGCAGGAAGAAGAAAAGCAAGGAACAGCCAGCAGCCTGTTTGGAAGGCTATACCAGGAGGCTGAGATCATCTTCTCGTGGACAGTCTACTGTGACTACAGAGGTGAACTCTCAGGCAGGCAACTTACAGAAACAGCCTCAGGAAGAAGTTCAGAGAGAGGCTGAGGCTCCTCAGAGCAGGGGGAAGCCACGGGCGTGGGCTCGGGCGTGGGCAGCTGCCTTGGAGAAGACTGGGTCTGAGGACTTACAAAGAAGTACAGGCCAGGATAGTTCTGCTGAAGAAGATGCTCTGGACCTCTGCCCTAAGCTGCTCGACACTAGTCGAGCCAACCCCATTCTCTCACTGAATGACTCTGCTCAAGCCGACCCCATGCCAGTTGACTCTGTTGAAGCTGATGCCACTGCATTTGGCCATGCTGTAGCTGAGTCTGTACCTGTTGACCAGGCTTCGGCTGGTACAGAGCTGCTCGGTCCTCTCCCAGTAGGCCCAGTGCTGACTGACCCAGTCCAGGCTGACAGGGCAAGAATTGGACCTGCCGTGGCCATTCCCACTTCAGATAACGTGTCTCCAGCTGGTGCTATCCCAGCTGACACAGTGGTAGCCGACCCCGTTCCAAATGACCTGACTCCAGTAGATCCTGTGGTAGTTAAGTCCAGACCAACTGACCCTAGACGTGCTGCAATAGCAGCAGCTCAGGGGAGTCGTCTTTCCCTGGAGTCCTCTAACCAGCCCAGGGCCGTCACCCCTGACGGCAAGGGTGTTCTAGGTCCTCCGAAGGTGGAAGGTAGCACCAGTGCTACAACCCAAGAAGCCAGACCTCGGCCTCTCAGCCTGTCTGAGTACCGGCAACGAAGGCAGCAACGGCAAAAAGAAGCAGAAGGCAGGAGTTCTCAGCCCCCCGCTGGCAAGTGGCCTAGTCTCCCAGAGACCCCCACAGAACTGGCAGATATCCCCTGTCTCGTTCCACCAGCCCCAGCCAAGAAGACCGCTCCACAGAGAAGCCCTGTAGCTCTAGCAGAGACTTGTTTTGTGTCTGTGGGTACCAGCCCTGCTTCCCCTAGTCCCGAGCCGTCTGCCAGCAAACCTATGGCTTCAGCTCACTCTGAACAGGTGCCGTCTCATGAGGTGCCACTTGCAGTTAGACCGCCCCCTCCCGCCTTGCAGTCTGTGTCTCCTGCTGGGCCCATCCCTTCCGCAATGCCCCCTCCTCTGCCTTTCCCTCCAGGCATACCTCCTCTGCTTCCTCTTCCTTCAGGTGGCCACGGAGTCCCCAGTGTGCCCCCACCTCCCTTGCAGCCACCCGGCCTTGCAGTGTCCGTGAGACAAATGCCACCTGACCCCTATGCCCACTCTGCCCCTGTGCCACCCTGGCCTTGGTATCCTTCTGTGTCCTCTCCCGGCTACCCTTGTCTGCCCCCACAACCAACGGTGCCCATGGTGTCTGGCACTCCTGGCACCTATGCTGTACCCCCAACTTGCAATGTGCCTTGGGTACCCCCTCCTGCACCAGTTTCACCTTACAGCTCCAGCTGTGCCTATGGGCCTGTGGGGTGGGGCCCAGGGCCGCAGCAGCCTCCGCAGCCTCCGCTCTGGTCTACTGTCTCCCCACCTTTGTCTTCAGCCTCAGCTGGAAGAGCTGTTCCCCCATCCAAGGTAGAATCCAGTAGTAATCCAGCTGGTCCTCCTGAAGATAAGCTTCCTGTGCCAGTGACTCCTTCCCTAAGCTCTGGGCCGGCCAGCCCCATAGCTCCATCGATAGAGCCCCCAAAGCTAGAGCCTCAGCCAGTGCCTGTGTCTCCCCAGCCAAAACACAAAGAGTCTACCTTGGCACAAAGTCCCCAGGCCAAGGCTCCACCATGTCTGGCTGCCGAGTGTGAAGCTCTTGGGGAGTCTGCATCAGAGAGGCTAAAGCCTGAGGCTCAGGAGACCTCAACAAAGGAGAAGCCCCCCTCTGCAGCTGTCAAGGCTGTTCCCATACCAAGGCAGAGCACTGTCCCGAAGATGCCTGCTGTCCATCCAGCCCGTCTAAGGAAGCTGTCCTTCCTGCCCACCCCGCGTTCTCAGGGCTCTGAGGATGTGGTCCAGGCATTCATCAGTGAGATTGGTGAGTGCTGCACTGTAGTCCATACGAGAAGGGTACGGGGTGGCTGGAAGTGTGGCCCACTGACTTTGGTGGACAGGGAGGCATGTAAAGGGAGAAGTGGAGGCATCCTAGGACCTGTGACCTCAGTTGAGTAGGGCTAGATTTTCATCTCTTGTATTCCTTCACAGGAATCGAAGCATCGGACCTGTCCAGTCTGTTGGAGCAGTTTGAGAAATCAGAAGGTGAGGGAACCTAGATAGTTTTGTCCCAACTTTTGTTTTTGTTTACACTTCCTTTGGGTTTAGCCTTGTAGTAGCTTGAACTGAGGTAGAGGGTAGGGGGTAATCTCCACAACCAGAAGAGCCTCTTACTTGGCATAGAGAGGCAACATTTCCCCTGGGAGAGTAGTCTAAGCCAGGGATGTGGTGGTATAGCGTAAGTAATTAAAGAAGAGATGAGGAGGCAGTGAAGGGAGGTTGGGATTGGATGGGGATTTTTTCTGAGGGAAGCAGCTCTTCAGTTGAACTGAGAGGTGGGGTTTCATCTAATATGTGTGGTGTGTAAGGCAGAACAGAGGAGAGGAGATTTCCTAGAAGACGACTTGGGAAGGCAGTGAGGAGCTGGCTTTCCCCAGACAAGGCCTGGTGCTGGGTGCTGTGGAGGTCACTTCTAGAAGAGCTTATGGTATAATTGGGAAAAGACTGCACAGATAACTTGAGTTGGCAACAGATATCTGGAGAATATGAAATGGTAGGCTATGTGTTAGAGATGTAGTTTCATGGGAGACCCTTGCTTCGCCTGTGTGCATGGTCTTATATTCATTTGCTAGACAAGTCTGCTATCAAGTGTGGTGTGTGCCTTTGATCCCAGTACTGGGAAGTAGATCTCTGAGCTCAAGGCCAGCCTGGTTTATATGAAAGTTCCAGGCCTGTTGGGCTACACAGTGAGACCCCATTTCAATTTATGGCAGGACATTAGTTAGGCAGATCCTTGACTTCTAGGCCCATCAATTTGGACTCTGACTCAGAATCAGTGGAGAGTGGGTATTTGTGAGCAGAAGAGAAATAACTAAATGTCGTCATCTACATAGCACTGGAGGAACTGGATCTGAGCTTTGTGTAGGCAAAGCTGGCTTCCTCCTCAGTCGGGGTGTCAGAATGCACTTCTGTGCCCCCTCAGTTTGGAACATCTGGTTGGGCTTTTAACTAATATGATTTCTTTACAGCCAAAAAGGAGTGTCCTCTCCCGGCTCCTGCTGACAGCTTGGCTGTAGGAAACTCAGGGTAAGTATGGAGATGTGAGCGAGTTACCCTACAGCTGTTGGTCAGCAGCCGGCCAGCACTCCAGGACTTCCAGCTGGACACCTTTGTGGCAGGGATGTTCCATCGACTCTAGTGTCTTCCCCCATTTCTGTCCCCGCTCTGTTACCGCCAGACACTGTCTTGGGTGATGAGGTGGGGGAGGGTATGTACTATCAGGAATGCCAATGCCTCTTATAATTTGGCAAATGATGTCTTCTGGATTTCTTCCCTTCTGTTGTCAGACTTCAGACTTGTTCAGTGTGGTGATGGGGTCACCTAAAGTAGAGGGGCAACTAGCTGGGGCTTCCCCTAACTCCTTGAAGGACACAGGCACCCCAGCCTCTACTTCACAGCATTCTCACAATGAGGCCTCGTTTTTCACATTCCTGATCTCCCAAGTGCATTCTTCATCCACACTGATTTCCGTTAGAGTTGAGCTTGGTAGGCAAGGTTCCTGGTTGAAGGAGGTGGGGGGACTCAGGGTCATCTCATTGGAGGTCCTAGCCAGCCTGCTGCCTGAAATTTGGCAGACTTGAATAGGCCCAATCTACCGCTTGGTCACTATGGCCCTTCTGTGCTAGAAGACAACTGTGGGAAGTCTGGGCATCCTCTCTTTCTCCACATACGCCGTTTTCGTTGCTTTGTGAGGAACGAAAGCAGATGTACAAGATACTGAGGCAATGAACCAGGCTTTCCCTTTTCCCCCCTGCCAGCAGCATTGACACTCCCCCGGAGAAGAGACCCCTAGACCGGTTACAAGCCCCAGAACTGGCCAACGTGGCAGGTGGGTTCAGGTTGAAGTCTGGTTTAGTCTGCGGCACATGTGCGTCAGTGCCTGTGCTGCTACGTCAGTGTGTGGACGTCGAGGTACAGGCGTCTGGTCTCATTGCTGTGCTCGTGGTCACGGGGGCAGATGGAAACAAATGAGCCTGTTGATAATCAGGGGATGTGTTCCGTAGGCTGTGAGGGTCAGTGGGGGAGGGGTGTGTAGACTGTTAACACTGAGCTGAGGCCTGAGAACAGTCACTGCTGTCAGCAGCCTGATTGAACTAACTCCAGAAGGAACTAGTTGTAGGTTTTGTAGCCCTGGAAGTGGTGTGGTCTGACTGGAGAGCAGAGGTCACTGGGGTAGTTGACAGAACAAAGCAAGAGTTAAGGCTCAGTGATTCAACAAGGGGGCCGACCATGGGACTTGAGTGCTGTGTTAAGCTGCTGGGACACATTCATCCTGTATATGTTTTGAAGAAACAATTGAAAAGGCATTCTCAGCCTGGCTTTTGGATGGTTTGTCTAGCAAGAATCTAGATAACAGGCATGGAGCTGGAAGGGAAGTTGGTAAGTTTATGGTGTGAATCTAGGCAAGATGCAGCCTAGACATTAGGTAATGCTAGGGAGAGGGTGGGTTTAAGCATGAAAATTACGGGGTAAGTTAGATAGAACCTGGTCATCAGGTAGGTTTAGGTAGTTAGGTGGCTAATCTCTTGTTGTTACAGCAGTTAGAGAAGTCGGGCTATTGTCAATGCTTAGCGTACTCTTGAAGTGGGGTCTTGAACCTCCTAGATACACAGAATCTGGAGTATAGAACTGGATCTCACCCTGCTATCTCCATCCTCCCTCCCCCCACAGGGCTCACCCCTCCAGCTACCCCTCCCCACCAGTTATGGAAGCCCCTGGCTGCTGTCTCACTGTTGGCCAGAGCCAAATCTCCTAAATCTACCGCCCAGGAGGGAACCCTGAAGCCTGAAGGAGTTACAGAGGCCAAACATCCAGCTGCAGCCTGCCTCCAAGAAGGGGTCCATGGTCCTAGTCCTGTCCATGTGGGCTCTGGGGACCATGACTATTGTGTCCGAAGCAGGACACCCCCCAGAAAGATGCCTGCCCTAGTCATTCCAGAGGTGGGCTCCCGATGGAATGTCAAGCGCCATCAGGATATCACCATCAAACCTGTCTTGTCACTGGGCCCAGCCGCTCCCCTACTTCCATGCACGACTTCCCAGGAACCACTTGATCACAGGACTAGAAATGAGCAGGCAGAGCCTCCAGCGCCCTGCCTTGCCCCGTCCTCCCTGCTGTCTCCTGAGGCCTCACCCTGCCGGAATGACATGAACACTAGGACTCCCTCTGAGCCCCCAGGCAAGCAGCAGTCAATGCGCTGTTACCGAAAAGCCTGCAGATCAGTCAGCCCCCCAGGTCGGGGCTGGCAGGGCCGCCGTGGCCGCAGCAGCCGGTCTGTCAGCTCTGGGTCCAACCGGACCAGCGAAGCATCCTCCTCTTCATCGGTGTCTTCCTCATCCCGATCCCGGTCCAGGTCCCTCTCCCCCCCCCACAAGAGGTGGCGAAGGTGAGCTTTGTTGGCCTGTAAGAGTCTTTCCATTTGGGAAGCTCGTGAACTCTTTCGTAGTTTACTTTGAAAAGGCTTTGGATTAACTCGTGTGCTTTCAGTCACTAAGGCTGAAGGTTTCTGTCTTTGGCTTTTGTCTTCCTTTTTGTGGATTGTTGGAGGCAAGCTGTGGGACTATCTTGTGATGGGAGTCTGGGATATTCCTGAAATTTTCTGCTTCCTTGAGATACACCTTGAGTAGACTGTTAGAGGTTGATCTTGACTGTGATTACTATTGTTACCGGTGCTCATACCTGGTGTTTTCTTGGTGTCCGTGCAGGACAGTGGGTTACCCTTAAGTGCTGGTGAAATGGCTCAGTAGGTAGAGACGCGTGCTTGGTGACTGAGTGTGATCTTAGGGTCACATGGAGTGAGAAGCAATTTTCGAAAGTTGTCCTCTGACCTCTGCATGCATGTTGTGGCACAATGCGCGTGCGTGCACACGCATGCACACACAATAAATTACTGTCAAAAGAAAAGAATTCTCGTGCAGTTTTAGCTCGGTAGAGTGCCTGCCTAGTATGCATGAAACCCTGGATTTGATTCCCAGCACCATCCATGTAAACTGCACATGTGTTACATGCCTGTAATCCTAGCACTGAGGAAATGGAGACAGAAGGATAACAAGTTAAATTATTCTTGGCTACAGAGTTTGGGGCTAGTCTTGGGATATATGAGACACTGCTCGAGCCCAGATTGATCCCTGTCTCCAGAAATGGCTGTGAACAATAGTCTGACATTGGAACCCCCACTCTCCTTGGTTATTGCAGTCTCTCAGTATTGCCCTGAGAGATGTTAGGGGAACAGTTAGAACTCAGACTCTGGAACCTTGCTCCAGCACTACAAATAGAGTAGCTGTCGAAACCAGGGTTAGCTAGCCCTCTGTCTCCTGAGTCTCCCCATATTTCCTTTCTATTTCTGATGTAAGTGTTTTACCATTATCAGTGGGAAGCATATGGTAAATGAAGCTCAGTAGTAAGAGAGCTGCATCAACTGTGGAAGGCCCTAGGTATATCCTCAGTGCCACAAATAAGTATGCATGCTGAGCACCGGAGCACAATCCTTTTGCTGGCAAGGAAGAGATAGCAGAATCACAAGTTCAAGGCCAGCTTGGGCTACCTAATGAAACCCCTTCTCAAGGAAGAGGGTAATAAACATGTCATGTAAAACTGTGAAAATACTTAATGTATATAAAATTTTATGAAGGGTTTCCCATCTGTTATCTGCGAGGAAAACTTGAAACGCTTCTGTTCTCCATTATCTTGGGTCCTGAACTTCTTGCCAGGGAGGCAAGTCTGAGCCTGACTGAGGTAGTGAAACTTATCGACCCCATTCTCATCATTCCTATGCCCTTTATTCCAGGTCCAGCTGCAGTTCCTCTGGGCGCTCCAGAAGGTGTTCATCCTCTTCATCATCTTCCTCCTCTTCCTCATCCTCATCCTCCAGTTCCAGAAGCCGTTCTCCCTCTGTCTCCCCTCACAGAAGAAGTGATCGAAGACGGCGGTGAGCATGAGCATGTGTTTGAGGGTAGTGCATCTAGGATGCATGAGTCTGAGAGTCTTGAATTGTGTCTGGGAGCTGATGGGACCTCTCTTGTCAGGTACAGCTCTTACCGTTCAAATGACCATTACCAAAGGCAGAGGGTGCTGCAGAAGGAGCGCGCCATAGTGAGTAGAGAAGCCAGCCCTGCCTGGGAGGGGGGTTTGTCCTCCGCCATGAGCTCAGAGTCAGCAGCAGCTGCAGCTCTGGCTCACGGTGTCTTTCCCTCTGTCCGACATAGGAGGAGAGAAGGGTAGTCTTCATTGGGAAAATACCTAGCCGCATGACTCGGTCAGAGCTGAAGCAGAGGTTCTCTGTTTTTGGAGAGATTGAGGAGTGCACCATTCATTTTCGTGTTCAAGGGTAAGCTTGGGTCTTGAGGTTAGGATGTTTCTACTTTATATTCACCTTGATGTTTCTCTCTTTCCTGTGTTCTGTTGTGCTGAGCTGTATGGGGTCACCTTCGTTTTTTATAATCCGAGGGTTGACCGTTGGGGCAATGAGAAGAAGCACCTGTGTACTCTGGGGTGCTGAGTCCTCTCCGTAACGTGTGCGTAAATGGCTTACCCTCCCCACTAGCGACAACTATGGTTTCGTCACTTACCGTTATGCTGAAGAGGCCTTCGCAGCTATCGAGAGTGGCCACAAGTTGCGGCAGGCAGATGAACAGCCCTTTGACCTTTGCTTTGGGGGCCGCAGGCAGTTCTGCAAGAGGAGCTACTCTGACCTTGGTGAGTGTTGGGGGGCTCGGGGGCTGGGCACATGTCCTCCCTGCCCCCGAAGGGTTTCTGGAACACTTGAGAGCAAAGCTAGTTGACTTGCATTCTCACATCCAAAGACCCTACAGGGTGGGGAGAGGGGGTGGGCTTCCCTGTAGCTCTTCACAAGCGTGGCAGCTCTGCTCCATCTCTGCCGGGCTGGGCCGTTTGAAAACCCTGTGATTGAGAAGTGGGGTCGGACATTATAATGTTGGTTCCTCTCTGCTCTGTAGACTCCAATCGGGAAGACTTTGATCCTGCCCCGGTGAAGAGCAAATTTGATTCTCTTGACTTTGATACATTGTTGAAACAGGCCCAGAAGAACCTGAGGAGGTAACCCCGGGCACTTCTCCCCCACCTGTTTTCTCTGGAGGTGCCCAACCTCCCCCACCCCTCCCCCACTCTAGGGGGAGAGCTGCTAGTGTGGAAATGACTGTTTTATAATAAATGGAAAAAGGTTAAATAAAAACGTGTTAAACTGGGATTTTTAAGTGGTTTTTGTTTTTTAATAACAGGTACTGAAAAAATTAACTTGCATTTCTATGTAAGGTGGGTCTGAGGGGAACATCTAATAAACATGAACTATAGAGAACGCCCATGTGTTATTCTTTCTGTGTGCTATTAGCAAGTGTATTCATTACTTTCCTGAACACATTAGGGTCATGCTCGCCTTCACGGAGTTCCTAGGACCCCTCTTCTGGTTAGGGGTAAAATCACATTGAATTTAACTTCGCTTTTCAGCTCTGTCACATGTAAAACAAGTCAGAAGGGGAAAAACACTTCTCAAACTTCAAAGACATTTGAAATGCTGATTTATGTTTTGGCAGCCTCTGTATCTAGCCTGTCCTCTCACTGTGTAGCTGAAGATGACCTTGAGCCTCTGGTAATCCACCTCCTAAGGGCTAGGATTACAGGCATGTGTTAGTACATCTGGTTCATCTGGTGCTGGGAATTGAACCTAGAGCTTTGTGTATGTTAGGCAAACACTCTACCAACTGAACTTTATCCTCAGCCCTATTTGTGTGTGGGGGTGTATATGTGTATGGAATGGAGACCGTAAGACAACTTTCTGTGCCGCCCTCAGGAATGTCCTGAAGCTTACCAGTTAGGCTAGTCTGCCTTTGAAGAGAGTCTTTCTCTGTACCACCAAGGCAGCTCCAAAATCACAACATGGAGACGTATTATTAATTATGAAAGTTTGGCTGGTAGCTTATGTTGTTGAACAGTCCTTTTCTACACTATGAATATGTATTACTCTCATTGGTTAATAAAAAGCTGACAGGCTGGTGGCTGGGAAAGCCAAACAGAATGATGGGAATAAGGAGGTTAGAGTAAGAGACACCAGCCAGCCACCCAGGAAGCAAGACATGCTAGAGGACAGGTAAAGCCGTGAGGCATGTAGCTGTACATACGTTAATAGAAATGGGTTAAGTTGTAAGAGCTAGTAACAAGCCTGAGCTATCAGCCAATCGTTTATAATTAATATACGCCTCTGTGTGGCAATTTTGGAAGCAGCCACCAGGTTAGGACAGGGAAACATCTGATTATAAGCTGAGGCTTGTTTTTAGCTAGCTCTTACAACTTAACTCATTTTTATTAATTTATGTGCTTCCCTGAGGCTCTTATCTATCCTGCTTTCTCCATTTCTATGCCTTTGTTCCTAGTGTCCTCTGTGCCTGGAAATCCTAACTATTGGCCATCCATCTTTTTATTAAACCAATCAGAGTGATGCTTCACAGTGTACAAGAAAGTCATTACACAACATGGCTTGGCCAGTGAGCCCGGAGGAATCCTGTCTCCACCACCACACCTGGCAGTTTGCATTTTCCTGTAGGTTCTCGAGAATCATATTCCTTATTTTTGTAAGAGAAGTGTTTTTGTTACCGAACCATCACATAGTCCTTTATTTTTGTAGTGCTTGGTTTTGAACCCAGGGTCCTATACATGGGGAAGCAAGAGCTATACTACTGTCTAATCTAGTATTCTTAAAAAAATTGTGGCCGGGCGGCGGTGGCGCACACCTTTAATCCCAGCACTCGGGAGGCAGAGGCAGGTGGATCTCTGTGAGTTCGAGGCCAGCCTGGTCTACAGAGTGAGTTCCAGGAAAGATGCAAAGCTACACAGAGAAACCTTGACTTGAAAAACCAAAAAAAAAAAAAAAAGTGTGTGTGTGTGTGTGTGTGTGTGTAGGTGTGAACCTGTGGAGGTCAGAGCCTGAGGTCAGTTGTCTTGCTTTCCACTGTTTTTAAGATTTTAATTTATTTGAGACAGCGCCTTGCTGTGTGGCTGTCCTGGAGCTCGCTATGTAGACCAGGCTGGCCCTGAGCTCACAGAAATGTGCTTATTTCTGCTGAGATTAAAGATGTCACCAAACCCATTTTAAATTTTGTTTTGTTGGAGTGGTAGGACACACCTTTAATCTGGAGGCAGAGGCAGGTAATCTCTGGTCTAGAGAGTGGGTTCCAGGACAGCCAAAGAAACCGTCTCTTGGGGGAAAAAAAGATTTTTGTTATGAGACTGTCTCAATCTATTTTGTTTTAATTATGTATATGAATGTGTTTTGTTTTTTTTTAAGGTTTATTTATTACATATACAGTGTTCTGCATGCATGTATTCCTGCAGGCCAGATGAGGGCACCAGATCTCATTACAGATTGTGAGCTGCCATGTGGTTGCTGGGAATTGAACTCAGGACCTCTGGAAGAGCAGCCAGTGCTCTTAACCTCTGAGCCATCTCTCCAGCCCAAATGTGTGTGTTTTTGCATATGTACATGTATCCGTGGGTGCTACAGAGGCCAGAAGGGGGTGTGGGCTCCCCTAGAGCAGGACTCACAGGTGGTTGTGAGCTGCCTGACCCAAATTCAGCCTCTGGAAGAGCAGTAAATGCTTCTAACTGAGCAATCTCTCCAGCCCCTCACCTTATTTTCGAGACGAGATCTCTCGCTGAATCGAGAGTCCAGCCAGTTAGCTGCAGGGTCATCCATATCATATCAGCCCTGGGGCTGCAGATGCAAGCCACAGCACCTGCTTTACACCAGTGCTGAGGATCTGAACTTGGTATCCATGCTTGCAAGCTCAGCACTTGCACACTGAGCTGTCTGTCTGTCTGAAAGATCCCAGCATACTAGCTTAGCCTAACGCCATTTCAAGTAAGGTCTGAAAAGCGCAGGGTGTCTACAGCCGGCCTCCTGGCCCCAGAAAAGGGTACTAAAGGTCAGAAAAACAACTTGGAGCCAGGCAGCAGGCGTGTCAAGCTCGGGGAAAAACCACGAGCTGCCCTGAGTTTGAACCCGGCCTCATTTGAATCGTCCAATCAGAGCCCTGTAAACCATGAGTTGCCCTGAGTTTGAACCCGCCCTCCTCGTGCTCCTGCTGCCCGACCCTATAAAAACCCTCCGCTCCAGCCCGGGGGCGCGCCAGTCTCTTGAGCTTCTTGAGGGACTGTGTTGCCCCGGGTACCCGTGTTCCTGAATAAAGCCTCTTGCTGTTTGCATCTGACTTGTGGTCTCGTGTGATCTCTGGGCGAGGGTCTCTCCAGAGGGAAGACTGCCTTCGGGGGTCTTTCATTTGGGGGCTCGTCCGGGATCGGAGACCCCCACCTCGGGACCACCGACCCACTGTCAGGAGGTAAGCCGGCCTTGGTGTATGTCGTTTCTGTCCTGTCAGAGTGTTGTCTGTTTGCGCGCCTGAATCGGTCTGGAGTCAGTGGGGCTGAAGGAGCTGACGAGCTCGGACTTCGCCACTGCGACCCTGGAAGACGTTCCACGGGTCTCTGAAGTCCCCTTCTGGGGCACGGGAAGTCCCCTTCGGGGGCACGGTTTGTCTGAATGTTAAATGTTATCTGTTTGCGCGCCTGAATCGGTCTGGAGTCAGTGGGGCTGAAGGAGCTGACGAGCTCGGACTTCGCCACTGCGACCCTGGAAGACGTTCCACGGGTCTCTGAAGTCCCCTTCGGGGGCACGGGAAGTCCCCTTCGGGGGCACGGGAAGTCCCCTCTGGGGCACGGTTTTTCGGGGCCACCCCCGTATCAGAAGGATACGTGGTGCTGGCAGGGGACGGAGAATTCAAACACTCCGTGTCCCCATCTGAGTTTTTGCTTTCGGTTTTACACCGGAGCCGCGCAGCGAAACTGTTTCTTGTTTGTGGTGTCAGTTTGTTTTGTGTTCTTTGTATAATCCTTCTCCATCCAGGCGCGGCGCCTCCTGTCATGGCGCCAGCCGCGATCCCGGCGGCTGCGCTCGTGGCGCCTCCTGTCACGGCGCCGGCCGCGATCCCGGCGGCTGCGCTCGCGGCGCCTCCTGTCATGGCGCCAGCCGCGACCACCTCAGCGGCTGCGCTCGTGGCGCCTCCTGTCATGGCGCCAGCCGCGGCCCTCCCGGCGGCTGCGCTCGCGGCGCCTCCTGTCATGGCGCCGGCCGCGACCACCTCAGCGGCTGCGCTCGCGGCGCCTCCTGTCAGGGCGCCGGCCGCGATCCCGGCGGCTGCGCTCTCGGCGCCTCCTGTCATGGCGCCAGCCGCGATCCCGGCGGCTGCGCTCGTGGCGCCTCCTGTCATGGCGCCAGCCGCGATCCCGGCGGCTGCGCTCGCGGCGCCTCCTGTCAAGGCGCCGGCCGCGATCCCGGCGGCTGCGCTCGTGGCGCCTCCTGTCATGGCGCCAGCCGCGATCTCGGCGGCTGCGCTCACGGCGCCTCCTGTCATGGCGCCGGCCGCGACCACCTCAGCGGCCGCGCTCGCGGCGCCTCCTGTCAAGGCGCCAGCCGCGATCTCGGCGGCTGCGCTCACGGCGCCTCCTGTCACGGCGCCGGCCGCGACCACCTCAGCGGCTGCGCTCGCGGCGCCTCCTGTCATGGCGCCGGCCGCGGCCCTTCCAACGGCTGCGTTCACGGCGCCTCCTGTCACGGCGCCGGCCGCAACCCCGGCAGCTGCGCTCTCGGCGCCTCCTGTCATGGCGCCGGCCGCCGGCCGCAACCCCGGCGGCTGCGCTCGCGGCGCCTCCTGTCACGGCGCCAGCCGCGACCACCTCAGCGGCTGCGCTCTCGGCGCCTCCTGTCAAGGCGCCGGCCGCGATCCCGGCGGCTGCGCTCTCGGCGCCTCCTGTCATGGCGCCAGCCGCGATCCCGGCGGCTGCGCTCGTGGCGCCTCCTGTCATGGCGCCAGCCGCGATCCCGGCGGCTGCGCTCGTGGCGCCTCCTGTCAAGGCGCCGGCCGCGATCCTGGCGGCTGTGCTCGTGGCGCCTCCTGTCATGGCGCCGGCCGCGATCCCGGCGGCTGCGCTCGCGGCGCCTCCTGTCACGGCGCCGGCCGCGACCCTCCCGGCAGCTGCGCTCGTGGCGCCTCCTGTCATGGCGCCGGCCGCGATCCCGGCGGCTGCGCTCGCGGCGCCTCCTGTCACGGCGCCGGCTGCGACCACCCCAGCGGTTGCGCTCGCGCTCGCGGCGGCTCCTGTCACTGCGCTCGCGGCGGCTCCTGTCAAGGCTGCGCTCACGGCGGCTCCTGTCACGGCGCCGGCTGCGACCTTCCCGGCGGCCGCCCCCCCCCATGATGACCCCGCTCGCTGGGGACTCGGAGGAAGAAGAAAAGCAGAGAGTTTTCCTGGAGGCCTGGAAGCAGGTTCCGGGCGATGACGGGAGGCCAACCCAACTCCCAAATATCATCAATGCCGCCTTTCCCTTGACCCGCCCAGACTGGAACTTCAATACACCTGAAGGTAGGGAGCATCTACGTCTCTATCGCCAGTTGCTCTTAGCGGGTCTCCGAGCGGCCGCCAGAAGGCCTACCAATTTGGCTCAGGAAAGGAAAAAGAAAAAGGAAAGGAAAGGAAAGGAAAGGAAAGGAAAGGAAAGGAAAGGAAAGGAAAAAGAAAAAGGAAAGGAAAGGAAAGGAAAGGAAAGGAAAGGAAAGGAAAGGAAAGGAAGAATCACCCGCTGCATTTTAGAGAAGCTGAAGGAGGCTTATAAGATGTACACTCCGTATGATCCAGATACCAGTCTAGCTCAGATATCCGAACCAAATTGCAGCGGTTGGAAAGTTTGCAAGCGCTAGGTTTGCCAGATTTATTGAAGGAAGCAGAGAAAGTGTTCAGTAAGAGAGAAACTCTTGAGGAGAGTGAGGAAAGGAGATGGCAGAAACGTGAGGAAAGGGACAAGAAAACAACATAGGGAGATGAAAAAGGTTTTGGCCACCGTTGTGTCTCAGGGACAGCAGAGAGAGGGAGATAGGTTGGGAGAGCGAAGGAGGCCACCCCTTGATAAAGATCAATGTGCTTACTGTAAGAAGAAGGGACCAAGAGTCACAGGTCCTAAAGGAGACCCCCTACAAATCCTTGCCCTCAGTTTAGAGGAAGAATACCGTTTGTTTGAGGCAGAACCCACGGAGAAGTCACCTGAGGAGCTACAGAACTGGCTGAGGAAGTTTCCTCAGGCCTGGGCAGAGACTGGGGGCTTGGGGTTGGCACGCGATCAGCCACCGCTGATGATCTCACTAAAGGCCTCCGCGACTCCCGTTTCAATCAGACAATACCCAATGTCACGGGAAGCTCATGAGGGGATCAAGCCCCATATTCGGAGGCTCCTGGACCAAGGGGTGTTAAAGCCCTGCCAGTCACCTTGGAACACCCCTCTCTTGCCTGTTAAGAAACCGGGGACAGGAGACTACAGGCCGGTCCAGGACTTGAGAGAGGTCAATAAGCGGGTGGAGGACATACACCCCACGGTGCCTAACCCCTATAACCTTCTGAGCACCCTACCACCGACCCACGTCTGGTACACTGTGCTAGACCTGAAGGATGCCTTCTTTTGTTTAAAACTGCACCCCCAGAGCCAACTACTATTCGCTTTTGAATGGAGAGACCCAGAAAAAGGGCTCTCGGGACAATTAACCTGGACCAGGCTCCCGCAGGGCTTCAAAAATAGCCCAACCCTCTTTGATGAGGCCCTACATGCAGATCTGGCCGGATTCCGGGTTGAACACCCAACCCTGACTCTGCTCCAGTATGTGGATGATCTACTCCTGGCGGCCAGGAGTCGAACCGAGTGCATGGAGGGCACTCGAGCTTTACTGGCCAGACTTGGGCAGAAGGGCTATAGAGCCTCAGCCAAAAAGGCCCAAATATGCCGAGACAAGGTCACTTACCTAGGCTACACCCTGAGCGGGGGGCAAAGATGGTTAACAGAAGCAAGAAAGGAGACGATAATCTCCATCCCCCCTCCTCGGAACCCCCGCCAAGTTCGAGAATTCCTGGGTACGGCTGGGTATTGCCGCCTTTGGATTCCTGGCTTTGCTGAACTGGCAGCCCCATTATACCCCCTCACTAAACCAGGGACCATGTTCCAATGGGAGGAGAAACATCAGAAAGCGTTTCAACAGATCAAGAAGGCCTTACTCGAGGCCCCGGCTCTGGGTCTGCCAGATCTAACCAAGCCCTTTGAGCTGTTTGTGGATGAGAACTCAGGTGTTGCCAAGGGGGTACTGGTGCAAAGACTGGGACCTTGGAGGAGACCTGTAGCGTACTTATCCAAGAAATTGGACCCGGTGGCTACAGGATGGCCTCCATGCCTCCGCATGGTGGCAGCCATTGCCGTATTACTCAAAGATGCGGGAAAACTGACTCTGGGACAACCATTGACTGTGCTGGCCTCTCATGCAGTGGAGGCCTTGGTCCGACAACCACCGGACAGATGGCTTTCTAACGCCAGAATGACTTATTATCAGGCCTTACTACTGGACTCAGACCGGGTAAATTTCGGGCCGACAGTTTCCCTTAACCCTGCCACTTTGCTGCCACTGCCTAGCCCCTCCGAGGAGCATGACTGCCTCCAGATTCTAGCCGAAGCACATGGCACCCGTCCTGATCTGACAGATCAGCCGCTCAAGGATCCAGACGCTGTCTGGTACACCGACGGGAGCAGTTTCCTGGAAGAGGGGGAGCGCAGAGCCGGAGCAGCTATAACCACCGAATCGGAAGTGGTATGGGCATCGCCGCTCCCGCCCGGGACATCGGCCCAGCGCGCAGAACTGATTGCGCTCACCCAAGCCCTCCGGATGGCAGAAGGTAAGAAGCTCACAGTTTATACTGACAGCAGATATGCCTTCGCCACTGCGCATGTCCACGGGGAAATTTACAGACGGAGAGGCCTGCTGACGTCCGCGGGTAAGGAAATCAAAAACAAAAAAGAGATCCTAGACCTCCTAAAGGCCCTGTTCCTCCCGCTCCAACTCAGTATTGTCCACTGCCCAGGGCATCAAAAGGATGACTCTGCGGTAGCCAGAGGGAATCGGCTGGCAGATCTGACTGCCCGAACAGTGGCTTCCCAGCCAGCAGGAAACAGCCAGTTGATGGCTATACAAGAACCACAGCCTGAGGGAGACCCCGTGCCCTATAGCCCAGAAGACCATGAGCTAGCAAAGAAAATGGGGGCGGACTGGGAACAAAGAAGACAGGCATATATACTAGGGGACCGGATGGTCGTGCCAACTTCCCATACCCGATATATGCTGAGATTACTCCATGCATTGACCCATTTGAGCAAAAACAAGATGAAGACCTTATTAGACAGAGAAAACACCTGGGCAGTGCTGCTGAACCAGGATCAGGTACTCCAGCAGGTAACTTCTACCTGCCCAGCCTGTGCTCAAGTCAATGCAGGAAAGGTGCGTCTAAACAAGGGGGCCCGACAAAGAGGCCATCGTCCTGGTGTTCATTGGGAAATAGACTTTACAGAAGTAAAACCTGGACTTTACGGGTACCGGTATCTCCTGGTCTTCGTGGACACCTTTTCTGGATGGATCGAAGCATTTCCAACCAAGAATGAGACGGCTAACGTGGTAACAAAGAAACTGTTGGAAGAAATCTTCCCCAGGTATGGGATGCCTCAAATATTGGGGTCGGATAACGGGCCTGCCTTCGTCTCCCAGGTAAGTCAGAAGGTGGCCAAACTATTGGGGGTTGATTGGAAACTCCATTGTGCATACCGCCCCCAGAGCTCAGGACAGGTAGAACGAGCTAATAGAACAATTAAGGAGACTCTAACCAAATTAACGCTTGCAACTGGCACTAGAGATTGGGTGCTCCTACTTCCCTTAGCTCTCTATCGAGCCCGAAATACCCCCGGCCCACACGGCCTAACCCCTTTTGAGATCATATATGGGGCCCCACCTCCTGTTGTAGACTTTCTCCATCCTGATATTTCCTCTCTTGCCACCACCCCTACTTTAGAAGCACATCTTCAAGCCCTCCAGTTGGTGCAGAGGGAGGTCTGGAAGCCCCTGGCCAAGGCTTATCAGGAGCAGCTAGACAAGCCGGTGGTGCCCCACCCCTTCCAGATCGGGGACTCCGTTTGGGTCCGACGACACCAGACCAAGAGCCTGGAATCACGGTGGAAGGGGCCCTACACTGTCTTGCTGACCACCCCCACTGCACTCAAGGTCGACGGGATTGCTGCATGGATCCACGCCTCTCATGTGAAGGCTGCCAGGGAACCCGACCCAGCAGGATCCAGAAAGTCAACATGGACAGTGCGCCATACACAAAACCCCTTAAAAATAAGGTTGACCCACGACTCCTCTTCCTCCCCCTCCTCTTAATCTCTACCTATCCCCAGGGGACTAGGGCGGCAGAGAGCCCGCACCTAGCTAAGAGGCTCACTTGGCAGGTCATCTCACAAACTGGGGAGACGGTCTGGCAAACGACCGCCTTTCACACCCCCTTTACATGGTGGCCTAACTTACATCCAGATCTCTGCCAATTAGCAGCAGGGTCAGAGGACTGGGACATCCCTACCACTGACCCCATGAACCCCAGAGCACCAGACGTCTGTCAGGATGGTAAGGGAACTTGCAAATGTAGTGACGGGAGATACGGATGTGGCCACCCCGAAGCCAGGAAAGCCCTGTCACAACTATCCTTCTACGTCTGCCCCCGGGATGGTAGGGACAGAAAGCTGATTAGCCAATGTGGGGGTTATGAAAGTTACTTCTGTAAAGCATGGGGATGTGAAACAACTGGCAATACCTATTGGAAGCCTTCGTCCACTTGGGACCTCATTAGGGTAAAAAGGACTACCCAAGGGGAAAGCCGCACATGGCGCCCACTCACCCGAGCATATTGTTGGGGTTTCCCAGGCGAGCTTAGTACATACTGGGAGGGGGAGGGCCCCTGTATAAACTTCACCTGCAACCCCCTAAACATATCCTTTACTCAGAAAGGAAGGGGGACAGCACAAGATTGGATTAAAGGAAAAACATGGGGACTTAGATTTTTCATGACAGGACAGGACCAGGGATTTACCTTTATGATTAAACTTAAAATTGAGGAGCCCTCCGCCTCTATAGGCCCCAACCAGGTTCTCGCTGACCAAAAGCGCCCCTCTTTACCTGCTCCAGCACCCCCGAGGGCTACCACCCGACCCAATTCGGTCATTCGCCCAAGCACGGCTCCGAATGCCGCTGTAACCCCTGTCACCCTCCAACCACCCAGACCCGGTACGGGAGACCGGCTATTGAATCTTATAGAGGGCGCTTACTCAGCCCTCAATGTTACCAGCCCAAATCGGACTCAGGAGTGCTGGTTATGCCTAGTTTCCACACCTCCCTATTATGAGGGGGTGGCCGTAGTCGGAAGTTTCACCAATTCCTCTTCACCCCCATCAGGATGTGCCTCAACACCTCAGCATAAGCTTACAATCTCCGAGGTGTCAGGACAAGGACCAATTTATCAGGGAACGTGTTTCTATAGTTCAGACCTTGGTATTGACCCAACAATACCAACGACTCAACCAAGTGGGAATGGAGCCACATCCCTATTCTTCCCCATGAATGGAGGATTCCATTCCCTGAGATAAGAAAATGGGGGAATGAAAGATCCCAGCATACTAGCTTAGCCTAACGCCATTTCAAGTAAGGTCTGAAAAGCGCAGGGTGTCTACAGCCGGCCTCCTGGCCCCAGAAAAGGGTACTAAAGGTCAGAAAAACAACTTGGAGCCAGGCAGCAGGCGTGTCAAGCTCGGGGAAAAACCACGAGCTGCCCTGAGTTTGAACCCGGCCTCATTTGAATCGTCCAATCAGAGCCCTGTAAACCATGAGTTGCCCTGAGTTTGAACCCGCCCTCCTCGTGCTCCTGCTGCCCGACCCTATAAAAACCCTCCGCTCCAGCCCGGGGGCGCGCCAGTCTCTTGAGCTTCTTGAGGGACTGTGTTGCCCCGGGTACCCGTGTTCCTGAATAAAGCCTCTTGCTGTTTGCATCTGACTTGTGGTCTCGTGTGATCTCTGGGCGAGGGTCTCTCCAGAGGGAAGACTGCCTTCGGGGGTCTTTCATGTCTAGTCCCTTCTCCATTTGGTAGAGCTGGCTCAGGCTGGACTAAAACCTTCAGTTTCCCTGCCTACTCCCTAGAGCAGCTATACAGGTGAGAGCTACCTGGCTTGTGGCTAGAGATCTTTTTAGAACAGACTGACTTCCCGGATGGAGATTTAGTATTTCAGATTTGGGGAGAAGTGGTCTCTCTCTTTTAAGACAGGGTTTCTCTGTTAAACTCAGCGGGCCTCGAATGAAGAGATCCTGTCTTTGCCTCCCAAGCCCTGGGTTTAAAGGCATTTGCCACCTAATGAGAAACTCTTGTTGGAAATAAAGGTTTTCTAAACTGGGGCTTGTGTCCATTAAGTGTTTCAGTGAAGCCCCAGATTAGCTTGGTCACAGCCTACGGCGTGGGCTTGAATCATTTTTGTTTGTTTGAGACAGGGTTTTTGTGTGTAGCTCTGCCTGTCCTGGAACTCACTCTGTAGACCAGGCTGGCCTCAAACTCAACAGAGAGACACCAGCCTCTGCCTCCTGTGTGACCACGCCCCACAAACTATTTTTTTTAATGCACATATGTGGATAGAACCACCTCTGGGAAACAGGGAGATAACAGTTCTCTTTAGGAGAAAGGCGTGCCTGTTTTGAGGGAAGTGAAAGGGTGTCCACAGGAAATGGGTCTTTATTCCTTCCTGAGAGATGACTATTGTAATCTAAAAATGGCTGATACTAGAGTTATGACAGAATTCAGTGTGACTCCTGATTTAGGGAGAAAATATTTTTGTGACTAATAAGAGTGTATTGCTTTTTGATTCAGGTTTCATACATGATCCTTTTCTCCTAAAAGAGCTGTCCCCTCACTCCATGGAACTGTGTGTGGGAGGGATAATTAGTTTTCTTGTAACCTAAGTATGACTGGCAGGCAGTTGGGGGTATTAACACCATTGTCACCACAATGAGCAACTTTTAAGGATCCTCGTGGTTTGAGCCTGGGGCTGGGTGGTACCCCTGGGTGTGAACGGTAGGAGAGAAGCCGTTGTCAGGGGTGAGAGACGAGTACTGCAGTCCGTTCGTTATTGTGGGATCTGAGTAGCAGCCGGGGCTGGGAAAACGACTGTGGAAAAAAATCCATTCAGCAAAGACAACACACGGGAAGTCACAAGTTTTCCCGCCACCGCGGGAGCGTGACCTCTGACGCAAGAGCCCCGCCTTCATAATGGGCGGTCGGCTGGCCCCGCCCTGGGCAGGATGGCGACGCACTTGGGACCGGAAGGAGTTTATAGACGTCGCCTGGATCCTGCCTCCGACGCGGAGGGGGAGCCGCCTCGTCCAGCCCCGCGCTTCCGCTGCGCGCCGCGCGACGTGATGACGACAGCGGACCCGCCCCCTGCCCTGGTGGTGCTTCAGAGTTCCTGAGTCGTGCAGCGTGCGCGACGGTAGTGACGCGTTTTACCGGGAGCATGGCGGATACCGGCTTGCGCCGCGTGGTTCCCAGCGACCTTTATCCCCTCGTGCTCGGCTTTCTGCGTGATAACCAACTCTCGGAGGTGGCCAGCAAATTTGCAAAAGCGACAGGCGCTGTGAGTCCTGGGTTTGGTCCGCGGACCGGGTTGGGACGACTCTCCAAGAATGTAGGCCTTGACATGCTTAGGAGTCAAGGAGGGAAGGTCTGGGGTCTGTCCGTCCGGTGTCTGCGCAGCCTCTCTGCTGACCGTTCTAAAGCTTGAGGCCCCGGCACCCCCCTCACGTGTCTGACTAGTGGTCCTTTCTGCTTTGACTTGGTGAGTTTTGGAGTGGCGGCAGGCGTGGGTCCCTCGTGGCCCAGGTCATGTGGCTGGCAGCCTAAGATGAGCAAGCGCCAGGTCCCACTGGGAGCATTGGATTGTCGGTGCCTGGGTCTTCTGGTGTACTTTTTGGTTGGCCTTACCATTGTTCGTAATTTAGCCTGAGACTAATGAATGCTAGGATTTTGCTTTCATTTGTTTTTACAAAAGGAAACAATGATTGTGGGGTTAGGATGCTTTCAGTGTACTCTAGGAGGAGTGAGCGTCATGTCTGCCAATTTTCACTGAGCCTGGAGCTTTATGTAGTGAAATAAAACAAACTCAGGCTTTGGCCAGGCTCTGCGACTTTCTACATGTATGACCACGGCAGCCTTCTTTTGTTTGAGACAGGATCTGTGTAGCTCTTGTGTAGTAGAGGATGGCTTTGAACTTCTGTTCCTCGTGCCTCACCCTCTTAGTACTGAGATACAGGGATGTATTAGCATGCCTGAACATAGCAGGCTGTCATTTAGTTTACAGGATTTCGGTTTTTGTTTGTTTTGGTTTTTCAAGACAGGGTTTCTCTGTAGCATGGCTGTCCTGGAACTTGCTTTGGAGACCATGCTGTTCTCGAACTCATACCATCTGCTTAGGCTTCCTGAGTGCTGGGATAAAAGCTGTGTGCCACCATGCCCAGCCTAATTTACAGAGTTTGGGTGCATGAGATTCACCAAGAGAAAATACTCAAAAGTAGTAATCCCATTGTAAGTAGACAGGAAGCAGGACAGCTGTTATGGCAGTTTGATCCTGTGTAAGAGCAATGGAGGATTGGGGGAGCTGTAGTGTTCATGGAGGCACCATGCAAGACTAGACCTGTGCTCTTTTTCCAAGGATGAAACCATGACTAAAAATTTAGGTTATGCCATGTCGTGGTGGCGCACGCCTTTAATCCCAGAACTTGGGAGGCAGAGCCAGGCGGATCTCTGAGTTTGAGGCCAGCCTAGTCTACAGAAGGAGACCCAGGACAGACACCAAAACTACACAGAGAAAACTTGTCTCGAAAAACCAAAAAGAAAAAGGAAAAAAGAAACAGGTTACTTTTGCCTTGCTTTTATTTTTGAGACAATGTCTCATTGTGTAACCCTGGCTAGCTGGAACTTAGATGCAGACTACAGTGGCCTCCCAGAAGTGCTTCTGCCTCTGGCTCCAGTGTTGGGATTAAAGACTGCACACCTGGCCTGCGTGTGTGTGTGTGTGTGTGTGTGTGTGTGTGTGTGTGTGTGTGTGTGTGTGCGCGTGCGTGCGTGCATGCATGCGTGTTGCCCCCTCCTGTTTCTGTAGCCCTTCCTGGCCTGGAACTTGGTTGGTAGGCCTTTTGGTCTTCTGATCCTCCTGCCTTAGATCCCGAGAATCTTGGGTTAAAGTCACCATACCTTTTGAGGTAGGCTACTTCATTGTAGCAAAATGAGGGGATCTTTGCTGCAAAGGGAAGGGGTCAGATCAGTCTCATAATAAAGGAGTTCCTTCAGCCAGGACAGTTTGGCATGTGATCTGGTAATAAGTGCCCACTCCTTTCCCTACGAACTCTTATCTGGTGAACCATCTTCCAGTGCCTTTTTTTCTTCTTTTTTCTCTTTCTTTCTTTCTTTCTTTCTTTCTTTCTTTCTTTCTTTCTTTCTTTCTTTCTTTCTTTCTTTCTTTTTTCTTTTTTTTTTTTTTTTTTTTGAGTCAGGGTTTCTCTATGTAACAGCCCTGGCTGTCCTGGCTCTCCCGAACTCACAGAGATCTGCCTAGCTCTGCCTCTGGAGTGCTGGGATTAAAGGTGCGCACCACCACTGTCTGGCTTTTTTTTTTTTTTTTTTGCTTGTTCTGGAACTCACTATATAGACCAAGCTGACTCAAACTCAGATCTACCTATCTCTCCCTTCCAAGTGCTAGGATTAAAGGTATGTGCCACCACACCTGGTGCCTTTATTTTTTTCCTCCTGTTATGGGGTTTCTCTGTATAACTTTGGAGCCTGTCTTGGAACTCTGTAGACCAGGCTGGCCTTGAACTCACAGAGATCAGCCTGCCTCTGCCTCCCAAGTGCTGGGATTAAATGCCTGCACCACCACCGCCCGGCCACCTGGTGCCTTCCTAGAAGTTAGTTAAGCTCACAATGGTGGACATTAGTGCAGGTGCCTGCAGAGGTTAGAGGTATCAGAACCCCCTGGATCTGGAGTTAACAGGTATTTATGAGTCTCCTGGTGGGTGCTGGGAAATGAACTCAGGTCCTCTGGAAGAGTAGTATGTTCTCTTAACCATTAAGCCATTTCTCCAGCCTCTCAGTTAATACTCTATCAGTATTATTAATTGCTGAAATCTAACACATTGAAACATATGGATGGAAAGGTTTAGGAGTAGATATACTATATCAGAAGTAGCCCATTTTCTTATGCTCAAAGCCAGGATATATGTAAGTGGGTTTTTTTTTTTTCCCCTCGAGACAGGGTTTCTCTGTGTAGCTTTGGGCCTTTCCTGGCCTCGAACTCACAGAGATCCGCCTGCCTCTACCTCCCGAGTGCTGGGATTAAAGGCGTCCACCACCACCACCACCACCACCACCACCACCACCACCTGGTGTAAGTGGAATTTTTTTCTCCTAATTTATGCAAGTAGTAAGAATCTTATGAAGATCTAGCATCACTTTCAAATTGAGTAGGTAAGTAACAGATAACTTTTATTTATTTATGTTTTTTTTTGAGACAGTGTCTTCTACATAGCCCTGGCTGTCCTATAACTGTCTGTTGGTCAGGCGGACCTTAACCTCAGATCTGCCTGCCTCTGTCTTGTAGGTGCTGGGACCACGGCTGGCTGATAGATTGCATTTGACGAAAGAGTGGCAGAATCTGACTAGGGAATCCTAGCGTTTCTTTAACTCAGCCGCTTTTCTTGCAGACGCAGCAGGATGCCAATGCCTCGTCCCTCTTGGACATCTATAGCTTCTGGCTCAAGTAAGCTTTCCTTGGTACACTTGGGCTGTCTTCTCCCCAGGTGGGCTGGGCTCTGTGTCTTGGTTGAGAAGGCCCTGATCCCTCAGAAGTCAGCCTAACCTACATCAGCAGGTCCACCACAGCCTCGAAGCGGAAATCACAGTCAAATGGACCAGTGACCAAGAAGGCTAAGAAGGAGACTTCCTCCAGTGACAGCAGTGAGGACAGCAGTGAGGAAGAGGAACAGGCCCAAGGGTCCTCAGCAAAGAAGCCCGGTAAGGCGGTGCAGGGTGGGGTGCTTGGGGAAGAGCATTCCACGACACCTGCCTGGACAGCATGGTGAGCCTCTGGGCACCTGTACTTGTGTTCAGCCGGACCTGCCAAGCGAGCCAGCGTGCCGCAGCATGCGGCGAAGGCAGTAGCCAAAGCTTCAGAGAGCAGCAGTAGTGAAGAATCCAGCGATGAGGAGGAGGAAGAGGAGGACAACACAAAGAAGAAGCCTGTCCAGGTTGGTTTGCAGCTTTGGTTGTACAGAGAGAAGGCTTCAAAAGAATTTGGAAGTTAAACCTAAACTGGGCATCTAGCTCATGGTCGCCGTGGTAGAAGCTGTTCAGTATGGAAAAAATTCTGCGGGTTTTTTTTTTTTTTGGTTTTTCGAGACAGGGTTTCTCTGTGTAGCTTTGCGCCTTTCCTGGAGCTCACTTGGTAGCCCAGGCTGGCCTCGAACTCACAGAGATCCACCTGGCTCTGCCTCCCGAGTGCTGGGATTAAAGGCGTGCACCACCACTGCCCGGCGATTCTGCGGGTTTTTGAAGGAGATGATAAAGTTGAGGTCTAGAATGGTGGTCTCCAAGTTACCTTCTCTACTCAGGACTGTTGTGTTCTTCGAGATATGTGTAGGGCCCTGAGAAAACAGGTGTTTTGTTGGGAGCTGGTGACAAGATTGTCAGGAGCAGGCCAGTTTTATCACGTGGTTGAATGTTTTTCACTGCTTAGCTGTGTGTTGTGTCTTCCTTTTTGCATGCCCATTCAGTAGGCTCTTAAACAAAATTAAAGGCATCTTGGGTGCCTATTGAGTGCCCAGGAGCTCTTGCTGATTGCCCTTGGTATGTTTTGTTTTGTGGGTTTTTAATTTTTTTTTTTTTTTTTTTTTTTTTTTTTTTGGTTTTTCGAGACAGGGTTTCTCTTTGTAGCTTTGTTCCTTTCCTGGAACTCACTTGGTAGCCCAGGCTGGCCTCAAACTCACAGAGATCCGCCTGGTTCTGCCTCCTGAGTGCTGGGTTTAAAGGCGTGCACCACCACCGCCCCGCTTTTTGTGGGTTTTTGTTTGTTCCAGATGGAGCCTTTTTATGTAGCCCTGGCTGTCCTGGAAGTCTCTGTGTTGACCAGCTGGCCTTGAACCCAGACCCGCCTGCCTCTGCCTCCCAGTCTGACACTTGCCGCCATCTTTGTTTTCTTTAGCAGAAGGCAGTCAAGCCCCAAGCCAAGGCAGGCAGAGCGCCTCCTAAGAAAGCTGAGAGCTCTGAGTCTGAGTCGGACTCCAGCTCCGAGGATGAAGCACCCCAGACCCAGAAGTTAAAGACAGCTGCGGCAGCCAGAGCTCAGCCTAAAGCCTCAGCCAAACCAGGTATTTCTGTCCCCAGGAGGGTAGCTGGAACCAGTGGGAAATGGCATGGTTGCTGAATTACAGGTCTTCATCACTTCTCTTTAGCCGGGGCATGGCCGAAAGGTCTATAATCTCACCTACCCACAACAGTGTAGTAGGTGGACTGAATGTATAAGGCAAGCCTGGAAAACTTACCAAGACCCTGTTCCAAAGTTTTAGGGCGAAATGTAAGGCTGGGGATATGCAAGACTGTGGTAGAGTACTCACCTTGAATGTGTGAGGCCCTGGGTTTAGTCCTCAGTACTACACATGTGTACCCCATCAGGGATGGTACTGTATACCAGTAACCCCTATAGACATATTAGGATTACTGTAAATTCAAGGCCAGCTTAGTCCACTTATCAAGTTCTTGGCCATCCAAAGAGGGGGAAAGAAATCAGAAATATAATTAAGTAAAATTTTATGGTTGGGGCCAGTATATAAGAAAAGCAGTGATTTTACCAAAAAAGAAAAAAAAAACATTTTTGTTCTTGTTTTTATTTACTTATTTGTTTGTTTGTTTTGAGGCAGGGTTTCTTGTGTAACAGTCCTAGCTGTCCTGGAACTCACTTTGTAGACCAGGCTGGCCTTGAACTAAGGGAGCCACTTGCCTCTGCCTCCCAAATGCTGGAATTAAAGGCCTGCACCACTACCACCCAGCAAGAAAAACTTTTTTTTTTTTTTTAAATTTGCTTTTTGCCTAGCAACCCACACCACTCTTGAACTGATTGCTCTTTAGTTGAAGGGCTGAGCAGCAATTAAGTTCAAGGACTTCCTATCTCAGCCTCTTGATGGCTAATCACCAATACATAGCCATGATGCCTATGTAACTGCTAGGCTTCAAGTTCAGGTCATCAGGCTTGGTGACAAAGACCTTTATCCGCTGAGCCATTTCACTGGCCTTAACATGGACAGAGACTCTCTAAGTCCTGTGTTGTTAACAGGATATTTTTGGATGTCTCCCAGTTTGTCTTAATATCTCTTTGCTTCTCAGCAGCTAGAGCACAGACTAAAGCAGCCAATGGCAAGGCAGCCAGCAGCAGCAGCAGCAGCAGTGACGACTCGGAGGAGGGGGAGACGGCAACAGCACCCCCCAAGAAGGTTAGGGTTGTGACTATCAAGGATGAAGTGAAGGAACTACCGGGTGTTCTCTCTGCTCATGGCATTGGTTGGATTTGTTTTTTGTTTTTCCAAGACGACAGTTCCTCTCTGTAGCCTTGGCTGTTTTGGAACTAGCTCTGTAGACCAGCCTGGCCTCAAACTCAGAAGGATCCACTTTCCTCTGCCTCCCAGAGTGCTGGGATCATAGTCCTGAACCCCCTACTGCCAGCCTGATAGGATTATTTGGGAAGATATTTTCCTGTAATGTAATTTTTTTCTCAGGTGCAGACTGTACCTAAAAAGCAAGGTGTGGCCAAGGCACCAGTGAAAGTAGCTGCCACCCCCGCCCAGAAGAGTTCTAGCAGTGAAGAGTCTTCCAGTGAAGAGGAGGAACAGAAGAAACCCACGAAGAAAAAACCAGGTGATTGGACATGGGGCATCAAGCTGTATAACCCGCCTGTAAAACTAAGTCCTCATGGCCCAACAACTAGCTTCTTCCAAAAAGAAATCCAGAAAAATAACCAAGAGGGAAGCCACAATGCCTCATGTAACCCAGACTCAGAAATGACTTATTCATCCCAGCCCACATTCTGCAGAAACTAGTAAGCCCCATTTCTAGACAGAGAATTGAGGTCCTTATTTTATTTTGTGGTGCTAGAGATTAAACCCAGGACTTCATGCATACTATGCAGGTTCTGTACTTAGAAGATACATCCTCAGTCCTGGGCACCTATTTGATTTTGTCTGTCTGTCTGTCTATCTATCTCTGTCTACTTACTTTCTTTGAGACGGTGTCTTACTGTGTAGACCAGGCTGGCCTGGAACTCACAGAAATCTGCCTCCCGAGTGCTGGGATTAAGGGGTGTAACACCACTGGACCTATTTTATTTTTATTGTTTATTTGAAATGTTTTCCCTCTGTAGCCCAGGCTGGCCTCATTCACAGTGATCTTCCCCCGTTAGCCTTATGAACCACCATGCCTGGCAAATGCATATTTCAAAACTATTGTACCTTTTAAATAGGTCCCTACAGCTCCGTCCCACCACCTTCTGTTCCTTTGCCAAAGAAGTCCTTGGGAGCCCAGTCTCCAAAGAAGGCCGCTGCGCAGAAGCAGCCTGCAGAAAGCAGTGGGGACAGCAGTGACGAGTCGGGTGAGTCAGGCTGTAGTCAGACTTGACAGAGGTGCTCTGTGCCTCTCTGTACATTGTGACATTGTTTCTGTTGTTCTCCTGCTTGGCTTGCCAATCTGGACCCATCTAATGTCACAAGTTCTCCCCAGATTCAAGTTCGGAGGAAGAGAAAAAAGCCCCTGCTAAAGTGGTCCTCTCCAAGACACCTGCCAAAGCAGCTCCAGCGAAGAAGAAAGCAGAGAGCTCTTCAGACAGTTCAGGTAATGCTGCCCAGCCTGTGGGCTGCTGGGATCTTCATTGTGTGGGGATGCTGTTACAGGGCTCCCCTGAATTTGATTTGGGGAGCTGTTCATTCTCTCCTCTCTTATGTAGATTCTGACAGTTCTGAGGATGAAGCTCCTACCAAGCCAGTCAGTACCACCAAGAATCCCTTAAGCAAGTCCGCTGTCACTCCCAAGCCGTCTGTGGCTAAGGCAGCTGCAACTCCTAAGCAAACTGCAGGCAGTGGCCAGAAAGCTCAGACCAGAAAGGCTGACAGCAGCTCCAGCGAGGAGGAGAGCAGCTCCAGCGAGGAGGAGACGGCAAAGAAAACTGTGACAGCCCCCAAGTCCAAGGTGACCGCTAAAGCAGCACCTTCTCTGCCTGCCAAAAAGGCTCCTCAGGCTGAGGACAGCAGCTCTGACTCAGACAGTTCCAGCAGTGATGAAGAGGAGAAGACACCTAAGCCTGCAGCTAAGAAGAAGGCCGCGGGAGGTGGAACCCCTTCCAAAGCAGCCCCTGTGAAGAAAGCAGCAGCCAAAGAGAGCAGCAGCTCCTCCGAAGATTCCAGTGAGGAGGAGGAGGAGGAGGAAGCGCCAGCCAAGGGCAAGGGCACTGCTAAACCACAGGCCAGCAAGGCCAATGGCACACCGGCGCCTCAGAACGGAAAAGCAGGGGAGGAAAGCGAGGAGGAAGAGGAGGAGGAAGAGACGAAGAAGGCAGCAGTGTCCAAGCCAGGTCTGGATCTGTAGAGCCACCCCTGGGTTTTGTCTTCCGTTACTGGGGTGGACTCGGAGGGACGTAGACAGGGGACGTTGGCCTCCTGAGTGCTGGGTGCAGGTTTCTACCAGGCCTGGCTTTTGAGTCTGGCCTTTTGTTTTGTAGGTTCAGGAAAGAAACGGAAGCAGAGTGAGACATCAGAGGAAGCAGGGACTCCTCAAGCTAAGAAAGTTAAGCTCCAGACTCCCAACACGTTTCCAAAAAGGAAGAAAGTACGTTGCTCCACAGTGCTCTCAGAATCCAGCCCTTAAACCATAGAGGAAACCCTGGGGCCACCTTGACAGTCTGGCTTGACACCTCAGGCCTATAAGGAGAGCTGTTAAATAACCACCTCATCTTAACTTGTATTTCCTTCTCTAGGCAGAGAAAAGGGCGTCTTCCCCGTTCCGCAGGGTCAGGGAGGAGGAGATTGAGGTAGATTCCCGAGTAGCAGACAATTCCTTTGATGCCAAGGTGCGGAGTGTTGGGCACTCTTGGGACCGGGAAGGGAAGGGCAGCTTTGGCTTAGGTGCTGGAACCTCATGGGTTCAGATTACCTAGACGGGACAATCCAGGGAGAAGGTGACAGGGCTTGGGGGTCGTCTTCTGTGTATTAACCTCTCATTATTTACCAGCGAGGTGCAGCTGGAGACTGGGGTGAGCGAGCCAATCAGGTTCTGAAGTTCACCAAAGGCAAGTCCTTCCGCCATGAAAAGACGAAGAAGAAGCGAGGCAGCTACCGGGGAGGCTCCATCTCTGTCCAGGTCAATTCCGTCAAGTTTGACAGCGAGTGATCTGTGGTCATCTTAGCGAAGAAAGGGTGATGGCGCAAGGCTGGCCAGTCACCTCCAGTGGACCCAGAAACTCAGTGCTGTTAGGAGAGGGTCTTGGCAAGGACAGATTTGAGAGGTCCTGACTGTCATTACAGTCTCCAGTCCTTTTTTGTTCCGACTTTTGTACGGGTTTGTTTTTGAGTGTTGTCTTTGCCTTCCTGTTCTGTGGGTCTTCATACTGAGAAGTTTGTATATTTTATATTAAATCATTTCGTAGAGATTTTTGTTGTGATTTTCAGAGATGAGTTCCACAGATTAAAGTCTTAGCTATGGCCCAAGACGTAGCAAAATGTCACATGGTAAGACTTTTTCTCATTGGAGGATTCTACTCATGTGAGTGCACACATCCACATTTTATTCCTCCTTCCCTGGAAACCACGGCGGGGCACTGGCTGTTAATGGTTGTGGTTTTGTCTGTTAAGCATGCTGTGTGCTCATCTTCATTCACTGGGTCTGAGACTGACGCTTTCAGAAGCCAGCGTGCATCTACAACTTTGGGGGATAAAATTGCTGTTCTTGGATATAACAGGCAGTGCCTTTAATTAATTCCAGCACTGTGGGGGGGACGGGTGAGGGAGGGCAGAGGCAGGCAGATCTCTGGGTTCCAGGACAGCCAGGGCTACACAGAAACCCTGTGTGTGTGTGGTAGGGGGGCATTGACAGAATTTTCGTGTGGTGTGAATGTAACTGTCTTGAGTATTTTGTTTTCAGTAATTATTGCTATTACATGTTTACAGTACATCTTAGTTTTAATTTCAAAGCAAGCTTTTCTGACATTGAAAGGCATTTTCAACAACTTGACTTTTACTGCTGTTGATACTAAGTTCATGGCCGTGTTTGGTTGTTTTTAACATCATCAAGAACTGAATGACATAATGTTTAATTATTTCTGTCTTGGTAACAGTAGTGACACAAAATTAATTGGTGTGATTTCTGCATGGTTGAAAATCACCCGTCAAAGAAGTGGAAATGACTAATTAAAATCCCCAGTGCTCAATGTGAAGTAGGTACAGTGGGTGCATCCCAGGAAACCTGTGGTAAGGAGTCAAACCTTACAGGGACTGGGGCTTGAGAACAGCGTTGAGGCATCTGCAGAGCATTTTGTCTAGAAGTTGCTACATGGGAGTGATTGTCTTGTTTAAGTTGGTCCTCTGGACTAATTGTTAGTACCTTATCTATGAAGTTACTGATCTAACTAACTGGGAGGGCTACGAGGCATCTCGGGACAGTGTGCTTGCCTAGCATTCATCAGACGCTCGTTTGACCCCTAGCACCCCAGGAAATAAATAAATACCTAAACGAGCAGAGATCCCTGGGCCAAGGGAGTAAGTAGATTATAAAGACATAGGATGTGACATTGGCAGCTCGACCAGAGTGAGTGAGGGAAGGGAAGCGCCCGCCTGGCAAGAACAGACAGCAGGTTTCCCGGATGAAGTGAAGGCGCCAAGGATGGCCTCCTGTGATTAGTTCCCAGTCACCTGGTGACTTGTTCAAAGCTGGTTTTCTGTGGCAGCTCCTTGAGGAGGAAAATGTGCTGATGTCGGCATGGTCAGAGCTCTACGTCTTACTACAGAACAATAAACTGGATGGTCTATGATGTATTCAGAGTTTTATTTTTATGAGTGTAAGGCCTCATAGCTCTGTAAACAGCAGAACAAGGAGGGGGCCAGGGTTGGGACCTGTTTGTGAGCTCACTGCAGAGGCTTCTTGGGCAGCAGTTTTTTGTTTTTAAGATGGTGTCCACCATGCTTAGCTCTTCTTCAGGCTTTAGTTCAGCTAACGCACAGTTCAATTGGGAGTTCACAAGGTGGCCTATAAGCCAAATCTTGCTACTTGCATTTGCATCACCTAGGGGCTAAATGATGTTTACATTAAAATGTGACCATGGACAGCATTTGATTACGGAGGCCAGCCTGGTCTACAAAGCAAGAACCAGGACAGCCGAGGGTACACAGAGGAAGAGGGGGGAAAAAAGAGAAAAAGCCTTATTTTGGTTTAGGTGTGCAGTAATGCAAACCTTTGATCTCGGCAGAGGCAGACAGCACTTGAGTTCAAGGCTAGCCTGGTCTACATAGAAAGTTCCAGGGGCTGGAGAGATGGCTCAGAGGTTAAGAGCACTGGCTATTCTTCCAAAGGTCCTGAGTTCAATTCCCAGCAGCCACATGGTGGCTCACAACCATCTGTAATGAGATCTGGTGCCCTCTTCTGGCTTGCAGGGATATGTGCAGACAGAACACTGTATACATAATAATAAATAAATGAATCTTTTAAAAAAAAAAAAAAGTTCCAGACCAGACTATGTAACATTTTTACTTTGTAAAACCTTTTAAATTTAATCTTTTCAGCTGGCCAGTGGTAGTGCACGCCTTTAATCCCAGCACTTGGGAGGCAGAGGCAGGTGGATCTCTGTGAGTTGGATGCCAGCCTGGGCTACAGAGTGAGTTCCAGGACAGGAACCAAAGCTACAGAGAAACCCTGTCTGGGAGGCGGGGGGAGGCAGTTTGCTGTAAATTGAGTCTTTTTGTTCATGTGTGTTGGTGTTTTGCTTGCATGTATGTGCAAGGATTTCAGATCCCGAGAACTAGGATAACAGCTGTGAGCTGCCATGTGGGTGTTGGGAATTGTACCCAGGTCCTCTAGAAGAGCAGCCGGTGTTTTTGACTGCTGAGCCGTCTCTACAGTTCCCATAAAACCTATTAAAAGTTAGACTTACTGGGGCTGGACAGATAGTTCAGTCAGTAGTTAAAAGCACTTTTGTACTGGCAGTGGTGGCGCATGCCTTTAATCCCAGCACTCGGGAGGTAGAGGCAGGCGGATCTCTGAGTTCGAGGCTAGCCTGGTCATCAAAGTGAGTTCCAGGAAAGGCACAAATCTACATAGAGAAACTCTGTCTTGAAAAACAAAAAAAAAAAAAAAGAAAAGAAAAAATATATATCTGGGGTTGGAGAGATGGCTCAGTGGTTAAGAGCACTGACTACTCTTCCAGAGGACCTGGGTTTGATTCACAACACCCACATGGCAGTTCACAACTGTCTGTAACTCCAATTCCAGGAGACCCAACACCCATGCCGAAACACCAATGCACATAAAGTAAAAATAAATAAAAAAAAAAAAGCACTTTTGCAGTGAACCTTTAAAGACTGCATCCAGCCTAGCGGTGGTGGCACATACTTTTAATCCCAGTACTCAAGACAGAGGCAGATGGATCTCTGTGAGTTCCAGGCTAGCCTGATCTACAAAGCAAGTTCCAGGACAGTTAAGGCTACACAGAAAAACCCTGTCTCCAAAAACAAAAAAGGACAGGATCTCATAACCCAGGCTTCAAACACTCACGGTGTAGCCGAGAATGACCAAGAACTTCTTTCCTGGGTGCTGGGATTAGTGTGTAACCTACCCAGTTTTATGTGGTGCTGGAGATCAAAGCCCAGGCCTCCCGAATGGTAGGTGAGCACTCCACCACTGGGTAACATTCTCAGCCCCAGTAAACAATCATTCTAAAGGTGAGTTTTCAGAATTCCAGCTCTGAAGAACCTGCTTAGACGTCTGCAGTTACTAAAGAGGCCAGTAGGTGGGGCACTTACCCACTCATAGGAAGCCTGTTCCTGCTGTGAGCTAAATACAGAGATGAGACTCATCTCACCAGTTGTGGCTCCCTGGTTCTAGAGGGGATCGAAAGGCAACCTCTCTGGCCTACGTGGTCACCTGTTACCTGAATGCCAACTGCAAGCAACGTGGCTTGTAGCAGCCAAGACTCATGGAACCCTGCAACCCACCCAAGTGAAGGGATAAAGAGGGAAAAGCAATATAGATAGAGCCAGTCAGTGGTGGCGCACACCTTTAATCCCAGCACTCGGGAGGCAGAGGCAGGCGGGTCTCTGTGAGTTCAAGGCCAGTCTGTCTACAAAGAGTTTCAGGACAGACATGGCTACACAGAGAAACCCTGTCTCGAAAACAACAACCAAAAGTATAAGATAGGTATAGAGGGAATATTGGTTGCCTTTAATGGATGGGTAAGAGTTGTGTTTAGGAAGTTAGAAAGTCAGTTTTCAGGATATGAACAATGTTCTCTATCCTGAATTGAGCAGTGATTTCAGATAAGCCATATTTTTATGCTTGTTTTATACCTACACAATGAAGTTTTGTTTTAAACGTATTTTCCATCCATCTTTTTTTTTTTTTAAAGATTTATTTTATGTGTATGAGTGCTCTATCTGCATGTATGCCCGCACACCAGAAGAGGGCATCAGATCCCACTATAGATGGTTGCTGGGAATTGAACTCAGAACATGAACTCAGGACCTCTGGAAGAGCAGTCAGTGCTCTTAACTGCTGAGCCATCTCTCCAGTCCCACTGCTTTATCGTCTTACCTTTGGTGAAGTGTTTGCAGATGAACATATGCTCATTCAGTGGCTGTTCTACCCATTCAGTGCCCTCAGCATCAGAAGCTGCAGACCAGTGCTCTGTGGCTGGCTGGTTGTTACAGTTTTCAGTAGGGACCAGATTAGATAGGCACTTAGGAGCTGGCACAGTCCATGCACCTTGAAATTCCTCCTGGGTATAGCTCTGCCATTGTAAGTCAGTGGTTCTCCGCAGATCAGTGGGACTCTGTAGGTCAGTGGTTCTCAACCTCCCTAATGCTATGACCCTTTAATACAGTTCCTCATGTTGTGGTGACCCCCAACCATAAAATTGTTTTGTTGCTACTTCATAACTGTGATTTTGCTACTATTTATTATGAATTGTAATATACATATGTGATCTATGACTCTCGTTGGGGTCATGACCCACAGGTTGAGAACCACTGCTGTATGGGGACCAAGCATGATCTATGGATATTCATTCACATGAGATGGTGATGTGTATGAGATGGTGATGTGTATGCACAGAGCTTTAGGGTCAGCATCCACCATATCAGACCCACTGAGTGAGCTCCATGTGAGGATGGCAATGTCCACAGTGTGCAAAGTGACAGTCAGCAGCACATTGATATAAGATGACTCTGTGAGATGCTTTTAGCCAGCCCTGGGGTCATTTACCACTAGATGTGGCTGCTTGGATCTGGTTCATGAAGGTCCCATGAAGTCAGTCAGACTGGCTAAAGTGGCTGGTGTTCCTGGAGGAGAGAACAGTGCCATCAGAGGGGTCCTCAGTGGCAACAATGGCCAAGCTGTATTTATTATGTATTCAGTGTTCTGTCTGCATGCATGTTTGCAGGCCAGAAGAGGGCGCCAGATCTCATTATAGATGGCTATGAGCCACCATGTGATTGCCAGGGATTGAACTCAGGACCTCTGGAAGAGCAGCTAGTGCTCTTAACCGCTGAGCCGTCTGTCTAGCCCCCTCTTCAGATTTTTGGTGGAGGTACCATTACTTCTTCTGTAGATACGCTCCTCTATAGACATTCAAGAGGGGGCCAAGTAGGGTCTCCTGCCACATGGGATTTGAAGACACCTTACTTTGCATCAAGGGCTGTGCACACTGCAAAGTTTCTCTTTAAGTGACCAAACAAGAGCAGTGGGGTGTGGCTCCCTCCCTGGGGGGCACAGAAAGGCTTTTGTTCATTTTCTGTTTAAGGTGGTGCCATTTCCTTGGGACAAGTGAGATGAAACTTGAAGAAAAAAAAAAGCAAGTTTATACTTTGGGTTGTTTTTTTTTTTGACATAGATATAACCTACAACTTTGTGGTCTTACTTTTTGGATAGCAGCTCTTGAAGTCAGCCTCAGCTGTCGTTTGTTGGGTTCTGCCCACCTGTGTCTTCCTTGACAGTCTCACACTCACCTGGCTCTCACTGATGAGGCCAGGTTGGCTAGCCAGCAAGCCCCGGGGATTTATCTGTGGGTGCTGGGATTATCAGTGCATGCTACCATGCCTTGACAGGGTCTCTATGTAGCACTGGCTGCCATGGAACTTGCTACATGGACCAGACTGGCCTCTAATTCACAAAGACCTGCCTTCTGCTCCCAGACTACTAGGATAAAAGGTGTGTGTCATCACACTGAGCAACATTTTTTTTTTGTCTTTTTAGACAATGTCTGACATTGTACCCTAGCTTGCCATGGAACTTATTATATAGTCATGTTAACCTATAACTTACGGCAATCTTTTTTTTCCTTTCAAGACAGGGTTTCTCTGTGTAGTTTCGGTGCCTGTCCTAGATCTCTCACCCTGTAGCCCAGGCTGGCCTCAAACTCACAGAGATCTGTCTGGCTCTGTCTCCCGAGTGCTGGGATTAAAGGTGTGTGCCACCGCCGCCCAGCATTGTGGCAATCTTTCTGCCTCAGCCTCCTTAGTGTTGAAATTATTGGTGTTAGCAACCATGCCCAGCTCTCCTACATTTTTTTGTGGGGGGAAATGGACTCACTGTGTAGCCCTGGCTGGTCTGGAACTCACCATACAAACTAGGCTGACCTCAAACTCATGGTAATCCACTTGCTTCTGCCTCTTCAGTGCTGAGATGCATCACTGTGCCTGGCAACAATTTTTTTTTAATTAAAAATGATAAACACAGGGCTGGAGAGATGGCTCAATGGTTAAGAACACTGGCTGCTCTTGCAGAGGACTGGGGTTTGATTCCCAGCACCCACAACATGATGGCTCATAACCATCTGTAACTCCAGTTCCAGGAAATCTGATTCCCTTTCTGCTCTCTGCAGGCGACAGGCACTATTTTTGTTTTGTTTTGTTTTTCGAGACAGGGTTTCTCTGTGCAGTTTTGGTTCCTGTCCTGGATCTCGCTCTGTAGACCAGGCTGGCCTCGAACTCAGAGACCTGCCTGACTCTGCCTCCCGAGTGCTGGGATTAAAGGTGTGCGCCACCACCGCCAGGCTTAACAGGCACTATTTGATTTTGAGAGTTACCACATAATTAGTTTCAAATGCCCTGTTTTCAACAACAAGAAAATCACACATTATACAAAGAAACAGTAGTGTAAGTTGGTGGGGTTTAGGAGACCCCCATCACTAGTTAGGAACTACTGAAAGTTGATGGCTGTCAGAGGAGGAGAACCTTTTTGGGGGGTGGGGATGTGGCACTGATAGACTACTCATGCCCATGGGTATACAAGCAGCAAAACTAAATACCTCTCCACCCATCTCTCTAATGCTGGCTATGATCCTAGGTCCTTGTACCTGTTAAGTATTCTGCTATATCTCTGGCCCCTAAAATGACTGTCTTAAAGAACTAAAAGAAGAGGTGGAGAGAGTAAACAAACAAAATGTATGTACAAAATAGATATATCTGAGAAGAAATAAAAATCTAGCTGCAGCTGGGCAGTGGTGGCGCGCGCCTTTAATCCCAGCACTGGGAGGCAGAGGCAGGCAGATCTCTGTGAGTTCGAGGTCAGCCTGGTCTACAAGGTGAGTTCCAGGACAGGCAAGGCTATATAATGAGAACTGTACTTAAAAAACAAAATTACTTTGTACACATTGGACCTGCTGATAAGCAGTGGCAGCTTGGAGAGGGATGTGTAGGACAGCTAATTTGTGAGTTCATCTCTGTTCTGTCCTTTGCTAGGAGAAGCTCCTGATGTTGGGCTACTCACCTCTGATGCTGTCACAGTTCCAAAGCACAGCTGGATCCCTACTGACATGGAGCAAGAAACTAAGGAGCTGAGCCAATGGCAGGCTGCACATAAGCCTCCCTGGACTACAAGTCATTCTTCTTCTTCTTCTTTTTTTTTTTCCTCCGAGACAGGGTTGTTTTTTTTTTTCTCTGTGTAGTTTTGGTGCCTGTCCTGGATCTTGCTCTGCAGACCAGGCTGGTCTTGAACTCACAGAGATCCTCCTGGCTCTGCCTCCCAAGTGCTAAAGGCGTGCGCCACCACCGCTCGGCCTCAATAAGTCATTCTTTATCTTAGATATATCTCTATTTTTAGAAGCAGTGGAGTGTACACCTCTTGGAATCATGACCTAGCATTCAGTATTTCCTTGGGGCACAGAATTGACAAGGACTCCTTTGGTATCTGCTAAAGTGGTGTGATATAGTTAACCTTGATTGTCAATTTGATGGGATCTGAAATCAAATAAGAGATACTCTCTGAACGAGTCTGTGAGGATTTTTTCCTAAAAGGATTAATTGGGAGAAATAGAGCCTTCTGCAGAGTAGAGGGGAGAAACCTCCCTCAGAGTGGACAGCATCTTAGAAGCCCAGATAGAAAGTTATCCAAGGGAAAAGCAGAGCTGCCTGCCTGCCTGCCTGCCTGCCTGGGTTTCACTGCTAAGGGTTTCACTGTCTCTGTTGTGACTGCTATTGTGGCCGCCATCCTTTGTTACATGAGACTCCAGATGCTTGGGCCTTCCAACATGGACTGAACCGTCCAAGCCTGCAGCACCAAACTGGACCTACTGAGGTGTTTAGTTTACGAATTAAGGAGTGACAGGGCTCTTAGCCTCTCCAGCATCATGCAGCCAGCCATGATTGGACTCCCCAGACCCTATCCTGTAAGCCGTTCTAGCTAATCCCCTTTTAGAGGTCTGCTTTCACTTACGGGCCTGGGTCTATGCAGGTAGTTCTGGAGGCCAAAAGAGGCTGTCATAGCCCTTAACTGGAGCAGCTGGGGGCTCCCGAAACCCAGTTGGTCCTCTGTAAAAATAGCAAGCACTCTGAACTGCTGAGCCATCTCTCCAGCCCCTGAGACTATAATGTATATGAACGTTTATGTATTCTATCAGTTCTGCTCCCCCATAGAACCCTTCCTACTACAGGAAGACTCTGGAGACAGTCAAGTCCACGGCAGGTGTGTGAAGGTCAGAAGTTCTGTGGAATCAGCTCTCCTTTGCCCCCTCACTTGGGTTCTGGGATTCAGTTCATGTCCAAAGCCTTGAATCATCAGATGGTAAATTCTGTTTATTCACTGGGCCATCTTTCTGGCTCTCCATTTTCTCATTCCTAATACCTTGGGGTGTACTTAACAAATTGAAAAGAGAATATAGTTTAAAAACTAACAAGAATCCAGGTGACAGTGGCACACACCTTTAATCCCAGCACTCAGGAAGGAGGCAGAGGCAGTGGGATCTCTGAGTTCAAGGTCACCCTGGTCTACAGAGTGAGTTCCAGGACTGCCAGGGCTACACAGAGAAACCCTGTCTCAAAAAACCAAAACCAAACCAAAACAAAACAAACAAGAAAAGGAAACTCTGGGGCTAAGAAGAACAGCAGACAATTCCTGAGGAGGAGGCAAAGATAGATGGTAAATTAAGCAAACAAGAATCAGTGAACTTGACACTAGGATAATGGGAATTATTGAATCTGAGGAACAGAAAGAAAAAAGATTGAAAAGGGAGAAAGAAAAGAGGGACTGAGAAGGTATTTGGGAACTGATGACCAAATCCTAAGACTCTGTGGACTCCAGGGGAAATGGCCTCATACATCCACACTGAGGCAAACAAAAACTCAGGAGAATCTGATTTTTTTCCACAGTATAATTATAATTTTTCATAAAAGCATAAAAAAATTGTGCTTGTCTTTATATAAGCACACTAAAGTCTGGAAGGATATTAGGAAATTGCTGCTGGCTATCTTTAAAATTTGTGTAGATTTATTGATTTTAATTTCTGAGTATGAATCTTTTACATGCATGCAGGTATGTGCACTACACTAGTGTCTGTTGAATTCCATGGAACTCAAGCTATGCATGCTTGTGGACCACCATGCGGGTGCTGGGAATTGAACTCGGGCCTTCTGCTAGAGCAACTGCTTTGAATTGCTGAGCCATCTTTCCAGCCCCCACTGCTGGCTGTCTGCATGGAGACTGAAGAAAAGCTGCCTTCACATATCCTGTATTGTAGCTTTTAAATGTTTTTATTTTTCCGTGTGTGTGTGTGTGTGTGTGTGTGTGTGTGTGTGTGTGTGTGTAATGAGTACAGATGTCCTCAGAGGCCCGAGGCATCATCTTCTCCATCTCCTCCTAGAGCAGGAGTTAGAGTGGTTGCGAGCCTCCTGATGTGGATTCTGGGAACCAAACCCAGGCCCTCTGCAAGAACAGCAAGCGCCCTTAACCACTGAGCCATCTCTCTAATCCCACATTTTGTTTTTGTTCCAAAGAAGACAGCACTCTTTGGTCAGAAGACTTTAGAAAAGGTTTAGAAAATTCCTTTTAAAAACAACTGTGGAGCTGGGTCTCAGCTGGTAGAGTACTTGCCTAGCTTGCCTAGAAGCCCTGGGTTTAGTCTGGGCTTCTATCACATAAATTGGAATTGAGTGGCATGTGCCTCTAAGCCCAGTGCTTGTGTGGAGACAGAAAGGTCAAGAGTTCAAGGTCAGGCTGGAGAGATGGCTCAGAGGTTAAGAGCAATGGCTGCTCTTCCAAAAGTCCTGAGTTCAATTCCCAGCAACCACATGGTGGCTCACAACCATCTATAATGAGATCTGGTGCCCTCTTCTGGCATTCAGGGATACATGGAGACAGAACACTGTATACATAATAAATAAATAAAATCTTTAAAAAGCCAGGTGGTGGCGGCGGCGGCGGCGGCGGCGGCGGCGGCGGCGACAGCGCACGCCTTTGATTCCAGCACTTGAGAGGCAGAGCCAGGCAGATCTCTGTGAGTTTGAGGCCAGCCTGGTCTACAGAGTGAGATCCAGGACAGGCACCAAAACTACACAGAGAAACCCTGTCTCGGAAAAAAAAAAAAAAAAAAAAAATCTTTAAAAAAAGATTTATTGGCCGGGCGGTGGTGGCACACGCCTTTAGTCCCAGCACTTGGGAGGCAGAGCCAGGCGGATCTCTGTGAGTTCGAGGCCAGCCTGGTCTCCAAAGCGAATTCCAGGAATGGCGCAAAACTGCACAGAGAAACCCTGTCTCAAAAAACCAAAAAAAAAAAAAAAAAGATTTATTGGGCTGGCAAGATGGCTTAGCAGGTAAAGTCACTTGCTGCTGAAGCTGAGGATGTGAGTTCAATTCCTGGAGCCCATATGGTGGAGGAGAAAAATCAACCCCCACAATTTATCCTGACTTACACATGAAAGACCCTAACTCTCAGGCTTACACCCCCAAGCCTCAGGAAAAGAGAAACTTCAAGCACCAGGAAATGAGAAACTAGAAATCTAGTTCCAAGGGCAACCTGACTCAGCCATTGTTCAATCTCCCCTGCCACCATATAACAATGTAAAGAGATTTCTGTTAAGAGATGTGCTCACCTGTGACTGGGATAGTTGCAGGTGTTCCAGGAAGGACCACTGTGACCTTTGTGTAAACTCCACTCCCGCCCTGATACCTCCCTTGAGGTTTCAGGAAGAATGTACCTGTTGACGTAACTGTACCCCCTCTGTGATCACTCTGTACCCAGACCATGATCTTGTGAAACGAAATTGTATGGGAATTGTAATCTTATGGCTTTTGTGGGCTTTATAAGCCCTCATGGGGCTGCAGTAAGATGCGGCTCTTGCTTTTAGGAGCAGAGTTTGCCCTTCTATATAGAAGCATCAATAAAAACCTCTTGCTATTGCATCAACTGGACTGGAGTCTGGGTTCTTGGGGTGCCCACTCAAGACCCCCAGATTTGGGGTCCAACAACACACACACACAATTAATTAAAAATAAATATTTATTTATTAAAAAAAGGGTTCAAGGTCGCCCTTGACTATAAAATAAGTTTGAGGCCAGCCTAGGAGACATAAGACCCTGCCTCAAAGATGAGCAAACAAAAAAGCCTGTGCCGGGGAGGTGGCTCCCTCAGTGTCAGCTCTTGCTACCCAAGCATGAGGCTTGGAGTCTGATGTAAAATGCCCAGCTTTTCATATGTGTGTGTGTCTGCAACCCCAGGTCTGCTGAGGCAGAGACAAGGACCCCTGGGGATTGCTGGCCATCCGATCTAGCTGAATCCTTGAGTCCCAGATTCAGTGACAGTCCCTGTCTCCCAAAATTGAAGTAGAGAACAATTGAGACCGCCTCTAGTTCCCTTACACACATGCATATACATGTGAATGTGTATGCATACACATGACCACACACATGACCATACACATGACCATACACATGACCATACACATGACCACACACACAACAACAGTGTAAGGCTGGGCCCGGTGGCGTAGACCTTTAATTCCAGCACTTGGGAGGCAGAGGCAGGTGGATTGTTGTATGATATTTGTTTGTGCTCTGACAAATAAAGCTTGCTTGGAGATCAGAGAAGCAGAGCTGCCAGTCACTAAGAGACGTCTTAACCTCTAACTCCTCAGACCAAATGGGTGCTGACAGATCCTGTCTCCACCTCCTTGGTACTGGGATTAAAGGCTTGAGCCTCCCATGTGCTTGGATCAAAGGCATGATCCTCCCATGCTGGGATTAAAGGTGTGAGCCACCACCAACTGGCTCTGTTTCTCTTTTAGACTGGTTCAATCTTGTGTAGCCCAGGGTGGCCTTGAACTCCTGATCTTCCTGCTTCCTTCTCCCAAGTGCTGGGATTAAAGGTATGAGCCACCACTACCTGGCCTCTATGATTAACTGGTGGCTAGCTCTGCCCTCTGATCTCCAGGCAAGCTTTATTTGTCAGAACACAAGTGAAATATGGATTTCTGTGAGTTTGAAGCCTGGTCTACATAGCAAGTTTTGTGACACTCAAGGTTACACAGTGAGACCCTGTCTCAAAAACAACAACAACAACATGCCGTTAATCCCAGCACTCGGGAGGCAGAGGCAGGCGGATCTCTGTGAGTTCGAGGCCAGCCTGGGCTACAGAGTGAGTTCCAGGAAAGGTGTAAAGCTACACAGAGAAACACTGTCTCGGAAAACAAAACAAAACAAAACAAAACAAAACAAAACAAAACAAAACAAAACAAAACAAAACCCCCCCCCCCCAAAAAAAAAAAGAAAAGAAAAGGCGAATCTGCGTTGGTGAATCTCAGCACTTAGAAGGCTGAGGCAGGGGAGGGTTGCCATGAATTCCAGGCCAGCCTCGTAACAAGTACCAGGTTAATCTGCCTGCCTGTGTAGTGAGAAGACCCTGTCTCAGAACAAAACACAGGACTCAGGGCCTCCTAGAGCGAGGCTCTCAACCACCTGTAACTCCCGCTTCAGGTGTCTGAGCCCCTTCTAGCCTTTTAGGGGCTGCACTCACATCCACAGCAACATTGAAAGGGGAGGCAGGAGGCTGGAGCGATGGCTCAGCAGTCAAGAGCACTGGCTGCTCTTCCAGAGGCCCTGGGTTCAATTCTCAGGACGCACCTGGCAACTCACAACTGTCCTAACTCTCACACAGACACACATACGAGCAAAACACCAATGTACATAAAATAAAAATAAACATTAAAAATTTAAAAAGAAAATATCTAGTTATAGTATAGTGTAGTTTTCTTGGCAGTAATTACTATAGAATTTCAGGATTTTATAAGAGTATAAGTTTATACTAAAGAATACTGTTAGCTGGGCAGTAATGGCATATGCCTTTAATTCCAGCACTCAGGAGGCAGAGGCAGGTGGATCTCTGTGGGTTTGAGGCCAACCTGGTCTACAGAGAGTTCCAGGACAGCCAAAGCTACACAGAGAAACCCTGGTTCTGGTGAACATAAGATCACCTGGGCTGGAGTTGTTGGCAACTGTGCGGTGCTCTATGCTGGGAACGGACAGTGGTCCTCTGGGAGCACTACTGACCGCAGTCATCTCTCTAGCACATACTCATTTGAGATAGGGTCTTGCTATGTAGTTCATGCTAGCCTGGAACTCACTACACAGCCCAGGCTGGCTTCAAACTCACAGTTCTCTTATCTTAACCTCTCTAGTGCTGCCATACCAGGACCATTGTTCTGTTTTGTTTTAGATGAGGTTTTCTATGTTGCCCAAGCAGGTCTTTTTTTTTTTTTTTTTTTTTTTTGTAGCTGAGGACCAAACCCAGGGCCTTGAGCTTGCTAGGCAAGCGCTGTACCACTGAGCTAAATCCCCAACCCCCAAGCAGGTCTTAGGTCTTTTAACTAACAGACTCAAGTGATCCTCCTGCCTCAGCCTCCCCAATAATTGTGGCTACTGGCATGAGTCACCACACTTTCCCTGTATGCATCTCATTTTAGAATTTTTCAAGGATGAGCATTTTCAAGGCTACATTTTGCCTCTGTTTAGATTATAAATTCTTTCTTCAATTCTTTATGTTTGTGCTCTGTAGATGTAACCAACCGTCTTATTAAATAAGAAACACAGAAACAATGTAAAAGAGAAAGCCGAGAAGTCAGAGCTCAGAGCTAAAATCTCACCCTTCCTCCTGCTGTCCCAGCTTCGCGAAAAGAGACCTACTTCCTGTCGGTTCGTATTTTTAAAGTATGTTGTTCTGCCTTCTCATTGGTTGTAAACCCAAACACATGACTGCCTCGTCACTGTCTGAATGTACAGCCCCCTAGGTCTTAAAGGCATATGTCTCCAATGCTGGCTGTATCCCTGAACACACAGAGATCTTATGGGATTAAAGGCGTGTGCCGCCACCACCACACTCTTGCTATGGCTCTAATAGCTCTGACCCTGAACACACAGATATCTATGGGATTAAAGGCGTGTGCCACCACCCCACACTCTTGCTATGGCTCTAATAGCTCTGACTCCCAGACAACTTTATTTATTAACATACAATCAAAATAATAATTCAGTACAATTAGATTATCACCACAGTGCTCTTTTCATAAACAGTCAAGAGAAGTTGTCTGTCATCTTCAACACTCTGGGAGATTTCTTCCTCCATATTATGCTAATGAATTACAAGTTCTGCCTTCCAAAAAATACTAGGACACTGAGCTGCCATGATGGATCAGTCAGTGAAGGCGCTTGTGAGGGGACCTGAGTTTGATCACTAGAACTCATACAGTAGAAGGAGAGAACTAACTCCCACAGGTTGTTTTCTTTTTTTTTCTTTCTTTCTTTTTTCTTTTTTTCTTTGTCATTTCTTTATTCGTTCTACCTGCTTGTATGCCTGCAGGCCAGAAGAGGGAATCAGATCTCATTATAGATGGTTGTGAGCCACCACATGGTTGCTGGGAATTGAACTCAGGACCTCTGGAAGAGCAGTCAGTGCTCTTAACCTCTGAGCCATCTCTCCAGCCCCCACAGGTTGTTTTCTGACCTTCACTTGCACACAATGATTCATGGGACCACCACAATGCACAAACCTCCCCCTTCAAATAAATAAGTGTAAAAAGCAAAGACAAATACAAGTATACAAATACAATACCACTCTACCATATGCTGTGGGATGTTAATGTATGTCCTGTGGGAGCCCTTCTTGGGTTCCTTGTGGCGTTACCCAGCAGGTCTGCATAGAGGATGATTAGGACCATGGGCCTGAGTGCAGGTGTCTGAGATGGTCTGCACTTGGCTGTACTGGGGGATGGTCTGAATGTCAAGTTGCTCTGATTGGTCAATAAATAAAACCTGATTGGTCGTGGCTAGGCAGGAAGTATAGGTGGGACTAACAGAGGAGAAATAAAAGAACAGGAAGGCAGAAGGAGAGGCTGCCAGCCACTGCCAGGACAAGCAGCATGTGAAGATGCTGGTAAGCCACGAGCCACGTAGCAAGATATAGATTTGTAGAAATGCGTTACTTTAAGATATAAGAATAGTTAACAAGAAGCCTGCCACGGCCAAATAGTTTGTAAGCAATATAAGTCTCTGTGTTTACTTGGTTGGGTCTGAGCGGCTGTGGGACTGGCGGGTGACAGAGATTTGTCCTGACTGTGGGCAAGGCAGGAAAACTCTAGCTACAACCATAAGTATGACCCTTCATCCACTCTAATGCATCTTTCCATTGTAAGACTCCAGAATACAATTTACTAGCCATATTTCAGCCAATAATCTGATGGTGCCACTCAATTTATCTGAGAACACTGAAATTCAATCTTGGCTGAAGAGCGTCTGTCTGCAGTGGTGAGGAGTTAGTGCAGAGACTCATAACGGTCAATGTCTATTGAGCACTCAGCTCTGAATGGCACATTTCTGCCAACCTCTACTCACAAGACTCAGAGGATATCATGGAAGAAGGACAGAGAAAAGGGACCTGGAGGATAGGGAGAAGTGCTTTGGAATGCTGTCTTCAGGATATGACATGGCCATTGTGCCCATGAGCTCACTGTAGCTATGGTTACCTGCACAAGATCAAGTCAATGAGATCAGTCAACACCCCAACAGGCAATGCTCACTGGACTCAGTGGGCTGTTAGCAGTAATGAGAAGGGGAGTCTGCTGCCAGGTGGTGGTGGTGGTGGTGGTGGTGGCGGCGGCGGCGGCGGCGGCGGCGGCGGCGGCGCATGCCTTAATCCCAGCCCTTGGGAGGCAGAGGCAGGTGGATCTCTGTGATTTAGAGGCCAGCCTGGGCTACAAGTGAGTTCCAGGACAGCCAGGGCTGTTAAACAGAGAAACCTAGTCTTAAAAAAAAATGAGAGAAAGAAAGAAAAGGGGACTTGAAACAGGGAGGTAGAATGTTGGGGATATCTGTGGAGAGTGGAAGAGGAGTTGGGATGCACTTGATCACAATGCCCTATTTACATGTATGAACTTATCAAAGAATAAATAAAAGATATTCTATTTTTATAAAAGAAAAAATTAATGAGGTTATATACAGCTGTGCTTCTCTTGTGAGACCTTACCACTCTTTTTTTGTTTGTTTTGAGAAAGGGTTTCTCTGTGTAGACCTGGCCATCCTGGAATTTGCTCTGTAGACCAGGCTGGCCTCAAACTCACAGAGATCCACCTGCCTCTGCCTCCTGTGCATTATGGAATAGTCTTTTTGTACATTGCGAAGATGTGTTGCTCTCATTGGTTTAATAAAGAGCTAATGGCCAATAGTTAGGCAGGAAGAGGCTAAGCAGGATTTGTGGACAGGGAAAAAGAGAGCATGAAGATGAAGAAGGGCAAAGTCACCGGGAGATTCGGAGAGAAGGAAGATGAACATATTAAAAACCATGTTAAAAAAAGTACCAAGCTACATGGTAGAACATAGGTAAGAAATATGAGTTAATATAAATTGCAAGAGCTATTTATTAATAAGCCTAAGCTATTGGCCAAGCATTTATCATTAATCTAAGTCTCTGTGTCACTTACTGGGGAGCCAGCAGTCCTAACAAAAAACTCCACCTACACCAGAGTGCTATAGTCTATTCATAGCAATATACACCTTTTCTAGAATGTTCTTCTGAATTCTGATAGCTTTTACCCATTGTCCAGTTCCAAAGCTTCTGTATTTTAGGCAACTGTTAGAGCAACACTCCAATTTTTTTTTAAGACAGGGTTTCACTATGTAACCCCCTGGCCTCTAAATCAAGATCTGTCTGCCTCTGCCTTCTGAGTGCTAGGAATAAAGGCATGCACTTCCATATCCAGCAACACCCACTTGTTGGTACTGATTTCTGTCTCAGTCCATTCAGGCTGCTATAATAAAAGAATTTCCACTATGTGGTTTATAATAAGAGAAATTCATTTGTCACAGTTCTAAACCTTAAATCCAAGGTCAAGACACCAGCGTACTTAAGGTCATAAGCCATTTTGCTGTGCCCTCTGGGGGTGGAAGGGGCTAAAGGGACAAAAGAGTTATTATCCTGAAGTGCTGAGAGCTGCTGGCAACAATGGCTTCACCAGGGGTCAGAATATACAGCAGACAGCAATTGATAGTTCAGGTGTCAACCCACCAGATGAATAATTCTCTGATGGAAGAACCCCATCAAACAAGGCTTACAGGACCACAGACTCTGAAAACTGGTTGCCTCTGTCTATAATTTTTCTCACGTGCCACTACATTTCTTCCCTAAAAACAGGTAGGGGTATTTTCTCCACAGCTTGTATGTTTATCTCATGAATATATTCCATCTACTGGGCACACACATAGCTGTGAATGGTCAGGAAGATGATTTCTGCTGAAGTTTTACAGTTTTGATGAATAGAAATAATACTGGGATATTCTTCATAGAAAAATGACAGTATTCTCAGTTACAAAGACAGCTTTTTCAAATTCAAAATAAACTAGTTGCCCCTGCAAATAATTCACAAGGACAAATTTCCAAATGCCTAATTGCGGAACCAAGGTCAGACACAAAACAACATAGGTGCCAGTTTCCCTGCTTGCTGTAAGTCTGGCTAATAACACAGACCAACAACTAATGCCTTACACAAATTCCACAAGCAATTAATTCTCTCCACAAAATTCTAACCTCAGGTTTTTAATACAAGATTCAAGGATCAACTAACTAGCTGTTTATTGTTTTGGTCCCAAATTAAAAATTAAACAATTAACCAAGTCCAGAGTGAAATAGTTTTGTGTCCAGCTAACTGCAGGAAAAGTTTTATAATTAACCAGAGCTACAGAGAATGGTCTGGCCTCATAGCCTGGAATAAAGTGGTACAAGTTCCCTTCCCTGTGATCTGGGGTTGCAAACAGGATAAAAAATATATTTTTTAAGTTTGGGATGCATTCAATCCTACTGCCAGGGAAAATACCAAACACCATGTCCCTACCTATGTGTTGCCATGGTAAATGTCTCTGCTCCTTATCATTTGCTCAAGGAATGTACTTTGATTCTCAAATGTAGCTTTTTGTTGCTTTCCATTGGGACGAGACATAAGGGGAGACAGAACAAAGAAGATAAAAATAAGAACTTAAAAGAAAATAAAGCAAATGGTCTGGTCAGTATATGCATGTCTTATTCCCTCAGATAAATAAAAAATTTTCCTAAGTCCCAATAGTCTGAAAAGCATTATTTTCTGCAACCCTGTGTGCAGTTCTGGGAGCTGGTCTCACAGGCTACAGTACTGAAGCCTTTTAATATATACACCTGTCCCTTTAATGAAGGTGGAGTCTTGAAATCTAATCACTTCCAAGACTGAACCTCACAATACTATTACATAGCAGATCATTATGCTCTAGATATAAAGGTTTAGTGTTGTGGAATAGTCTTTTTGTACACTATGAAGATGTGTCACCCTGACTGGTTTAATAAAAAGCTGCATAGCCAATAGCTAGGCAGGATTTCCAGGCACAGAGGACTGTAGGCAAAATTTTTCCCACCCACCAGGTCCCAAATAACTGACACAGAGGCTTAATATTAATTATAAATGCTCGGCCGTTAGCTCAGGCTTATTACTAACTAGCTCTTACAACTTAAACTAATCCATTTCTATTAATTTACATTCTGCCACGTGGCTTTTACTTCTATCTCATTTTGTGTGTCCTGCATTTGGCTGGCAACTCCTCTGACTGCCCCCTTCTTCATGCCATCATCCTTAGTTTGGTTGTTCCACCTATACATCCTGCCTGGCTACCAGCCAATCAGCTTTTTTTGGGGGGGGGGTTTCGAGACAGGGTTTCTCTGTGTAACTTTGAAGCCTATCCTGGAACTCACTCTGTAGCCCAGGCTGGCCTTGAACTCACAGAGATCCACCTGCCTCTGCCTCCCAAGTGCTGGGAATAAAGGCGTGTGCTACCACGCCTGGCTCCAATCAGCCTTTTTTTTTTTTAAAGATTTATTTATTTATTATGTATACAGAAGAGGGCACCAGATCTCATTACAGATGGTTGTGAGCCACCATGTGGGTGCTGGGAATTGAACTCAGGACCTCTGGAAGAGCAGTTGGTACTCTTAACCTCTGAGCCATCTCTCCAGCCCTCCAATCAGCTTTTTATTAAACCAATCCTACTCACAAATCTTCACAGTGTACAAAAGGATTATTCCACATATTTCCCCCTGCTTGTCTAATAAAAAGGAAGGCTTTAAATTTAAAATAGTAAGATTATATACAATAAAAGCAGTTATTAAGTAAGAATTACATTTACAATATTCAGTCCATTTGTATTTGGCAAAAATTAGAGAAAATATTCTGTGATTTATTTTATCTTTGTGACTTAAGAGTATAAGACTCTTTCATACTTAATTTACCTTTTATCATAACTAAGAAAAATTTTAACTGTGACTATCTAGTCTTCAACTCCCTAAAAGACCCCAGAAGGGTGAAATGTTGCCTAACAACAGGGACATCTGGCTGCCTGAACAGTCACCCTAGGTTCTTCTGTAACATTGGGGCATCCATCTTTGGCCTACAGGCCTAGAATATCTGACAGACTTTTCTGAGTTTTGAAGGACTATCTGGAAGTTGCTTTCTTTTGCATACTGCTGGTTCAGTTTGGACAGTATACTGTCAGTAATTGAGGCAAGGGCAGTTTCTTTGCCCAAATGGCTAGTTTTTGCCTTAAAGAAAGCAAACTCCATATGGAGTTCTTTGATGCCCATCATCTTCTCTGAAGTAGATTGGTGCAGCCAAGAGCAGACAGTAAACATATTAGATGCCATATTCTGTAGGTCTTTGAAGTGTTTGAAGACCATCTATCTATCTAAATATATCTGTGTATAACCTAATATGACTCTAAGTTTGACTATTATAGATGACTATTAACCTCTATTTCTTAATTATACATTACATTTTCAAATGAGCTGCATAACCATAATACCCCAAACAAGAGTAGATATATACATACAGTATAACAAAGTTAACTTAAATTTGAATTAATATATAAAAATCCATACCAATGTAAAATATTTAAGACTATTAGTTGCTATTTTTTATTTAAAAGTAGGTTCTATGATCTACTCTTTTATCCTATCATTTTATATATTCCCCCATTTTCTTTTCAGAAAGAGATTCTTGAATCTAATCTTCTTTGTTCAGCTTTTTTTTCTGAGCATTATCAATAACAATTTGTAACCAATAAACATCTATAATCAATTTTTTGGGAATATGGATATTGTTCTCCAGACTACCCCCTGTTGTTTATGGGCATTGTTATCTTTGGGGGAACCTTGATAAAATCAGGATAATTGGTAGGTCTTGGCTGGAATAGTTTGTGAGTCTGGATCATCTCAGCCAGCAGCCTTGAAAATGTCCTGGATATTGGATATTCTGGGCCATGCATTTTCATTAGTGTCTGGTCCTCTTGTTCTCAAAATACAAAAAAATTTAATGATAACATATATATTTGTATTAGCATAAGTATAGGCTGTGCACTGTACACAAGTCAGCCAAAGATGATTTTTTTGTTATGTGTTTGAGCAGATAAAATATACATTATGGGGCTGGAGAGATGGCTCAGAGGTTAAGAGCACTGGCTGCTCTTCCAGAGGTCTTGAGTTCAATTCCCAGCACCCACATGGTGGCTCACAACCATCTGTAATGAGATCTGGTGCCCTCTTCTGGCATACATGCAGACAGAACACTATATATGTAATAAATAAATTAATTAAAAAAATATATACATTATGTGTCTTGTAGTTCTTTTAGGTTTATTTCTTTGTAGTCAAAATTATAGGGGTCTTCCTCGATCAAATCTTATATTCTTTTTTTAAAGGTTTATTTATTTATTATGTATACAGTGTTCTGTCTGCATGTATGCATGTCAGAAGATGACAACAGATCTCATTACAGGTGGTTGTGAGCCACCAGGTGGTTGCTGGAAATTGAACTCAGGACCTCAGGAGGCAGAGCCAGGTGGATCTCTGTGAGTTCGAGGCCAGCCTGGTCTACAGAGAGAGATCCAGGACAGGCACCAAAAACACAGAGAAACCCTGTCTTGAAAAAAAAAAAAAAGAGTTTAAAAATAATAAAGTTTTTAAAAAGAGAAGTAATAATGATAATAATAATAATAATAATAATAATAATAAAATGAATTGCCTGAATAAGAGTGGGAAATATTATAACACAGGGAGTTTGGCCCTTATATGATGCTTTGGTAATTTTTAATTTTTTTTTTTTGAGACAGGGTTTCTCTGTGCGTCCATGGCTGTCCTGTAACTCGCTCTGTAGACCAGGATGGCCTTGAACTCACAGAGATCCATCTGCCTCTGCCTTCCTAGTGCTGGGATTAAAGGCATGTGCCACCACTGCCTGTCAATTTTGAATTTTTTGAATGCTAGTGAACAGATAACAGCTGCTGAGAGATATTGGATCGTGGAAGGGACTACTGAACTAAACCAACCTATACACTTTAAAAATGCCTTAACTTGGGCTGGGGAGATGGCTCAGAGGTTAAGAACACTGGCTGTTCTTCCAGAGGTTCTGAGTTCAATTCCCAGCAACCACATGGTGGCTCACAACCACCTGTAATAAGATCTGGCTCCCTCTTCTGGCCTGCAGAGATACATGCAAACAGAACATTGTATACATAATAAATAAATAAATCTTTAAAAAAAATGCCTTAACTTTAAAATGGAAGTAAAAAAATGTGTTAGGTTGGGGAAGAGGCCTGTGGAAACAAAAGGCCGTGTATTCCTTGCAGGTTAATAGAGATCAGATTTGACCAGAGGAGACCTCCTGAATATTTTGGCTACAGACATGGGGGAGAAACCAAGAATGACTACAGGACAGGTGACATGTAAGCTGATTCCCTCTGCAGGGGAATGGCTCTGAGACTGGATGAGACATGATAAATCTTGGTTACAGAGTCCTCATGACTTATTCCTTTTTCTTTTCTTTTCCTTTTTTGTTTTTGTTTTTTGAGACAGGGTTTCTCTGTGTAAGAGCCCTGGCTGTCCTGGAACTTGCTTTGTAGAACAGGCTGGCCTTGAACTCACTTAGATCCACCTGCCTCTGTCTCCCAAGTGCTGGGATCAAAGGTGTGCACTACCACTGCCCAGCCCTCATGACTTATTACATGCCATCCTTCCATATGACATGGATAGTGACTTTTATTATAGTTTGGTTATGCAGTGCAAAAGGACTTATAAAGTTGGCAAATGCCTTTTACCTGCTCAAACATAGAACAAAAAAAAATCATCTTTAAGTGATTGTACATACTATACATTCCATACTTGTGTTAATGCAGATATGTATGTTACCTTTGACAGTTTATGTATTTTCAGAGCAAGGGGACCAGATACTAATGAAAACAAGTGGTCTAGGTGATCTAGCATCTCAGAGTGCCTCTGTTGGAGTTTCTTCAGAGTTCTACATCCAGAACAATTCAAGGCTGTTGGCTGAGAGATAGTCCAGTCTCACAGACTATTGTAGCCAGGACTTGATCATTATCCTAATTTTCTCAAGGTTCCCCAAAGACAACAGGGAGCAGTCTAGAGAACACAATGCCCACATTCCCAAGAGATACGATGGGTGGTTTTTATTAATTCAGTGGGTTATAGGTGTTTGTCATTGTTTAGGGGGTTGTTTACAAATTGTTATTTATCATGATCAGAAAAAAAAACTGAACAAAGGACATTAGATTCAAGGATCTCTTTCTGAAGAGAAAAAGGGGGGATATAATATATAAATGATGAGATAAAAGAGTGGGTTGTTGAGTCTACTTTTTTTTGTTTGTTTTTTTGTTTTTTCAAGACAGGGTTTCTCTGTGTAGCTTTGCGCCTTTCCTGGAACTCGCTTTGTAGACCAGGCTGGCCTCGAACTCACAGAGATCTGCCTGCCTCTGCCTCCCGAGTGCTGGCGTGCGCCACCACCACCCGGCTTACTTTTAAACAACCACTAGTCTCAAATATTTTACATTGGTATGGATTTTCACATATTGATACAAATTGAAAGTTATTTTTGTTATATTAAATGTATGTTTCTACTCTTGTTTGGGGTATTGTGCTTATGCGGGTTGTTTAAAAATGTATAATTAAGAAATGCAGTTTAGCCGGGTGGCGGCGGCGGCGGCGGCCCACGCCTTTAATCCCAGCACTCGGGAGGCAGAGCCAGGCAGATCCCTGAGTTTGAGGCCAGCCTGGACTACCAAGTGAGTTCCAGGAGAGGCTCAAAGCTACACAGAGAAACCCTGTCTGGAAAAAACAAAAAAAAAAAAAAAAAAAGAAAGAAAGAAATGCAGTTTAATAATTAGTAATCTATAATAATCAAACTTGTATTCATATTAAGTGTTTTCAAACAGCTATTTTAGATAGATAAATGGTCTTCAAACACTTCAAAGACCTACAGAGTATGGCATTTAAACTATTTTGTTGACATAGTGCTTTTCATGACAATGAGACACATCTGTTCCTGGCAGCACCAATTTACTTCAGAGAAGATGATGGGTATTTAAGATACTCAATATGGAGTTTGCTTTCTTTGTGGCAAATGCTAGCCACTGGGTGAAGAAACTGCCCTTGCCTTGACTGCTGACAGTATGCTGTCCAAACTGGACAAACCAGACACAAAAGAAAGAGACTGCTGAACTTTGCCAAAGCAACGTAGGACAGTCCTTCAAGAGTTCCTGCTTCACAGAAAAGTCTGTCATACAATCTAGGTCCCTAGACCAAAGTTGGTTGCACCAACATTCCAGAGAAACTCTGGCGTGACTGTCCAGGCAGCCCGCTGTTTCTGTCACTTCACAGCTTTGGAAGTTTCTCGCTCCACACTTCTTGGTAATATTATATCTTCTTCAGGTTTCTGATATAGTTGAAGACTAGATAGTTTGTATCATAACTAAGTTTCCCTTAGTCAAGGTAGAAAGTAAATTAGGTACAAAACTTTGGACTCATCAAGAGGGGATAGATAATGGAATATTTTCTCTAAATTTGCCAAATACTAATGGACTGGACATTGTAAATGTATTTCTTACTTGGTAATTGTTCTTACTGTATATTGTTTTGTATTGTTAGATTTAAAAACCTTTCCTTTTTATTTAGAGAAAAAATTGTGGAATAATCTTTTTGTACACTGTGAAGATATGTCCTCTGATTGGTTTAATAAAAAGCTGAATGGCCAATGGGTAGGCAGGATTTCCAGGCACAGAGGACACTGGGAAGAAGGAGGGAGAAGACGCCAGGGACACAGAGGTAATGCCTATGCGTAGATTAAAAGATATGGGTTAATTTAAGTTGTAAGAGCATATTAGAAACAAGCCTAAGCTATTGGTTGAGTTTTCATAATTAATAATGTCCTGTGTCATGATTTGGGAGTTGGCTGGTGGGACAGAGGAAGACTAGCTACAGCTTGGTCCTAAGCTGGCAGTCCTATTTGGCACGATTCTAGAAACTTTGGATGGGGTCTAGTAGCAGCATGTCGATCCTTGAGGGCATGCATGTCCCTGGGGGCACACATCTTGTCCCAGCCATTTCTTCTTGTCCTCCATGCATGAGTAGGCTATGCCCTAACTCACAATGCATCCAGAATCAAGAGTGCCAAGAAGGAGCTGGGCGGTGGTGGTGCATGCCTTTAATCCCAGTACTTGGGAGGCAGAGGCAGGCGGATCTCTGTGAGTTGGAGGCCAGCCTGGGCTACAGAGTGAGTTCCAGGAAAGGTGCAAAGCTACACAGAGAAACCCTGTCTTGAAAAACAAAACAAAACAAAAAAAGACCCAAGAAGTATAGATGGAAGTCTCTGAACTGCAAGCCCAAATAAATCTTTCTTCCCTTATGTTGTTTACGTCAAGTATTTTAAGAAAGATTGTAGCTGGTCGGTGTATTACTTTAATCCCAGCATTCAGGAGGCAGAGGCAGGCAGATCTCTGTGTGTTTGAGGCCAGCCTGGTCTATAGTGTGAATTCCAGGATAGCAAGGGCTACTCAGAGAAACCTTGTCTTGAAAAAAAAAAAAAGGTATTTATTTTTTATTTATGTGTATGTGCCTGAGTGGGTTTATGTGCATCACATGTATGCATGTACTTACTCCTGGAGGCCAGAAGAGGGCGCTGGATTCTTTGAAGCTGCTCTTTGTGGGTGCTGGGAACCCTGGTGTTCTATAAGAGTGGTGAGCTCTCTTAGCCACTGAGCCGTCCCTCCACTTCCTTAGAGATTTCTATTAGAGGGTTGGTGAGATGGCTCAGCATGTAAAGGTGCTTGTGGCCAAGCCTGGTGAACTTGAGTTTGATCCCCGGGATTCATATGGTGGAGAGAACCAGCTCAGAAAGGTTTTCTCAGTCTATTACTTGCATGCTGTGGGACAAATTAATTCATATGAGAAATTAATTGTTTAACATCTATTTACATGTGTGTGTGTGCACATGCATGTGCACGTGCATGCATGTGTGCCACAGCAAGTGCATAGAGGTCACAGGACAACTTTAGGGAGTCAGGTCTCTCCGTCCACCAGGTGGGTCCCCAGGGCACAACTCAGGTTGTGAGGCTTGACAGAAGGTGTCTTTACCAACTGAACTACCTCGGTTCATAAAAATGTTTTCTTTTGTTAAAAAGAAAGTTTTATGCTGGATATGGTTTTACATGCCTATAATCCCAGGAGGCAGAGGCAGGCAGATCTCTACAAGTTCAAGGCTAGGCTGGTCTCTAGTGAGGTGAGTTTTAGGGTAGCCAAGGCTATACAGTGAGACTGTTTCAAAATGAAAGAAAGGAAGAAAGAAAGAAAGAAAGAAAGAAAGAAGGAAGGAAGGAAGAAAGAAAGAGGGAGGGAGGGAGGGAGGGAGGAAGGAAGGAAGGAAGGAACGAAGGAAAGAAGGAAGGAAGGAGATGTCCTAGTACAAGTTTCTTGGAGCTCATTTTACTTTGGGTTCATTGAGATTCTTGAATATTTATATTCATGATTTTCATCAAGTTTGGGAAGTTTTTCAGCATCTTCTCTTCAAATACATTCTCGGGTCCTCTCAGTCTCTCTCCTGAAATCTTTCTTCTTTTTTGTTCCTCAGACTCAATAATTTCCATATTCCTATTTTTTAAAATATTTATTTATTTATGTATTTTATGTGTATGGGTGCTTTGACTGCATATACATCTGTACACCAGAAGAGGGCACCAGACAGTGGTGAGCTGCCATGTGGGTGCTGGGAATTGAACACAGGACCTTCAGAAGAACAGTGAGTGTTCTTAACCACTGAACTATTGCTAGCATTTTCCTGGTCCTGCCTGGCCCAGGGTCAGGACAAATCTCTCTTACCCGCCAGTCCCACAGCTGCTCAAACCCAACTGAGTAAACACACAGAGACTTATATTACTTACAAACTGTATGGCTGTGGCAGGCTTCTGGCTAACTGTTCTTATATCTTAAATCAAACCATTTCTATTAATCCATAAGTTGCCACGTGGCTCACCGGTATCTTAACATCTTCTCATGGTGGTGGCTGGCAGCATCTCTCTGCTTCAACCTTCCACTTCCCAGAATTCTCTTCTCTGTTTGTCCCGCCTATACTTCCTCCTTCCTGACTACTGGCCAATCAGCATTTTTTTTTTATATAGAGCGTTATCCACAGCACTGAACCATCTCTTCAGCTTCCAGCCATTGTCCTTTTTTCAAGATTAGTGCTTCTTCTGTCCACTTAATCTGTTATTTTATTCCTCTGATGTTTTTTTTTTTTTTTTTTTTTTTTGTTGTTTTGTTTTTTGAGACAGGGTTTCTCTGTGTAGTTTTGGTGCCTGTCCTGGATCTTGCTCTGTAGCTCTAGTGTTTTTTTTTTTTGTTTGTTTGTTTGTTTCCGTTATTGCTTTTCTGTTCTAGAACTTCGTGTATGTGTGTGTTGTGTGAGTGTGTGTATGAATGTATGTGTATGTGTGTGTGTGTGAGAGAGACAGACAGACAGACAGACAGCAAAACAAACAGGGGGTTGCTGTGTATCCCAGGCTTACCTTAAACTCACAAACGTTCTATAATTCTGGGATTAGAGGTTTGAGCCTCCATACCCTGCTGAGTGGTCCTTTCCTTTTCTGGGTGGCAGATCAGTAGTTTTGGGTGGACGAGGATGCAAGATTTCACCTTGTTGTTTTTGTTAGTTTTGTGCGGCACAATGTTATTCATTAAGCGGCGCTGTTTACCATGCGAGAAAAGCCATGAGACACAACAAAACCCACTGTAAAGGAGGGGAATGTGCTTAGGCCTATGGATGATGGTGCAGGGAGAGGGAGGAGGGAAGAGAGAAAGGAGAGGAAGGGAGGGGAGGAGTCTGTGACCTGCTTTTTATGGATTTCCCCCACACATGTGCATATGGGCTTTCGTAGCTATGCCACGCATGTGCATAGATTACGTGATCACGCTGCACACAAATTATGTCGTCACACCGTACAAGGACTGCATAGAACATAGGATAGAACATGAGGGATGACTCAGTCTCTTGCTTGGCTGCTAGACGGCGCATGTGCAGTCATGTCGCAATAGTTCTCACCTATACTCTTGGTTTCCTTAAATCAGCTGGTCTCAACCTGTCGGCCGCAATCTCTTCGGGAGTCACATATCAGATAGTCACATGATGATTCACATCAGTAGCAAAATCACAGTTATGAAGTAGCAATAAGGTAATTTTATGGTTGGGGGTCACCACGACATGAGGAACTGTTGTAAATGCCACAGCGTTAGGAAGGTTGAGAACTGCTGTTCTAACTACTACTGTATTTTTCTTCCTCTTTCTGGTGTACAGTGAGGTTATTTGGAATTAGGTAGATCCTCTTGGCTTATATTTAAGCTTTGTTTTGGTATCTAGCAAAGCCTTTAATCTAGAAACAATTGATCTCTGTGACTAGACTGCCACTTGGGGAATTCTATGTACCCAGTGCCCAGGATATTACAGGGTCTGTCCGTCTTGGCCGTAGGAACATGGACCTGTCCCAGCTGCTCATGCTATTGCTACATTGTTATCTAAAATACTACACACATTTGCCTACAAGTAGCTTGAGCAACATTGCTTCCTTCTAACGTCTTCAGGACAAATTAGTTGCAAAAGGTGTATATGGGTAACACAGTGAGCATCCATATGTAACTGTTTGTTTTGTGAGACGGTGTCTATAGCCTAGGAAGACCTCAGGGTCAAAGCCATGTCCCTGCCTCAGATCCTTCCCTCGAATGATGGGATTCCGGGCAGGAGCTGCCAATCCTAGGTTAAAGCCTCTATACTTTCCCTCAGAGGGGTGAACTAACACCCTGATTAGTAGGTAATGGGGAGCCTGTGAAAGTCTTGGGCAGGAAAGGACTTGACTCACCTGAGCTCGGAGCAAGAGCACAAAGTTTCAGAGGTATCACAGGCAGGCACGGGGAGCTGCAGGTGTGGCGGGCGCCACGCAGACGCTGAGGAGCAGCAGGGGAGCCAACCTACTCCACATGGTGGAAAGGGATAGCAGCTGGGCTAGGTAAGGGCCAGGTGTCTTGGGGTCACGTCGCTCCCCCAAGAGAGGAGTAAGCCTTGAGTATTGCAGGCCTTCCTCTGTTTTGTAATATTTATTTTACGTGTGTGGTGGGTGTTTGTCTGCTTGTATGTCTGTGCTCCATGTGCTTGCCTGGTGCCCCTGGAGGCCAGAAGAGGATGTCAGACCCCCTAAACTGGAATTACAGTTGTGAGCTGCCATGTGGGTGCTGGGACTCGAACCTGGGTCGTCTGGAAGAGCAGCCAGGGCTCTTAGCTGCTGAGCCATCTCTCCAGCCCCCAGATGCATTATTATTATTTTCCTTTTATGGTTTTTTGAGTCAGGGTTTGTAGGCAGACTTTCTTTTTCACCACCAGCCCCAAATAATGACACAGAGACTTCTTATTACGAAAGCTTGACCTTTAGCTTAGGCTTGTCTCAACTGGCTCTTATAACCTAAATTAACCCATTTATATAATCTAAGATTGTCACATGGCATTACCTCTCTTTCTGCTCCGTGTTTCCTGGTATCTCCTTCTGGGTCTCGATAGATTCCTCCTCCTCTTCCTTTTTCTCCCTGTTCCGCCTATACCTCCTGCCTAGCTACTGGCTGTTCAGCTTTTTATTACACCAATCACAGCAATACATTTTCCCACAGTGTACAAATATCCCACAACAAGGATTTCTCGGTGTATCCCTAGCTGTTCTGGAACTTGCTCTACAGACTAGGTTGGCCTGGAACTCAGACATCTGCCTCCCAAGTGCTGGGATTAAAGGTATGCTCTACCACCGCTGGGTCCCCAGATGCATTTTTATTTTTTTATTTTAATTTTTTTTTTTGGTTTTTTCGAGACAGGGTTTCTCTGTGTAGCTTTGCGCCTTTCCTGGGACTTGCTTTGGAGACCAGGCTGGCCTCGAACTCACAGAGATCCGCCTGCCTCTGCCTCCCGAGTGCTGGGATTAAAGGCGTGTGCCACCACCACCCAGCCCCAGATGCATTCTTAACGTAGTTGAAAGCCATTAGAAGTTTACATCTTTGAGTCACCACTCACGGTTTATACAGTACAAAAAAAGAACCCAGGGCTTCATGCATGCTGGGCAAGCACTCTACCCACTGAACTACATCCTCAGTACCCCACTTTTCTTGTTTTGTTTTTGAGACAGGAACTCATGTAGTCTGGGCTGGCCTCAACTCACTATGGTATCCGAGGTTAGCCTCGAACCTCTAATTCTCCCACCTCTGCCATTTCAGTGGAATTAGACACAGATTCCACCCCAGTCAGATTCTTTGGATTACAGGTGTGTGTAGCTAGAGTTTTCCTGCCTTGCCCACAGTCAGGACAAATCTTTGTCACCCGCCAGTCCCACAGACACTCAGACCCAACCAAGTAAACACAGAGACTTATATTGCTTACAAACTGTATGGCCATGGCAGGCTTCTTGCTAACTGTTCTAATATCTTAAATTAATCCACTTCCATAAATCTATACCTTGCCACGTGGCTCGTGGCTTACTGGCATCTTTACACGAGGCTTGTCATGGCGGCAGCTGGCAGTGACTCCTTCTGCCTTCCTGTTCTTTCTTTTCTCCTCTCTGTTAGTCCCACCTATACTTTGTGCCTAGCCAGGGCCAATCAGGTTTTATTTATTGACCAATCAGAGCAACCTGACATACAGACCATCTCACAGCACAGCCAAGTGCAGACCATCTCAGACACCTGCACTCAGGCCCGTGGTCCTAATCATCCTCTATGCGGACCTGCTGGGTCAAGCCACGAGGAACCTGATAACCCGAGAACAGGCTCCCACAGGACATACAGAACATCCCACAGCAGGTGTGCACCACCACCACCCGGCCTGACAATAATTCTTTATTTTGTTTGGTGAAGGAAAATTATGGTGTAAGACAGGATCTCACCCTATAGCCCAGGTTTGCCTCAAACTCACAGTGATCCACAGATTGCTGAAGAGGAGACAGAGTATCTACAAGTCCAGGCCAGCTTTGGCCACACATCTTAGCTTAGATATACAAGTGCTACACAGACTTGCACCTACAACACACACATACATAAATAAATAAACATGGCTGGGCATGGTGTCTTGAAAAAAAAAGGTAAAAAGAAAGAAAAATATGATTCTACTTCCAATAAAAATCTAAACTAGGGGTTGGGGATTTAGCTCAGTGGTAGAGCACTTGCCTAGCAAGCACAAGGCCCTGGGTTCGATCCTCAGCTCTGAAAAAAAAAAAAAAAATCTAAACTAGGCAAATTGTTAGGGCCAGAAATTAGATTCCAGATGAGTGTGGTGGTGCACGCCTGAACTCTCAGTAGGACCGGTGTGGACACAAGTCCGGCCTGAGCTACATAATGAGTTCCAGACTACATATGGAGACCCTTTCTCAAAAAACAAACCCAAACCGCCACAAAGACAGCCTCCCTTCCCCTGAAGGAAGAAGGAGAGAAAGAGAGGGAGAGAGGAAATAGGTGACAGGTGAACAGGAGCTGGAGGGAAGGGACCAGGGGTGCGTGTTGCTTAATGAGTGCAGAGTTTCTATGGCAGAGATGAAAAGCTTTGGAAAGAGTTCACAGTGGTTGCAAAACCCCGGGAATGTGGGCCGCGATAGAGCATTCAGGTGCAGCACCACACGGGCAGACCTGGAGCCCCAGCACTGTCGAACGAAGAACCCACTCTGAATACGGTCAGCACCCCTGAATGAGTTTTTTAAAAAGATTCAGATGAGTCAGGTGGTGGTGGCTCAGCACTCGGGAGGCAGAGGCAGGCGGATCTCTGTGAGTTCGAGGCCAGCCTGGTCTACAGAGTGAGTTCCAGGATAGCCAGGGCTACACAAAGAAATCCTGTCTCGAAACACAAAACAAAACCAACCAACCAACAAACAGGAAAAATTTAAGTGGGTCAGTGGTTCAGAGCCCCCACATGGCAGCTGGCACCCTCTCCTGCCTCCTCAGGCATCCATCAGGCATGCATTTGATGCATACACATTTATGGGGTCAAACACATACACCCATCAAATAAAATTATATTTTATTTTATTTTCAAAAATGATTAAAGCAGAGCCAGTGAGATGACTCAGCAGGTAAAGGTACTTGCTGTCAACCCTGCCAACCTGAGTTCAATTCCCCGGGGACCACCAGGTAGAAAGAGAGAACTGACTCCTGCAAGTTGTCCTCCGACCTCCACACACACATGTGCTCCCTCAATAAATAATTGCAAAATGTGCTCTTTAATTGATTAAAGTAAGGTTGGGATACAGTTCAGCTGGTAGTGCTTTCCTGCAATGTATAAGGCACTGGGTTTGGTCCTAAGCAACAGGTATGGTGGTCCCAGCACTAAAAGCGGAGTCAGAAGTTCAAGGTTATTTTTGCTACATAGCAAATCCAAAGCCAGCCTGGACTGCAAGAGTTAGGACTCTTTAGAAAAGAAAAGGGGGGCTGAGGGTGGGAGAAAGCTGAGTGTGGTATTACACATCTGAAATCTCAAGGGAGACTGAAGCAGGAGGATTGCCTCAAGTAGGAACCTTGGGCTGTATGGGGAGTTCTAAATCAGCATGGGTTACAGTGTGAGGTTGGTGTGTGTGTGTGTGTGTGTGTGTGTGTGTGTGTGTGTGTGTGTGTGTGTGTGTGTGTGTTGGGGGTGTTGGCAAGAGGGTAGCAAGTAATCCAAGGTAGGGAAAGATTTTTTCAGGATGAACAAGATGTGTACAGAGGTAACACAGCCCTGTTATTCCAGTACTCCAGAGGCTGAGGCAGGAGGATCAAGAGTTTTAGGCCACCCTGGGCTACATAGTAAGCCTCTAACTCATAAAACAAGAAGACAAGCTTCTGTCTGCCTCACCTCACCTTGGTAAACTGTTAAGTGGGAGATGACCAAGCTAGACAAAGAGAAGCTGAAGATGCTGGGTCTTCAAGAAGGTGTCGCACAAGCTAGTCATTTAAAGGAAAGGTACCTGCCTCTATGTTTCTAAGAGATCCTCTGATCTCTCCCTAGTCCATCATTCCCCTATAAAACTCCCGTGCCTCCCAGGTCCACAACAAGGAGGCCCTCTAAGCCAGTGGTTCTCAACCTTCTTTATGCTGAGACCCCTTAATACAGTTCCTCATGTTGTGGTGACCCCAACCATAAAATTATTTTCATTACTACTTCATAAGTAAATTTTGCTACTGTTGTGATTCAAAATGTAAATATTTTTGGAGATAGAGGTTTGCCAAAGGGTCATGGCCCACATGTTGAGAACCATTGTTCTAAGTAAGCATAAGACTCAGAAGCTGAGAACATGGGAGACCACAGCTAAGAACTTGATAGGGGGCAGAAGTCAAGGTTGGGAACAAAGGACGTACAAGAAATGTTTTGACATCCCACTGAACAAAGAGTGCCTTGTACTCAACCCAGCCACTGAATGAAAACTTTCCAGGTTGAGGGCCAGTGAGGGAGGGGGGGAACCTGTGACCCTGGCTTCCCAGAAGATAGGCAGCGTAGGAGAAAAGCTGTTATTTAATTTTTTCTTTGAGACACTGTCTCATATAACCCAGTTCATTGCCCTTGAACTCAAACTTGCTATAGGTTAGGGTAACCTTCAACTCCTGACCCTCTTGGCTTTAGCTCCATGTGCTGGGATTACTATGTGCATTACTATTCTCAGCTGGGCTGTTGTGCATCTTGCCAGAATCTTAGCTCTGGTGAGGCAACCCTCTTTGCCAAGCTCCTTTTGTCTCTATCTTTTGATAATAGCTACCTCCCTCTATTTCTCTTTGTGCAATACGTCTGTATGTCCTTGGCTGTACGAGGCTGTAACAGTGAAGGCTTTGCTTGAGTGGTCTAGCCTGGGTGTGTTCTAAGTTCTGCCTTAGACTACGGTAGGATCAGTGGAGAAGGAAATGGAATTTCTTTGGAGGTAAATTCCTGAGGGTTTGATAGATTGGTGGTGTGCTAGACATGTCCTTGACTCTCAGAAAAGTTCTTATACACTTGGGCGACAAGACACATGGCCTGGAAAAAAAAAACCCACAAGATTCAGATATAACTTAGAGAAATAACAGTGTAGATTCACAGCAGCTGATCATAGTCGAGTCTAGCTACAGATTCTAGCCATGAAACAAGCGAAGCGGGTGCATGTGTGTGTGTGTGTGTGTGTGTGTGTGTGTGTGTGTGTGTGTGTGCGCGCTTCTCCATCCTGGGGACAGCGTGGCCTCTTGGTCAAGCTCTTAGGTATGCAGAAGGGGAGTCTAAGGGAGCTGGCTGTTTTCTACAGACAAATGTGAAAACCAATGTCCCAGGGGAGTGGTAGACATAATCTTGAAGAAGAGATCTAAACAAGTCAGGTGAAGTGTCGAGATCTACCTGAACTTACAGTGGCTCAGCCTCTCAGCCAGAGGATCAGTGGAAACAGCAAGTCATGGAGACACTCACACCTCAGGGTTTATGAAGCAACTGGGCCTGTGCCATGAGTAGCTGTCCTGCACCTATCCCCTTCCAGAAGCCATTCACAGGGCAGAAGAGGGCAGATTTCACCAGCACGGGCCTTGCTTCACCCACACCTCCCGAGCACTTCTCCCTCTTTGCATATTTTTCCTCAGGGTCCCTCTCGCGCTGTGGGAAGAGTCTCACTCACATTTCTTTGAGGCTGTGTGTCTGAAGTAGAAGTGTCAGCACATGTTCAAGCTTCCTGCGTCACACTCAACTCCTGACAACCTACTTGGCGTGTTCCCTCTTGGTTGAACCCAGAAGTCTCTTTCAAGAGTGTAACTTGCGAGAGGCGGTGGTGGTGCACGCCTTTAATCCCAGCACTGAATGAGTTTTTAAAAAAGATTCAGATGAGTCAGGTGGTGGTGGCTCAGCACTCGGGAGGCAGAGGCAGGCGGATCTCTGTGAGTTCGAGGCCAGCCAGGTCTACAGAGCGAGATCCAGGGCAGGCTCCAAAACTACACAGAGAAACCCTGTCTCAAAAAAAAAAAAAAAAAAAAAAAAAAAAAGAGTACCTTGCACAGCGGGTTTCTCTAGGGTTCTTTGCATGACCCGTAACACTCACTTGCTTCATCTCAATGTCTTTAGTGCTGCAAGGTTCCAGGCACCCTGAGAAGGGTGATATTTACAGCTTTTGTCCAGCTGTGTGGTCTAGGCCTGGGAGCTTATTCTTCAACTTGTTATTAAGTTCTTAGCCAATGTCCAGCAAATAGCCAAGCAGTAAATGTTAGCTGTTATTATCATTGCTACTAGATTTTTCTGTTTGTTTTTCAAGACAGTGTCTCTCTATGTAGCCCTGGCTGGCCTAGAACTAGATACGTAAGCCAGGTTGGCTTGGATTCATGGAGATCTGCCTGCGTCGGCCTCTATGTCCAGCTCATTGCTACCAGATTTTATGTGTATGTGTGTGCAGTGTGTGTACCCATATGGTTCTGGAGATCAACCCCAGGACCTCATACATGATATGTAAGTGTTCGACCACTAAGCTAACTGTCCTCTGAACCCCACACATGCACTGTGGCATGTGCCCTGCCCCCATCAGCAAATATATGTCATGGAATTTTTACAAAGAAATTCAAAGTCATCACTTTTTGGCTTATGGCTAATATTGAATATCCAAGCTCAAAGTCATCCTAGGCCTTGGGCAGCTTGTGGTAAGTGTGAGGCCAGCCCTCACCCTACTTTACCCTCTAATGGGTTCTGAGTTTAGTCTGACAGGAATGTTTTTTATTTATTTTGGGCTAGATTCTTGTGCAAGATGAGAGGTAGGATCTGGCTTTATTTGTTTACCTATGGATATCCAGCTTTCCCAGCACCATTTGTTAAAGATACCATCTTTTCTCCAATGCATATTTTTGTCATCTTTGTCAAAAATCAGGTGGCTGTTGCTCTGTGGATATATATCTGGGTCTTTTTTTTTTTTTTTTAAATACAAGGTTTCTCCATGTAGCCCTGGCTGTCCTGGATCTCACTCTGTAACCCAGGCTGGTCTCAAACTCACAGAGATCGCCTGCCTCTGCCTCCTGAGTGCTGGGATTAAAGGCGTGCACCATCAGACTTGCTGTATCTGGGTCTTCCTTTCAGCATCATTGATCCGTGTCTGTTATTTTTCCAGTACCATCTTGTTCTTGTCACCTTGACTCTGTGATGTAGATGGAAGACAAGCAAGGGTGGTACTGACATCATTGTTCTCTTAGCTCAAGATTATTTTGACTACCAGGGTCTTTTTCCCTGAATTTTTTTTTTAAAAGATTTATTTATTTATTATGTATACAGTGTTCTGCCTGCAGGTATCCTTGCAGGTCAGAAGAGGGCACCAGATCTCATTACAGATGGTTGTGAGCCACCATGTGGTTGCTGGGAACTGAATTCAGAACCTCTGGAAGAGCAGCTAGCGCTCTTAACCTCTGAGCCATCTCTCCAGCCCATTCCCTGAATTTTAAGAACAATTTTCTACTTTTTTAATTAAAATTTTGTTCTTATGTGTATGAGTGTCTACATGGATGTCTGTGCACCTTTTGCATGCCTAGTATCCACAGAGGCCAGAAGAGGGCATCCAATCCTTGGAACTGGAGTTACAGATGGTTGTGGGGTGGGAATTGAACCTGGGTCTTTTGCAAGAGCAATAAGTGGCACAAAGATGTCAGGTGTCAGCTTTCTCCTTCTGCCTTGTTATGAACAGGGGTTCTCTTGTTCTTTGTACCGCTGCATATGTGAACTTCTGGCTGATTGAATAGTCTACAGATGTCTCTTAGGTCCATTCTACCTGTGATAGCATTGAACTCAGATGTTTTGTTTATTTGGGAGGGGTGACCCATATATAGGTGGGAGTGAGATATTAAAGCCATCTACTGTTCTTGTGTTGTGTGTTTGGGGTTTTTGTTTTGATGAGCTGGGGTCTCATTATGTAGTCCTGGCTGTCCTGAAACTTGCTACGTATAGCATACTGGCTTAGAATTCACAGAGATCCACCTGCCTCTGTCTTCCAGGTGTGTACCCCTTCACCAGATGTGCTGTGTTTAATCTGTTACTTTACATGGCTTAGTAATTGTTTTATGAAATTGGGTACACCTGTGTTTGATATATAAATTGCAATGTCCTTCTGATGAATTTTTCCCTTTATCAAGGGAAGGGTGCTGGGAATGGAACACAGGACCTTCAGAAGAACAGCGAGTGCTCTTAACCACTGAGCCATCTCTCCAGCCCAGTTCTCCATTTTTTTTTTTTTTTTTTTGGTTTTGCGAGACAGGGTTTCTCTGTGTAGCTTTGCGCCTTTCCTGGAACTCGCTTTGGAGACCAGGTTGGCCTCGAACTCACAGAGATCCACCTGCCTCTGCCTCCTGAGTGCTGGGATTAAAGGCGTGCGCCACCACCGCCCGGCCCAGTTCTCCATTTTTAAGTTTAAGTTTCATTGACATACTCTTTCCCCTCACCCCTCAAGACAGATTTCTCTGTGTAGACCTGACTGTCCTTGAACTCACTTTGTAGACAAGGCTGACCTCGAACTCACAGAGATCCACCTACCTCTGCCTCCTGAGTGCCAGAATTAAAGGTGTGTGCCACCCCACCACCATGCACAGTTTGACATACTATTTTCATTATTTATTATATTATATATATATATTGATTAGGACTCAAAAGATAGATGCAGGTGGATCCTCAAATTTGAGGTCACCCTGGTCTACTGTAACACAAATCTTAAAAGTTCTTATTAATAAAAAACCCAGAGCCAGATATTGGGGTGAAAGCTGAAAGATCGTGGAAACAGAACAAGCCAGCCACATTGTGAGGCTCCCTGTTTACACATGCCTTATACACCTTTGTGTGCCCTGCCATCTTCCTTCCTAGTGCTGGGATTAAAGGCATGTGCCACCACACCTGGCTCTGTTCCCAGTGTGGCCTTGAACTCACAGAGGTCCTGATGGATCTCTGCCTCCCAAATGCTAGGATTAAAGGTGTGTGCTACCAGTGCCTGACCTCTTTGTTTTAATAGAGTGGCTGGCTTTGTGTCCTCTGATTCCCCAGGCAAGCTTTATTGGGGTACTCAATATATCACTACATATGAGTTCTAGGGCTACACAGAGAGACCCTGTCTTCTTTTTTAATGATTTATTATTTTTATTTGATGTACATTGGTATTTTACCTGTAAGTATGTCTGTGAGAGGGTTGTTGGATCCCCTGAAACTAGAGCCAGAGACAGTTGTAGGCCACTGTGTAGGTGTTGGGAATTGAACCTGGGTCCTCTGGAAGAACAGCCAGTGCTCTTAACCACTGAGCTACCTCTCCAGCCCCAAGAGAGATTCTATCTTAAAAACAACAATAACAACAACAAAAGGCAGTTGGCTCTTGCTTCGTATTGTCTAATCCTGTGTTTAGATGGCTTATGAAAAGTGGCCTGGCTACTAGTCAGAAGTGAATAGCCCTGTTCCCTGAGCTCTAGCCGGCGTTAGCTATTTTTGCTTGATTTAATAGCTGCTAATCAGAATGATATTACACATAGTCTTTAATTTTCACTTCCTTAATTACTAGGGAAGTTGGGTCTTTAAAAAAAACATGTTTATTGTTTATATTTACACTTCAGTGCATATTCAGTTCAAGGCCACAGGTATTTTATGTGTCTACCCTGTGACCAGGTGTTCTCAAGGACAAATGACCTAATGAAGACAAGCGTCTGGGAGAGCAAGGGCGATGCAGAAATACATGGCTGACTGTATGTCATAGGTAGAGTCACAGTATTGCTAGGCAGTTTGGACAAAGGCCTCTCGGTAGAAACAAGGATGAGGCTGATCCTACCTGAAAAACCAGGGTTTTTGTTGTTGTTGTTCCTTTAAGATAGGGCCTTTCACGTAGCCCAGGCTGATCTCAAACTAGATCTGTAGCTGCAGATGATTTTGAACGTTTGATCCTCCAGTTTCCACCTCTCAAGAGCTAGGACTAAAGGCATGTGCCACCATTTTTGGCTTTGAGTAGTCTCTCAAAACCCAAGTGACTTTAGGGCTAAACAACAGATAAAAATGTGTCCAGGAGCTGGGCGGCAGTGGCTTTAATCCCAGCACTTGGGAGGCAGAGCCAGGTGGATCTCTGTGAGTTCGAGGCCAGCCTGGTTTACAGAGCAAGGTCCAGGGCAGGCACCAAAACTACACAGAGAAACCGTGTCTCAAAAAACAAAAACAACAACAAAAAATAACAACAAAAATATATGTCCAGGAGAAAAAATAATGTACTCAGAAAGAAACCAAATGTTGAGAGCAAGAGAGGAGGTATATGGAATTGTAAGGCTTGTATTATGGCTAAAATATGGAATGCAGGGGCTGAGGGATACTGGGACATTGGCTGGAAGACACTGATCCAAGTTAAACTAAGGAATCTGGTATTTGTCCTGAGGACTTTATTGTCATCCTTAAAGAGGAATGTCTTGGGGGCTGGGGATGGCTCAGTTCAGATCCCCATCACCCATGTGAAAAGCCAGGCACATGTCTGCAATCCCAGCATCGGGAGAAGGTGGCTGAGAAGACAGTCTAGCCAAACCTCACTAGCTTCATGTTTAGTGAGATACAATGACGCAAAAAAGCAAGATGGAGATCCGGAAAACCTCTGGTCTCCATATGCATGTGAATATACCTGCAAAAATGTTGCACACAATCCTGTAGACACACATGCAAACATCCACATGAGCACCTTCATGTGTTCACCCACATGGACACTACATACGAGTCACACACACAAACACAGACACATACAAAAAAGAGTGACAGTGACATGAGCTGATTGGCGTGTGCCTTCTCGTTTCTGAGATGGGTTCTTGCTATGAAGCCCAGGCTGTTCCTCCTACCTCAGGCTCTCAAGTGCCCAGGATCACAGGAATGCCTGATGTGTGTTTTAGAAAGATCTTTCTGGATAGCCAGGACGGAAGATGCATGCCTGTGATCCCAGCACTCAGGAGGTTGAGGCAGGAGGATCATGTTCAAGGATAGCAGGAGCCATATAGTGAGAACCTGTCTAATAACAAAACCAAGGAGGAGGAGGAGGAGGAGAAGTGGGGAGAAGAGGAGGAGGAAGAGGAGGAGGAAGGGGGCCTCTAATGGTGGCAGTTGGGGAAGCAGAAAGGCAGTTACCATAACCTAGAAAGAGCCTCTGGCAACAGAGGTAGATTTGGAAGGCCAGAGCATGTGAACTAGGCTTGTTTGTGTTTATAGCTGTTTATCAGAAGTTGTAGATAAGATTATGAATATATTCTTTATGTATTACACACAGCCATTCTATATTTGCCCTACTTAAAACTTTATTTCATGATTCTCCCCTTCAATTTTTTAAGTTGTAGTAAAACATAACATTTACCATCTTCATCATTTTTTTTAAATATTTATTTATTTATTTATTATTTATACAGAAGAGGGCACCAGATCTCATTACAGATGGTTGTGAGCCACCATGTGGGTGCTGGGAATTGAACTCAGGACCTCTGGAAGAGCAGTCAGTGCTCTTAACCTCTGAGCCATCTCTCCAGCCCCTGCATCTTCATCATTTTTAAGTATACAGTTCCATGTTGCTAAGCCTCTCACAAGAGTCTAAATCCAATCTCCAATCATGACTTTCCTCCTTTTTTTTTTAAATCTTATGTTTATTGGTGTTTGCCTGCATGTATGTCTATGTGGGGGTGTCAGAAGCCCTGGAACTGTAGTTACAGACAGACGAGAGCTGCCATGTAGATGCTGGGAATTGAACCCAGGTCCTCTAGAAGAGGAGCCTGTGCTCTTAACCACTGAGCCATCTCTCCCCAGCCCCCGTGACTTTCCTTTTAACGTAGTTTAGTTGAATTTTATTGAAAATAAGTTAAAATTTGTAAAGTCACCTTTTAAGCAATAATGATTGGTGACTGCTCAGTGCCTAATATTATTTAATATGCTTTTTGTTTGTTTGGTTTGGTTTTGGCTTTTTAGGTGGTATCTCTTTCTATAGTCCAGGCTTATCTGAAACTCATTATGTATCTCAGGCTGGCCTCAAATTTGAAATAATCCTCCCACCTTTTCTTTCCAAGTCTGGGATCATAAGCATAGCTGCCACTCCAACTGTGTGATGCTCTCCAATACACGGTTTCACACAATCTTCATAAACATACTTCTTTTTTTTTTTTTAAAGATCTACCTATTTATTTATTATATATGCAATGTTCTGCCTGCATGTATGCCTGCAGGCCAGAAGAGGGAATCAATCTCATTACAGATGGTTGTGAGTCACCATGTGGTTGCTGGGAATTGAACTCAGGACCTCTGGAAGAGCAGCCAGTGCTCTTAACCTCTGAGCCATCTCTCTAGGCCCCCATAAGCATCCTTCTAAGGAGGATATTATCTCCATTTTACAGACTGGAAAGCTGAGGCTAAGAGGTGTTACATGATCCCTTTCTCCAAGGTTTCCTGAAGACAGAATCTGAAGAGAGGAATTATCTTGACCATGCTAGTATTTCACGCCACATGGGAGAATTTAAAAAAAAAAAAATCTAACCTGAGAGATTAGATGATTGGCTGCTGGAAAGATCAGACTATTTTTGAAGAATTAAAGAAGATAGCAATTTTTTTTTAAAAGCAGAGTCTTATTGAACTGGGACTCACTATATAGACCAGGCTGGCCTCGAACTCACAGAGATCCGCCTGCTTCTGCCTCCACAGCGCAGGGATTAAAGGCGTGCGCCACCATAGCTGGTCACAACTTCTTTTTGATGGGTTTATCTGAAAATGCTACTGGAATATACTGGTGAGATGTCAATAGACAGTTGCAAGTGGGAGAGAAGCTGGACGAGAATTTGTAGGCACAGCAGGCAGTGACCCGGCATCAGCAAACACAGTGACGAATTATATAAACTACTTAAGCCACAGCCCAAATTGGCTATCTTGCTCACGCTATCACTTCTTCTTAAATGCTGAGGTTTTCAGGAGGGCCATCAAAATACAGTGACAGAAAAAGATAAGTTTGGAACATTAATCCTGGAGGAACAAAGTATGTCACCCAGGTTTACAGACTTCGAGTTCCAGCTTTCACACTCCATGCCTGGTGTTAGGAGACTGATTTTGACTATTGGCCTGCAAAAGTATTTTCATATGTGCAATGCCCTTGAGGCCAGATAGGGACATCCGATCCCCTGGAACTGGAGTTCTAGATGGTTGTGGGCTGCTTTGTGGATGCTGGGAATTGAACTTGGGTCTTCTGGAAGAGCAGCCAGTGCTCTTAACCAACTTCAATAATACTGTTAGTCTTTAAAACTTTTATTTATTTATTTTTTCAACAGCTAGTCACGGCAGTGCAGCACTTGGGAGGCAGGTGGATCTCTGTGAATTCAAGGCCATTCTCATCTACATAGCAGTTCCTAAGACATCCAGGGCTAGTTGATGAAACACTGTCTTAAAGGTTTTTTTTTTTTTTAATTAATTAATTTCTTTTGTGTATGCCATAGTATGCATGTTGACCTCAAGAGAAAATTTACAGATGTTGTTTCTCTCCTTCCACAATGTGGATCCCAGGGATGAAACCAAATTCACCAGACTGGGCAGCAAGTCCCTTTACCCTCTGAGTCACCTGCCAGCCCCTGTTCTTTTCTGCTGTTCATTCACCCATCAAACATGTCCTCTCTGAAGATTTCTGAGAGTCAGGTTATGAAGCCATTAGGCTCACTGAAGGTTGTGGCTAGGAAAGCAACAGGACCCGACAGAGTTTTGACAGAACTCTCTTCTGGATGGTCGGACAAAGGTTCTCTACGGAAATGTCTAAGTTAGGGGCTTATGAACCTGGTGAACAGCCAGGTCTGGGGACAGTTTTCTGATTTCAGTACAATAAGAAAGAAATGTATGTTATTAAAAGAGGCTAAAGTACAACCAGCTAATGTGACCTCAGTGGTGGATGGCTGCAGCGACCAGGTGAGAACTGGTAGGATGCAGAGACAGAGAGGTGCATGGACAACCAGCTAATGTGACCTCAGTGGTGGACGGCTGCAGCGACCAGGTGAGAACTGGTAGGATGCAGAGACAGAGAGGTGCATGGACAACCAGCTAATGTGACCTCAGTGGTGGATGGCTGCAGCGACCAGGTGGGAACTGGTAGGATGCAGAGACAGAGAGGTGCACATTTGAGTCATTCAGATGGAAGAGGCAGAGCCCCCACTTCCTCCTTCTGTAAGACAGCCCTAAGTGTTTTATTTTTAACTGTTTTGGGGGCTCTAGGAATGGCTCAGTGGTTAAGAGTGCGTTAGAGGACCTGTGTTCAATAGCATCCGTGTTGGGGAGTTCATTATTGCCAGGAACTGTAGCTGGCCTCAAAGGGCACCTGTGAATACATTTAACACAGGCATACACACATAAATGCAAATAAAATATTTTTAATTAAAAATGTATTTATTTTTATGTGGTGTTTTGCCTGAATGTATGTCTGTGTGAGGGTGCCAGATCCCCAGACACTTGGGAGCTGCCATGTGGGTGCTAGGAATTGAACCAGGGTCCTCTGGAATAGCAGCCAGTGCTTTTAACCACTGAGCCATCTCTCCAGACCAGTAAAAATAAAATAAAATAATAAAATACTTTTAAAAATACATAAATATATATTGATTTTTCCAGACAGGGTTTTTCAGGTTGGCCTGAACTCAGAGATCTGCCTGTCTCTGCCTCCTGAGTGCTGGGATTAAAAGTGTGCACTACCATTGGCCAGCTTAAGTATTTTTTAAAAATTAAAACTTTTGTTTTTCTAGGGTGTGTGTGTGTGTGTGTGTGTGTGTGTGTGTGTTATAGAAGTTATTCCTTTGAGGCACAGTCTGAATGAATGCAGAGATTGTGATTTTCTGCTAGGCTGGCAGCCAGTGAGTCCCAGCCATCCTCTTATCTCTGTCCCCACAGCCCTGGGGTTACAGTAGGCAGAACAGGACACTGGCTTGTTATGTGGTGTTAGGATCTGAACTCAGGTCCTCAGGGTTGCACAAGTGCTCTTAATCATTGAGCCATCTCAATGATTAAGTATTTCCTCTCTCTCCCCCCCCCTTCCTCTCTCTCTATCTCAAGACAGAGTTTCTCTGTGTGATAACCCTAGCTGTACTGGAACTCGCTCTGTAGCCCAGGCTGGTCTCAAACTCACAGAGATCCACCTGCCTCTGCCTCTGAAGTGCTGGGATTAAGGGCGAGTGCCACCATCAGCCCAGTTCTCATTTCCTTTTCTTTGCACTTGTTTTGCAGATTCCCATCTCCTCCCAAACTGTTCTCAAGCCTTCTAGTTTTCCTTCACTTTCATAAAACCAAGAGCGAAACAAGAGACAGTCAATAAGGGCTTACAAGTTTCGAAGCATTTTGTTCACTGCGGCCAGATACATCGGTGTAGGAGTAGATTCCATTAGACAAGTTCAGACTGGGAGAAGAAATGGCAGGCTGAAAGATGTTCACTGGATCACCAGCTTTCTTAAACCCTAGGGAGGTTCTCCAGAGGGTGACCCCGTTTTTCTCTCCAGAGTTTTTACTGGGCGTCTGAGAGGACAGTTCAGGAAACTATAAAGAAGCCGGAACAGCTTGAGTGCCGCCTCCTCAAATATTAACATCAACAACTCAACAGTAAAATTCATTAAGTCGTCTCCCTCCTCCTCCCACAAGCACAGATCCAAAGCTAGGACACAGAAGCGGCTAGTGCCTTTCTTGATGGCCCAGCCTGCTCTTCCTTATTCCAGCCTGGGTTTCACAAGGAAATTGACGCCCCCATCTCGGGAAGGGGCACCAGTGGCCAAGAGTACCTCCACTTTCTCTTCACTGCCAAGTAGGCGAAGATTGAAGCAAAATGAGGCAAAGGCTGCAGCTGGCTGTGCCAGAGGAGGACTGGTCTGCCTGGGTATTCAGTGAAATCAAGGATTGGGGCAGGGGGTGTTTATGAGCCAACTTGGAGCTGCTGACGGAATTAAAAAAAAAAAAAAAAAGGAACTGGGAGGAGTGGGGGACTAATATCGGGTTTGGGGCGTGCTTGTTCCATGGGGGAGGTGCCCTTGAGGAGGATCAGTCAGAGAGGAGGATGCTGATGGGGCACAGGGGCGGGACAGAGATGACTCTTGGCTAAGATTGGATAACCGCTGAGGGCGGGAGCTGGCCTTGCACAGCCTGGGTCCCCAGTTTGGTAATTGGCGATATATACGGCCAGCCGCGGCCACCGCAGCGCGAGCGGGCTGGTCAGCAGCGCACGTGCCAGGCTCCGGGGCCCTTTCTCCTACGCGCACAAGTCCTTTCTGTCCTGCTTTTCTTCGTCTGGTCCTGAAATCCACTCCATCTTCGGCTCTCTTGGCTCTCGCCCAGCCCTCACCCCAAGCTCCGAACCTCGTCCTCTGCTGAAGCGAAATGGCCACAGCCTTGAATTTCTCACGTGGTTTCAAAGCGGAGCTGATCCAACCCTATAACTTCGAGATGTCCCGGGACTTAAGGCCCTTTTTGGAGGAGTACTGGTGAGAGCTGGTGAGGGGGAAGGACCAACTGCTTTGAGGGGAGTGGAGACGGGGAGTGAAAGCCTGTAAGGTTTCCAACGCAGCCGGGGTAGTGACTCCAACCGCCCCCACCCCCGTCCCGCCCCGTCCTTCAAAGTACATTTCAAAGAGATTAGAGCTGGAAGAAAGGATCCAGAAGGGAGAAGATGGGGAGAGGGGTGTGGGAAGAGACAAAAACAAAGGGGAAAAATGGTAACTACAGCTGAGGAATGAGATTGACCTGAATGAAGCACTATTAGGTGGAAAGAGAGAGAGAGAGAGAGAGAGAGAGAGAGAGAGAGAGAGAGAGAGAGAGAGAGAGAGAGAGAGAGAGAGAGAGAGAGAGAGAGAACCCGCCGGCGCAGGTGCCTGGGGTCAGTCTTTCCTACACAATTATGTTTCCCAAATGTCCCATCTTGGCTGCTCTGAAGTTGGGAACCCTTTGCTTTCCCAAAGCTCTCTGTCTTATCCTTAAAGCGCCCCAGACACGTTCTGTGGGCTGATTTTGTTGTTCAATCAACTCGCCCTGAGCCCAAAAGGCAGAAGATGTTGCTACACTCTCCTTACATCACAGCCTGGATGGTGCAGTTATTGGCTGCGGGCAGACCGGCTGACGGGCTGACAAAATTGTCGTCTGCCCCGACTTCACTGAGAAAGTAATCCTTACAGAGAGAGACCTTGCATATGGCTCCTGCCCTGTGCTAGGTACTTCAGATGTGTGAAGACTGCTAAAGTATCACCCACCGCCACTTCCCCATACAAATAAGGAAGCCAAAATGTCACACAGGACCTCCAGTCTACGAGTCCCTTGGGGAGATGAGTGGGCTTTCCTCTAAGCAGTGCCCACCTGTGAATCCCTCCCCTCTGCTTTCTGCCCTCCAGGGGAAGTTCGTTCCTCATAGTTCTCATCTATCTGTTGCTCATCATTGTGGGCCAGAACTGCATGAGAGCGCGGAAGGGCTTCCACTTGCAGGGGCCTCTCATCCTCTGGTCCTCCTGTCTGGCAATATTCAGGTAAGATTCTCCTCCACCTATTCCCTGTCTGTTCTTTAGTCCTGACACCTCGTTTTATCTTAACCTAAGGCTCTCTAAAGTCCTCAGCTGCATTGACTTTTCCATATTACCTTGTTTTTCTCTTTTCTTGAGCTCAAGATGGCAGTCTCTGTTCTGTCCTACACCTATTTATTTATTTATTTATTTATTTATTTACTTATTTGTGTTTTTTGAGACAGGGTTTCATTGTATAATAGCCTTGTCTATCCTAGAACTAGCTCTGTAGATCAGACTGGCCTTGAACTCACATCAACCCACTTGCCTCTGCCTCCCGAGTGCTGGGATTAAAGTCATGTGCCACTACCACCTGGACCATACCTTTTAAAAATGCTTTTTTTTGGGGGGGAGGAGCTTAAGACAGGGTTTCTCTGTGTAGTTTTGGAGTCTGTCCTGGATCTCGCTCTGTAGACCAGGCTGGCCTCAAACTCACAGAGATCCGCTTGGCTCTGCCTCCCGAGTGCTGGGATTAAAGGCATATGCCACCACCGCCTGGCCTAAAAATGCTTCCTTTTAAAGACAGCTTCTCAAGCTGTGTCCCAGACTGCTCTAATTGCTCTAATTGCCACCACGGAACCCAGGCTGGCCTCAAACTCACTGTGACCTTCTTGCCCCAGCCTCCTGAATTCTGGGAACACAGATGCTAGGCTCTACCCCATTCCTCTTGTGCTCATAAAATCGATACATCAACAAATTTCCCTAGCCTTGCCGGGCGGTGGTGGCACACACCTTTAATCCCAGCACTCGGGAGGCAGAGCCAGGCGGATCTCTGTGAGTTCGAGGCCAGCCTGGGCTACCAAGTGAGCTCCAGGAAAGGCGCAAAGCTACGCAGAGAAACCCTGTCTCGAAAAACCAAAAAATAAATAAATAAATAAATAAATAAATTTCCCTAGCCTTAAATATCTTAGTCCCTAAATTCCTCGTCAAAGACCATCAGCCACTTCCCCAGCCCCTCCCGCTCATATTCTTCCCTATATCACCGCTCATATCTTCCGACTCTCACCCCATCTCAAGAACCCCATTCTTGACTTTTAGTTTCACCCCTCCCCCACACCGATTGGCCTTTTCTCAACCCCTATCTCCTGGAGAATACTTGTTAGATCTGTCAGATTGGCCCCAGGATCTCAAAAGCTGGAACCACCCCCTTGGAAGGGTAAGGAGGTGATGGAGCTTAGAGCGCTGTCCAGATGAGAATGAGGTGGGGGTGGGTTCATGCAGGGGGAACGGGCCCTTAGACCTTTGTGCTCTGTCTGACTTCAGTATCCTGGGTACAGTGAGGATGTGGAAGTATATGGGAATACTGCTATTCACACGGGGCTTCCAGCAGACCGTCTGCTTCACCAGCTACACTGATGACACCATAGTCAAATTCTGGTCCTGTCTCTTTGTTCTCAGCAAGATTGTTGAACTCGGTGAGTGTCCAGGCTTTGTCTCTGGTGCCCAGTGACTTGTATCCTCCTCACAGCCCTCCCCTTACCCATCACATGGAGAGTCTCTTCCCTACCCCTAGGTCCTAACAACCTATTGCTCCCTCTTCCCCACCCTGAGAACTCCTGCTGCGTCCCCACACCCAGGGTGGTGGGCGGTCCTAGCACTGGGTGGTATGCCAGCTGTGACTCCTCACCTCTCAGGGGACACGGCCTTCATCATCCTGCGGAAGCGTCCGCTCATCTTTGTGCACTGGTATCACCACAGCACGGTGCTACTGTACACAAGCTTTGGCTACAAGGACAGAGTGCCTTCAGGTGGCTGGTTCATGACCATGAACCTGGGTGTCCATTCCATCATGTACACCTACTACACCCTGAAGGCTGCCAAAGTGAAACAACCCAGCATGCTTCCCATGGTCATCACCAGCTTGCAGATCCTGCAGATGGTGATGGGAGCCATCTTTGGCATCCTGAATTACATCTGGAGGCAGGAAAAAGGATGCCACACGACAATGGAACACTTCTTCTGGTCCTTTATGTTGTATGGGACCTATTTCATCCTATTTGCTCACTTCTTCCACAAAGCCTACCTCAGGCCCAAGAGCAAAGTTAAACCCAAGAGCCAATGAGAGGTGGAAAGAAAGCCGGAGCCTCAGGCTTTCCTCCACGGCACTAAGGTTTAGGTGTGAGAGAATGATTAGGGTACCTTCTTTGTATGTTTTCCCCCCTGGGACATATACCCCCGAGTGGCAGGAAGCTATGACAACCAAGAAATGTCATCCTTGGAATAGGGTGTGCTTTGATCTTTCTGCCTTAAATGTGAAGGCCAACCAAACCCTAGGAAGGGGATGGATAGGACTGAGGTCCTTAAAATTGAGTTATTTATATTTATATTTAGAAATCTTTCTCTTCTTGCTCTATTTTTTAAATTAAAGAGGTCAACATCATTTTGAGAGTTTGTGGACTTGAAGGGGAAAAGCGGATTCTGTGAAGGCTGCTGACAGAGATCTGCAGGTGGGAAGCCTGAGGGTGTGTGGGAAGACAGAGGCACACACAAACACTCAAGAAGAATCCTAGGCCTGGGAGGCGCTGAATAAATGTCTGTTACAGACTAGAATTTTATTGCTGTGAGAGGTCCACGCCTCTGAAAGGAACAGTGAGAAACAAGTGCTAAAATCATAGGCTTCCTAAATTGCAAAATAGATCCCTGAAAGTTAAGCGGTAGAGACCAGACCTGCCAGCTGTCCTCCCTGAGACCACGAGGTGGCGTCGCAGCACCAGCATAGGACGATCCCTGTCAACTAGCTGGTCTCACCCAGCTTCCCTTTCCTTGACTCCAGGAATCCCTGCTTCCCCATCCTGGAGGAAAGGAGTGAGACTGAAGCCTCCCAAGCCCGGAGGCTCACTCCGTTCCTGTACATCCAGCTGTCCGCTTGGACAATGGGAAGGATGAGAGGAAGGAGGACTCAACCGCGAGTCTGAATCATCAGGCCTTTGACAGTCCGCGCACGTTTATTTCAGTGATCTTTGAAAACGGGATAGGGGAAGTCTGGAGAAGGCGGGATGGGCCAAGGGTGAATTGGCCCTGGGGGAGCTGGTCCCTATTCCTGGCCTTAGTCCCAGGGGCGCGGTCTCCGTTTAGGGGCCAGACCACCCCTCGGGGCGGTGAAGGGAAAGGCCCCCTTCGGAGCCTGCCGCCCCTCCCCGGGTGCCCAAGCACCCCTTTCAGACCTTGGGACGAGGGCAAGCCAGTCTAGGCGACCCTTGTCCGGGGAGGCTGTGAATTACTGCCCCGCCCTCGGGGATGATCCACAGACCTGCGGCTCACACTGGCCGTTCCACGGCGTACTGGCAAGGGCTGAGGTTGGCGGCCGGAGGCGGCCCGGGCACGGCGGGGTAGCTGAAAGAGGCGTGCTGTTTGGCTTTGAGCCGCAGGCTAGCCAGGCTCGAGTTACACGGGTCCCGGTATACATAGGGGGAGGAGGCGGCTGCAGCGGCGGCTGCGGCTGCCGAGGCGTAAGGGCAGGACACTGCCCCGGAGGACACGGCGGCTGGAGCCAGCCCGGGGGGTGCCCCGCCCAGGCCCTGCAAGGCTCCGGGACCTGGTACGGTGCCCGGAGCAGCGGCGGCCGAGGGCACCATGGAGGCGGCGATGGAGCTGGGTGGTGAGAATACCGGCTGCGAAGCCAGAGGCCCCACGTTGACCGAGTTGAAGGCGAACGGGAAGGTCTTGGCGGCGAGCGGCGGGGCGAGCGCTTTGGGCGGCCAGTTGCCATACGAGTAGCCGGGGTACACCTCCTCGTAGGGCGGCACCAGGCCCCCGAGCGGGGCTGCGAAGCCACCCTTGCACAGCTCCGCCTGCTGGCTGCGCTCCCGCTTCCGCCACTTGGCGCGTCTGTTTTTGAACCACACCTGCGGGCATCGGAGAAAGGTTGTCAGGACACGGGGCGGCTGGGGAGTGGACCACCCAGAGTATGATCGAGCCCGGGCAGGGAAGATCAGAGGTGGATGCAAGCTGGAAGGGAGGAGCGCACTGAGCCAGGGGGGCCGAGAAGAGAAGCCAGCGACCGCAGGGTCAGGGGGGAGCAGCTCGGGATCAAGATAAGGAGAAGGTGAGCCCTGGTCCTGGGCCGGGCGAGGAATCGCTTGACAGGGAGTGGCAGGCAAGGCTGCTGGAAGGTGGGGATCCCCGGGCGGGAACTGGAGCCGACGTGGGGCCCGCACCGCAGGAGCCACCAGCTACTTGGGGGCGCCCCCGCGAGAGCGAGGTGCTTGCAGGTGAGGGCTGCGGATCAAGCGGAGCCGTACCCGCACGCGGGCCTCGGTGAGGTTGGTCCACACCGCGATCTCTTCGCGCGTGCTCATGTCGGGGTAGCGATTCCTCTGGAAGGTGGCCTCCAGCTCCTGCAGTTGCTGGCTGGTGAAGTGCGTGCGCTGCCGCCGCTGCTTCTTCTTCAGAGAGCCGTCCTCGGGGGAACCCCCCGGCAGTGAGGCCGAGGCCTTCTCCGAGTCTGAGGGGCAGAAGGAAGCAGGTTATGGGGGGCAGGGGTTAGGGCCCGTGCGGATTCTCTTGGCTCTGGGACCTCAAGGAATTCCTCAAGCCCTGGCTGGCTTCCACCCAGATTGCCACTCTGGATCCCACACGCCCATCAAGGCTAAACTGTTTTCTCCTCCACCCCCAGAAGGGGGCGCGCTCACCACTGTGCTCCTGGCCTTTGCAGCCATGTTCCGGGAGAGGAGGGTGTGGAGTGCCCGCATCTGACAGTGACAGCGCAGGGCTCCGAGCCTCGGCCTCGCTGAGCAGCCCGAACTCCATGGAGGGTGGGCTCTAGAGGAAAGAGAAGACAGGTCAAGTTAACAGAGGTAAAAACCGGGGACTTAGGGCCATCCAGACGGGGTGGTGCATGCCTGTGATCCTAGTGCTCAAGAAGCAGAAGCAGGAAGATCGCCCATGCGTTTGAGCCTAGCCTACCCTACACTGTGAGCACCAGGTCAGCCAAGAGCACATAGCAAGCCCCTGCCTCAAGCAAACAAAACAACAACAAAACCATGGGGTTATCAGGCTCCTAATAGGGTCTCCCCCACAACATTCTTGCCTCTTTTCTCACCCACGGACACAAAGCTAGCCCGAACGTTGTACTCTTGAAGAGCATGCGAAGAGATGGCTCAGGGGTTAAAAGCACTGGCTGCTCTTCCAGAGGACACCACTTCCGATTCCCAGCACCCACAAGGCTAGCAGCTCACAGCTATCTATAATTCACTTCCAGTGGATCCAAAGCCTTCCGTCTCCCCCAGGGACTAGGCACTTGGGTGCACAGACATACATGCAAGGAAGATGCCCATACACTGAAAATAAATCCTTTTAAAAAAATAGAGCTGAGTCGGGCGGTGTTGGTGCACGCCTTTAATCCCAGCACTCGGGAGGCAGAGCCAGGTGGATTTCTGTGAGTTCGAAGGCTAGCCTGGTCTACAAAGTGAGTTCCAGGAAAGGCGCAAAACTACACAGAGAAACCCTGTCTTGAAAAACAAAACTAACCAACCAACAAACAAACAAAAAAATAGAGCTGAGAAAGAGAAGCCCAATGAGGAGAGGGTGTGTTCTGAGAGGTTTTATGCACACATGTGCACTACAGATTCGCTAACTGTTGGACCCATGTCTAGTGTCATAGCCGTTCCATTTTATTTGTTTGAGGCAGGATCTCATGTAGCTCAGGCTAGACTTAATCTGTGATCATCCTCCCTCTCTTCCCTTGAATGCTGGAATTACAGGCCTGTGTTACCATGCCTAGCTAAATTTCAGTTTTATTTATTTATTTACTATTTATTTATTTTGGTGGGGGGAGTTTCGAGACAGGGTTTCTCTGTGTAGCCCTGGCTGTCCTGAAACTCCCTCTATAGACTAGGCTGGCCTTGAACTTATAGAGATCTGCCTACCTGTGCCTCCTGAGTGCTGGATTAAAGACATATACCACCACCACCCACTTATAGTTTTTTTTTTCCTTTTTTTAAAAAATAGTTTTATTATTTTTTTTAAATGTGATATTTGTTTAGAGGCAGGTGTGGTAATGTAGATCTGATTTCAGCACCCAGAAGGTAGAGGCTCTGGATTTTAAGACCAACCTTGGCTACGTGAGACCCTGTCTCAAAAAACAAGGGGCGATTCAGTTGGTAAACTGCCTGTTGTGCAAGCATGAGGACCTACATTTGATTTTTTTAGCACCCACATAACATCACCCTGTAACCCCAGCTCCGGGGAGGTAGAAACAAGAGGACCCAGCAGTCTGCTTGTCAGGCAGTCAGACTGACTCGCCACCTCTGAGTTCAAGGATAGACTCAACGAGAAGCAAAATGACGAGGGAAGAGACAGATGCTGATTTCTGCCTTCACACATATGTGCATGTGCACCTTCATACACACAAACATGTACACAAAGAATATCTCTTTAGATTTCCAGTAGAGCATCTCTATTCCAAAAGCTCTGAAACTGCAGGCCAGGGAAATGGCTCACTAATTGAGAGCATTGGTTGCTTGCTCTTCTAGAGGTCGGGAGTTCAATTCCCAGGAACCCACATGGTGGCTCACAACCATCTATAACTGTAGTCCCATGGGATCGGATGCCCTCTCCTGGTGTGCAGGCACACATGCAGATTAAAATATCCATATGTATAAAATAAAATAATTAAAAAATAAACCTGAGAGCCAGGTGGTGGTTGCCCATGCCTTTAGTGCCAGCACTCAGGAGGCAGAGGCAGGTAGATCTCTGTGAGTTTGAGGTCAGTTTGAGGCCAGCCTGGTCTACGGAGCCAGTCCCAGGACAGGTTCCAAAGCTACACAGAGAAATCCTGTCTCAAAAAAATAAAAACAACAACAAAACCCAATAAAACAAACAAACAAACAAAAAAACAAACAAAACCCCAAACCCTGAAACTGGAAATGTACCCCCAAACTTGGAATTCAGAGAATTCCAGGTCTCAGATACTGACATTAAGATTAAGGATGATCAGCCTGGCTCACCCGATTCATAGGTGGAACCTAGAAACCAAAGTGGCTCAACTAAGTCACTGAGCTTATAAACTGTACGAGGACCTGAAGTAGATCTGTGGGCTCCTAAAGAGGCTTTTCAAATTGTGTCCCGTGGAGCCCCCTGCAGGCCCCAGCAGGAATTTCACCAGCCCTCCAGCTTGGGTTGGCTTCAGCAGTAGGGCAGTTCTGCTTGTTTGGGTTTCTAACACTTCTGCAAGGATTTTGTTTGAATAAATGGTTCCATGTCAAAACGAAGTTTGGAAAACACAGGGTGGGGTTAGAGAGGTGGCTTAGTGGCTTAAAGCATCTGTTCTCGCAGAGGATCTGGGTTCGATTCCCAGCACCCATATGGTAGCTCACCACCATCCGTAACTCCAGTTCCAGGGGATCTGGTATCCTTGTCTTGTCTCCATGCATGTAAGACAGTCACACAAAGTAAAAATAAAAAACAATAAATAAAAATCTGAAAGTTAAAAGAAGAAAAGAAAATCACAGGGCACTTAGGCCCCTTCTGTTCCTCTGCTTGTCTAAAACATGTTACCTCGTGGTAGTCACCCCTCCATCTCATGCCTGGCCTCTCTCACACCATTCCAGATAGTATGTATAGATTCCTTTAGACTCATACCCCAAAACACACCACACACACACACACACACACACACACACACACACACACACACACACACGTGCATGCTTATACTTGCTGCTAGTATTCCTATCCCAAACCTAGCCTGACCTTGTCAAGGAGCCTGCATGGGTCCCTATGGAGGGTTCCTTTGCAGGGTCCTCCTTCTGGTCAGCTCTCCCAAGACCTCTTGTGGGAGGAAAGAAACGGGACAGTCCTGGCTCTCTTGACTCCTGGAGCCTCTTGGGCAGAAAACAGAAACTAGAATAGAGGGCAAGAGCTAGGTGTGTGTCTGTGGGTGGTGGGTGGGGGTGTCTCTGTCTCTAACACCTTCTCCCCATCATCAGGGACATAGTGCAGGCTACATGGGGAGGCATTAATGAGGTGGATTAGCCAAGATTGAGATGAGCATCACTTGTCTGGTCTGAATTTATTAAGAGCCTTTCTCAAGGGTGTGCAGATGGACAATGGCCTGTGTTTGTACATGGTAATGTCCCCTTCAGGCAGCTCTGAGAGCACAGCTGTGCCCCACCTCAAGCCAGGTTGACAGTAGGACAGAGGTCAAAGCGGAGGGTGAAAACAAGCCCTGCTCTTCTGCTGGCATAAGGGTTGTGATCTTGGACGTTTTGCTGGGGCTAGGGAGGCGAGCAAGACTACAGAGAAGCCCAGGTAGGAAGGGGAGAAGCCAGGCCAGAGGAACAGGTGTGCTCCGTTTACTCCCCTTTTCAGGTCTCAGGGTGGGAGCTGGAGGCCTGGAACTGAAGGAGTTAGGCCTGACAGCTCTCTGCTGGGATGGCAATGGCCTTGCGGGGACCTGTGACAGTCTGACCAGCACTGCTTCACAAATTTCTGGAAAGATGTGGGACGAACTCAGAGCTGGAAAGTGAGGTTCTCTGCAGCCTGCCCTTCTTTTAGATTCAAGATGACCTTGAAATTCAAACCACGCGGCTGACTTTTCCAGGAGCCACGGAAGCAGCGTAGAACTGGGCGAAAGGGACAGCGGGGTTTGCCTGTAGGAAGGAAAAGCTACGTCTCTCTGTTGCCGCTCATCCTCCCAGTCTGTTGTGGCACACTCCTCGTTTTCCAAGCTTCCCTTCCCCTGGCATTCCATACCTGGGTCTTGATTTCATCCTCTATTTCAGTAGGAGGCCAGGGAAGAGGCTAGCAGCCAGAGCAAAAGACAGGGCTGAGTTCAAGCTGTGTGTTCTCAGAGACAGGCAGACACATGTGCAGACACAATGAGCCCTTGGACTTGAAGCTGGAGGCACAAAAACACGCGCTCTCCCACACATGCTCTCCCGCATTCAGGCAGGCAGACACACACCGTCACACAGTCTCCTCTCTCTCTGACAGGGACAGCTGCCTGCGCTGTTTTGGAGCTAGCCATTCCCCTCCCCCCTCCTTTCCCCTCCCTGGCCCCTCTGAACCTCAGCTCTCTCAGTCCCAGGAGTTCAGAACTCTGTGTGGGGGAGGAGGAGGCCAAGGGGACCAGGGAATAATGGTCTTCGTTTAGTGGCTATTGGAGAGAGGCTGCTTGGCTGTGTAAGAAGAAGGCTTGAGATGCCGGAGCTAGGGGATCAGGTAGGATGGATGATCTGTTATAGGCCAAAGGAATTAGGTTTGGAGTCAAAAGATGTCCTGGTAACCCCCAACTTACTAACTATATATTCTTGGCAAGGTATTTCATCATCTCTAAGAGGGAATTAATAATCCCTTCTCTGCCTGCCTTTTTTTTTCCTTTCCCCTTCAGATGGTGTATTGCTATATAGCACAGGTTAGTCTCAAATTTGTGATCTTCCTACCAGGTGCTAGGATTACAGGTGTGTGCCCATGACTTCCTTCATTATAGATTTTCTATCTATCTGTCTATCTATCTAGGTTTTTTTGTTTGTTTGTTTTTGTTTTTCGAGACAAGGTTTCTCTGTGTAGCTTTGTGCCTTTCCTCACTTTGTAGACCAGGCTGGCCTCGAACTCACAGAGATCCTCCTGGCTCTGCCTCCCGAGTGCTGGGATTAAAGGCGGCATGCGCCACTACTGCCAGGCATATCTGGTTTTTGAGATAGAGTCTCAGCAGCTCAGGATGGCCTTGGGCTCAATTGTAGCTGCAGAGGGCCTTGGACTTCTGGTCCTGCTGCTTCCACCCTAAGTGGGTGTGTGCCACCACCACACAGAGTTTATGTGATCCTGGGAATTGAACCTAGGGCTTCATTCATCTTGAGCCAAGCACTCTACCAACTGACCTTCATCCCTAGCTCCAAAGTATAGACTGGGCTGCCTCCTGTCACACGATCCTCCTGTCTTATCCTTTTAGCATTTGCCTACTGGCAGGCACCACCACAACTGGCCAGTATTGTTATAAGGTTCAAGTAACGTATAGCTTATATAAAAATAAAATTCAGAATATTTTTCTAGCTCTTTCTAGGAGCTGAGCACTAAATGAGCCCCTGAGCTAGAATGGAGACTGAAAACTCACCCTTGCTTGGGTGGTTCGCCTCCCCAGACTCTGTGTCTCAAAGAAGAAGTCATCTTGTGAATACTGGTGAAGACACTGCATTCCAGTGAGGGATGCAGCATTCAGTCCTGAACTTAGAACACACAGAATAGCACAGAATAAAGAACCAGTAAAACGGGCTAAGGGATGCAAGCAGGGAGCCCCAGTCATCATGGGCTGGTGAGGACAGAATGAAGCCTCCTCTAGAGTCTTGACTGAGTTCCTGATTGCAGAGGGGGGGCTGGGAAGGACTCTGACATTGCAGAGAGGAGAGTGCACACAAAAGCCAGACCATGAAGAGATGAGAGGGAGGGCACAGAACTCAGGCAGGCAGCCTCATGTCCGGGTGGGCCGCTCAGGCGAAGGCTGGGGGCGCCAACTTGTTATCTGAGTTGGAGACAGGCTGACTGAGGATTAAGCTCCCCCAAACTGCTAGAGGTCAGGAAGCTGGGGAGTTGGGCCACGGGCCAGGGACTTCATCTAATTCAGTGGCTAGGGAGGGATAGGCAGTAGTGTGGAAGCTGGTTGGTGCTGGCAGGGCCAAACACAGCCAAAAGATAACTATGGTAACGAATCCGGCTCCGAGAGGGTTTGTCTGTCCACTCTTATTCTTTTTGACACACTTTGCTGGAGATGCAAGGTCCAGACTTCACTGGCATCATGGTGGCTAGCCCAGGTGTAAGGAAGACAGAAGCGCAGGTATGTTTTGATTCCAAAGTACGGTAAGTCTGTAGTGGACCAGCAACCACAAAATATTCAGGAGACATTAAGGCAAAGACAAGATCATAGGCCACTCTGGTTCCCAAGGGACACAAGCACATGGTAAGAGGGCAACTACCATGGGACCCACTTACAGTCCAAAAGCCAGAGGAGGAGAACATGGGCACCGGGAGAACCCAAGATGCACTGAAATAACAACGCCTGAGCAGGAGGAACAGCATGGAAGGAATGGGGGAAGATCCTCATCTTGCAGGGAGTAAATGAAGAGGGAGAGAAGCAGAGCTGGGACTGTGGTCTGGGGCTCTGCTCAGCAAATAGTAAACTAGAAACAGGTGAACACCAAGATCCTAAACTAGTCTAGTGCCATCCCATAAGCCCAAGGCTGAAGTGAATCCCTGAGACGGACATAGCCTTCTGTTCACTTGGGATACACAGCACCCAGACTCTGGTCTGCTGAACTGCAGTGTGCAAAGGGGGACAGACGCCTCTTTGCTCATAGGAGGAAACTCAGCACCTCAGGTGGAGGCTGGAGTGAGCTGATGTGCTAAAGCTATCAAAGGGGTGAATCGGAGATCAGAGAAGCAATCATGCATGCTTCTCAGGGTCCATCCCTTGCTTCCATCCACAAACTTTAGCTTGCTTACAGTCTAGGAATACAAACAGAACATATGAGAGGAGAACAGAGTCCATGGATCTAACCCTTAGGTTGTGGGAGATCAGATATGAGGCCCCATATAAAGAGCTATCAAGTGTTGGGGCTCAGAGAATATAGGTACTTGGCTGATATGGTAGTTGTGGAGAAGGGGCAGGGCCTTCTAAATAACCCAGAACTGTTGGCAGTGTTTAAAGGGTAACACAGAGCCTCATTTGATCAGAGGCTTAGTGTGGGACATGAGAGACAAGCAGAAGAAAGGGCTTAGATTGAGGAGGCCCATGATGAGAGACAAGCGCTGGTTCAAATTTAATACGGCCAAGGCTAGAGTGTTCTTGGCTTTTTGTGGAAAAAAAAAAAATCCTAAATTCAGGGTGTGGTCACATATGCCTGTAATCCCAGCCCTCAGAAGGCTGAGGCAGGAAGATCTAGAGGAGGCCACGTAGGAAAATAGAGGCAGGATGTGAAATGGTAGCAACTAATATGAAATCTCCCTGAGATCTCTAGCTTGATTTTATGTGATTTTCCTGTGCTCAGGATTGAACCAGGTCCCTGGTACAGGCTAGGCAAACACTTTTCCACCACCGGACTACCGGGGAGGCACACCCCAGGGCCCTCCAGCTTAAAGACTCCGAAAGCATAGGCATATTTCCGGCCCCAGCCTTCAGGTGACATCATCACATAGGGCAGGCAGGCTGCAGGCTGTCACTCTCCTGCACCTGTACTGTCTTCCCAGCTCCCCGCCAAGAAGCCTTGCTGTGCACTGTGCCACTAGTTTAAGGCTTGTCGGTAGCAAGTGACATACAAGAGTAGCATCTTTGTGACCTTTCTTTGCAGTGGGGACTAGAACGCATCGGGCTGGGGAGAGCTAGGAAAGGAGAAACGGAGATTTATAAGGAAGGTTGAGACCATCCCTGGCAACAGCAGGGAGGCTGAGGCAGGAAGTTTCCAGTTCAAGGCCAGCCTGGGCTACATAAGGAGACCCTGTTACAAACAAACAAAAAAATTAAAGATGGTCTTGAAGAAGGAAGATGGGGAAGGAAAGGTGGAGGGAGGATTGCAAATCATTTCCTTCTCTTCCCATCGCCCTCTTTTCATGTCCATCTTCTACTTTTCCTCCCTGTCACTCTCAGAGGTCATTGTCAGTGACTGTGCACACTGTAGGCCCTCTAAAGCTCAGGACCTAATAGGTCCCCTTGGGCCAGCTGTCATCTCTCTCTCCCATACTGTAGCAGGCATCAGTTAAAATGAATGGGGAAGAAAAGATCTGACAGTTCCCGTCCCTCACTCACTGAGTTCAGCTTCAGCCCTTTCATCCTGCCCTCCCTTCCTGGACTTGGATCCTGGGCTCTCACTGACATTCTTGAGCACCAGACAGGCAGAGTTCAGATCAGGCTATTTGGTAGAGAGGTAAGGCATATAAGGGAACTCCTCATCTTCCCAGAGAGGGACAGGAGTGATGGCTGACACAAGAACTCCAGGGAAGATGTTCCGTCTGTCCTTAAGAACCTGGCTGTGGCTGAATCAAGGCTATGATCAGGCTACTCCAAGGCAGAGGAAGGACCCCGCCTCCTGAAGAAAGATTCTATGGTCATGGAGATTGCAGTTGGAGCAGAATAATAGCAGTAAGGTTCCTTCCAGTGTCTTTTCCATTTACAAAGAGCTTTCCTCTGTACATAATTGATATGTTTCATTTAATGCTCGCAGGCCCCTGAGTAGCAGGAATGTCCATCCCTGCTTATCTACAAGAAGGCAGGAAACTGTCCTTGGTTGCACAGAGCCAGGAGGTTTGAACCGCGTTCTGCTTTCCTTCTTTCTCGCTCTCCACACTACAGCCACGAGTGGCTGACGAGCGCTGGTCCCCCGAAGCCCCCAAGACCCCATTTCTACTTCCCACCCACTGCTTCTCTGAAAATGAACTCTGCAAGTTAGCTGGCCACTCTACTAGAGCACATTTTCCTATTTATCCAAAGCTTGTGATTCTCCGGTTCTAAAAGCCCCCACCCCCACCATCTCCAGTTTCAGGATTTCAGCAGGCAAATCCTCTGCTCCTTTGGGTCTTTCATTGTGTTGTAGATTTTCATCCTGTTTCACCCAAACTGCTGGTGGCTCTTTCCCAGCAGCTCTCCTGGTCCCCATTTTGCCAACTATCCTCTCTCCCTCTCGCTCTCTCTCTTTCTTTGGAATCCAGAACTTGGGGTATGCTCTGCAAATACTCTCCCACTAAGCTGTACTCCAGTTCTGTTCTCTGACTTCTCTAGGCCCGCTACATCCTCCCTAAGAGTGACTGATCAGTCACGCTCTCAGCTGCGTGGCTTCATGCAAAAGTGGAAGAAAGTTCTGTTTTGTTTTTTTCAGTCATCTATGTTATAATGCTATCTTTTTTCTTTTTTGTCTTTTTGATGAAAGACAAACTTTGGGTTTTCAAAGAACTAACTGTAATGCCTTCTTTATTTCTTCCCTAATGTGGAGTCCTTAATTTCCTGCATAGTTTCACTGATTTTTTTTTTCAAAGCAATGGGAACACCAGCCCCTAAAATGTACATGAGAACGTGATGTGGGTAGTTGAGGCATGATTCTATATTTATCAAGCAAAGCAAGGGACAAATAAAAGATGAGGACAAGGGCGAGATCCAGGACAGCCAGAGCTGTTACACAGAGAAACCCTGTCTCAAAAAACAAAACAAAGCAAAGATGAGGACAAGGGCTTAGCCAGTACCTAAGTAAACTTCAGGACTGAGGAGTGGAGGCAGGAGTGTGAGAAGTCAGAATTACATTTTACTTATGGGTGGAGAATTCGGAAAGTGGACATTTTAAGATTACTCAGTGTTAAACAGTGCTTTGCACTTGTCCTCCTGAAAACTCACTCCCCAGCTGACTTGTCTCGTTCACGTGTATAGATTCGGAGTTCCCGTCTCCTTAATTGGGCTCTAGTTAGAGTTGGAGGTCAGGGAAGGTGGTCATTTTATTGGCCCAGAGGAGTCGGGGCTCTCCCTCGGTCTGAAAAAAGCAAACGGGTCAACTGAACCCTTTCCTGGATGGTACAGGCATCATGTGGGACGACAGAGTGGGTTTCATCTGCCTCCTTTTCCCTCTCTCCTTCTCTCAGGAAGGCAGGATTTGCTTTATGACAGGGCTGCAATTTTCTTGTCTGGTGGGTTTTTGTCGGCCAAGGAGCCTTGAGTGGGCTAACAACCAGACGAGGAGTGTGAGGGCATCTGGTCGGCTCTATTGGAAGTGGGGTTGGGTGGTGGGAAGGCTAACAGTTGACTGAGTTTGTGAGGGACCTGTCGGGGGCCTGTGGGTGGAAGGGTGTTCACCGACCTGCTGCCGATGCACCTATGGCTTATTCTTTCCTTTGTTGGTCTTGATTTTCCCCTCAAATTTGGATTGTGGAAGTCTATGGATGCCCTGATCTGTTTGAGCTAGAACGGGGTTGTCTGGAAGAGGCGCCGTGCCCCGAGGCCACGCTTCATCTTTTACTCTCCCTCCCCCTCCGGGTCCAACAGGCAGGAGGGGCAGAAAGAACCAAGTTTGCAAACTGGGAGCTGGAATTTCAGGGGACCCCTCCTGGGCCGACCCTATCTCACAAGCCGCAGTGGGCAGGCGCTGCCGGATAGATGGACATGCCAGTCAGCCGGGGACATTCTGTCCACCACTGTTGGGCACATCTTCTGTTCCGGAGAGACCCACTTTGCCACCCCAAACAGTCTGTCCGCTCCAAACCCCACGTGCCACTGACATTCTGTCGGATTCTGAAGCGGCCCCAGATGTGGACCCTTCCAGGTCCCGACGCCCCACGACAGGCCCGTCAGTTTTGTCGCGTTGAGCTGGCACCCTCGGCCCTGTAGCTCTCAGCGGCCATCTGACCCAGTAGCTACTCTCGCAATACGGCTCCTATTCCAACTGCGGAGCAGCTGGGAAGAAAAGCATGAGCTACTATGAGCACCCCTACTTCCAGCCTCCGGAGTCTGTCTAAGCCCGGGCCAAGGGGCGCTGGGCGCCGCCTGTTGCCCTTACGCTGGACGACCGTCACCCTGCCCTCGCCTCAGCTGGCGAGGTCTCTGCTACCCCTATTACCTTCTGGTCGTTTGCCCACTTCCTCTAGACACCAGGGTGCTTTCTGGTAAAGGTTTCCAGACTCCCTGCTCTGTGATCCGTGCAATTCTTCGGCTTCTCTCCGGGTCCCCTTAATCTTCCCGGTCCCCCAGGTCCTTACCCGGAGTTTCCCTGCTCCCACGTCCCAGCCCGGGGGCTGCTGTACGCCTTTCCAGTCTTGACCGGTTCCCCAAACACCAGAGTTCAGCCGCCCCAGGTTCCCTTTTAGGAGTCCCGGGACCAGTCTTGGCTCCCCGGGCCCCTGGGCTCCTGTCCCCCGCATGGTCAAGCACTCACAGTGTGTCCCGGCAGCAGGCAGACTCCCGGTGGTGGTGGTGGCGGCGGCAGCGGCGGCGGCGGCGGCGGCGACGGCGTTCTGGAGCGCAGGCAGGGGCCAGGGGCCAGGCACCCTGCCGGGTGGGGGCCGCCCCCCTGCTCCGGGGCGGCCGCTCCGCTGGGCGCTCCCAGGCTAGCGGAGGAGAGAGTGAGCCTCACCGTGTAGTGCCACCCCCCGCCGGCGCCCATTCACTTTATGGCAGCCCAGGGCGCCCCCAGCCCGCCGCGGCTTGCTGCGCGCCCTAGGCCCCGCCCCTTTCCAGCTGCGCCGCCCTAGCTCCTCCCTTTCCAGCTGTGAACCTTCAGGCCCCGCCTTAGTGGGGAGGGGTCCTGCCGGCGGGCAGCCAAGAACCCCGCCCTCTGACCAATCAAAAGCGTCCGCCAGCAACAGAACAACGCCCCCTCCCCCACGTGGCCGGGACCGCGCTCCAGCTGGGACGCTCCGGTTCCGCTAAGCCAGCGAAAGTACTGTGGTCGGCGAAGCGGCCGGAGGCCAGCCCGGTTGGTGGCGAGTTGAGGGCTTGGGCTCTACTCGGAGCGACGTGAAGCAGTGCCTGGGGAGAGGGCTGCAGGAGCGCCAGGTGGGACGGCGAACCCGGCCGCCGAGTCTCAGCGCTCACATTTTGCTGCCGCTTGTTTCGCCGATTTTCTCCACTTGTCGCTGTCTGTCTTTCCACTCTTTGTTTCTGTTCCAGTCCTCGTTCGTCTCTCCTCCTTCCTTCTGGCCGCTGCTTTGCTCCCTACTCTGCCTCTTTGAAAGGATAATTTTTTTCAAGATCGACCCCCCACACACACACCCCCATTCCATCATATCTTTTTCTCTTCTCAGCTATCTCTAATTTTTTTCTCCCCTGACGAAGGTAACTTGGAGAACGCAGGGTTTGGAACGAGAAAAATCAAAATGGTATACAGCACCTTCCTTCACTCAGTGACCTTGGACAAATAACAACGATGCCAACTCCCACCCTGGCCAGTGACGCTCTGGCTTTAGGCTGGGTGCTCTGGAAGGTGTGAGCGCTTGGCCTCTCAGTCTGCACTACCGGTTGCCTGGGCTGTGCTCTCCCAGCTTCAGCAATTCTGTTTTCCCACACACCAGATTCAGTCCTGTGGGTGAGGGGTAGCCTTCCCTGAACTTCCAGATAAGTTAGATGTGTAGCCTCTTGCTCCCATGACCCCTTAATGTATGTTCTCTATCATTCCATTTCCATATTGAAGGGATCAGCTGATGTGTTGTCTTCTATAAAATAAAATTTAGGAAAGCAAGACCATTTCTTCTTTCTTCTTCTCCTCCCCCCCACTCCCAATCAGGGTTTCTCTGTGTAGCTTTGCGCCTTTCATAGAACTCCCTCTGTAGCCCAGGCTGGCCTTGAACTCACAGAGATCCGCCTGCCTCTGCCTCCCAAGTGCTGGGATTAAAGACGTGCACCACCATCGCCCGGTTCTTTATTCTTCTATCCTTATTTATTCTAGAAACTCAGTAAGTGTTGTACTGAAATCTAGAACGAAGGCATTTTATTTGTTAAATATATATATGTTAAATATATAAATATTATATATAAATATTTAATACTTACAAAGGACAGAAGGATTGTCGTATCTCTACCATCTATCTCTCATCTCTCTATCTATCTATCTATCTATCTATCTATCTATCTATCTATCATCTATCTGTATCTCCATCTTTAATTCACAACTGCATTCTTTTAAGATGTCTAACGTTTGGAGGCATGTGTAGGTAGGGTTGGGAGAGTAGAGTTTTAGTTAGAAAACACTTACAGGATTTTCCAGTTGTCTCTCCAACATGAGACGGGACCCAGAGACCAAGCCCTAGTTTTCAAACGAAGAGAAACAGGGTCAGAGGTTCCCAGAATGAGGTGCCTTGGTGGTGTATGATCTTCACCTGTAATCTTTTAGCTCCTTAGCTGGATCAAGACCAAGACACCAATGCAGGAAGATACTGGGCGATTCTTCATGGTCGACTTCAGTTCTGATGGGTTCTTAGAGGACCATGATCCATGGATGCCTTTGGATGTCTATTTCAAGACCACAGTCCTATGGCCTCAGATATGGAACTTCCCTGGACTCAAGTTGTTCATAAATGGGAGGAAATGGAGAGACCTGCATTTTCAGAGTTTTCCCGCAATTCTATCAGCAGATTGGCTAGGAATTCCACCATTTATTCTGCAATCAGAAAACCACCCTCTTGCCCCCTTTTCATACATTTCCATTTCTAGATACTTTTTTTAATTTTTTACTTTATTTTATTTTTTTCCGAAGCTGAAGAATGAACCCAGGTCCTTGCGCTTGCTAGGCAAGCGCTCTACCACTGAGCTAAATCCCCAACCCCTAGATACTTTTTTGTTTTTTAATGTGCATTAGTGTTTTGCCTGCATGAGGGTATCGGGTACCCTAGAACTGGAGTTACAGACAGTTGTGAGCTGCCATGTGGGTGTTGGGAATTGAACTCTGGTCCTCTGGAAGAACACCTAGTGCTCTTAACCACTGAACCATCTCTCCAGACCCTCTAGATACTTTTATTATCTTAGCAGTCTCTGTCATTTGAAAGGAGAGGCTTGTTAGCATGTCTTTCTTTCTTTCTTTCTTTCTTTCTTTCTTTCTTTCTTTCTTTCTTTCTTTCTTTCTTTCTTTCTTTCTCTCTCTCTCTCTCTCTCTCTCTTTCTTTCTTTTCTTTTTTTTTTCAAGACAGGGTTTCTCTGTGTAGCTTTGCACCTTTCCTGGAACTCATTCTGTAGCCCAGGCTGGCTTTAAACTCACAGAAATCCACCTGCCTCTGCCTCCCGATTGCTGGGATTAAAGGCGTGTGCCACCACCACCCAAGCATTTCTTTTAAAAATGATTTGTTTTGCCAGGTGTGGTAGCACATGCCTTTAACTCCAGCACTCAGGAGGCGGTGGCAGGCAGATCTCTGTGATTTTGAAGCCAGCCTGGTCTACAGAGTGAATTCAAGGACAGCCAGGGCTACAGAGAAATCATGTCTCAAAAACAAAAACCAAGTTATGTGTGTGAGTATGTGCCCAAAGTGTTGGGTCCCTCTGGAACCAGAGCTGGAGTTACAGTAGGTAGTAAGATGTGTAGATGCTGGGAACTGAACTCAGGTCTTCTGGGAGAGCAGTAAGCACACAACTGCTAAGCTAGCTCTCTAGTCTCACATGTCGGCATTGCTAAGGTGAAATTTTCATTTTCCTTTCAATGATGTGGACTAATGGTGTGAGAGTATGTCTTCAAACTTGATCCTCATGCACCATCCACCCAATCATTTGTTAAGATTTGTCTAAGGAAGGGTGGGACTGAGAGTCATAGGCCTATGGAGTAAGGAATAAGAACTATTGAGGGGGACTGGAGTGATGGTTCCTTGGTTAAGAGCGTTGTCTGCTCTTTCAGAAGACCAGGGTTCAATTCCCAGCACTCACATGGTGATTCACAACTAGTTTCACAAGATCCAAACAGGCTACAGTACATGTAGGCAGAACACCCATACACATAAAATAAACAAATTCTTTCTTTGTTTGTTTGTTTGTTCGAGACAGTGTTTCTCTGTGTAACAGTTCTGACTGTCCGCAGATCAGGCTGGCCTCAAACTCAAGAGATCAGTTTGCCTCTGCCTCTGCTTCCCGAGTGCCACCACCACCCGGGGTTGTTTTTTTAAGAAGTATTAAATATTCCCCCACCCCTCCTGAACTGGGTGGGCAGGTGCGTTAGCACACTTGGATCTGTTCTCTGCTATGCACGGAGCCAGCTTTCCTCAGAACTTTTTCCAGTTCTGGAAAATGAGGATACTTCAGTTAGAGATCCAAGATTTCTGTTACCGTCCTCTCTATTTTTGGACGGTAGGAATGGAGTAGAAAACGCAGTCAGGGTTGGAATGAGACAGGTGCACACACCTATGAGCAGCCAAAATGGGGCACAGAGACAGGACGGTATGGGAAAGATTGCACGGGTTAGATTTAGGAAAGAGGGGCCCAGGACCTGCCTGGAAAGGGAGTGAGCTCTAAAGTAGCGATGCCCAGATAACTTTGATAGGATGTGGTTGGGGGAGTAGGGTCGCCCGCTCAAGCTCTCAAAACCGACCCCGCCCCCTTTCCAGCAAATCACAGCTTCCTTCCCCCGGCTGCCCAGCAGCCACTGCTAAACAGCGCGCTGCAACCGAACACTGTCTAACCCCACCTCTCTAACCGCCCAACACAGTTCCTCGTTCTTTATTGGCTGCTGTAACTGTCAGTCAGAGGATCCTCGTTTCCGTTGGCTGTCTCCCCTACCTACTCTTCGTTCTCTTGTAATCTGGTCTGGTCTCTTTGGGCACGACACGCCTCCCGGAGCCGATTTCCTCTCTTGGATTGGATAGCTGGGATGCCACTTTTCAGGGTGCCACACTCTGATTGGCTGAGCGCGGCCGGACTCGCTCAGTTACCAGGCAGCGGGCTAGACTGAGGCTAGTTACCACGTCAGTGAGCTGACAGGGAAGGGAGCCGGCTCCACCGACCGTCCCGGCCCAGTTTTCCTGGCCTGAGTGAGGTCTCCCCGTGAAGTTAGGATCGACTTCCAGAAAACAGGCTCCTTCCCTGCCGTCAGCGCCGCCAGCGCCGGGACAGCGGCTGGGAGACGCCTCCGGGGCCGGGCTGGACATGAGCTGCGGCGGCCGGGACTGGGACTAGGCCCCGCCATTTTGGATCCGCTGACAGGTCAGCGAAGTCCCTTCTTAGAGTTCCAGCGTCGCCCAGGCTGCCTGACGTTGCCATAAGGGATGAGGAGGAAGGGTCCTTCAGTTGGGCGCAGCGGGCTGGCTGAGGGGCTTGGGGGAGGAGGTAACGCCAAAGGGTTGATGTGAGAGAGAGTCGGGAGGTGTGCGGGGAGCAGAGGTCAGGCCTTGCCCCCGAGGGGTGTTCTCGGCTCCACTTGTGACTCTGCGGACGCCAGGCTCACGTCTGGTTTCCTGGGCTTCATCCAGCCGCCAACTCCTCTTTTTCAAGCTTTCTGCACTCTGTAGAGAATGAAGTCCTTAAAAACGGAAAGCAGAGCTAAGGATGGGTTTCCAGGCTTTTAGATTAGGAATCTTTCCAGATTCTGTCCACTGTCACTTCGGGGTGATTTCGACCTAAGACAGCCGAGGCGCCTCGTTAATTCTGAAAGATGAACCAGTGCCGTCTGGATTAGGTAGTAGAAGAGTTGAGGCCAGCAGCCCGAGGAACTGCCTGTAAGGTTTTCCTTACACAGGACAGCTCAGCTGTCACCGTGGGTCTGATGTAAACACTTTTTTTTTTCTTTTTTTTTTTTTTTTTTTTTGAGACAGGATCCCTGCTTGTCCTGGAACTCACAAAGATCCGCCTGCCTCTGCCTCCCTGTTGCTGGGATTAAAAGCATGTGCCACTACCACCCTGCTGTAAACACTTTTGGTGTGTGTTTTGGGTAGGCATTTACCCACTGTGACTTTTCCCCACCTACCCTAAGGATATGTGGTTTAATCACAAGGAAGCCACTCTATTGTGATACATTCGATTGTATGCTAAGATGGAGAGATTTTAATATTAATAAATTTGGTCCTGGTGGGCTATTTATTTTTAGTAGATTAGAAAACATGAAAAGGGCTGGAGATGCAGCTCAGCTGGTTGAGTGCTTGCCTTGCATGCACGAAGTCTTGAGTTCAGTCCTCAGCACGTCATAAACGCATGTTGGCACACACCTATGATTCCAGTACTTAGGAGGTAGAAACAAGAGGGTCAGACATGCAAAGGTCATCCTCTGCTACTTCTTGAGTTAGAGGCCAGCCTGGGCTAAAGGGAGATACTGTCTCAAACAGACAAGTCATGAGAGATGTTCTACTCCTGGTGGTAGAGTCAAGGAAGCAGAGTGAATGATGGAGCACAACCCCAAAGAGTGTAGTTTATGGCTTGGTAATGACCTTTGACATTGCTGTGTTATAAATCGGTGGAAGTCCATCAAAGATAGAGTAATTTAGAGATGAGAGACAGTGTAGTGTTTTTTTAGTGCAGAAACTCACACACCTTTATTTCAAGAGTACCAGGCACTAGTGGTACTTGTATCTGCCTTGTGGAGGATACAAATGAAAAATCTGCTTTGGGATTGCTCAATTTACACATGGTCTTACAATAATGGGACCCTCGGGTCTTACATATGGTAGCCAAGCAGTCTACCACTGAGTCATATCCTTAGCTAGCTTTAGTTGTTTATTTTGAGACATGGTCTCTCTAAGTTGTCCTGGCTGCCTGGAAACTTGTTCTGTAGCCCTTGAGCTTGTGATCTTCCCCCAGTAGCTGGGTTTACAGGCCTGCACCACCCGGTCTGGCTATATACTTCTGAAAAGTCGTGACATATGTTAGGTATAGTGACAGACATGTATAATTTCATTACTTTTGGGTTAAGAAAGAACATTTGAGTTTAAGACCAGCCTGGCCTACACAGTGAGATCCTGTCTCAAAGAAAAAAAAAGTAGCAAAGTTAAAAGTAGAATCTGCCTAGTTCCTTTCAGCAGATATCGGGCCCCACAAAGTATCATGCATCCCTGGGATTAGTTTAGTGTGTGGTTAGGCTTTGTGGCTTGGCCTGGCCCTGGCAGTCAGCAGTGCTTGTGCATGCTAGGTAGAAACAAGGTGGAAGGAACACTGTCTCCAGGTACTGGAAGGAAATTATCTAGGAGGATACAGTCCTTGAACCAAGTTTCTCTTGCTTCATTCTCTTTGCCCTCCTGAAAATGGGTGTGTTAAGAGTGTATACACATATGTTAGGAAGGGAAGGAATAGTGTTTGTAATTTATATGTATAGATTTAAAGCAAATGGGAGGATGGGAATGGTACAGGACACTGCTTTTTATGAGATGCAGACTCTTCCAAAAAAGGGTGTATCTCAGTGATAAAGCATTTACCTAGCCTGTGAGAGAGAGGCCCTGGATTTGATCTTCAGTGCTGGGGACAGAGGGCAGAATGTAATTTTCTACGTAAGGATAATTTCACTAACATAAATTTTCTTTAAGGTTTTCTCACACTTCAAACTTTTTTTACATAGTGGCTGTAGGCAGACTATATAGTATGTTCCAGTCTTTTTTTTGTTTTGTTTTTGTTTTTTGTTTTTTGAGACAGGGTTTCTCTGTGTAGCCTTGGTTGTCCTGGATCTTGCTCTGTAGACCAGGCTGGCCTGAAACTCACAGAGATCTGCCTGCCTCTGCCTCCTGAGTACTGGGATTAAAGGTGTGCCCTACCACTGCCTGGTTGAGGACAAATCTTATAAGCAGGGTTATAAATTTGAATGCATGTCAGACAGATAATGTTACTGACTGAAGTGAGTCAGGTGGAAGATGGATAGGAAGCAGCAGAACCTGTAATATGCAGGCCCCTAACTTGAAGAAGGCAGCTGCTTATTCAGCAGGTGGCCACTGTTTGGAGACTGGAGTACAGTATGTCTAGCCTTCCTATTTTTTAGTACAGGATGATAGAGGACAGACGGGCTGTATGGGACTGTCACTGCTGCTCCCACTTCCCCGTCACTCAAGCTGGTTTTCTTTGTTCTGGTCACCCTTACACCTGTGTGTTCCGAGTGGTTAAAGATGAGGGCTAGAGAGGAACACTCTTTCATTTTTGTCTCTCAGATGGGCGCTTTTAGACAGGTCAGTGGCTTCCCCACATGTGGTTCTGGAGATAGTCTCAGAATCTCCACAGGAAGAGGAGATGGCATGAAGAGCTAAGGTACACTGGGCACCTGATTAGCCGGTTGGAGAGGATTTTCCAGCAGTGCCTGGTCAGAGCAGAGTACCTGCTTTTTCCTCATTCGACTTTCTATAACTCCTACTCTTTCTCTAACTTTTGTTCAGTAAGTTTTTTTTTGTGTGTGCCTCTCTTCCGAGCTCAGTAGTGTGTTTTGCTTGTGTGTGTGTGTGTGTGTGTGTGTGTGTGTGTGTGTGTGTGTGTGTGCGCCTGCCATGCGTGTGCCTGGTGCAGATGGAAGTTAAAGGGAGTTGGATCCCCTAAACCTGGAGTTACAAATGATTGTGAACCACATTGTGGGTGCTGGGAACTAAACCCAGGTCCTCTGTAAGAGCAACAAGTGCTCTTAACCCCTGCACCATCTCTCCAGCCCTCACCCCCGTTTTTTGTTTTGTTTTGTTTTTGAGAGAAGGTCTCACTGTGCAGCCCAGACCAGTCTTGAGCTTGGGATCCTCCTTCCTTCACCTCCCATTGCTGGGATTGCAGATGTGTGTCACCGCTGTTCGGCTGAGGTTTGTGTAAGAAGGGCTGTGTACACAGTGTTATGGGCTGAGGACAGATGTGCTCATTCTGTTAGGGAGAAGGAGTGAGTTGAGGGAGACTCGTGAGCAGACACCATCATGAAAACAGTGCTTAGTGGATGCTGACAGCGTTCAGTGCCTTGGGGTGCCTCACAACAAACCCAAGGGAAAATGGCTTCATTCTGTTTGCAATGGAAAATTGTAGTTCTTTTTGTTTCTGGATTTTTTTGTTTTGTTTTGCTCTTGGACAAGGTCTCAATGTTTAGCCCAGGTTAGCCCTGAACACTTAATCTTTCTGTTGATTACCACATATAGCTACTGTGGAAAACTGTAAATGAAGACTCAGGAAGGTTAGGAAATTTGGTTAAAAGGGTCATAATTTGTAGTACAGTGCTCATCTAGCATGCATGTGGCTTTGGGTTCAATCTCCAACACTGGGGGTGAGAGGGAAAAAAGAAAGGAAAAATGAAAAGAAAAGA